>NC_044330.1:103168734-103793734 GCF_007399415.2 Gopherus evgoodei | reverse complement strand
TGTACACAGAAGTGTTTTAGACCCCACTGACTGACTGCTGTTGTGTTGGGTGGTGGAATCATCTTGAGTTTTGAAGCTGCAGAACTGATGAAATATTGTGGTGTTTTCGTGTACACTAGAACCTCAGTGATACAAAGACCAGAGTTACGAACTGACCAATCAACACACATAGGGTGACCAGACAGCAAGTGTGAAATATCAGGATGGGGGGGGGGGTAATGGGGATTTTTCTTATATAGGCTCCTAAATATCAGGACTATCCCCATAAAATCAGGACATCTGGTCACCCTGAGCACACAGCTCACTTGGAAGTATGCAATCAGGCAGCAGTAGAGACCCCCAAAAGAACACAGTATGGTACTGTGGTAAACATAAACTACTAAAAAAATTAAGGGAAAGCGGCATTTTTCTTCTGCATAGTAAAGTTTCAAAGTTGTATTAACTCAACGTTCAACTGAAAACTTTTGAAAGAGCCCTGTTTTGTTCAGAGCTGGGAACAGGGTTTGTAACCGGTGGCAGGCTGATGTGATGCTATCCGATGCGAGGCAGGGCTCCAAACTCCTGGGCGAGTCTAGAGGACAGGCGGTGGCTAGCCGTGAAGCGGAGGATGCTCTTTCTTCCCGGCAGTTACTGAGCTACAGCAAGACCTGCCCACCAGCTGGCCTCCGGGAGCCCCGCGAACTCCCCCTCCTCCGGTGGGAGCCAGCGGCCGAGGCTGGGCGATTGCCCCGGCTGTGACACCCCCTCCCCGTGCCAAGCAGGCTCTGCGCAGAGCGGCTCCCCGGTGCGCAGCCGGGCCCTGCGCCCCCTAACCCCACCCCCGCGGCATCCCCAGGCCTGCCCCCGCCCCCGCCCCCGCCGGCCCCGCCCCGGCGCCTGCGCCGAGCCCCGCTCGCCAGCCGGGCCCTGCGGACCGAGCCGGAGCCATGGCGCTGCGCGGCGGGGCCGAGCGCCGGCCCGGGCGGGGGCTGCTGCTGCTGCTGCTGCTGGTGGCGGGGCTGGGCGCGCGGGCCGGGGCGGCGGCGCGGGGGGAGGCCGCGGCCCGGCCCGTGGCCCTGGAGGAGGAGATCGTGTCCGAGAAGGCGGCGGAGGAGAGTCACCGGCAGGACAGCGCCAACCTCCTCATCTTCATCCTGCTGCTGACCCTCACCATCCTCACCATCTGGCTCTTCAAGCACCGCCGGGCGCGCTTCCTGCACGAGACCGGCCTGGCCATGATCTACGGTGAGGGGCACCCGCCGCCGCCCGGCCCCCCCCGGCTGCTGCCTAGCAACCGGCCCCGTACCTACCGCTGACCTGCCACCCCGCAGCCGGCCCCCTCTCCCAGCCCCCCATAACCACCCCCCGCACCCCCCGAGCTGCCACCCAGCAACCAGCCCCCTCACCTAGCCCCCCAGTAACCACCCCCCAGCCCCCACCCCTGAGCTGCCATCCAGTTACCAGCCCCCTCACCTAGCCCCCCAGTAACCTGCACCCACCCCTGAGCTGCCATCCAGCAACCAGCCCCCTCATCTAGCCCCCAGCACTCCCCATCTGTTCCGCACCCAGCAACCAACCCCCAAACCCCTCATCTAGTTCCCATCCAGCAACCCAGCCCCCAGCATCCATCCGCAAGTTGTCACGCGACTCTCAGCTGCCACCCAGTAACCAGTTGATAGCAGGCACCCTCCAGGCACACTTCCTACATGAGATCAGCCTGGCCATGTCTTCAGTGATACGCCCACCCTCCCCCCCCAAGCCATCCAGACCCACCCACTGAACTGCCACCCAACACTTACCCACCCATCTGGCTCCCACTGCTGGGGCATGTTGACTGCACAGGATCTGCCTGGCAACAATTTATAGTGAGATGCTCTCCCAGGACCTAAGCATCCTCTGTGCCACCCAACAAATAACCCCATTTCCTATCCACTGAGCACTGCACTGCATGAGACCAGCCAGGACATGAACCCCTCCATGCACCCTGCACCCCTCATCTAGCATCCACCCTGTAACCCCATCATGCACTTGCTGCATGGGACTGACCTGGCTGTTACCTACAGCGATGTACTTTCTGTGTGAGATGGGACCATGATCTATGGTGAGACTGGCCAAGAAAATGTCCATCTGGGATCTCCCTCACTGAGCCACCAGCTTAGCATCAACACCCACTGCTGGGCACAATTCCTGTATAAGAAAGGTTTGGTCATGAGGGGTTGAACGAACTCTAACCCAGGGATTCATGAAAGGCCTATATAGTAGCAGAGGTGTGTCTTTAAAGGTTGCAAGAAAATGTATTTTAGCTAAGAGGTCTTGGGAATATTGAAAGAGGTCTTTTCAGATGGGGGCAGCCTGTTAAAAATGTTCCTGAGTGCAGGTGTCAGTCTGTGACAACTGATTTCACATGGTTCTGACAACTGAGTAAGGAAGGTGCAGTAGGCTAAGAGGATGACAGAGACTTGCTCAGATCCTAGGCCGTGTTCTTTGCCTGGGAGGTATGTGTATAGCATGTCACTTACTGGGTGGTGTTAAGCTTCTTTTAAATAAAAACATTATATATTGCATCAAGACTAGAGACCTTACATCTAATGTCCATAAGGAATCACGCTGGAGTGTTTATATAATTCCTGACCAACTGATGCTTGTGGCAAAGAGGTTGCACATAGAGGCCCTCATCCTGCAATTTGTCTCCTGGAGGTGGACGTCAGTTTAGTCCTGTGCAGAGCTGTGTCTGTAAGAATCTCAGAGGTAATAGAGCTTGTCATCCATGAAAGTGTGAGTCTGTGGATCCAAGATTTTACAAAAGTGATTACTGATTCTAGGTGCCCAACTTGGGGCACCAGAGTGGATCCTCACTGTCAGAAAGTGCTGAGCACCCTCCTGCTGAAAATTAGCTTCCTTTAAGGTATCTCAGTTGGGCACCCAAAATAACTAGTTACATTTTAAAATCTTGGCTTGGAGCTTAGTGCAATTTCTAACACAGAACTGAACTGTACAAAGGGCAGGAGGACCAGAGTTCTTTATCACTGTCTTCACTACATCCTGTGATGCAGCGTGATGAGACCAGGGAAGTCCTGGGTGGCAGTGGATTTGTTACAACATAAGACTGTCTCATTAGGCAATGAAATTCCAGTGTTCTGTGGCTGGTTTATTCTCAGACTAATCCAATCACAGCCTCTGTCAGTTCCCCCTTTTGTACTATGGAGATAATACTTACCATGGAAGGGGGAGTATTTGCATTGCACCCAGAAGATGTAAAGCACTCCATTTGTTAAATAGTGTTGTTAAACCACTATCGTCCTCATCATTCTTCCTGCACTATCAGATGCGTGAGGCAGAAGTCACACAGCACCAGTCATCCCTATCACAGGCTCATTTTTCCATGTCTTTTATATTCCAGTGTAATAATGCTATTTCAGCTGTTATCAGATATGGAGTGTGCATCTAGGTTGGCTGCTCCATCTCTTGCCCTGGGGTTGCCGAAGAAATGCTTATTTAGGTAGCCTGTTACCGGGCCTTCTTAAAATATGTCCCAAATATGGCTTACTCTTCTTTCGTCCTGCTTGTATTGTTGTAGATAGTTTTGCTGTGTTAGGACCTCTTCACTACTTATCCTATCAATCCATTTTACTTTCAATATTCTATGCGAACACCTACATTGAAAGCTGTTCAATTTGTTGTTAAATGCCATTGAAAGGAAACCAGTTAACAAGTAGCCTTGCAGAATGATTACCCCATAACAAATGGATTGTCAAGCAGATGCAATACAGTTGATCCCTTGTAAGGTAATGGAAGGTAAATAATAGAAAGGAGGTCCTGTTCTGTGCCTGAGGTGATGTAGGAATAGACCTTAGGGCTTGCCTATTATAGGGATTTTTGCACCAGTTCATCTGTGCTACAGTTCTGTAAAGTGGGGCTTGCACCATTATAATGTACTTACATTGGGGGTTCAGAAATCCCAAATGCAGACATACTTGAAGTGGTGTTTTCAAAAGCACTTGAGGAATTCAGGAGCACAACCCCATTGTTTTAAGGATGGGTGCTTGGCAGTTTGAGGGACATGCTCCTAAATCTCTTGGGTCATTTTGGAAATCTGCCCCATAGTGTTTGTCTTTGAGCAGATGAAACTGTTCTAGTTCACATGTTAAGAGCGCTTGTCATCCAGGTTGTAGTTCCACCTCTGAATACTTCTCTAGAATGAAGCAATCAAGTGGGAAATAGGTATAATTATTTGAGGTGTGATGTGGCCTGTATAGAAGCAATTCTGTGCAGGAAAATATCCTTTGCAGCCCTTTATAATTTAGTTGGATGGGTTCCAAAAAGGGTAATTTCTACAAGGATGTATAACAGTCTCTCTCTGATCAGGTTTGTTTTTTTTTTAAATGAAGCGCTGCTCAAAACTGAACATTTCTAATCAATAACTGATTAGACTGTGTGTGTGATCTCTGCAAAGTATTAACTGTATTTTGGGGTTGTAATAGGTAGGGTAAGGCCAGTGGGCTACAGGTGATTTAAACTGTGCCATTCCAAGCCTTGTCTAGATTAGAGTTGAACTCGAGTTAAGAACAAATGAGTTTCTATCCCCATTAAAACTAATCTGGTGGATTGCATCCATGCTCTAGTCATACGCATGTATCTAGGATTTGTTCAGCCTCCTCGTGTCTACAGTGTCACAGCATTCAACTACATTAGATGCAGTGATTTGTGCCAAGCATCCCCGAGTTCCTGGATCCAGCTGATTTTGAAGGGCTTTGTGGTAGAGCTTGTCTGTTTATGTGGGGATTGTGCATGGAAAAGTCACTTGAATGAAAATTCCTAAACTCCATCCTTTCACCAGTTCCAGAAATCTGTGGGGCCAGAAGGCAGCACTCCATCTCTCTGTTTGCTTGTTAGTTTCCTTCCCTGTGTGTTGCTTATCTGTTTGTGAGCCTGGATTCCGGGGCTGAGCTGTAGTGAGAGGTGATACCATGCTGAGAATTCTCATTAGCTGTAGATAGCGAGTTATCTGAGGAAGGTGCACTATGTAGTTGCAGGTATTTCAGGACTCAGGAGCTGACTGATGCATTGGAGAGAGGGGTGATGCGCAGATAGATGACCTTTTCGTGCATTGTGTTGTATCACTGGAGGACTGATTTGGATCAGCATTGGAATCTTGCCTTACCGTGGAGTTTCATGGGTATTAACATTATCAAGATGACATGACTGAAACCAGCAGTGGAATTGAGATGACATGATGAAATCAACACATTGAGGGGTTTAGGAGTATGGGCAGAGAGAGCTAGAGTTGAGCTAAAAGAAACAGTCGGGTTATAACTTGACCACAAATCTTAGTCTAGAAAATCTTTACTAAGTATATGTTTAGGATTGAAAAGTAGCCTCCAGTATTTAATATTGTCGCTAGTATAAAATGGCTTTTATTTCAGTTTTCCTGTTGGTTTAGTTCTAATTGGCGTTGCATGATTAGGTGCTTGTGATTGAGCTCGTCAAGCTGGTAGCTATCGTACTGCAAATGTCCTCAGCAAAAACACTGTTCAAAAGTTGTGATTTTTATCCATTCAGCTTCTTGGGTGTTGGTGCCCTATTTTCTCATTAATTTTAAAACAAATGGAAGAAGGTTGTTTCCATCGATGTGCAAAAAATTGTGTAACCCACTGATAAGTATGTTACAGGACCCCCGATTCACGGAGGATATGAGTTGATACAGCCCCAGCTAGAGAAACTTAGTTCTTTAGCGCAAGCTGTAGTAACTCATGCTTTTATTTCTGGAGATCCGTGGTGCGTTAGCCAAGATGGCAGTTACACAGTTTTTCAGACTTCCTTTTGACTCCACTTGTCGCTTGAGGTTGTCGTGTTTGTTCTACCATTACCCTTATCCCATTCCAGGGTGGTTCTCCCGTCATTTCTAGAGGATGAGTCATGTAATTTGGATCCTAGACTAATCTGTAATGTGCTTTTTTTCCGTCTGCACTTTCCTAAACTGAATTTAGAGAATCAATAGCCGAATGAATAACACCAAATACATACTTTTTCAGTGGTTGCTTAGGAAAAGCTGGACCATTCTCTGCCTCTGTATGGCTTTAGGGGAAATACTGGAAATTTGCCTCTTGTGAAGACTGATCACAAGTGTGGAATTAGGAAGAATGAAGGCTAATCTCTTGAAGTGCTGTAGAAGCTGTTTGGACCCTGATTGCTCAACAACGGCTAGCTAAAAACTGCACAAAGTAAACTACTTAAGCTTCATCTTTGCCTGTAAGTCCTCAGACTCTCAAGTAAATTGGACTCAGTATTTCTGATCCATCAGAATTTGAGTTTGGGTACTATAAAGCTGCTAACTAAGCACAGAGGATGCCAGCACAGGTGTAACATGTTGGGTTGGATGGTATTGTGAAGAATTAGCTGATTCTGGGCTGAAAACCTAGCTGCTAATTCCATTAGAAAACACTGATATCTGATCTCTTTCAGCTGTATCTCTTGCCAGTAAAACACAATGCTAGGGTTCAACTTTTTCATATTTTCACTGTAAATTATAACCTCTCTCTCTTTCTCTCGCTGAGTTTGTATCTCTATCATAAATTGTGCTGTAAGCTAAAGTCTGCCTGCAATAAAAGAGGTAGGCACAGCAGTGAATTATTTCAGCACATTGGAAAACAGCATTTTGATGGTCTTTGTGCTTCACGCAGATGTTTAAAACGAAGTTCTCCCAACCCAGGCATCGCAAAATGTAAGAGAATGAAAGCTGTGTTCATAGACAGTACATAATCTTAATTTTAAACCCTAGCTCAGAAATATTCAGAAACACCTAAAAAGCCTATGAGACTCCACTGTTTGTTGGAAAGGTAAATGTGATGAAAACGGTTAACTTTAGCTTCTTGTTTCAAAATGATCCAATTAATCTACCATCCTGGCCTTTAAACTTTCCATGCCCTTGCTTCTCCGCATCAGCAGACTCGCCACCATCAATCTCCAGGCCAGGTTCAGGGAGGGGTTTTCACAAGTGTTACCAAACTAAAACATTAAACCAGCTCAGATTGTGGCATCACCAGAGTGGAGCTCCAAGCCAGCAATCTTGGCCTGAGATTTTATACTATTCCCCAGCAACGGTAAGAAGTAGTAACGTATACACATGGTACAGAGAGTAAGAGCTGACTGGGTGGGTCGAAAGCAGAAGTTGGTCCAATAAAAAATATTACTTCACCTACTTTGTTTCTCTGAAGTTTATTGCCATCTAGGGATTTATCCCTGGCCCTTCAAACTAATGCTGTCTTGTAGCCACAAGATTTCTGTTGAGAGGGTCAGTTACACCTAAAACCAATGCAAAGCAAGCAGGATTTTGCCTAGGTGTGTCCCATGTTTCAGTATTCATCTTCAGCATAACACTGGACCATTGTCAAAACAGATCTGTTTTGGGCATAGCAACATTGTCCCTCCCTCATAGGTAAATCTGAATGACAAATCTGCATTTAGAAGTGAGGATGTGCCGCCCTCTGGGTCAGACCCAGGGTGCTTGAGCTCTCATTTTTGTGTATGTGTATATATTTTTTGCATACTATTTAGTGATTCCGTTTATAGTAAGGGGACTTATTTTTGCTCTTTAACATGCTGTCTTTCAGACTCTTCACTCTGTTAACACACACAAAATACAGTATCTTTAGGGCTCAGATGGTCTTCTTAGCAAACATTATAGGTTTATCCAGTCCTTTCCCTCTCCTGCTTTCCATGGAACCAGAAATGTATTTGGCAGGATATTGCAAGGAGCAACAGGTGTTGAGGAATTTTAACTTAGAAGCAAGTATTGTTGGGTGCCTCTAAATTGTTCGTATGTGCACAGGGTCATGTACAGATCTGTTTGTGTTGGACTGAAAGCTGGACTGCAAAGTGCAGAAAGGCACCTGCTAGCAAACCAGCTTGATCAAATGAAGTACTGCTGTGCAAAGACTAAAAGATGTGGAGCAGATGAAGAAAGACAAGAGCCCTTAGAAATTCACAAAGCAGGTGTCCTGTGGAGGGTCTTATCAAGTCCTACAAGCTTCGAAATGTTTAAAACGGTCACTGAATGAACCTCCTGGGTTGTATTAAGAAGACTGACGAGGTTGATTGTTGTTCTTACAGTTTCAGATATTCATGACAGTCCTAAAATCATCTCTTTCCAAGACAATACATCCATTGTGCATACCAAGAGGGGCTTAACACCCCATACATCAGTCCAGTCAGGTTTCTCTTTGAGTTTATTCTGGGAGCTCCTCTCGTTAATTCTCAGTCACTTTGCTTTTGTGGGTGAAGCTGGGACTTTCAGTATAACTTTAATACTGGTAAGTTTGCGCAATAATTAGCACTTTAAGATTGTCCTTATGCCAGTGAAAAAAGTTGAAGACTCTTATGTTCTTTGAGTGTTACATAAAAGATGAGTGTTTTCTATATGAAAGGAATGCACAGCACTATCCTTATTCTATGGCAAATGCACCTCCGCTGCCCCTACGAATCAGCTGAGTCAATAACAACTCTTGAGCTGGCAGCAGCAATATGCTAGGTGCTTTCTGATCAGCTGGTTTGCAGTATTGTAATTTTAGTGCATGGACCTGCAATTTGTATAGTGCCCTTTATTTGCAATACAGTCAACTGGCCAAGCAAAGGGAGTCTTAAACTCAGCTCCACATCATTCCTCTTCCTCGTTTCCAGGTGCTATACTGCACTAAACACCTTCCTAACACGTTGGCAGGACTGATTTCCACCTGGGACTCTAGTAGTGATACTGCCCTTTTTTTTAATCAACGTGGAAGAGATCTTTTATCCTGGTTAGAAATCTTTCAATCCTCTAAAGCTTTTATGGTGCCCTAACACACTAATACATACGTGTTCCTCAATTCTAAAAAGAATGCACAACCATCTCTGTGTATTTCCCCTCAGCAGTGTAAGTATTTTATTCTCTTTTTTATATAAATGTTTATAGTTTGGGAAGGCGTCACGGGAAACAGGGCAGTTTCTGTGTATGAACTGTTTATACGTGGGAGTTTCCAGTCAGCGGGATGTATATGGTTTGCCTGCCCACATCTGAGGTGTGTTTCCTGGATGTAGTAGCTGCATCCTAGGAAATGCTAATTCTGTCCACCCTTGCGAAGCAGTGTGCTACCAATATGTGCGTTCTGCAGGTCAGTATGCTAGGAAGATGTTCTGATGAATTTTCTTTTTTCGAACAGGTTTGGGGTTTTACCGCTCTGAGAAGCTGACGAGGAGCTCGCACATATTCAGAGTTTATCTACCACATCTCCTGGTGGAAATTAGATGTTTAATATTTACAGATGTTGCAAGGCTAACATGTGTCTTTATTTCCAGGTGTTCTGATGGGCGTCATCCTTCGATATGGAATTCACGTTCCCAGCGATGTTAATAACGTGACCTTAAGTTGCCAAGTGCAGACCAGTCCAGCTACTTTGTTAGTAAATGTTAGTGGGAAATATTATGAGTATACCCTGAAGGGGGAAATCAGCCCTCATGAACTTAATAACGTTCAAGATAACGAAATGCTGAGAAAGGTGAGCTGCTTAGTGCTTGGAAATGTTGCACGGCATAGCTCTTGGTATATGTCCAAGATAGGATTTGTTAAATGGGTCCAATTCTGTCCCCTTTGCAACAGATAGGAGTTTTGTTCTCAGCTGCAGCAGGGGCAGGATTGGGCTCAAACCGTAAACCAGAACAATAGAAATATTCTTACTAAAGTAGCTAATTATATTGTACAAGGTACAAATTAAAGGATTGCACGTCATATTACTCTTGTTAGTCTTGTAGCTTTCATGCCAAACTGCCTTATCTGATTATATATAAAATATGCAGCATATTCTGATTACTGTGATTTATTTTGTCTCATGAAATCTTAACTTCAACAGATTTTATTCTTTTTGAACAGGTGACTTTTGATCCTGAAGTGTTTTTCAATATCTTACTCCCTCCAATTATATTTTATGCAGGATACAGCTTAAAAAGGGTATGTCTCATTGCATTTCATTTTATATGAAAGTCAGAGGTGTTTAAAATGCTTGTAGCTCTGAAAGTGCGGTAATACAGAACAAAGGTCATTAGGCCTCATTTGCAGAGCACAGTCCTACTTTCTGTCTTAGTTATTTCTAGAGTGATCATCACCAGAGTGACTAAGCACAAAGGTTCTCATGCTGTCCTATACTGTGGTGTATGTATACAAAAAAAGGAGAAAAGCTTAAAAAATATAATTGTGACTTGTATAATCTTTGTCTGAAATCTCCAGTTTTTGTTCAGATTTGCACTCAGATGTGAGAGTGCATGTCTGCCTGATCCCTTGTAAAATTTCTGTCTATGTCCCTCCTCAAAATACACAAGCATAAAGGATCAGGTAGGGGAGTTCCTGTAAAAAAGCAACGAAGACTGGGGAACTGGAAACTATAGCCGTGTCAGAGACTTGGGTCCAGTACATGTTAGAGTATTGTGTATGGGTCAGAGCTGTCTCTTGGGATCCAGAAGTTATTGAGGCAATTGTTACCAAGGCTTACAAAAAGCAGAGGTAGGGGAACTCGACTTTGGGCCTTGGTCACTGAGGAGACCATAAACTTCCTCAGGAGTTCCCCAGAAGGCAGCTGTTACAAACCATTTACAAGCACTTAAATCAAATTAGGTCATGTGAAGCTTTTTTTGCAGGTTTGAAATGAGCGTCAGGTTCCTTGTCCTAGCCAAATCTATGAAGTGCTAATATGTAAGGAAGGAAACATGAGCCTGTTTGGCTCATGTAAAAGGAAACAATCCTTCCAGGCTTGGAAATCCCCCAGTCCTCAGCAGCAGCAATCTGCTAAACAAGCTGCTAAAAGCAAACAATTTGTTCCTTATTATTATTTATTAGTAGTAGTATTGTGAGACCACCCAGGGGCCAGATCATGGATCAAGGCCCCACTTTGTTAGGTGCTGTACAAACACACTTTGATTGCCCCAGAGAATTTACAATCAAAATATAGACGAGATGTTGACAATACTTCTTTAATGTGTATGGTCTGAGGAGCGTACCAACAGTTTGAATACAAAGCACCCGTACAGCTGTAATGCAGCGTGTTTCTTCTCTTCTAGAGGCATTTCTTCAGAAACTTGGGGTCCATCCTAGCGTATGCTTTTCTTGGAACAGCTATCTCCTGTTTTGTGATAGGGTGAGTATTTGAAGTCCATCCACAGGTTTTGGCAATATGGAGGGCTTGTAGTCTGGTTGTTAGCTTGTGCCAACACATCTGTGGTGCTGTTACCTATGCTGGCTAGATTAAGGGTAGTATGGAGATGCCTACCCATTCTGTAATCACATCTTCACTTGCAGTATAACATATTCTTAATGTGGAGTAAAATGGAGTGATATGATTTGAGCACAGGACTTAGAGCTAGGACTCCTGGGTTCCAATCCCAGCCCTGACAAGATACTCAACCTCCCTGTCTCAGTTTCTTTAAAGGAGGAATTAATACTATTTGCCTACCCTTCAGAGGTGTTGAAGATCAATTAGGGTCTCACAAATATCATAAAAGCAGCAAAGAATCCTGTGGCACCTTATAGACTAACAGACGTTTTGGAGCATGAGCTTTCGTGGGTGAATACCCACTTCCTCAGATGCATATACCTGCTCCTGGATATTTCCATTACATGCATCTGAGGAAGTGGGTATTCACCCACAAAAGCTCATGCTCCAAAACGTCTGTTAGTCTATAAGGTGCCACAGGATTCTTTGCTGCTTTTACAGATCCAGACTAACACGGCTACCCTCTGATACTTGACAAATATCATACTGTATTTCTTGGTTTCTAGTTACTACTGCAATAAATAGAATATTGATATAAAAATATTAAATTGAGTTTAAAAGATTTCCAGAGATTTTCACAGGTTTTTAAAAGCCAGGTATTACTTACAAGACTGGATCAGTGAAAGAATTGGTAGATATAAGTAATTAGTGAGGCACTGGTATGAAATATAGAGCGTCACACAAACTGCATAATGGTTTAAAAAAACAACCCCTAAACACCAGAACTGTAATAGTGTCTAAACTGAAAACTTGGCCTAAGAGTAGTGGTTTCTACAAATGTCATTTTAGTGTTATCAGTAAAAAAAAAATCTCCCAGAGGGATTAAGGACTTCGGGAGTTGCTTCAGGAGCAGTATGGAACGCTGCTGTGCTGTGATCCATTCTTTTGGTCTGTGGTAGGGCGCAATGGTACTAGACTGCAGAAATGCAGCAGAAATCTAGAAGATAATGTAAACTTTTAACAAATTACCTATTTTAATTTTCTTTGCCTGAAAGATATGGAAATACCTCGGGGTAGAACAAGTTACTCTAAGTAACACAGGATAAGGCTGTTGAAGTAATTAGTAGATTTTTCCCTTCTTTCCAGGAAGCCAACTATTTCATACCTTTCCTTTCTCCCACACATGCTGTGTTTGATCTAACCTGTGATTAGTGATGTGATGCCCTTTAGTTACAAGGATAGAATATGTGGATATGTAGCAGTAGCTGAAGCAAATTTATGTTTGAAAATGTCCCTTAGACTGTTGCAAGAGAGCAGGAGAATTACTGTGACATATTAAATTGGCAAGTTAATGGGGCTTGGGTTTGCTCCCGGATATTGTTGGTTCTGCCATGCTGTGATTCTATTTAGTATTATTCATCCGTACAGACAGAGGGAATTAATTCTTATTCTAAGTAGTAAAAATGTGAGAATTACATAGGATGCTCTCCAGAGGAGATTGTGGAAGATCAAAGCAACCTCAGCCTCCATATAGACTCGTCTTAAAAACAGAGAGAGAAAGAGACGTGTTCCAAAGTCAGTGAAAGGTCATTACATTGACCAGTCATATAAAACATTGTGGAAATTAAACCACTTGTGAGCTGGGGGAGGTGCGATGGTCTGTGTTACACATTCCGCAAGCTGCTGACATATTTATCCTGTCAGACTGCATGTATTAAGTAGCTTTATGCATGGAGTAGTTCAGATGTTAAATCCATTTGCTGTTAACCACATATACAGCACTGTTTATTGGTTAAATGGGAGTTGAGGGCTCTTAGCGCTTTGCAGACTTGCCCCCATCTATGATCACAGCCCAGCCCGTCAAACTCTGCAGTTCTTGTTTAATGTAAATATTGAATAAAATATTGTGTATTGAGGTAACTTTACGAGTTAAACTTGCAAATTCAAGCAAATTGCATTGTTAAAACAATATTCAGATGCTTTTCAAATATCCAGCCATGTCTCTGCTTATTCAACAGGTCAATCATGTATGGCTGCGTAGCACTGATGAAAGTAACCGGGCAACTTGGAGGAGATTTTTACTTTACAGACTGTCTGTTGTTTGGTGCCATAGTATCAGCTACTGACCCAGGTATATTGTGATCCTTGTTTCTCCTCTCGTGTTACCAAAGTATTGTTCTGTTTTGGGTTGGGGGAAGGGAGATGTGTGGTTTATGGCATCTTTCTCTGAGTTTTGAAGTTTAAGCAAATTATGACTCATTTTTAGGGGTAAAATTGCTTTCCATCAAGAAAAATAATGCTTGAATTATATACAAAACTGCCCCCCTCCAAAACCTTGTCCTCACATTAACGTCATTGGGAGGCTTTCTGTTGATTTTAGTGGGGCTTAGTTCAGGCGCACAGTGAGTGTGGCAGATGTTAGCCTCTAGCACCCTGTGCAAGCAATCAGCACTGCTCAAAGTGTGTGAATTCAGGGTGTTTTCAGGGTATGTGCTAGACAATCTCTAGCCTCAACGTTTTGCATGGATAAGATTTTTTTGGTATTAATCTAAAATATGAACTTGCTTTATCTAACCATAACAAGAACAATGGTGATTATTTTTTAAAAAAAAATTAATTTCAGTCTGCTGAGCTCTTTAGATTTACAAAGTGCTATACAAATGCTAAATGTTGTTATATTTGAATGCAAAAAGGTTTTTTTTTGCTTGTTAACTGTCTTCATCACATTTGTACTCATCAGTATAATCTAATCTAAGAACACAGAGCAAAAATTTGCCCTCTTTTTTCAGGATGAGTAGAACTTGAATTTCTTCCATTGGTGCCTTACTTCTCAGCAAATTTGAGTAAATCCTTCAGGGGTCTGAGACACTGCAGTTAGCTCTGCCTCCTAAGTTACAGCTGTTCTTATCATGTGTCTACATAGCATCTGGGAGGGCGTCTCCCAGGGTATGTCTACTTTGAGAAGTTGTCAACAAAACTTTTGTTTTAAAAAAGAAAACTTTGTACTTAAAAAAGCCCCCCTGCGAAAGACAAAAGTTTTGCCGATGCAAGTAGCAATGTGAACGCGGCTTTGTCGAAGCTAACGCCACTCATGGGGCTGAAAGTATTGCCAACAAAGTACCGGCAGAGAGCTGTGTCGACACAGCCTTGTCGCTAAACGCTGCGTGGTGTAGACAGAACCTCAGTGCGGGTAGACAGACATGCATTGGCTCTGCTCTAATGCTCTACGCTAAAAATTGCAATGTGGCCACTGTGGCACAGGTGTGGGCTTGCTTGGGCCAGCCATCTGAGGATGTGCCTGGGGAGCAGGTGGGATTGCATTAAGGTGTGTAGCCTGTGCTGCCGTGGCCATGCTGCCACATGGCTGGCTGGAGCTCGTGTCTACCTGTGCTGAGAAGCACCCTCCGAGGTGCCATGTAGACATACCCACGTAGACCTGTTTAAAAGCTGATATTGACATCCTGTGTTGTACAGAGTGGGCAGATTTTGTGTATGTGCAATGCCTGTGGCTTTTTCTCAATCTGGACAATAAAACGAATGCCCATGGTTATTCTTGTCAGATGCAGTTTTACTCCTATCTCCTTATCTCACCCAACAATTACTTTCTGTTTAAAAAAAATAAAATAAAAAAACCACTGTGGCATCCTAAAATAATGGTCCAGAACATACCCTCTTAGCATAGAGTCACTGCCTTGTTTTGTATCACTGCTGTACGGTATCATAGTATTGTTCAATTTACTGTAAAAGTTGTGCCTGTACACTTAATACAGTCAAGTGACACTGACAGTTACCCCTTAATAGAAGACTTTAAAATATGAACTCATATCCTCTCCCAGCTTTTCCCAGTGTATTTTGTGTTGTCCATTTGTTGAGACTGTTAATTCTTCTGGGCAGGGATTGTCTATTCCGTGTCTTCTGCAGCACCAAGCACACCGTTAGTGCTTGACAAATGATTCTCCTTGTGGCCCCCATTCAGGAAAGGCAGTTAAGTACATGCGTATGTCTCTCTGACTTCAATAGGACTTAAACACGTGCTTAAAATGAAGTATCTGCATTAGGGACTTTCTGCAATGGGCATGTTTTCTTGAACCGACTTGTTTTTGGTCATTAGGTCCTATGCTGCTTCAGCCTGAATAAAGTATTACACCTCTACCCCGTTATAATGCCACCCGATATAACATGAATTCGGATATAACGCGGTAAAGCAGCGCTCCGGGTGGGGGGGGTGGAGGAGGGCTTTGCACTACAGCGGATCAAAGCAAGTTCGATATAATGCGGTTTCACCTATAACGCGGTAAGATTTTTTGGCTCCCAAGGACAACGTTATACGGAGGTGGAAGTGTACATGGATTTTAATCTCCTGTCAATCAGTGAATGCCTTTGTTTGTGTGTAAATGGGTTAAAGCTCCTTGAACATGCGTATCTGAGTTTCTTGCCTTTCATATGGTAATTGTTTTAAAAGGGTTTTTAGGGCAGTCACATTGCATTAGTCCAAGCCTATGTGAGAAATGCCCCCGTGTGCCTTTGCATGACGCAAGAGCAAGGATTTCATTGTATGACATCTTGCTTATTCTAGACATTCTTACGGTTCCCATAAAACTGACCATAAAACTTGATTTATTTTCATTACCAACTCAGAGTCAAACAGTTGCAGAAACAATAGATCAAATTCCAATCTCCGTTACACTGCTGTAAAACTAGAGCAACTGGAGGCAGAATTTGGCCCATTGTTTTGTTGTTTCCAGATAACCCCAAAATTCTTACATGTACTGGCACTTTCCTTTCATACTGATATTAAAGAGCGCTTCTAGGATCTTATGATAAAATCAAGACTACTCCAAGATTAAGGCAGAATTAAAAAAGACCTCCACAGGGGATAACTCTTCATTATACAGGGGAGAAACAGGTCCTTGTTCTGTATGTAAAAAACAACATAAACTAAAAAACACAAAGTTGAGTGGGCCCAGGGAAGAGTAGCAAAGACTGCATGAAGCATTGCTACACTGAGAAGCAGATTAGTAAAATACAAAGGAAGGTAGAGTTCTAGAAAGGCCAGGTTTGCTTTATATATATCTACATAAAAAAAGTAATGGCATCTTTGAAATGTCTCTCTATTTTTCTGTTTGTCAGTGACTGTTCTTGCCATATTCCATGAGCTTCAGGTTGATGTTGAGCTGTATGCCCTTCTCTTTGGTGAAAGCGTCCTCAATGATGCCGTTGCCATAGTGCTGTCTTCGTAAGTGTGTTCTGTTTTTTAATTGTTATGTATGTCACATGTGAGAGACTAAAGATCACCTGGTGTTGCATCAGAGAAAATAGAAATAGCAATATTTATAATAATCAGAATTTATTACTAATCCACTCAATGCAATTCTCTGTATTAATCACCCTCTAATTAGCCTATCAATGAAAGACTGCTGCTGGGAATTGAAAGGATCACTGAGGCCATAATTACAGCTATTACAGTGCATGTTTTTTTTTGTTTTTTTTTTTTTGCCTATTGAATGAGTCAATAGGGAATCTTACCACCCACCTGTAATGTGAAAAAGGAACAACACGTCTGCTCTTTTGCTGTGACATGCTGCTAATGCTACTCACGGGTGAGATCACTCTCAAATAATTCTCCACCCACACACACTTGCGTTTCCTGCTTCTTTTCACCTTCCACCTGCCGTTGCATTGAGAAGAAGACAGTTGTTGCAACTGTAGTTAATATCTGGACTGAGAGCATCAGTGACAGAAATTGTGTCTCCCTAAATCAAGTGGATGATTTGGGGGAGGGATAGCTCAGTGGTTTGAGCACTGGCTGCTAAATCAAGGGTTGTGAGTTCAATCCTTGAGGGGGCCATTTAGGGAACTGAGGTAAAAATCTGTCTGGGGAGTGGTCCTGCTTTGAGCAGAGGGTTGGACTAGATCTCCTGAGGTCCCTTCCAACCCTGATATTCTATGATTCTTTAAAACTTTTCTGCATCTGTAACGTATTTTTCCTGCATATTCATTGTATTTGTTGTCATGAAAGTTGTTTTGAAATATATAGTATTTGTGATCATAGCAGATTCATTTATGGTTAAGATGAATGCGGAAAATAATTTAGATCTTCTGAAATATTTGAGAACCCAGACTGATTATTGTCCGCATTTTAATTACAATGTGTGGACCAGTCCTGCACCTCATATCGGAGCAGTACTTACTAAATTGAATAGCCTATTGATGTCTCTTCGACTATCTGTATTAATCTTTTTGTTTTTATATTGGGTCCATCACCAGAGTATGTAAGTGTTGCGTGATCCAGCCATATTTAAGATGTGTCCCAGCATAAAACTGAACGTGAAGGGTGTGTGGCAAGGTTCTGGGTGAGAGGAGGTGAATATGTTGCACATCACAATGATGAAATTGAGGGCTGGTCTACACGCCCACATGCCTGTGTGAACCTAAATAAATAAATCAATTGCAATTCATCCCTTTTGTTGTGTTGGTGCAAGTTCTGTATGTGGAGGCTCATATTTCAGATTATGAGCATCCTCTTCTGATTAAATTAAATTGAAATAAAACACTCTTCTTCAGAAATCAGAACATTCACTTGGACACCTTGTACCAGCATAAAAATGGCGTGAGCTACAATCCATTGAGTTATTTTGGTGCAAGTTTGTGGGTAGCCCTCCCCTCGAAATGGGGCGGAGTGACAAAGGTAGAAGTGTTTTAAGCGACCTAACACACATCCCCTTAGCAATGGTCCTGTAACCAGGCCTCACAGACAGAAACACACTGTTTAAAATATACCCTAGGTTTGTGAGTACACAGTGCATTACTGTAACTAGCTGATTACATTGAAGACCTAAATATATAATCTACAAGGATTTCTCTTTATGTGGATTTGATGCATACCAGTTGCTCAGAGCATACTGACCAGGCTTACCTATCTTTAGTAAGTTAGCTACAGAAATCTCTTCCTTGACACACACAAAAAAGAACTAATTTTTAAGTGCAGCAGGAGAGTCAACTCAGTCTTGCTTGCAGTTGAAGATAATTACTGTGCTGGGTGTCCAAAGCTCTGGTTTGTTGTCTCCCTTTTACTGGGGTAGTTTTTGAGTATTTAGCAGAAAAAGGCAAGGCTTTGGAGACTGCTTAGGTAAAATTCTGGAATTGCATGTAGGCTTAGATCCTGCCTGCCCAGCATCTCCAGGACAGCTTTCCCCCTCTTAGGGTTTGTTTGTCCTACAAGCGCTACAGTGGCACAACTACAGCGCTGCAGTTGTGCTGCTTTAACATACTGTGGATGGGTCCTACAGTGATGGAAGGGGTTTTCCCATTGTTGTAATTAATCCAGCTCTCTGAGAGGCAGTAGCTATACGTTGATGGAGGAATTCTTTAGTCCAGTGCTTCTCAAGCTATCTGATATGGGGGACTGTCAATTTTTTTTTCCCCGATATGCCAGGGACTGGTGCCATATTATTATCCTATTAGACGCTCTTATGAGGAAACTTGCCGCGGACCGGCAGCCGACGGCTCGTGGACCGGTGCTGCGAAGCACTGCTTTAGTCAACTGAGCAGCTTCTACGATGGGGGTTTGGTTGGCTCAACTTTGTCACTCAGGCCATGGCTACACTGGCGCTTTACAGCGCTGCAACTTTCTCACTCAGGGGTGTGAAAAAAACACCCCCCGAGCACTGCAAGATACAGCGCTGTAAAGCACCAGTGTAAACAGTGCCCCAGTGCTGGGAGCGCGGCCCCCAGCACTGCAAGCTAAACCCCATGAGGATGTGGAGTACATGCAGCGCTGGGCGAGCTCTCTCCCAGCGCTGGCGCTGCAACTACACTCACACTTCAAAGCGCTCCCGCGGCAGCGCTTTGAAGTTTCGAGTGTAGCCAAACCCTCACGAGTGTGAATTTTCCAGACCCTTGAGTAATGCAGCTAAATCAACCTAAATTTTAAGTTTAACCGTTTCCAGTTTCCCCTCAGGGTTGAAAGGAGGGGAACGAATTGAATAGTTAGCTGTGTTGTGGTGCATTTGCATTGTCTACTTCTATTTCAGTCACGAAAGGTGCTTTGTAAATGCAAATTGTATTCTGCTCTCACTTTCCTACTGTACAAAGGAGGGCAGGAATAGCTCAGTGGCTTGAGCACTGGCCTGCTAAACCCACAGTTGTGAGTTCAATCTTTGAGAGGGCCACTTAGGGATCTGGGGCAAAAATTGGTCCTGCTAGTGAAGGCAGGAGGCTGGACTCAATGACCTTTTGAGGTCCCTTCCAGTTCTAAGAGGTTGGTATATCTCCAATTATTACTGTAAAAAGGGGGAAACTACATACATAGTTGTTGGTTTTTAAAAAATATTTAAGTATTTTGTTGCTGTTGCTTAGGAAAGAACTAAGGAAAGATTAACATTAGAATAGGGTGCTGCAGCATGCGTTTAAAAAGCCTTAAGTTGGATAGTTTACCATTAAAATTCAATCTAGTAGTAATGTGAATCTGTTGAAATGGTGGATCAGGAGAATACTACAAACTGCAGTTTAACTAAAGTTTTAATGTGGACAGAAGCTATGTGGGGCATTGAAATTGCCAAAGCCTCTGTTATACTTGTTGCTAAAGACTGAAGCTGTTTATCACCATGGTATCTGAGCACCTTCCATAGAAAATGAATGGTGAAGTCCCTATTGGGTGTCATGGAGTCTCTGGCACTTCTCCCTTTACGGGGCAGGTTTTGGAGTCTGGGCTTTGGTAGGGTGGGGTTGGGAAGGCTTTAGGAATAAAAATAGTGATTGAATTGTTGCTTATGGCAGAAAGGCTTTTTCAAAGAGAGAGAGGCTTTGCAGGGTTTCCTAAAGATGGTCAGGGTCTGGTTTTGCTTGATCTCCTCTGGAAGACTGTTCCATAGGCAGATCACCTGAGCTATGTGATCTGCATTGTCCCCAAGGAGTATGGCTATCACAGGTTCATAGATCAAAACTTGGTCTTTGATGTAACTGGGGATTGAGCCATGAATTACTTGGAAAATTAGGACCAAGGACATAAACTGGCATCAGGAGCTGACCTGGAGCCAGCAGAGGGACTTGATCACAGCCCTGGTGGGCTCACGGCAGCCTAAGCCATGGAGAAGGGAGCAGCTGCAGTCCATACCATCTGGATCCTGTGCATTGTCTTCACGTTCAGCTTCCAGTACCATGAGCTGTAGTGATCCAGCCTGCAGGGGACACATGCGTGGGTCACTATGGCCAGATCCTCATCTGGGAGGAAGGGGTGATGTTTCCTAGCAAGCTGCAGGTGAAACTGAGGCCACCTGACCATCCAAGCTTAGTGGGGAGTCACACAGGGCCTTGAGCCTTCACACCACTTTGACGAATGGGGCTGTGTGCCTTCAGTGGAAGGTGGTGACAATGTTTTGGCCTCCTCTTCAAAGCTTTTCTTCTTTTCAATCTGCATCACTTCGATCTCACCAGGGTTCAGCGTGAGCCGGTTGATCTTCGTCCAAGAGCCAATTTCCTGTAGGCTTCCTGGCATTTTAGTAGTGGGGGTGGCTTTATCATTTGAGAATGAGAGCGAGAGTTGAGTGCCACCAGCATACTGTTGGTAGCTGAGCCCATGGCATCCCACTCTCTCTCCCAGTGGTCTCATGGAGATGTTGAAGACAGGATGGATCCCGGCAGGTGAGGGCCTTTACAGAGGAGAAGCAGTTACCATCATCACTCTCTGAGCACTGGAAAAGAGCAACAATTAGAGATACAGTCGCTCTGGGCCATGTGTCATGTAGGAGTGTTAGCAGTACCTTATTGACCACTGTGTCAAAGGCTGCAGTGAAGGCCATCAGTGTGAGTCTGGAAATCTTACCTGTGTTCGCAACTGTGAGGAAATCATCTTTTAATGCCACTAGAGCTGTGTCCTGGTGCAAACCCTTATTGTGAGGGGTCCAGGATGTTGGCTGATGTCACACATTGTTGGAGTTTAGTGGTTTCTACTTTCTCAGTGATTATTCCCAGGAATGAGAGGTTTCAGATGTAACGGTAGTTAGGGAGATCTTCAGGATCACGCATTGGCTACTTGAGGACTAGTGAACTATTGAATTTTTCAAGGAGTTTGGTTGCTGTGCTTCTGAAGGAGGCATTGACTGTGCCCATTCACTTTTACCAGCCAGGAGGAGCATGGATCTTTCACAGTTGTGGCTCTAATATTTTTCAGGGCTTCTTGAGCTTTGGCATGGGTGATGGGACCCAGGGGTTCATTCTGTCTTGGCTTGCGACATACAGAGTATCCTCTGGGGATCAGCTGTGCCAGGGTAGGATCAGAGGTTTCATTGAACCATGTCCCAGTGATGTATGCAAAGCCAGGTGTTTCATCCAAGAGGAGATCAGGGATGGTGCTGACTTTGCATTTGGCAGAAGGAGCTTCAGGTTATTTTTTCCTACTCCGTTGAATGATATTATTGATCAAGAATTTGGCTTTAGGTGCCTAGGATATATCCTAGTGGGTGGTGTTCTAAGCAGTTGTTTCTTCAACCCAGTGACAGTGAGGGCTTGGGAAGGAGTGGGGTAATGTGGTTCGAGGCCCTTTGAGGGTTCTGGTCTTCCATGTCTCCACATCCCTAGAGTCTGGCCGTGTTGTGCTGTAGTCCAGAAGATTTGCATTATGGTCCTTAGACAGGCAACGTAGACAAAGGATGGTGGTGTACTGCTGGGTTGTGGTGGGAAGGTGGGGGGCGGATTTCCTCCGTTTTCATTTTACCCTCTTCTTTGTCATCACCACTTCCCATTCCTGGCCAGGCTGCTGTTTTGGGGAAGGTATGGAGCTGAGGCCTCGTCCAGACTAGGGGAGGAAAATCGATCTTAGATACGCAACTTCAGCTACGTGAATAATGTAGCTGAAGTCGAATATCTACGATCGAATTACTCACCCGTCCAGACGGCGCGGGATCGATGTCCGCAGCTCTCCGTGTCGATTCCGGAACTCCGTTCGGGTTGATGGAGTTCCGGAATTGATGTAAGCGCGCTCGGGGATCGATATATCGCGTCTAGACTAGACGCGATATATCGATCCCCGAGCAATCGATTTTAACCCGCCGATACGGCGGGGTAGTCTGGACGTGGGCTGAGAGGGTTTGGTGCCAGTAGGGGACTGGGTAGCCAGCAAGCTGGAACAAGCCCTTTCAATTCTCTAGCTGCTGGGAGAGGGAGAGGGAAACACAGAATCAGACAATAAACAATCTAGTAAAGTTGTGAAGATGTTTGTAAAGGCTCCCAGCTCAGCTTGTGGCCATGGCAGAGCCCCCATTATACTAGAGTAGATCTAACTCTATGTCAAACCTAATCTTGACTGATAATGAACACAGAACTGAAATTAGTGGTTGTTTAGGTGCTAGTGGTCATGAGTTGATTACGTTTGTTGTGTGTAAATAGAATAACATCCAAACCAGTAATATATGGTGCTATAAAGGGTCGAATCCACAAAGCTGAAAACAATTTGAGCCAAATCAGCTTGGAGAAAGAATGTAAGCAGAAAAATGTGAATGATAATTGGGAACTATTTAAGAATATTTTACTAGATGCCACAAGTGAGACAGAAAGTTATGCTGGTTAAAAAATCAGCCTGGCTTAGAGGGGAAATGAAAGCAGCTATAAATATATATAAAACAAATGGGGAAAAAAGGGGAAGTTGATTTAGTGAATACAAATTAGAAACTAGGAATTGTAGAAAATTAATAAGAGAAGCAAGAGGACACAAGGTGAAATGCATGGCCAGAAGAATCGAGGACAATAAGGAGTTTAAGTATATTAGGAGGGAAGAGAATCCTATTAATAATATTGGTTCATTATTAGATGGAAATGGTAAAATTGTCAGTAGTAATGCAGGAAAAAATATATATTCAATATTTGGGAAAGAGCCAGGTGATATATTCCTATTGTGTGATATTGATGAAATACTTTCCATTCCAACAGTAACTCAGGAGCAGCAGCCACTGAAGTTAGACATTTTAAAATCATCCAGTCTGCATACTCTGCTTCCAAGTGTTTTGAAAGAGCCGACAAGGAAGCTCTGAGACCATTAATACTCATTTTCAATCAGTCTTGGAGCACTGGGGAAGTTCCAAAGGCTAGAAGACAGCTAATGTTGTGCCAATATTTTAAAAGGGTAAACAGGCTGACCTGGGTAATTACAGGCCAGTCAGCCTGATATCGATCCCAGGCAGAATAATGGAATGGCTGCTATGGGACTTGATTAATAAAGAATTAAAAGGGAGGGGAATATTGAATGCCAGTCAACATAGGTTTATGGGTTTTATCTTTTTTTGATGGGAGTGTAAGTTTGGTTGCTGAAGGTAGTAGTGTTGACGTAATATACATAGACTTCTGCATGGCATTTGACTTGGGACTGCATAACATTTTGATTAGGAACTGGAACACATCAACGCATCACCCATTCATGGATTAAAAGCTGGCTAACCAATAGGGCTCAAAGTGTAATTGTAAAGGGATAATCATACCGAATTAGCAATTGTGCACAGCTTAGTGTCCAAAAGGACTTGCGCCAGGATGAGAGGGTCACTGAATTTGGGGTATTGTGTATCATCAGGAGGAGCAAGTTCACAGTTGGGGAGTCTCCCTGGAAACTTCTCACAGCCAGTGAGAGCATCTGGGCTTGTTGGTAAACATACCTTGGCTGCTCCCAGGCGTCATGCTGCTCCTTAGGGAGCTAGGGTCCAAGAGAAGGAGAGTCACATGGGGCACTATCGTTTGAACCAGCATAGTTCACAGAGCACAGGTGTAATATGCTCTCACTGCTCACTCTGGGAAACAGGTGGGCTGCTCCATTCTGGACTATGCTGAAGTGCCAACATGGGCTTTAAGGGTAGCCCTAGGTAGCGCATATTTTAGCAGAGCTGCATGGAAATGGCAAAAACATGGATGACTGTGGTGAGGGGTCAGTATCATCATGGAATGGTTCCTGCCTCCTGGTTACCTGCGGGGACAAACAGTAGAATAAACCTCCTCAAAGCCCAATAGTATAGGTGGGTCCAAAAGTACAGTGAGAGCTTGATTTGATTCCTTGAGCTGGTGCGATGTGCTGAGAAGTCAGGTGCAGTCGCAGCATGGCTTCAGCACAGTACTTGAAGTCCTCTTTTTGCCTTTTATGCAACAGCCATTAGGTTAACATGCAGCTCCACACACCTTTCTTTCCTTCCAAACTAAGGAGTGTTCATTTCTTCCAGTTCAATCGTAGCATACCAGCCGGCGGGCGACAACAGCCACACGTTTGATGTCACAGCAATGTTTAAGTCCATTGGCATCTTCCTTGGGATATTCAGTGGCTCTTTTGCAATGGGAGCTGCTACAGGAGTAGTCACTGCTTTAATATCCTTTTCATTGGTATTTCAGAAAGCATATTCCATGCTGTTAGAATGTGTTTCAGATAATCATAAGTGTTTATGATTTTGTGTTCTAGTTTAATGAAAGCTAGTAAAGTTGTGTGATTAGAAGGAAGCCATGTAATGTTACCCATTGTACAGAACATGGTCTGGTTTCCTTACAGTGTACAGTTTCTTTCTACATCACAAACATTGTGTCATTGGGACTGTTAATATAGACCACTTCATTTTATTTAATGGAGATTTCAGATACTACCCATTGTTCAGAAATTGCAGCTTAGTTTATCTAAGTCCTGCACTTGTTATAGAGCTCTACAAAAGGTATATTGGGAGTTTAAATTCAGTGTGATTTCTTGTGTGAGTCAGGCAAGCAGGATCTGGCCCGATATATATACAGTAACTCCTCACTTAAAGTCGTCCTGGTTAACGTTGCTATGTTGCTGATCAAATAGGGAAAATGCTTGTTTAAAGTTGCGCAATGCTCCCTTATAACGTTGTTTGGGAGCCGCCTGCTTTGTCCACTGCTTGCAGGAAGAGCAGCCCATTGGAGCTAGCTGGTGGGGGCTTGGAACCAGAGTGGACCGGCAGCCCCCTATCAGCTCCCCTAAAATTCACTGTAACAGAAAAGCATGCTTAATTTTGCTTGTTCTGATTTCTCTGCATACACAATACTTCAGTACTCAAAATAACATTTGTCCCTTTAGACTAAAAATAATCAGTTGTGCAATACTGTACAAGTACTGTACATATATATAGCCTTTTGTCTGGTGAAAAACATTTCCCTGGAACCTAACCCCTCCCCCATTTCCAGTAATTCTTGTGGGGAAATTGGATTAATTTATCGTTTTTCTTAAAGTTGCATTTTTCAGGAACATAACTACAGCGTTAAGCAAGGAGTTACTACTACTGTACCTGGCACAATCAACATTTTAAAGGGAAGATAAATACTTCTGTAGTGATTTTAAGTACACCTGAAACATGACTGCCCATGTATATTACCAAGTTGGGGACAGTAAGTCATCAAGAAAGTTTTCTGTAATTCTTTAAATCAAAAATTTACATCACATAATCCAAGAATTGAGATGTAAAGTTAATTGCCATAGAACTGATCCAACAGTTATTAAAGTCAATGAATATACTCCCACCCTAACTCAGTCCTTACTCTGCCACTGCCCTGCTGTTAGTATGGGCTCTCTCTGCCTCTCACCTTGCTGTTTGGAAATTTGTCCAGAATATAAATGTCTGATACTCAGAAAATAAGTTATAGTGTGAGTCTTCCTGTTCATTTGTTGTATGTAGTGTAGCTAGAATCTGCTATGTTAATGTATTGTCCTTAACAGTCTGCAACGTCACCAAGTTCACCAAACTCCGTGAGTTCCCCTTACTGGAAACTGGTTTGTTTTTCTTGATGTCTTGGAGCACATTCTTGCTGGCTGAAGCATGTGGTTTTACAGGTAAGATACAGCATGTTAGCTGCTGGAAATGGGTAGGAGAGTTAGGGATTCATATAGCTGAGACACACATTAGCACATATGTGTTGAACTACTAAATGGCTTCCCTATGCTCAAATGTATTTATTGCAGCCAATAATCTCACTCAGCATCAAGTAACTTATGCTACAGCACAAAACTTATGTAGCCTACCGGGGAAAAAAATAGTGATTTCCCCTCCACTCCCCCCCCCCCCCAAATTTAAATTGTGTAAATTTCATGAGAGTCTCTTGGGAGAGAAGACCAGAAGAAACAAATGCAAAAGTTATAATTATTTCAATATTTTAGTGTTGCATAAAAATCAGTAAAATATAAATACGTACCTCTTGTTTCCTATTTTACGTACAAAAGTTTTACTGTGGCATTCTGATCCCCAGGTGTGGTAGCAGTATTGTTCTGTGGAATCACCCAGGCCCATTATACCTATAATAACTTGTCTACAGAGTCTCAGCATAGAACTAAACAGGTAAGAACTGTTCAGCCTCTGTGAATATCAAATTCTCTTTTCTCTCTCCTTTGCAAGAACTAGTTGGGTTTTCTGGATGTGCCTGGCTTTCATTAAAAATTACTTTTGTGGATGTATTTTACATGCAGGAGAACACCTTTGTCTTATTGCAAGATAACTAACTATGTTTATTTTTTCTTTAGCTGTTTGAGCTTCTGAATTTCTTGGCAGAAAATTTCATCTTCTCCTACATGGGACTCACATTGTTCACCTTCCAGAATCACGACTTCAACCCTACTTTTATAGTGGGAGCCTTTGTATCCTTTGGAGCAACCCAATTTAGTGGCGTTTCAGACAGGAGTAGGTCAGGATGCAGTAGGGAGCATTTGGTGCACAGTAACATGGCTCACACAGCCAGTTAGTGCGGAGCAGGTGAGTGTGCTGTAGATGCACACCCCAGCTTACTGCACACTTCCTATCTGTATAGACAAGCCCTTATGCATTTTTGTCTCGGTTGGTGATTTTTAAAGACGTCAGTCTCTGCTTTTGCCACGTTTTTATGTCTGTTACTTTAGTCCATGTCAGTGGATATTTTAACCACCTCAGCCTGAAACTCTGCGTTGAATTCTAAATGTGCTGCTGAGGAACTAAGGGTTATCACGTGTTCCTGTGGTACTAAATAAAACTAGTGGTTTTGCAAGATGGAACGCTTCCTGGTAGAAAAAGCCATTTACATCCGACTTTCACTGTTGATCAAGATTGACTGTTAAGCTTGGCTAATATCTGAAAAATTCCTCAGATCAGCAGCATGAAAGCGTGAGCTGGTGTCTACAAGTAATGCACTAAAGGCTTTGCTGTTCTGCATGGGCTCGTTCTAATGCAGACCGGGAGCTTGTCCTCAGACAAATAAAAGGAATCTGGGTGTCTCAGAACAAAGAGTGAGGGTTGTGAGGAGTTCAGTTTGGGATTGTAGGGAAACCAGACAGCCTTGTAAAATTGTCTTCTCTCGTTTGCCTGGGAGGGTCACTTGTTTTTGATGGATGAGTATAATAGCATGAGCTTTTTCTTTGTCAGGACTGGAGAAGAGATATTGTGGCGGGTGTGGTAAATGGTCGTGATATTTTGCAAGACTGTACCAATGGGATGGAGAGCAAAGATGTCTGGCCTGGGGAAATAGATAAGAGTAGTATATTGTACCTCTGCAGTGGAAACTGGATTAGGGAATAGGAATGTTCATGAGCAGTATGATAAAAATGTCTCGTGCAATTCATGACATTCGGGAAAGAAAATAAAAGCGGGAAGGATTTTTGCATGTTATTGTAGGCAGAATTGGAACCTGGCATCAAGGTTATTGTTACCGTGGGAGGTAAAAGTATTAAAAGGTACAGTTTAAAATGGAAAGGCAAAAATGCGAAGGGGTTGGATCTCCAAGGCCATGAAAACTGTGAGATGCTATTCCCTGCTGGCTGGACTCTTGCAGCTTTCATTTCACGGGATAATCTGTAGGGACTGGCCCTTCCTTAGAGCATGTGTCCTTCAAACTCCAGCAAAGTTTGGAAGTATGGTACCCTTGGGAGAGTGACTTGAGCAGAAGGATGGACGTAGTCGGGATACCTTGAACTCCAGAAAGGTCCCTGAGGATGATAAAGTTGCTGTAACTGTTGCTAGCTGACACACATGCAGCTAATAGTTTTTATGGTTGAACATGAGCTGGCGGGGTGGGTGTGGAATGGAGAACTAGTGATTTTTTCCCCCCTCTTCCCTGCTATGTAATTTGCACTGTATTCTTTGTCTTGTTTCTTTTGTTTATACTTGTCTCTTTATGATTATCTTGAACTGCAGTCCTGGATTCTGCTTAGATAAGATTGTAGTTTGCCCCTCACTGGGATATCGGAGCACCTGAAGCTGGGTTTCTGTCCTTTAATTGCAATGGAGGGGACACTTTTCAAGTTTTTAAGAATCCTCGTGTACAATAGAAATTGACTTTGAATGCAGATGTAGGTGTAGTAGGAAATGAACTGAAGAAAAAATTTCCTTAATATGTATGTGAATGTAGTTTGCCATCTTCCTGGGAAGAGCTGCTAATATTTATCCTCTGTCCTTTTTACTTAATTTGGGGAGAAGAAACAAGATTGGAACAAATCTCCAGCACATGATGATGTTTGCCGGTACGTTACCCCAGTCCCTGTGTCTCTTGCCTGCCACTCCCTCTCATGAATGCACGAGTAATCACCCTGTCAACAGCCTGAAACATTCTTCCTCCAACTTTAAGCTTAGCTGGGCTACTTGTGAAACCAGGGCCACACGTCAGATATCCACATCCTAGCTAGTTAATATAAAAGTATCAGTTTTGAGTACAGTTCTTCTCTGTGACATACCAATGGCGTAGTACTTAAGGGGTCAGGATACAGTCTCAGCTTTGCCATGGACCAGCTGTGACCTCGGGCAAAACACTTGACCTCTCACTGCTTGTTTTCCTCATCTTTAAAATGGGGATTGTATTGCCAGCTTCATTCAACTCATCGGGGCACTTTGAGATCCTCCAGTGGCAGGTGCTCTGGAAATGTAAGGAATGATGAGAACTTGATTGCAGCCAAGAGTAACCTGGCAGGCAGAATGGGTGCAGTTAGTCTAGGGAGAGGATTGTAGGATGCCAAGGGTACGCATCTTAAATTAAATAAGCCCCTGTTTGGGGCTTGTAGAAACCTGGAGATGGACAGTGGGAACCAGCATGGGCTGCAGATTTCATGAGGCTACCGGAGTTCACCACTTTGCCTTTCCTCTCAGGATTGCGAGGCGCCATGGCTTTTGCCTTGGCCATTCGAGACACTGCCACCTATGCTAGACAGATGATGTTCAGCACAACACTTCTCATTGTGTTTTTCACCGTCTGGGTTTTTGGTGGTGGCACTACAGCCATGTTATCTTGCTTGCATATCAGGTGAGTGAGACCTTTGTCTCCCATTCTCTCTCTTCCTAGAATGTAGTGATCCCCATGGAATCTGGTGCAGTATTATAGCAGGACTCAGTATTATTTGGTTCCTCCCAAGGTGCAAGTCTCTCTGATTTCCCCACTCTGGAATCTCACGATTGGGCCTTAAAACTGAAACAGTCGTCATTTCTAATCCCCTTATCCCATTATGGCAATCTGACATCTGTTTCCATGGAAGCAGCCACCCTTCAGCTGTGTACTTTAAACTGTCTGAGACTCAGCAGTAAGTGCTGCTTAAGCATTGGGGTCCTACAGCCCGTAAGAGTTTTTCACAGGTGTGTATTATGGGGAGATCAAAGAAACTCATCTCCTTTTTTTCCTCTCTACCACTGTTCTCCCAAACATGCAGAATTGAGGATTTTAAGGAGGGTAGATGCTTCCTTATGTGATGCCATGCATATGCGCACACCACCTCTTTGTGTCAGATGGCTTCTGCATCAAGCGATGACACTAGAAATGTTTGGGTGCTTTGAATATACATGCTGGGTGCCTCCCAGCAGAGCCAC
Organism: Gopherus evgoodei; assembly: GCF_007399415.2. NCBI lineage: Eukaryota > Metazoa > Chordata > Testudines > Testudinidae > Gopherus > Gopherus evgoodei. The sequence continues at coordinate 103,763,736 of NC_044330.1, read as the reverse complement.
CAAACCAAAAGGCATGGGGGTGCAGAGGAGCCAGTCTTTGGAGAACTGCCATTAATTTTACTCAGAGTTTGCAAATGTTCCAGCCCTTTCAAATGAGAATACAAAAGACTGAGTAAAGCCTGGAATCCTGTTTTTTCACTTGTAGGCAAAACCAAAGCCGTTCGATTTTTGCATCTTCTCTTATGTTTTATGGAAGACTGCTTTGTTATACAAGTGAAATGAATCCCCTTCACCGCTGGGTGTCGCTGTAGATACATACTGTACTGTGGTAACTGGCAAGTACTCCGCAGCAGAGTAGAAGCAATAAGTAACTTGGGTTCTGAAATAAGGTGTTCCTGATGGTGGTTACCTTTGGGCATCAGTGCACAGGTTCATTTTCCTAAACCCTGCCCACAACTAAGGCCAGTCCAGATGTGTGTTGTCACCGTGGCCTCTGAATGCATTTACTTGTACTTACGCAGCACTGTTAGCACACTTGTGGGGAGAGAGGGCTGGATTTTGAATATTGCGAGTGAGGTGCGTTAATGTGCTCTGGAACCGTGCTCAGTTCAGGCACAGCTGTCCAGTTTCCTCACACAGCTCTGGCGGCAGTTCAGGAAAACATTTAAACACGTGGCACACCTATATAGTCGTCAGTGGGACTTAAGCATGTGCTTAAAATTAAGCAGGTGCTTTAAGTGCTGTTCTGAATAGAGACGTGGATGGACGTCAGCCTTGAGCTGCCATGATTGGTGCTAATCCAGGCGTGGGGGCGTGGCTGAACAGAGTGTGGAAACTGGAAATTCCACAATAGGCTTGTGCTGCGTATCAATGTTTGTCCATTATGGGCAGTCTCTCCCGTATGACTGGAGCCAAATCTGACCCTACCCCTCTGATAGGAAAAGCTGATGAATGTACCTAGCCTGCTATGAATCCAAACCTAAAAGAGAGCTCCTCTAACGACGGTCATGCATGTATGTGGGATTGTTTGTGTTCACGCTAACCATTTCCTTGTGTTCTCTGCAGGGTCGGTGTGGATTCGGATCAAGAACACTTGGTAAATATTGTTCCTTAACTGCTTCCACAGGAACCTTTATTTAGGGACTTGCACCACATGTCTGGTGGCAGACGGTCACATAGAACCACCTGGGTGGTTTACACGTACATCCGAGTGCTCTTTCTCTCTTCCACACCAGCCTGGGGTAGGTGGAGGCTTTTAGTGCCGTCAGGTGAAAATATGAAAGAAGGGACACGTCTAAGATAAGTAAACCCGAAAGAAGGTAGTGGGAAAAGCATCACAACACTCTGTATATTGTCACTTCCATCTGTTCCCTGGTACAGTCCCTCTCTCCCCTGTAAAACCTTTTCTAAACAGAAGCATTGGAGCCAAAAAACCTTTACCCATTTTATTTTGAATTTCAAGACATGCTATATAGAGAGTGCCCTAAAGTTGGAGTGTGACTGGGTTCTAAGACCAGAACCCTAATTTTCCTGCTACTGAGGTGTTTGATCTTTAATAATACTTAAACCCTTCCTCTTCTTTATTCCAACATGTAACACTTTACGACAGTTTCCTTTGATGATATCTTCTTTTCTATATCTGCCACGCTATTCTTAACCCTCGGGTTGTCACACACTACTGTTTGTTCACACCGCTGTTGCCTTACTGCATTTGTTTTATTTTGTAAAACAGAAAGTACTTACAGTTCTAAGATGAAGAATCATGCAATACCCCATCAGAATTATTAAAGCGTGCTCTGATAAAATAGCAAGCAACCGTTCTCCTTGTGGGTGTGACACCTGCACCGTTAGGGCCCGAGCTGCTCTGTATTTGGAGTTCTCACTGAAATCACTGGGGTTCTGTTTGCGAGGATCCCATGCATAACAACACCTGTGTGGCGGGTATTCTGCTCTCTGTGATTACTAAGATACTGTTAGGAGGAGCCCAGACCCATCAGTCTGCAAGCCAAACTTCTATGAAATATTTGATTGAAGAAAAATATTGTTGTTCAAATGGTAAAAACAGTGAATCCATGTGAAGCATCTGCATATAAAAATCTCTTCTTTAAGAAATGATGTCATTTGAGTAGCAAACACTGCAATGGATCAGACGTTTTCTGTGTTCAGCTTCTTGATTTTTCAAAAGCAGCACACTGCACTGTTGGGCATTAAAAAACATGGCCTCTGCCCCAACATGTTGGCTCTGTTATAGGGACAAATAACATTAGACAAGGGGGAAGGGAAGTCATAGAATATCAGGGTTGGAAGGGACCTCAGGAGGTCATCTAATCCAACCCCCTGCTCAAAGCAGGACCAATCCCCAGACAGATTTTTGCCCTGAACCCCTAAATAGTCCCTCAAGGATTGAACTGACAACCCTGGGTTTAGTAGGCCAATGCTCAAACCACTGAGCTATTCCTTCTCACCCTCCACTTCTCTTGGGCACAATGTGTAATTCCACTTTAAACTGTCGCAGGAGTGAGGGTTTGCACTGGAAAGGTGGTAGAAGGAAGTGATTTCTGAGGTTGAGCAGTACTAACATTTCTAATGCAGAGATTGTTTGGCTGGTCACATGGTACAGGCTGCACCTTCTTATTTCTGCTTGCTAAACTGTGTTAAAAGATGCTTCAGATGAAATACCTCACTAGTATTAATTGCCACGTAAGCAATTGCTGAAGGCACCATAAGGATGTTACACGATTGCCAAAAGAATGTGTGTGTGTTTTAGCACCTTAATTCATTATTCTCTATGAAAAAGCTGGAGAACCCCTCTTCCTCGACTTACACATCTAATCAGAACAATGGGTTTTCATGCCGATCCTGTTCCTAGAGAAAGAGAATTGCATTGTGCAGTCATAGTTCAACTTATGACTCTTGTTGCAGGGTGTCCCGGAAAGTGAAAGGAGGAGTACGAAAGCGGAAAGTGCCTGGCTGTTCAGGCTATGGTACAACTTTGATCACAAGTATCCTTAATGGAAATAAGGACATGTCAGAGCCAAAATCTGGTCCATCTGAGTAACCCTGTTAACTCAGGGCATGCTTTGTCCCTTGGGAGCGGAGTAGCCAGCATTAACTGATAGATTGTTCTTCTTTACTACTTATAATATCTGTACCTGTGAGAATTTATTCAACTCTTACCGCCCACAGTTTTATATGAATGGCTTGGCTCAAAGCCAGGCTCACCATAAGGATCATGATATGGAATTATTTAAGTTCCGTGTGTGTGTGATTCTTGCAGCAAGAGTCCAGTAATAAGTTCTGAGGCTCTTCTCAGCCCTTTCCTGTTAAAACATTCTGAATTTTTGCTGTGCCTGTCTCATTTGTCCTAATGCATCAGAATGAATTAATAGTGAAGTGATTTGCCAGGCTCTTACGAAAGGTGTGGTCTGCTGGAAAAGTGGTGTTGCCCTTTTTAGAAAAGGGTGTTTAACTGGGACTGTGTTCTGGTATGTTCATTACGCTCGTTTCCCTGTTCATTTGGTTGCTATCGTGTTTCCTCGTGTCTTTCATTTGGATAGTCCCAAATATCTAATTTCCTTTACAATTAATGTTTGGAACTGGTTGCCGTATTTTAGTTGAAGCACCATAGTCCTTGTAAAATATTCTGTATTCTTTAATGCAGGAAGTGGGAAGAAGGCTTTCTTTAAATAAAGAGGTGACGTAAGCCTCTTGGAAACAAAATGGTTTCAATATTGAGCTTGTTCTGAGCATTAGCAGGTCTCTGTGCTGCCTGTGCCAATAGCAGCTGCAGCTTTTTGTTCGGGGGAAAACTACTGACTAGCATGTAGGAAGAAAGTGAATGCATCACGCTGGGGCAAACAGCTGGGCCCAAGCTCCAGCATGTGTATGCGGAACTAGATTTGGAATCCGGTTATGGTTTTAGTCTCTTCAACACTTTTGCTAACCCAATGATGGGATTTTCCAAAATAACTTAGGAGCTTAAGTCCCACTGAAAGTCATTGGAACTTATGCTCCTTAAGTCATACAGGGCACATCATCATTAGGAAGAAAAGATGTGTTCTTACCTGACGTTAGCTAATATGCAGTAACTGGCTCGAGATGAAATCCTAATGAAGACAGGGCAGTTCGTAGTTTGCACATGAGTTAAGAGGCTGAGGTAAAGACTTGGAGAGCCCAGGATTTGCCTTGGCCTGCTAACTTGTGTGCAAACTGCTAACTGCCTTTTCTTCACTATTTTACCTCTTGTTAGTCCCATGCAGTAGCTAACACAAGAGAAGGATGCCCCTCCGTTCCTAGAGAAGACAATGCCTTAGGCACTCTTGAAAATCCCACCCAAAACCTTTGCTGTTTGCCCTTAAACACACCCAGAAAATAGAAGATGAAGTGACATTTCGCCCTGAGACAGTGTGACGGAGATGCTCTAGCATGTGCGAAGGGATGCGCACAGCAAATAGCAGAATCAGCAGCTACGCAAAGGGTCTGGCATAGGCTTGACTGACTTCTTACCTCTGTTGTTTGATGCTGTGTTCTCAGCAGGGCTGCTTGGTGCTGTGTTCTCTTTCTTGGCTCCCTAATCAACAGAAATGTTTAAATTTTGTGCCCTGTCTCAGCTTCATATTTCAGCCCCACGGCATTGTGTGCTTTGATTTATAAAGACAGGCTTGCTCCGTCTCTCCCTTAACACACCCCACAGCTATCTGAAGCCTCTGTTGACACACAGTGGCCCTCCTCTGACAACGACACTGCCTAGTTGCTGCGGACCTGTTGCCAGATGCCTGACGAGTCCCCAGGCTTATGAAGTAAGTCTTGTACTAGTCTGCCAAATGTGTTCTTTCTACCCCAGTGTTGTGTGAATCGGATGTATTTATCTTTCTGTCCACTTTCTGGAGGATGGACACTGATTCCTTAAGTCCAATGTTTTGGGGGGTTTCATCTGTTATCTAAAGTATTTATTCATCAGCTTTTTCACTTCACCAGTGTGTTGCCAGCACATGGGTCACTGTTGGGAACTATCTTGGGACTCCTGCTCCGTGAAACAGCTGATGCTGGGAGCTTTATGGAAAGTCAGATGTGTAGTCTGGCAGATGAAGTACCTCCCTTGTGCATTTTGCCTTCACAGGTGAAAATAATTGGTCACAAAGTGATCGTGGCCTTGGAGATGGTTGTCTTCCATACCACGCGGTCATCATGACATTTACCACAGTGGATGGATTGAATTAGAAACCAGAAAATAGCCAGTCAGGGTCAAACTGTTTATAGAATCCAGACACCAGCAGTTCTTCGTACCCATAATGCATCTGGTCATTTGTGAACTGTTGTACATGATAGCCTCTTATGATGGACTCTGTCCCTACTAAGAGTTGAGTGAGAAGTGACAACTCAGAAGAAACATTGACCTGAAAGCCCTTCTTGTCCTCACTCTGTTAAGCTAATATCTCATGCCTGTGTCTTTGGATTGAGGAAGTCTTCGAGGGCACAACTTTGTGGTCAGAGATGTGAGGGAGAATCCATCACTGGATACTGCTTGTCGTCTGTTGTTGGTTGTTCTTAGACTTTGGGACCAATTCTAGCCTTATGTATAAGAAACCGATAAGCAAATAAACTCTTTATTCTGTTTAACATTCAGAATCAAGAGCAGCTGAAGGATGATGATTCCGACCTTATTTTGAATGATGGAGACATCAGTTTGACATATGGGGATTCTACTGTGAACGCAGATTCTATCACATCCAGTGGCACGTCGAGGAGGATTGTAGGAAACAGTTCTGAAGATGCATTAGATCGGGAGCTGGCATTTGGGGACCATGAACTTGTAATACGGGGGACACGCCTTGTCCTTCCCATGGATGATTCCGAGCCTCCGTCGAGTTTGGTAGATAGTGCAAGACATGGCCCAGCGTAAGATTTACGTTGCTCAATTTAATTGACAATAATATCTGCATATGTGATCACGAAGAAATATGTACTACCTAAAATCTAATGCATGTCTCAGAATGTCTAAGCTGTATAAATATTATTTATATGGTGTCAGAAGAATATAAATATTCTCTACAAGATGGCTTGTGAAGAGCAAGCTGCAGTTTCTTAAGTTGAAAACCATGCTGACTGCACTGTGTAGAAAGAAACTAGTTTTTAGCATAATAATCCTTTGCACATGGTGGACTTCTTTTCAAGTGGTGTGATATATGGCCTTAGGTCCCAGCTGGGTAGGGAAAGTGGCTGATTTCTCAGTTGTTAACACTCAGAATTCAGCTTGACAGAGACCGGAATGACAAATGAAATGTTGCCTTTGCTTTGCCCTACCTAAAGTCGTTAGGGAGATGTCAGCTAAAGATGTAAATTGCTTATTAGTCACATGACGACTGTTTTGGTCTCTCGTATCTCTGATTGTCAAATACTCACATTATAATATTGGCAACATCTCTGCTCAGAGATTGGCCTGATGGTCTAGTAGCCAGTCGTACTCTGCACTGCTGTATTTGAGTTTGAGCCAGGTCCCCAGTTATCGAGGCCAGGAGGAGCTGTAAAGCGGCATTGACTCAGAATGCTTTGCTCCTGGGAAGGAAAGGGAGCATTTTGCTCTGAAGTGACTCAAGCCACTGTTTAGATAATGGGCCATCAGCGGAAGCCACTCCCAGCCTTCCTCTGGTCCAGGGTGGGTCACCATGATGTATGACTTTTCAGATTGGGGCCCAGAGCGTCACAGTATGTGTTTTGCAGTAGTATTTGAGGGAAAGAATTGATCACACACAAGCTGCATCAGGCTTATTGCACGGGCTTTGTAGTTGGTGAGTTTGCATTTCAGCTGTGTCTTAAACAGCTTTTCTAAAGACAACAAACACATTTTTAACAGGCGATTGAGTTCTGAATTTTGGGAAGGGGCCATGTCTCATGGGATTGAAGCTCTTTTACCAATTAGTCATTGAGGAAACTAAAGAAAGGTACAAGTCTACTGCTGTTCCATGCTATACCACGGAGTCGCACCTGTCCAAACTGGAAGTGTGAAGGTTGTAGATTGAAACTGTACATGGAGATTTCTTAAGACATATTTAGAAAATGAGGTGGTACTGAAAGGGAGTCGTCCGTCCTCCTGTCTAGTTGAAATTGTTGCACTTTGTTTGATACACTGCATGCTAAGGAGCTACTATAATCTCCTCCCTGATGCATTTTCATGTCTCTTACTGTTTATAATAAATGTTTCTGAGCTTCCATGTTTTTACATTTTTCCAAGGAAGAGCACAGAACAATTTGCTATTTCACATTAGAGTACTAGGATTTATTCTTCAATGATGGAAATGGCTAAAGGTGCAGTGAAAATTTAAGAAGCTGAGAACTCTTATTTCTTGCTTTTCCCAGGAAAAAAAGTTCCAGCCTAGAACTTAACTGTGTGTAATTTTAATATATTTTTAGCCACACAATCAACCAGTCCTTTCACAGTCACAAATACACACACTAGGCTGATTTCAGAGTTAGCACTGACTCACTCTGTTAAAACAAGAGCGCGCTTCCTCAGGGTAGCACGGGACCGGCTTCTTAGAGATGTCTGAGCACTCACAACTCCTAGTGACGTTGCTTTGACTGAGTGTATATTTATAGTTCAGAAAATAAAATTACCTTTTTTCATTTTCTCAGGTCTAAATAACATTGCCTTAAAATTACTGAAGTGGAACTAATATTTTGCAGTTAAAATATCCCCAAGAATTTTTTTTTTTCCTTTTCAAGCAAAATGTGCGGTTTTTTCTATAGCACTCCTCTAGAACTGTGTACATTCTGCATTTACATTTTAGGAAATAAGAATTTTCATTGCACCCAGTAAATGGCAGTTTTACTGTTAACATACCCATTTATTGTTTAGTGCTAGCCAGTTTGTTCCCTGCTATGCAGGGGTTCCATGCAGTGTGAATTTTATTTTATGTCTGTATCTTAACTTCATGTGTTCAAAAAAGAAAAAGAAAGAAAAAAGTTAACGTGTTGAGTTTTGGCTGCCGCACCATTATACATCAAATATTTGTTTTATTTTGCCTTTTAAAAAGAGGTAGTTTAAATAACTACCTCTTGTTTTTTCCTCTGTATTCTGAGTGACTGTGAATTCAATTTACAAAGATCCATGCTGATACCACAGAATGTGGAAAACACAGCTATTGTTGTTCAGATATGCTGCTGATAAGAGTGCATCATCTGATTTCTTCAGTTACTAGATATTCAAAGCAATTTGAGACTGCTTCCCAATCTCTCCCCGGGAGCATCCACTGCTGTCAGAGCACTGTAGACCCCCAGCTATGCCCACTTAATGGTTTATGTGGAGAAATGCCCAATCACTCCGATCCCAGTCAGAATTCCCATAAGGGTACATCTAGATTGTGGCTTCAATGGTGCTTCCCGAGGCATGTAGACAAATGCACTGCCTCTGCTCAAGCTAACACGCTAAAATAGCAGTGTGGCCGTGATGGCTTCAGCTAGCTATCCCCGTCCAATTCTGTCCGACTCCTTCAGTACTATCAGTTTGTGCCGCTGCGGCCATGCTGCTATTTTTGGTGAGCTAGCATATGTCTATCTACCTGCTTTGGGAAGCACCCTCCCAGATGCTGCATAGACATTCCTAAGAGACAATTCCTGAAAATTGTTTGCAGTGTAGTTGTAGCTATGTTGGTCCCAGTTTATGTGAGAGAGACACACACACCGTGGGTTAGGTAATATCTTTGATTGGACCAACTTCTCTTGGTGAAATGGACAAGCTTTAGAGGTTACGCAGGTCTCAAGAAGAGCTCTGCATAAGCTCAAAAGCTTCCCCCCCCCCACTAACAGAAGCTGGTCCAATCAAAGATATCACCTCACCCACTTTGCACTGGGTGTGCTGAAGTGTCCCTAGCAGCTAGGGCCTCATCCGGTACTTATTGGAAGCAGTGGCAAAAGCCTCACTGGTTCTGTCTAGCCTAGGATGAAAGGTATCGTGTTAGGATGTGTTTGCACGCAGCCTTTGGGCTTGGAACTGGTCAAGTTCAAAACTAGGCAATGCTCAACTTTTAAAACAGGTTAGTAAGAAGGTGTTAGCTAATATACGCTACTGTCACACCATAAATCCTACCCTAGGCAAGGCCGTTGATTTGGAGTTAGGGCCTTCATGCATTGCCTCTATAGCCTAAAATCCTGTGAGAAATCAAGACTCACCTGGCAATGCCAGGTATCATCACAAGGCCAGAATTAACTCCTATTAATTAATTGTTGTTAATGTGTTTCTTTCTCCAGCTTTAATACATTAGCTACAGTATTTGAATTGCCAACACATTACTAAAGTCCTAGGCTTTTGATGTCAATTAACATTTTAATTGATTATTGAAGTACTTTAGAGAAATATTCTAGTGTGTATATTTTTGTGGAGTCAGGAATTATATTGTGTGTTAAACATAATATAAGGACTGCTTCAAAAATAAAAACGGAATGAGTGAATCAGTCAAAGCTGAGATTCAGGAGTGACTTTGTAGAAACAGCTCAAACTAACAGTAAACTATTTCCATTATCCTATTGTAGTGGAGAATACAGAGGGCTTGATCTTCAGTGGTGTTGAGAACCTATAGTTTCCACTTACTTCAAAGGGAGTGGTGAATGCTTAGCACTCCAGGCATTCAGGCCTGTAGATCTTTTGCCAGATATGTAAAACAGCCCCAGATGCACAATTTTGCAATGCTTTTATAAAGATTTAGAGAAGTCACCCTTTGGGAATCCTCTCAGCTGTAAATTGAATTGACTTGAGTTTTGCACATGAAAAAGCACTGTTGATTAAGTTTTGATTTTTCTTCTAGTATTGTTGAATTGTCCAGTAATGGCACTAACTTCAGTAGTTGTGGTGTTTGTGCAGTTGGCTTGTGATAGTTGATGATCATTATTGCATCTTCTGTTTACACTGACTAAATCTTTTACTGTTGCGTTGTACTGTGAAAGAAGGATCCTAGGCCTATATAAAGTTTTGTTTTTTTTCTTGAATAAGTCTGTAGTGTTTCTTTCATTCACAGGGAAATAAAAACCTATAACAAATGTGACAGAGACATGACATTTTTGCATTGTTAAAAGAGTTTTTCACAGGCATGTGATAAATGGACAGATGATCAGCCACTGCTGCAAATCACTGACATTGCATAGCATGTGGTTTCTTCCAATTAAAACTATTTTATCTGGAGCAGTAGGTTGGAATGTTAAAAGATGTTCACAGCTTGACTGTCCCAGCATCAATACAGCTTTGGAGGGTGGAAGGTAAGCAGGGTGGGGAATGGCTCGTGGTGGTATTGCTTATAATTCTTGCAGTAGCATCTTGGTCCACGACCGGGGCTCCTTTGTGTTAGGTGCTGCACAAACCCAGAACAAAAAGACCATCTTTGCCTGGAAGAGTTGACAATCTTTGCCTAAGACCGGAGACAGCACAAGGGAACAGTGGGACAATACTGGTCAGATGGTAAATGGCCATTGCAGCACTGAGAAACAGCTGGAAGTTGTGGTGGTGGTGTCATTAGGTAAACTATCCTGAATCAATCAGAGCCCTACTGTATAGTTAGGGGTCATGGTGCTGTGGAGGTTTTGCTGTAGGAGACAACATAAAACAAAGGGGCTAACAACCTGTGGGTTCTGAAGACCCCACTCAGATGTTAGCCCCTGAATCCTGGTTGAATTCTAAATACATTCTGCTCGCCCAGATTTCCCCCTTGCAGCTACATTTTGAGACCACGCTCCTCTCCCACGTCGTGTCCTGCCTGGTTTTGTGGCACCGTATGCATTTGGAGCAGCCATCGTTTTCCCCAGCTGAGGTAGCTTAGGGTTGGGTGAAGTGGTTCCTGTTTTCTGTTTAAGGCCTCAAAGGTCCTTCGGCATGAAAGATGTTATGGAAATTTCGGAGATGTAACTTGGGGGTTCTCTAGCCCTGTGCCATTCATAAATCTTCATTGACTGCCTATTGTCTAAATTTGCATGCAGTGTGATGAGGCATCCACCCCACACTGGCAGGGAAGGGGTTAAAAGCAGCCTAGACAGGTTGTGCAGGGAACAGCCAATAGGAGAGGGGCTGTGAGGAACAGTCCATCAGGGCCTAGCAGGTCCATATAAAAGGGAGCTTCTGGCCAGAGTGTTTCCATTACTGTAGGGAGCCCCAGAAGAGGACTAGGTTCCTAGAGGGCTGCAGGAGGGTAGCGCTTCATACAGGGCAGCTGCTAGCAGGGACCATGGGAGCTAGAGAGCACTCCTGGCTGGCTGCTGGAACTTGCAGGCTCGAGGCCCTGGGAAGAGGGTGAAGAAGGTGCTGGGGAAGTGGCCCAGGGAATTTGACGTCGCACTGGTGAGACGTTAAGAAGAAGCAGCAGGAGGCTGATAGCTACAGGGTCCCTAGGTTGAGACCTGGAGTAGTAGGTGTGCCCAGGTCCCCCCGAGCTCGCCACTGGCTACACTTTAGAACTGAGATAAACACGATCAGTGATGTGGCCAGAAGGCTGAATTAGGAAGAAGATGCTGCAATGCTTGCACTGAGGTAGGTCTGCAGGTGCAGCCAATGAGGGGCGAGGCACCACCAGAAGAGGGCACATGGGCTAGCAGAGCTAATCCCTGTGACGGTCTGCAGGAGGTGCTGAAGTGGTGAGTGAACCCTGTGACATCCAGAAATACACTGGCTGTTTTTCATGTACCCACAGTCCAGAGAACAACATTGTCACAGGCCATCAATAGTGAAAAATTCTTCCCCTGCCTTCCCTCTGCCATACCTAGGGATTGTTATTCTGCAGGCAGGTGGGAGGACATTGCACAATATCCTGGGGAAGATATGACCTTACTGGTGTTCAGTAGGTTGCATAACTGACCCATCTTTTGAAATAGGACATTACAATACATTTGCACCAACTCATCTGTGGTACGTAGTGGTAGCAATACAATGGAGTTCTGTTGCATCTTCCATCCCCAGACCTCCAGGTGTATTTAAAAGAACCTGCACAACACCCCTGTGTGGGAGGTATTCTCCCCATTTTGCAGATGGGAAGACTGAGGCTCAGGGGCACCGCAGACTTGGGGTTGGGTGGCCAAACTTGGGGTTGAACCCATGACTGAAGACTCTCAGGCCTTTGTTTTAACGATAAGCCCATGATTATTCCTTCCTGCACATGTCCTGGAAAAGCACTTCATGAACCCCCTCTCTACAGGTGTATATGAAGCATTCTCTGTCAGAGATATACAGGGCTGACTAATCCAACCCAGCGGCAGTGAAGATATTAAAGCAGTTCTGTTGTGTAAGCAAAACAATGGACCTGTTCTCTTCTTAAATAACTCGACTCTTCCATAGAACTCTAACCCATGGGGACTGAGGGAGGTAAATGAATCTGTGTATTGTTCGTGTGTAAAAATCTACGACTTAGGCGGGTGATGTCTTCTCTTTAAACTGCGGCTGTGCAATATTCTAACAGTGCCGAGGCAATGGAAACTACATAGCTTCATCCTTCCCCCATTCGTGGCTAGAGCCGTGCACTCAGGAAAGAGACGTCTGATTTGTATTTTCTGAAGCCTTGTTGAATCTCCTCTGTGGTGGTGAGTCACCAGCCCCTGAAGCTGACTCTGCCAAAGCACTGACTGCAGCCTGCAAGCAGCCTAGAATGGGTCTCTCAGGCCCCAGAGACAAGAACTGCTTGCCCAAAGTCACATTTTGCCTTTGGAGCAGCCTGGAAATCTTCAAGCAAGTTCCTTTTCTCAGCGGAAATGTGTACAGCTGAATAGTGAGTATACACTCAGCCACTCAGTTTGATTTGCACTAACCTAACAAAGAAAACAGGTTACAAATGTTAACATCATCGTTTATTACATGTAAATTTATTCAAGTTATTTAGAGGGGCATTAAACTTGGATGAAAAAAACAAAAGCCTGTACTCAAAGGGAAAGATACATGCGGATTTACTTCATGCCTGTAACCTTCATATAGCATATCAGTGCTCCCAATATCTAGTGGCATTATATAAGGGACTGGCTTATTAATGGTTTTATAATGTGCATAAAATAACTACGTGTCAGGGCATAACAGGTACAGAGAGAGACAATCACAAGGAAATAACCATATGCATCCTCCCACTGATCTACTCAGGTTGTTAATAATGCTTTCATAATAGAAAACAAGGTTACTCTGGCTTTCAAAGGGTGCAGTCACATTTTGAGAGTTCAAATGTTTACTTAAGTGTAAACCATAAGGAAAAATATTTTAATCCAGGAGTCTGACTGACTGTAAAGACTGGTGGTGTTTGCCTTTGAAAGTAGACATGAAAAGAGCATATAAAATAACGAATGGCCTACAGGAGATAGATCAGGACCTCCTGTTCTACTTATCTCATAATGCAAGCAAGAAGAAACTTGCAATGAAATTAAATGGTCACAAATTCAAAACTGATGAAAGAATTTTTAACACAATGCATAATTACCTGTGGAACTCATTGCCACAAGATGTTATGGAGGCCAAAAATGTAACAAGATTCAAAAAAGGATTGAACATTTATACTGATAGCAAGAATATTGAGTTAATGCTAACACATTCAGGAAGAGATCTTAAATCATTTTAGAGATTAGGAGGAGACATAAAGGTGGAGGCAGATTATCCCATATCTGTCTGTGGCAGGGTTCTTACATCTTTCTCTGAAGCATTCCTGTGGTGGGAAGAACACCTCAGCAGCCCACACTGGCATTTAATTTCAGGGGAAAGGGGAACTATGCAAAAATGAGGAGGTTAGTTAAACAGAAATTAAAAGGTACAGTGACTAGAGTGAAATCCCTTCAAGCTGCATGGACACTTTTCAAAGACACCATAATAGAGGCCCAACTTAAACGTATACGGTAAAAGAACTAAAAAAGAGCCACTGTGACTTAACCATGTAAAAGAAGCAGTGCGAGAGAAAAAGGCATCTTTTAAAAAATGGAAGTCAGATCCTATTGAGGTAGATAGAAAAGAGCATAAACACTTCCAAATTAAGTGTAAAAATGTAATAAGAAAAGTCAAAAAGGAGTTTGAAGAACAGCTAGCTAAAACTCAAAAGGTAATAAAACGTTTTTTAAGTACATCAGAAACAGGAAGCCTGCTAAACAACCAGTGGGACCCCTGGACAATCAAGATACAAAAGGAGCACTTAAAGACGATAAAGTCATTGCGGAGAAACAAAATGAATTCTTTGCTTCAGTCTTCATGGCTGAGGATGTTAGAGAGATTCCCAAACCTGAAACATCCTTTGTAAGTGACAAATCTAAGGAATTGTCACAGATTGAAGTGTCATTGGAGGCGGTTTTGGAATTAATTGATAAATTTAACAGTAACAAGTCACCGGGACCAGATGGCATTCACCCAAGAATTCTGAAAGAACTCAAATGTGAAATTGCGGAACTATTAACTATAGTTTGTAACCCATCCTTTAAATCAGTTTCTGTATCCAATAACTGGAAGATAACTGATGTAACACCAATATTTAAAAAGGCTCTAGAGGTGATCCTGGCAATTACAGATCAGTAAGTCTAACATCAATATCGGGCAAATTAGTTGAAACAATAGTAAAGAATAAAATTGTCAGACACACAGAAGAACATAAATTGTTGGGCAAAAGTCAACATGGTTTCTGTAAATGGAAATCGTGTCTTACTCATCTATTAGAGTTCTTCGAAAGGGTCAACAAACATGTGGACAAGGGGGATCTAGTGGACATAGTGTACTTAGATTTCCAGAAAGCCTTTGACAAGGTCCCTCACCAAAGGCTTTTACGTAAATTAAATTGTCATGGGATAAGAGGGAAGATCTTTTCATGGATTGAGAACTGGTTAGAAGACAGGGAACAAAGAGTAGGAATAAATGGTAAATTTTCAGACTGGAGAGGGGTAACTAGTGGTGTTCCCCAAGGGTCAGTCCTAGGACCAATTCTATTCAACTTATTCATAAATGATCTGGAGAAAGGGGTAAACACTGAGGTGGCAAAGTTTGCAGAAGATACTAACTTGCTCAAGATAGTTAAGACCAAAGAGACTGTGAAGAAATTGAAAAAGATCTCACAAAACTACGTGACTGGGCAACAAAATGTGGGAATACACAGCCGCATTCATTCATACTGCACTGTCTCTCCGCACTCTCTCTCCACACTCTCTCTGCTGTTCTGCAGAACAGAAAAGATAATGAAACATACAAGGCTCCTGCTCCCTTAATCAATTTTATTATCTATTTCAGTACCTGGTCTGCTTACAAAAGCAGGGCAGCTAGGCAGCATGAAGCACTGGTGCAATACCACCCAAACTTAGCCTTGGGGATTCGTAAAACAGCCCAAATCTCACTAGTTGCAGCTCTTGGGGGAGGCAGGAGGCTGAGCTAATTACCAGCAATAGGAGGAGAAAATGTTAAGGTAGAATAAGTGATTGTATCTTGCCAACTCCCCCTCCTTGGAATTTGTAGTAGATTGCTGCTGCTGCACCCTCTGTAATTCTCACCCAACCTCCTAACTCCTCCCTGCTCCTTCCTGTTTCCTGTCCTTTCAGACTCCCAACAGCCAGTGCTCCCAGTTCTAATAATTACAAGCAACATCTAAACACCACACTTGCATAGCATTCCTCTCAGTGCTTGTCTACAGGCAGAGTTGCACTGGTTTGCACAGTCAGAGAAGGTGTGGGTTTTTTAAACCGATGTGAAATGGGTGCAAAAGGCTGTGTGGATATTCTTATTTCGGTTTGAACCGGGCTTGTTTCAGTTTAGTTTAAGCTGCTTAGGAAGAAGTTTAAGCTACAGGTTACACAACTCTTAGGCCTGCTCTGTGCTTAACAGGTAGGTCGACATCACTAGGTCAAAAAATCCACACCCCTGAGCGATGTAGCTATGCTGACCTCACCCCCAGTGTAGACACAGCGGGGTCAATGGAAGAATGCTTCTGTCAGCCTAGCTACCATTGCTTAGGGAGGCGGAGTTCCTACCGCAATGGAAACACCCGGTCGGTCACTGTAGGAAGCATCTACATTAGGCTGCTCCAGGAGAATGGTTACAGCCATTCCTTAGCTACTGGCAGCGTAGATGTGACCTCAAACCAAAATAATAGTTTCCCCATAAGGGTTTGCACTGGTTTAACTAAAACCAGTTTAATTAAAGTGTTGCAAGTGAGTGTGTAGATGAGGCCTTATGCTGCAGATTAAGGTGCCTAGTGTCTGCTGTCTCAAAGTTATTCAGGATTGTTAATCGGAACACTCCTGTATTTTAATGCTCAAACAGTTGGCAATCCTGAGAGTGTGTGTCTCATTTTGTCTACCAGGCCAAAAGCCTTTGAGTGGAGCAAAAAAAATCAAGCTACTTAATCATCTTGCACTTCTTGCCATTTCTCTGCCCAAACTGTGGGCGTCCTTCCTGGGTGCACTAGATGGTGCTCTTGTCACAGAAACCAACTGCACAGACCTCGATCTTCCCCTCCCACTCCTGGGCGGGCGTGTGCTTTGCAGGTCATGCTGGGGGGAGGCAAATGCATGTCCCTGCTTTTGTCCTCGACGCTCAATTCCATTGGCATCCCTGTCACAATGATTGTGGCAGCAGCATTCACAATGGCCTTATAGCCTGGGCAGCTAAGACATTTATTACTTTTCTATCAATTAGCAGGTGCTCGTTCCTCCTGGCCTTTGCGTCTATGGGAAGTGCTATACACCACCCCCTGACTGCAACACCATCTGCCTATGCAGTTTGCCTTTCTATGGAGAAGCTTGTTGAAATCTGCTATATTGTGAGTAATACATTTTCACGGTGACCCCCCCTTTGCTTTCTGGGGCTGTGGTTACATTGAGTCGGTGGGTTTTTTGCTACAGATCACTAAGGAACAGAGGCCCAGGCCTTAGTGCAGCCTGGATCTGGTTATTTCTGAGCTGGGTGCCTGTGTCTGAGAGAGAGAGTTTATGGAGGCTTCCAGGCTGGATCAGCACCTGATTTATTTCTCAGCATTCTGCACCTGTTTGGTGAATCTTGCCTTTCCCTTCCCTCATCCTGCTGCTCTGCTCACTTGGGCTGACTTTTTCTTGTAGACAAGAGATTAAAAAAGAAAGAAACCAGCAGTTTGTGAATGGACAAGATGAGCTGATGATGTCACCAGTTTTAGCCACTTACAGTGGGATTTTCAACCAGACTCCCTATTCGCCAAACTCTGCTCCCGTTGGCGCTGCTGACCAGTGCTCAATGCTGTTGAATTTCCCACCATTAGTAACAAGTTTCTGTGCCTGAGGCCCCTTCCTAAGCTCTTCCATTCCTCCCTTTGTGGCATCATTCAGGCTTGAAACAATCACAGCGCTTAGGAAACAACTTCTCTGCTTTAACCCACATTTCCCCTGTCCCCCAGAAAAGGGCGTTTTGGATAGAAGAATGAAGATTTCAAAGCACTTAACACTCACCAGCAGTCTTGCCTTGCAGCATCCCAAGCAAACGGCCCTTATGAGAGGTAGGGGGTTGGTGCAAATGATTGAATATTTTAAAATAGTTTGTCTTAACAATGTAAGGTAGCAGGTCTCGGATTCTTTTGCTCAGAGGCCCATAGTGTGGCCAAAGGAAATCATCCTGCACCTCCCACCCACTTGTGACTTCAAAGGATTGTGGGATTTGAGGCAGGGGATGAGTCTTTGCTGGCTATTTTTAGAGCATAAGATCATGAGCTGCCATACGAGGTCAGACCAATGGTCCATCTAGCCCACTCTCCTGTCTTTGGCAGTGGCCAATGCCAGAGCTTCAGGGAGAGTGTGCAGAACAGGGCAATTCTGAAGAGAGACTGCCCTGTTTTCCCCTTCTGACATCTGGCATTCAGAGATTTAGGATTACTCCCAGCATGGGATTGCATCCCTGACCATCTTGGCTAAGCCATTGAAGGAGTGATCCTCCTAGTCCTTTCTGAACTGATACTTTTGGCCTTCACAACATCCCATCGCAATAAGTTCCACATGGTAACTGTGCATTGTGGAAAAAGGGACTCATAGACTCTAGGACTGGAAGGGACCTCGAGAGGTCATCGAGTCCAGTCCCCTGCCCTCATGGCAGGACCAAATACTGTCTAGACCATCCCTGATAGACATTTATCTAACCTACTCTTAAATATCTCCAGAGATGGAGATTCCACAACCTTTTGTTTAGATTAAATCTGAAGCCTATTAATTTCATTGGGTGACCCCTGGTATTTGTATTGCGGGAATGGGTGTCAAACACTTCTCTATTCACTTTTCCATACTATTCAGGATTTTATAGACCTCTTTCATATCCCTCCTAGTCATCTCTTTTCTAAGATGAGCAGCCCTCCTCTTTTTAGTCTCTCCTCCTATGGAAGTCATTCCATACCCTTGATTATCTTTGTTACTCTTCTGTGAAATTTTTCCAATTTCACTATCCTTTTTGAGGGATGGAGAGATCAGAAACCAGACCGAGTATTCCAGGTGAGAGCGTACCGTGGATTTATATAGCGACATTATAATATTTTCTGTCTTACATCCTGTCCTTTTCCTAATAGCGCCTGAATATTGTTAGCTCTTTGACCACCTTGGACGCTTTCAGAGAACTAAGCATGGTGACTCCAAGATCCCTTTTTGAGTGGTGATAGCTAATTTGGAGCACACCATTATATATGTGTACTTGGGATTTTTTTTTTTCAATGTGAAATACTTTGCACTTGTCAATGTTGAATTTCCTCTGCCATTTTGTTGCTCATCACCTAGTTTTGTGAGCTCCCTCTTCACAGTCAGATTTGGATTTACTATTTTGAATAATTTTGCATCATCTGCAAACTTTGCCACTTCACTTGTCATTCCCTTTTCCAGATCATTAATGAATATGTTGGACAGCACTGCTCCCAGTACAGGTCTCTGGGAGACCCCACTGTTTACCTCTCTCCATTGAGAAAATGGGCCATTTATTCCTACAATTTGTTACTGATCCATGAGAGGACCTTCTGTTACCCCATGACTGCTTAGTTTATTTAAGAGCCTTTGGTGAAGGACCTTGTTCAAGGCTTTCTGAAAATCCAAGTACCCTATATTGATGGGAATCACTCTTATCCACATGCTTGTTGGTACCCTCAAAGAATTCTAACAGATTGGTGAGCTATGACTTCCCTTTACAAAAGCCATGTAGACTCTTCCCTAGCAAATGGTGTTTATCTGTGTGTTAAGTCTGATAAGTCTGTTCTTTACTATAGTTTCTACCAATTTGTCCGGTACTGAAGTCAGGCTTACCAGCCTGTAATTGGCAGGATCACCTCTAGAGCCCTTTCTAAAAATTTGCATTGTATTAGCTACCCTCCAGTCAAGTGCTAGAGATGCCAAGTTCAGCAATAGGAGTTCCATAATTTCATACCTGATTTCCTTGGGGACTCATGGGTGAATACCAGCTGGTCCTGGTGCCTTATTACTGTTTAATTTATCCATTTGTTCTAAAACCTCCTCTATTGACACCTCAGTGTTTTAGATTTGTCACCCAGAAAGAATAGCTCAGGTGTGAGTATTGCCCTTCCATCCTCTGCAGTGAAGACTGATGCAAAGAATTCATTTAGCTTCTCTGCAATGGCCTTGTGTTCCCTGAGTGCTCCTTTACCACCTTGGTCGTCAAGTGGCCCTGCTGCCTGTGGGCAGGCTTCCTGCTTCAGATGTACTTAAAACATTTCTTACTGTTGGATTTTGCATCTGTAGCAAATTGCTTCTCAAATTCTTTCTGGGCCTGCCAAAGTTGTGCGCCTTCCTCTTATCCTCACAAGGATCTGACTTCCAAATTTTAAAAGATGCCTTTTTCCCCTCTACCGGCCTCCATCATTCTGCTGTTCAGCCACCGTGGTCCCCATATTGTCTCTTCTGATTTACATTTTGTGTGAGCCTCTCTTATGGCGTTTCTAATAGTCCTCAGGCTGCTTGCAGGCACTAACCCTTGTGACAACTCCTTTTAATCTCCATCTAACAAGTGTCCCCATTTTTGTGCCATTCTCTTTTTCAAAGTTAAATCTCACCGTGGTGTGGTGGGTTTGGGTTTTTTTGGTATTATGCCTCCTGTTAGGGTGTTCAACTGAATTCCATGATGGTCCCTGTTACTGAGCAGTTCAGCTACAGTCACCTCTTGGACCAGATCCTGTGCTTCACTTGGACTAAATCAAGCATGGCCTCTCCCCTTTTGTGGTTGGAGGGGCTGTGTTGGTTCTGTTTTAAAGTTGCTTCCCCTCGCTCCCCTAAGCTCTTGGGCAAAGCAGTGTTTGTCACAGGGGTGGGGAATATTTTGGAAGAAACATCTTGACAGTGTCTCTCTAACACAGCAGTTGGGGGAAATGTGATAGTATTTCAGATATTTAGGGTGCTGAGTGTATTTGTATATATAAACTGCAGGAATGTCTAGCTTCATCTATCTGTGACTAGGAAATAATTGGACCATGAGATGATGGGAGAAAAATGAAGAGACTGAATTCTCACTAAGTGCTGTAATGAAATCTGTCAAGTGAGTGAGATAGCGCAGACAAGCTGGGAATATTTGTGTCTTCTGTGTGTCCAGTGCTGACATAGCAACAACGCATAGTAACAGTCCAGCATTTGGTCAGACCCAGAAACATCACATTTCCCAGATGTGCAGATTGGCCATTACGTGACAGGATTCCTTCGGCTTCCTCTGTGATCCCTGAACAGCGCTGTGGCCACTAGCATGGCACTTTTCAGCTGAGAATCTTAAACTGCTTGACAAACATTAAGTAATTAAGCTTCCATGCACATCAGGTAGGTAAGGACATGGAGACTAGGGGACTTGCTCAAGGTCTTTGAGCAACTTCGTGGCAACATTAGGAATGTTCTGGACTCCCCATCTCCTGTTCTAAGCCGTAAGTGACTCTGCAAGAAGAATTTTCCCATTGACTGTCAACCCTTCTCTATTACAGTGCCCCAGTTCTGGTTTGCTTATGGCAAAAAATAAGCAATGCAGCACTGCTGTGAATTTCGGGGGGAGGGATGGCTCAGTGGTTTGAGCATTGGCCTGCTAAACCCACAGTTGTGAGTTCAATCCTTGAGGGGGACCATTTAGGGAACTGGGGTAAAAAACTGTTGGGGGGATTGGTCCTGCTTTGAGCAGGGGGTTGGACTAGATGACTTCCTGAAGTCCCTTCCAACAGTGATGATTCTATGACCTCTGGAAAGTCCCTCCCATTTCAGAGGAGTCTGATGAGAAATGAAGTAGGCTCTCGGCAACTTGGCTGCTTCAGAGAGGAGGTGAAACCCCACAAGTAAGCTTAAACCATGGGATCCTTCAGTGAATTGAGAGAAAACTAGCTAAAGCCTGGGAGACAGAATCAGAGCTTGTCCTTGTTTAAACAGCACCAGAATAGCCTCAAATTTGTTCCCTGATTTTTTCCAGATCTAGCTCCAAAGACCTTCTAATCTATAAATAAGAGTTTGGGGGAGTGATTTCACCATGGGGTAAGTTCTGCCCATGTAAGTCAGTCAAGGTTCAGGAGTGTAACTGAGGCCCGTGGTATATAGTGCCTCACATAGTTGATAGATGGTCATCCTCAGGGACAATTCAATACTTTAATTTGTCCTGGAGTTTTAGTAAATCTTGGGCGTCGAGGGCATGATCCTATGATATGTTAAATTTCTGCAATTCTGGAAGAATCTCTCAGGATGAGGCCCTTTAGAAAGTACAGTCTTTTTAATGCATCATCAAATATTTAGACAGATGTTTATACAGGGAATTTTGTGTTTCTTAATCACCCTTTTCTAAGAAATTCCACTAACTTCTTCTGTTACAAGAGAGGTAGGAAGATGCAGCCAACCATCTGGAGTGCCATATATGGTCGTAATCTCCTAACCCTGGGTGTTTCATAGAATAGTATAGTCACTGGTCACATCCACTTTTAAGGTTATGCGTGAATATTTCTTCCCTTTATGTTTGCCTAAGCACTCGGGAACGTATTAAAATGTATAAATTAAAGTTGTCATCTTTGTGCATCGTGTCAGCTTTATTAATGGCCGTGACTAGGTTCTTTATTCTTTGCTGTTACTGTGTATTACATCCAGCTGGAAGGGCAGAGCAATGCTGAGGATAAAATGTCAGTGTTATGAAGAAGAGAAAATCAGCCTGCTCTGACTACTGAATTGGGTCAGCGCAGAAATGGAGCCCAGCCTTAGACAGTTGAAGACAGTAATAGTTGTGGAATTCCCCCTACCAATACTGTATGAGGCTGACTTTCTGCCAACTCTTAGATGCATGCATTGGAGGCCTGTTGAATTGAGTTCGGTGCCCATCCTAGCCTCCTGTTGGGTCAGTGCACATCAACCCTGCCATGCAGCACCCTGTGCTGTTCCAGTCTTCGGCCCCTCGCACAGCTCAGTCATGGCCTAACCCGCCTGCTGTCCCAACAAGCCCCCAGCCCAGTTCTGCAAGTGCATCTCCTTTGGAGCATCCCTGCTCTTCCCGTTTTGGGGACACCAGGTGTCCGAAGGCACCTCATGTCTGCCTAGTAGGACTTCCTGCTGCTTCATTTATGGGCCTCCCAACACAGCTCTGCAAATGTACTTCCCTCCTGGCTGCAGGCCCCATGTTCTGCTTAGCATGTTGAGGGTGTTTGAATGCAATATGATCATGGATGGCCAGACAAGTTATTTTTTTTGTTATAACTTCTAGTTAATACTGAATGAGCTAGAACAGATGAGGGGCATTTTAAATGCAATGTAGTGGGGGTGGCTTCCACCCAGACAGTTGCAGAGACATCACTGACATTTTCAGGACATTTTGTGCAAATCTTCCTAAACTTTGTAGGTCCCTCTGCAATCTGTAGTAAGAGAGAATTGAAAAAACGCCTGTCATGGGCCACTGGAAATCGGTGCACAAGGTTGCCAGATGTAATGGAAATTTTCCCCTCCTCCCCAGATTTTATGGACACTTCTGGAAAACCTGCAGGAATTTTTTTGTTTAAACAAATACCCATGAAAACTCAAATAATTTGTGTAGTTAAATTATTTGTGTCTTTGAGCAGTTTAAAATAACTGTTTCATCAACACATATTTGCACTGGTCTCTGCTGTGAGAAGTGGAGACCGAATTTCTCCATGACAGAAGTGTGGCTGCTCAGGAGACTTGTGCAGACTGTATGGCAAAGAAGCTGCAAACTTGCAAGGTGCGTACAGATGAAACAGTTTAAGTCCGGTGAGACTAGATCAGCATCTGCAGAACCTCATGCAAATGTCAGAGGCTGAAGTGCTTGCTATGGAAGAGGAATTAATTCCCTGAAGACCTTGTTGCTGCTTTGAGTCACAGTTCTGCTGTATCACACAGAGTTGTACACACACTGGGTTTTTCTAGAATTAGTGCTGGGTGGATCCTACGAAGATGCAGTCAGGAAGCCTTCAGTAGAATTACACTGGGGATAAACCTGGCTCAGGACTTCCAGGGTCTTTGTTCTCTGTGGCCAGTATCTGCCACTTTCTCTGATGCTGGAAACACAAGCCTTGATCCTGTAGTAGGGTACATAAGAGAATTGTATAAGCCTCAAAACTAGAAGGCTTAGAGGGATGGAACTCTCAGCTCCCTCTATAGGAAGGAAGTGAAAAACCAGCTCTGGCCAGCACCATTGACATGAATTATACTGGTGGTTACCCATAGTTCCACACACTGTATTTAGTTGCA
The DNA here is from genome assembly GCF_007399415.2 of Gopherus evgoodei. NCBI lineage: Eukaryota > Metazoa > Chordata > Testudines > Testudinidae > Gopherus > Gopherus evgoodei. Next base: position 103,740,168 of record NC_044330.1, on the reverse strand, counting down.
TTTGCTGGGGTTTGTCAGTGTTCCGATTGCACAATTAATAATAGATTGTTACAATGAATATATTTGTGAAAGGGCATTGGAATTGTGGAAGATACATCCAGAGTAAGTGGGTCACCCTGACTTTACAGGAAGTGGACCCTGGTTTGGGAATTAAAACTCAACAAGAGAGAGTAGAGAGGTCTACTTTAAAGACCAGGAGCTCTTGTCAGGGAGCAAAGAGGCTAGACCAGCATCCTGTTCTGCTCTGGGTTCGCCCCCGGGAGGTTCTGAAGCCTGTGTAGAATGATTCTGAGGGGGAGGGTGGGCCATCAGTAATGGACAGGTGGCTTCAGAGGGTGGGCGTGATTGGACCTGCAGCAGTAATATACAGCTGTCTGTGCAATGAGGCACTCCTGTCCACTTAACAGCTGCTTTTGTACCAAGGTTCAACTGGACCAGCAGCAGTGGTGCAAACCAGCCAGGTAGCCGCTTATTGGAGCAGGACCTGGTGATGTGGCTGTGTCTGGACTGGAGGAGATGACTCAGAACTGTGAGTTGGCTTTTCGATGGATGACGATTATTGTGCCACTAAGAGTTCTGGACCTCAACAAACCAGACAATTCCTACCTTGCCTGGGGTTGGTCACTCTCATACACTGATTGGGTTTGCTTGTGCTGGTGTATGTAAATATTGTAAATATATGTAAATGTTTCTTGTTTGTTTTTTTCCTTTTCCTTCTAGGCAAAGCGATGTGTGGTTCTGTGTTCCTAAGGCCTCTGGGTGCTGGTGAACAGGGAAGAACCATCTTGATGGGGGACCAGGCAGGTTCTCTTTCAGTTTCCCAGAGGCAGAAGTAGGATTTTGGCTCTGCACGGGGGGTTGGGCCATTGTTTTATTTATTGTAGAAGTGGAGCCCTAAACCAACTGAACCAGGCCCTTGTTGCTGCCATTGGCACCTGGCTGAACGGTCACAGCTGGAGGTTGTTCTGGGTGTACAACTGAGACCTGTGTGCACCAGAACCCCAGAGGGATGTGCTGGCATGAATCTCCGTGCCCTGTTCTCTGTTCTGACCAGTGGTCAGTCAGTCTTTGGTTGTAGGCTCCCACCCCTTCTGCCCTCCCTCTCTGCCTCTAGGGTCCTTTCCTCTGGGAGGTGGTGGTGGGGGGAATGGAGACTAGCCCCAATGGTCAGCTCTAGTAGTCTAGCTGGCCTGTCTGTGGGTGTGAGAGGGGTTAAGACCTCAGCGCCCTGCACACCTACTCTCTTACTCGCAAAAGAGGGGGGCAGGGAAGGGTTGATCTGAGGAGACAGGCACAGCCGGAGTGCAATTCTCATCTTAACAGAGAGGCCTCTGCTATATGCTCTCCACTTTGGCCTCACCTATGCTAAACTAGCAGGCAGTCTACCCTGGTGCTCCCACCAGGCTGTGCCCACTGGCAGTGCAATGGTGGGAGAAGTTCAGAAAATGTGTCAGCCTAGCTTCAAGCCCTACTTAGGCAGCATCATATTATTAGACTCACTGAATCTTTAGGACTGGACCCCGAGAGGTCATCTAGTCCAGTCCCCTGCACTCAAGGCAGGACTAAGTATTATCTAGACCATCCCTGACTGGTGTTTGTCTAATCTGCTCTTAAAAATCCTCAATAATGGAGATTCCACAATCTCCCTAGGCAATTTATTCCAGTGCTTAACCACCCTGACAGTTGGGAAGTTTTTCCTAATGTCCAACCTAAACCGCCCTTGCTGCAATTTAAGCCCATTGCTTCTTGCCCAATCCTCAGAGGTTAACGAGAACCATTTTTCTCCCTCCTCCTTGTAACAACCTTTTATGTACTTGAAAACTGTTATAATTCTCTCCCCGTGCCTCCTCCCAGTCTTCTCATCTCTAGATTAAACAAACTCAATGTTTTCAATCTTTCCACATAGGGCATCTTTTCTAAACCTTTAATATTTTTTGTTTCTTTTTTCTGGACTTTCTCCAATTTGTCCACATTTTTCCTGAAATGTGGTGCCCAGAACTGGACATAATACTCCAGCTGAGGCCTAATCAGCGCGGAATAGAGTGGATGAATTACTTCTTGTGTCTTGCTTACAACACTCCTGCTAATACATCCCAGAATGATGTTTGCTTTTTTTGCAACAGGGCTACACTGTTGACTCATATTTAGCTTGTGATCCACTCTGACCCCCAGATCCCTTTCTGCAGTTCTCCTTCCTAGTCAGTCATTGCCCATTTTGCATGTTTGCAACTGATTGTTCCTTCCTAAGTGGAGCACTTTGCATTTGTCCTTATTGAATTTCATCCTATTTACTTCAGACCATTTCTCCAGTTTGTCCAGATAATTTTAATCCAATTCTCCAAAGCACTTGCAACCCCTCCCACCTTGGTATTGTCTGCAAACTTATAAGTATGATCTCTCTGCCATTATCTAAATCATTGATGAAGATATTGAACAGAACCTGACCCAGAACGAATCCCTGCGGGACCCCACTCGATATGCCCTTCCAGCTTGAGAAAACCACCGATACTTAGTCTCTGGGAATGGTTTTCCGACCAGTTATGCACCCACCTTATGATAGCTCCATCTAGGGTGTATTTCCCTAGTTTGTTTATGAGAAGGTCATGTATCAGAAGCCTTACTAAAGTCAAGATATATCCTGTCTAGCACACCCCGCCATCCACAAGGCTTGTTACCCTGTCAAAGAAAGCTATTAAGTTGGTTTGACATGAGTTGTTCTCAAGAAATCCATGCTGACTGTTACTTATCACCTTATTATCTTCCAGTTGTCTGCAAATGGATTGCTTAATTATTTGCTCCATTGTTTTTCTGGGTACAGAAGTTAAACTGACTGATCTGTAATTCCCTGGGTTGCATTTATTCCCCTTTTTATAGGTGGTGTCAGGGTTCCCTCCCCACTCTGAACTCTGAGGTACAGATGTGGGGACATGCATGAAAGACCCCCTAAGCTTATTTCTACCAGCTTAGGTTAAAAACTTCCTCAAGGCACAAATCCTTCCTTGTCCTTAGATGAGTACTGCTGCCACCACCAAGTGAGTTAGACATAGATTCAAGGAAAAGAACGACTTGGCATTCCTATTCCACCAAAATCCCTCCAAGCCCCTTCACCCCCTTTCCTGGGGAGGTATGAGAACAATAAACCAACCAAATAGGTTAACAAAGTGGAAACAGACCTGCCCTTGGGTTTTTAGGACACTAAAACCCAATCAGATTCTTAAAAGCAGAATTTTATTATAAAGAAAAAAGGAAAAGAAGGACCTCTGTAAAATCAGGATGGAAAGTAATTTTACAGGGTAATTAAATTTATAACACAGAGGATTCCCCTCTAGGCAAAACTTTGAAGTTACAAAAAACAACAACAAAAAAACAGGAATAAACCTCCCTCTTAGCATAGGGAAAATTCACAAGATAATCTAATGCATTTTCTTCCTGTTACTTACAATTTGTAATTTTAGAGCCTTTAGTTCAGGTATGGCTTTGGGAGATGTATTTTCCCTGCTCTGCTTCCTCGCTGACCCGGAGAGAACAACACAAAAACCTTCCCCCACAGATCTGAAAGTATCTTCTCCCCTCATTGGTCCTTTTGGTCAGGTGCCAACCAGGTTATTTGAGCTTCTTAACCCTTTACAGGTAAAGGAGGGATTTTATGCTACCCATAGCTGTATGTTTATGACAGGTGGGCACTACATTTGCCCTTTTCCAGTCCTCTGGAATCTCACCTGTCTTCCATGACTTTTCAAAGAGAATCGCTAATGGCTCTGATATCTCCTCAGTCAGAAGCACTCACTGGCTATGTGGTAGCACTCTCCCAGCGCAGGATCATCCTGTCACCACCCTTCCCCTGCTGCTACCCGTGTTGGCCATACTCAGGCCCACAGTCAGCAAAGACAGAAGCATATTCTGCTTCAGCTAATCCTTTGCCATGTGGCTTTGCTCATTCCCAGTGGATGATCATTTGTCAAAATCAGACCAGATTGTGCATAACTCCTGCATTCTTCTGAAGGCCTCAGGCCTCCACTGCCAATCTTCTTTTTCCCACTGTTGGTTCTATTCTTTCCTCTCTGCCCACATTCCCAACCTCGGCGTGGGACTGCCTGAGGAAAATCACCATTGTCTATTTTTATCAGCAACAATTTACTCCAGTAAGTGGCAGGGGAGAGGTGTTCTCTACATCCACAGCCAGATACGAAGTCAATCTTTTTGGCCTTGTCTATACACAGTAGTTGCACCAATTTAACTTCCAATTATTTTTAATTGGTTTAGTTCAGACAGTGCAAATCACTGAGCAGACCCTGTTACTTCAGTTCCAGAGCGTCTTATTTCAGGTTAGTTTAAGTTTTAATTATTCCCAAAATGAGCCTGGTTTAAACCAATGTAAGAATGTCCACTTACCTTTTTGCTCCAGTTAAGCTAAATCAATTTAAAACTTCACACCTGAAGTTAAAATAGAGCAACTTTCACATGTAGACAAGCTCATACGGAAGGTTAAAGAGGGTTACGCTCCAAGTACCTTCAGAGCTTGTTATTACAGCGCCAAGAATGCTTTAGCCAGGAAATGGCATTCATAATTTCTTTTGTGCCAAATCATCTGTAATTTTCCCATGGCTATTTATTTTTTGTATGTGAAATAAAGCCTGTGAAAAGCACAAACAGGTTTAGTTTCTGCGTAACTATGAAACTAAAACAAATCACGCTATTTGAAAGAGCCATGGTCAAGTTGATTTGTTTGGAACTAATGTGTGGGTTTTTTTCAATCCAGTTTCTGATTACGGGCTTCTGTAAATAATTTATGTTATGTGATTTGTGTTATTTACAGGAGGTGCAGTCAGAGACTTGATTTTTTTAAAATCCAAACATTCTTTTTTGTAAAATGATATTTTTAATAAAGGCTTTTTGAGCAAGGGAGACGTTGACACTGGGGGAAAATGAAAGGACTACACACAAAGTGCTGTCAAGAAGTAAACAACAAAAAAATAAGAATTTTCCCTCACGTCTTTCAACTGTAATCATCTTAGGAGTTACACTGGGTACATGCAGAAATGTGTTTTTAAAGATGGTGGTTATGCCCCTTAAGAACCTAGCAATCGCTGATGGTGTCTCTCTTCTCCCAGGTAGATGCACCTTCCAGGAAGGGGGTCACTCATCAGAATCATGCAATGATGAAAAGAACCTGAGAAGAGTTACAAAATGCTTTGAATTGTGTAGATGCTGCAGCCAATCTGACACCATGTCAGTGAAGCCTTTTTCCTCAATGCACGTGTCTCTTAAACTAGCATTCAGAGCCATCCTTGCCCCTCAGAGACTAGAGATCTCGGTTAATGCAGGCAGTTCCCTTATGTTTGGGTTAGGGCAATTGTGAGGTAGATGGCATGGACCAGGAGGAGTGACAAAAAGTTGTCCTCTTTATTATCGTTCTAACATCAAAGACTTTGGGGTTATTGCCATACTTCAGCAAAAGGCAGCATGGTCCAGTGAATAGAGCTCTGGCCTGGGAGTCAGGAGGCCTGAGCTGTGTTCCTAACTCTGCTACTGATCTCCTGTGTGACCCTGAACAAGTCCCTTCACTAAGCCCATGGCCAAATTTAATTATGTGAGTAGTCCCGTTAAGTCAAGTACCTTAACTACCTCACTGAATTTGGGCACTAGACCCTTGGATAATGAGCGTGGCAGTGTGAACACTTCCCTCATAATTCATACCAAGTTGGTGGGATTAATAGTAAAATGTTGTTTTAAGAAGTTTGACTATTTAGTAAAGTAGTTGATTTTGAAAAATATCTTGGTGCCTAAAGTTTATCTATGCACAAATTCAGTGACAGTGTGCTGCAGGGGCAAATCAGACCTGCTGCTTAGGTCCCGTCCTTCTTGCAGGATCAGGGCCTAAGAACTTCCTACAGTGATGAACATCTGCCTGTCTGAGTTGAGTGTCTCCATCAAGGCTATAAATCTGACACTATTTACTACTTGTTGCTATCTAGCTACATATCTAGATTATTATGTGGTCTCCATTACTATGGTATCTGAGCACCTTGTTTTATTTATCCTCCCAATACCTCTGTGAGCCGCATTGCACAGCTGAGAAACTGAGGTATCGCAGAAGTAAGTGACTTACCCGTGATAACCCAGGCAGTCCATGGCAGAGTCCAAGCCCCCTAACCGCTGGATCAGCCTTCCTCTTTCACTCCTGTTGCTCATTTCGGTTTTCATCCCAGTTGTATTTGTTTTTCCACCATCCTCAGCTTTTGAATTGATTTGATTTTAGTTGAAGACTAAACAAAAATACATTTGTCATCCTTTGGAACCTTCTCTGTTCCAATATTCATTATACGTATGTTAGCCCCGGGTGGTACCTTGCAGCAACGTTGTCCAAAAACAAAATCTAAAGCAAGAATTAATAAAATAGTCTGTTTAAATTTAGTCTGATGCCTGGAAGTCCTCTTTTCAAAACTGGATAATGAAGTTTGAGTGGAAATATAGATAGTAATTTATAGGCATGCCGTTAGGGGAAAGTCATGCCGTAAGGCTAAAAAACAATGTATAAATAGATTTTTAAATCCGTTTTCTGTGTTAACAGTAAAACCTTAGACTAATAAAACTGGTTTCAAAAAATGTCATTACTTTATCATCTTTAGTACTCTTCTTTTACTTTAACTCTTTCAGACAGGTGTCCATCCAATAATATATCTTTGCAGATAACGATCAAGAAGTGATTGGGTAATCATGGGACCTTATGGTTGTCTTATGCTTTGTCTATTTTGCATATTCAAATATTTTATGGAACACTTTAATTATTCAGATAACTGAGATATTTGCTGAAACCAAGCGCCCAATCCTGCAAACATTTAAGCTTGGGCCTGATCCAGCACTTATTGAAGTCAACAGAAAGACTCCAGCTGACTTCAACAGACAATTGTTCAGGTCCTAGGTGCGCAAGTTTATTAACTGGGATAATCCTGTGTGTGTAAAAACTGCTCGTGCTTAAGAGTTTGCAGGATCAGGTCCTAAATTAAAGACATTAATTACACTGGCTGCTCGGCCCCGGCCCCTGGTTTAGTTTGTGGGGTTCTGCCAGGCATCCCAGGATTGTATAAATTGTCTTGATCCAGCAAGCTCCTGTGGGTATCTGCTATCTTAATCTCTCCTTCTAAGCTAGGGGTTCTCAAACTTCATTGCTCTGCGACCCCCTTCTGACAAAAAAAAATTACTATACAACCCTAGGAGAGGGGACTGAAGCCTGAGCCCACCTGATCCCTGCCACCAGCTTGATAGAGCCACCGATAACTAGTACCTGTTGGTCGCAGAGAAAAGCTTGAGCATGTCAGTCCGAATGGCTCAGATATCAGAAGGCAGATAAAATGAAACCCAATGTTTATTTAATTCTTAGGATTTTCAAGAAGCCAATCTCTTGATTTTTAGCGCTGGAATGTGGGCAAGAGACGATTTTGGCTCTGTCTAATTCACAAACATTGTAATTTGTGGTGCATCACACAGGCATTATTGCAAACTAGCAAGGTTCTGTCAGTAGCATGGTAACTTCTATTATAAATTTAAATGTGACATGATTCCTTAAATGACTGTGCGGGTGGGGTGGGATAGGGTGGAGGATGGAACCTTGCTTCTCTTACCTATGCTAAAATTCAGGGTCCAAAGCATCGCCCATTGAAATCCATGCGTATTTAGCCATTGACTTAAGTGAGAGCAGGATATGGCTTTCCAGTTTCTGCTTTGCACGATCCCCAGGAAAGATGTCATCAAATTGCCTTTGTTTTACGGGCTCTATATGTCATTAAATAATAGAGAGGTCATCTGGGTATTTCCCAGGGTGAATCTATATCTCTAAAATAGGCTGAATAGTCAAGTCTGAACAGTGTCTTGGTAATGACACCATATAATCTTCATGATAGTAGTGCTTAGGCAGTTTAACCCCTCTCATTTGAGAATCACAACATCCCAGTAATATATGATTTATGAGTTGTGATGCACTAGCTTAGAACAACCTGGGAAACAGTGTACTTATGTGTTTAAGCTCCATGGAAAAAGTATTACTTCACTGATGCTTTAACCACATTGTCATAAAACCAAACAACTCCACCCTTGGTCCCTGTGAGAAATGACTCTGAAATTTTTCCTTTCAGCTTTTCCAGCAAATTGCCTGCTTGGTAAATTTTGCTAATGACCTGAAAGGTAATCAGTTTGTCTCCTAGGAGTTTTGTATATGTATTTCCATGGCAGTGTGACTTAGTCCACAGATGTTGTCATGTTGGCTATCCTCCTCTTCCTGCAATAAAGAAAATGGCAGGATAGTTCAGTCGCTCACAGGTTTTATTTTGATTGTCCCTTGAGCCTGGTCGGTGTTGGATACCAACCAGGCCAAAGGGAGGGTGGTACTGTGGTTTTGTCCTGGGCAGGTTTGGTATTATAGGTAAGATGACCAGGCAGCAAGTGTGAAAAATCAAGTCACTTTTTGGTGTGGGTATGAGAGGGACAAAGTCCTTAATATTGGGATGGTCCTGATAATATCAGGGCATCTGGTCACCCTAGTTATAGGAGGTCTGAGAAATAAGGGTGAAATTCCTGAAGAAGTGCAGAGACAAAGGGAAGTTCAGACTGTTTCTCTGAGATCTCAGGAGACCAAGTGCCAAGTGCTGCTACTTGGGGTTCTGTGTAGCACTTTGTAGAAAAGCAATCTCTTTGCCATCTTTCCAAGCTCCAGGATTTCCAAATAAAGTGTTCTCCTGCAGTTAGCTTCTCAATGACTCAAACAACTGAATTGGCGTCAAGTCGCTGTGCTCAGAGCTCATTCTTATTTGGCTAACAAGTCGAGGGTTCATTTGTCTCCATTTTTATTATGTTGGCCAAAAATCAGTAAACACAATGAATGATTATTTTTCGGCACTATAGCGACTCAGAGCTGTCTTAGTACATCTGAAATTTACGGTGCAGTTTTTACTATTTATTCCTGTCGCGTATAATTCACTTACAGAGGTTTCTCTGGCATCATAGTGTATGTGAAACTGTAATAGGAAAATATTTCCTATTTAAAATTAAAAGATGATTCACCTACATTGCTTTTCTTTATTTTAGCTGTTTTCTGTCCCTCGCTAAATGAATTCATGTCTTGTCAAGAAGCAAATTAAGATCACAGGAACAGATGAATTTATAGAATGAGTGTTTAAATATTTATTCTTGTCAGATCTATTAGCTATTTCAACTTACACAACTGCTCTCGCAGGCAGCCCAGAGCCCTTTAAATTCCCACTGCAGAAGCCAGTGTGGTCTGGTACGGCATACTGGCGCTTGCCGGTATGCTATACCGGACCGTACCAGCTTACTTTCACCTCTGGCTGCAGGCTTCTTGCCCAGGTATATCACATTGCTGTAGTCCAGCTGAGAGTTGACGAAGGCATGAATAAACGAGGCCAGCTCATTGTCTGCCAGCAAGGAACACATCTCCTAGCTAACTGGAGATGGTAGAAGCATTACTACGAATGCTGCTATGTGAAAGCTTTGTGTCGGTAAGGAATTCAGGAGCGCCCCAAAACTATGGACTAAATTGCTCAGCTGTGTGTGCATCCTCAACCAAAGGAGACTGCAACATGGCTGCAAGACTCTTCAGAATGCTTTCCTTATCCACCAGCATCATCTCTGTCTTGCCTGGGTTCAGCTTGAGCCAGCTGTTCTTCATCCACAAGCTGATCTCATCCAAGCCCTGGGACATCTTGGTGGTATTGATATAGTCATACGTGGATAGGTAGAGTTCTGTGTCATTGGCATATTGCTGGCCCTGGAGTCTGTGGTGTCTGAACTGTTCAGCTAGTGGTTGTACATAGATGTTGAAAAGAGTGAGAAAGAGAATTGGGACTTGTTGGATTCCATAAGTGAGCGGTCTGGTTGTGGAAGTGCAGTTTCTAAGCAATACTCACCGGGTGCATCCTCCCAGTTTCTCACCTGTTAACACTGGGTCTAGACAAGCCCACAGTCTGGATTCTATGTTATCAGTAGAGCAGGTTCGAATATCTTCCATGCAGTTTTGATAAAATGTATTGGTTTTTACAAGGTTCAGAGCAAGCCTACCAGCGAATGACTTCCTAACGCAGTGATTAGGGTACTGCCCTGGGATGTGGAAGACTCAGGTTCAAATTCCTGCCCAATCTAGAGTGATTTGGGATGGGAAAAACTCTGTTCTGATTCAGACATGAAGTTGGATCAGGCTAGTACCCTAGCAATGAGGCTGGGCTCTTGTCTGATATGACCCGAGCCTGGAAAACCTCCCTGAGTTGAAAAACTCAGGGTTCAGTCTGAAAAGAGATATTTTGACACAATTTCATTTTCATGAAAATGTTGGAAAGGTTATTATTTTCATTCCACATTAGAATGAAAAACAAATTTTGAAACCTTGAAAATTGCTGCAAAATGGGATTGTCCTGCAGACACTGCTGTTTACTGAGTAATTTTCCTATACAGCATCTAGTGTAGATAATCTTTTGGTGTAAATATGGAAAAAGCTATGTCAGTGGGGGAGTTTCCTGTATGTAACCCTGTAAGAGTTCCAGACTGGTTCTTAGTCTGCTCATTGACCTCGCCAGCTGGGACATGCCTTCTCCAAGGGGACGGCATATCTTTCCAAATCCATTAACCAAAGGATAAGAAAGCATGGCATCCCATTTCAATTAAGGGTCTGGTCTGCACTCCTCCTGCACCCAAAACATTCAGTGACTTTGGAAGGAATTCTGGGTGCACTAGCAATGCAGTATCCACTCCAAAATGTTTCATAACTTTGTGACTCAGGCAGGGGCACTAGCTGGTCTCCGGGAAACAAGGCATTAACCTCAGCTCAGTTTGTGCAGATGTCTGAGGGGAAGGTATAAACCGGACGCGATTGCTGTTTTGGATCAGACCAGAGGTCAATATTGTCCACTGATCATGGCCAGTGCCAACCTGTTCAGAGGAAGAAAATGCTGCTGGCAGTGGAGGCAGTAATGGGATAAACAGCCAATGAAGAAAGAACATAAGAATGGCAATACTGGGTCAGACCAATGGTTCGTCTAGCCCAGTATCCTGTCTTCCTACAGTGGCCAATACCAGGTGCTTCAGAGGGAATGAACAGAACAGGTGATCACTAAGTGAGCCACCCAACTCCTGTCCAATAGCTAGTTTGGCTTATGCCCCAAAATTTGAACATTTATATCCCTTCCAGCATGAGTAGGTGTTTTTTATCTTATAACCCTGATGTTCCTGTTGTCCATTTAGATATCCTTTTTTAAAATCCTGCAAGGGTCTTGGCTGCAATGATCTCTTGTGGCAGTGAGTTCCACAGGGTAATTGTCCATTGTGTGAAAATCAATTCCTTGTAGTAGTTTAGAGTGTGTCAGCTGCTGGTTTAATGTAATTGTCCCCTTGTTCTTGTATTGTCGGGAAACGTTCCCCAACTACCAGATAGATAATGGAGGGTTTCTGTGCAGAGGCAGCCTGGGTCATAAGACTGGCATCATGCCCCAGGCTATTTCTGTTAATCTTTCTGTTTTGTTTTGACTTCTCATCAGCCAGTAATCACTAGAAAAGCCCATTGCTGACTACATATTTCTTTGGTTCTTTCTGAGTTATTCCACCATGTTACAGGTTAAAATACACATTTTTAACCCTGCAGAATGTTAAATTTCAACTAATCTATGGTATGAAAAATGTTGGTATTTCAAACACTCGTATTTTATGTATGTGTGACAATGCTGTTCTCAGCAATGATATTTTGGGCCTTGAACCATCAATCATCACAACTCATGCATGTTGTCTAACATGCTAGGCATCGTTAAATCAGGACTGTGTGGGTTAGTAGACTTTGCGAAAGTCCCCTGCTTTTATGGAGAATTATAATAAAATGAAGAAGGGCTTGGAAAATGCAAATGATACTCTGAGGAGTGTGTTTTGACAGTATGGCAATGTTTCAGTTTCCTTTCACTAGATGAACAAACATCCCTCCAGGTAAACCTGGGCCCTGATCCTTCAATGGTTCTGTGAGTCCCAGCCCTAGCCAACAGGACCCCTGCCATCCTCTTGATTGTCAGAAGGCCCATGACTCCCTGTGGCACTGGAAAAGCTTTTTCAAAAGACAAATGAAACACTAAGTTCCATGCACCCTGCCACCTAGCAAAATGAGATCCACAAAGGGAAGCTTTCACAAAAGTGAGCGTGACAAATGTATTTTTATAGCCCAACTTGGGTGAAAGACAAGTAGAAAACCAAGCAGAATAAATAGCAAAAAGCAAATGTCGATGTTTTCAGATTTAACGATCAAAGGTGGTGTCAGTAACATGGGTAAGGAGATTTGTTTAAACAGACACACTCTTTTTTAACCTGATACTGTTCCTTTTTAATGAGCTAAGTATACCATTTGAAATAATATCTCTTCTTCTCAGAGTTCTGTTTATGCTGTACTCTCTTTAGTCTGGATTTGTTCATTCCCTACAGGCTTCTTATTTAAACAACACATATTTCTCTGTACTGGAAACTCTGAATACCAATCCAAGGATGAAACATAATGCAGCTGAACCATCAGTAAAAACTTTAGTGTATGTTTGGATGGGCAGGAGAGGCTCATGGCTGAGTCAGATGAATTCCCCTCAGAGGGGGAATATGCTGTTTGTTTGCACTGTATCTCCTTGCAAAACAGTACTAGGAAAATAAGTACTTGGGAATAGTACAAAATTAATGTATTCAAGTTCTACTGAGACCAATGGGTTTGACTCCTACTGAATTAGCTAAATGGTCCCCAGTGTTATGGCCTGTGTTCCTATGATACCTTGCTGAATAATCAACCTAGAATCACGCGGCCTGGGCACAGATGGAGAGACTGTCTGTTAAATACTCGGACTCTGTTTAATGATATCACTGGTCTACAATTTTTGAGAAGTCGTCTGCTTCAGAGATAAAATGTGATATTTATTATGTATTTTGATGTGCTGAATTCAAATATGACAATTAAAACAACTGATTGGCTACTGTTTCTAAGATATTTTAAGTTTTTACATTTTATGTCTATTGTGTAGATAGTAGAGTTTTAATCATAAATTGTAAACCTAGGTCTTTTCATGTGTTTATGGTTGCTTTACATGATATTTCACCTGTCCTGTTTATGTAACATTTTAAAAATCAGCAAAAGGGTTATATAAATAAAATTTATTATGAAACAAAAGGCAAAAAACTATTATGTACATACTTTAGTCCTATTCAGTGTCTACTCCGTGCTTCTTGGCTTGTCTCTTGTATTCATTAAATGGAGCATCTCTTGTCACTGTCCAGCAATAGTCTGCAAGCATTGATGGGCTCCATTTGCCCTGATAGCCTGCCAGGAGATTCCACTGCTGTAGTCTGGAGCCCAACAGCTCTGCCTTACTCTTGGGTAGTTCCAAATCCCTGACAAGGTCATTCAGTTCACCTTGTGTTATGAAGTGTGGTTCAGAGGAGGAGGATGGGAGAAAATGTGGGTCCTGTGACATCGATGGTTCAGGACCAGAAGTTTCATCCTCTTCCTCTTCCTCGTCTGACTCAAGTGAGAATGATTCTGGTGCATCAGGAACCGGCACCGTGGGGTACTGGGCGTATAGCTGATGGAATGTTTGGATAATGCACAGTCCACTTTTGCTTCTTTGACACACCTTTCCCAACTGCAGGCACCATGCAGAAGTAACAATTGCTGGTATGATCTGTTGGCTCTCTCCAAATCATTGGCACTGCAAAAGGCATAGGTTTCCTTTTCCTGTTCAACCACTGGCAAAGATTTGTTGCACAAGTGTTGCAGCATATGTGTGGGGGCCACCTCTTGTCCTGATCTCCAATTTTGCAGCCAAAATAAAGGTGATAGGCTTTCTTAACCATAGTGGTTATACTGCGCTTTTGTGATGCAAAAGTCACTTCACCACAAACATAGCAGAAGTTATCTGCACTGTTCACACAAGTACGAGGCATCTCTGCTCACTTTGGCTAAACAGAAATGTGTCCCTTTGCAAAATCAAACACTAACAAATAAGAGAGCAACACACTGTATGATTTCTAGAGCTGATGTAGGGCAATTTGTTCAGCAGAGTGATGTAAGCTTCGTTATGATTGCATCATCCACGACTTCGAGGAATAACATGATGCAATTCATATCATGTGTGATGCAATACCAGCTTCAGATTGCATCAGTCATTGTTTTGCCTAAAAAGCAAGTACTGTCCAAACCCAGTCATAGATTTATTCATAGATCCAGTCAAAGATGTATTTTAGTCATTTCTGGTTTAAATTGAGATCCCTTCCCTTTATAACTCACTTATCCTCCGCCATTCCCAAGTCAAGGGTCGTATATACTGACCCAATAGCATATCTTGAAAACTAGAGCCAATCAACAATTTTAAGCATCATTTCTGTTCTCAGTGACCCAGAATTAATCAAGTTGGACTATATTTATTTCAGAAGCATTTTGGCTGTAGAGCAGTGTATTTAATGCCTGTTAGCATCCTGGGCAGACACCTACACCAGCAAGTCCCGGGCACATTCTGTGGCAAGCAAGTACACAGCAGCGCCCTGCAGTGGGATGGGCTTTAAGGCTGGCTAACTTCCCCGATCTGGCCGGATGATGGGTCAGCAGTAGGGTGACCAAATGCCCCGATTTTGGGGTCTTTTCCTTATATAGGATCCTATTACCCCCCACCCCGTCCTGATTTTTCGCATTTGTTGACTGGTCACCCTAGTCAGCAGAGAACCTGTGTGACTTGGGGTCAGGTCCAGCTGCCACTTTATTTGTCTTGTGGTAGCATCTAGGCAGGGAGCAGGCCCCCAGTGTCAGGTGCTGTACAGAGGCACACCTAGCTTGCTTTTCTGGGTCGCTGCTCCTGGAGGCTTCTCTGGCTACACACAGTTTAAGCCTGCGAGGAGACCCCTGTTCCTCCCACCCAGCACCCTGTGCCCCCTGTAGGGGATGCCTCCTTGCCCCCTCATCTAACGGTCACTGACCCCTGCCTGCAGCCTGCGCTCCCCCCGCGGGCTCAGAGCAGTCACCTCCTTCGCCCTCCGCCTGGGGGTGCAACCAGCCCGCCCCGCCCGCGTGCACCCCCTCCCCAGGGCTCCCCCGCGCCCTTTGCAAACCCCGGGGCTCCCCGCGGCGCCAGGGGCGGCACCCGGCCCAGAGCAGCCACGCGCCTCCCCCCCGCCCCAGCCCGCCCCGCCGCCCTGCCCTGGCTCCGCGCTCCCCGGCGCTCAGTCCGCCGCCGCCCTCCTGCAGCCGCCGCCGCTCCCGGGCGCTGCCGCCAGCCACTAAGCAGGTGCGCGCGTCTCTCCCTCGCTAGCATCGGTCCAGGGCTGCGGGAGCTGGGCAGGGGCGGCCCGCTGCATCCCCGCCCTGCAGAACCGGGCCGGGCGCGCCGGGCAGGGGCTGGGGAGCGGGGAGGTTTTCTGCCTGGGCTGGCTCGTGTCAAGTCCCCGAGCTGGGTGGGCTTCCCTGGAAAGACTCCTCCGGGCAAGCAGCTCCTCCAGCAGGAATCACCGGGGAAAGTGACCCCACGAGGCTCCGTGCTGGTGGGTTTGCTGCGCGTCTCCCCGTCTCCTGCTGCATCCTCCTGACTCAGGGCAGCCTCTTGCGAGGCGGTCGCGTTGCCAGCCAAGATCGCGTTTGTTGGGGGTCAGGGTTTTCCGTGATTTGACAGTTAAATTGTGTGTTTAGCAGGTATTTCAACCTGCTGCTTTGGAGCAATGCCTTGCACGTAGGGCTGCCTCCCTTCGGTTCTGTAGGAGGAGGACAAAAGAGTGGCTGACTTGCCTGAAACATCTAATAATAGTGTGTGTGGGGAACCCCAAACCCATTGTTTTTTCAGGGATGGCATGATAATTGGAGTTTTTTAGATACAGGGTAATGCAGCCTAGTGAAACCTGGAAGTAAGCAGTGAAAACTAGACCTGATTATACATGTGACTATATAATTGTGATGCTACTGCAGGTAATAGTTTTAAAAAGTCAGTGTCTGTTGTACCACACTTTCTGCTCCCCACATCATGCAGGTAGATGCTTACACAGTCCTGCTAATTGGCAACATGTTCATGGCTTTGATCCTGCAAACACATCTGGGAATAACTTTACACCTAGGCAGTATAGTCCTAGCCGAATTGGTCCCCCGATATTAGAGACAAGGCTTGTCATCTTAACTTCAAGGGGATTACTCTCATGAGTAAAATTATTCACAGATGTATTTGCAGTGTTGGGGCCTCTATTTCCAGTCTTTATTAAGCAGGCAAAAGGTGTGTGAATGAATATGATTTCTGTCTTGTTCACATTTTATGGCTGCAGCATCATGTTTTGCTCAGGAGTGCACGTATGAGTTCGTTTGCCATCTAGAAATTGATCTTGTGGTTGTGTTAATCTATAACCAACTCAAATTGAATTCATCAGACTCTAGCCTGTAACAAGAACATTAGCAAGTCAGACTAAAATGGTTTGTTCACCGATCTGTTTTTATACCTTCATTCTGAAAAGTTCTTACTAAGAGACGGATTTTTACAGAAGAGGAAATTGATTAAATTGTTGAGTGGTGATATGTGCAAACCACCTCTGAGTAAATAGATGATACATGTAACCAAATATGGCTTCAGAATTTATAACTTCTAAGTTGTTTTTTTTAAAGAAGTGAGACAACAGCCTTTTTTTCCCAAGTCTGCATTCCTGAATGCAGCCCAATTCCAAATTTCTGCTCAAAAGCTTCAGTAAATAAAAATTCAGTCTTGTGCAATAACTGCTAAAAAAGTGCAGTAAGGGGTTTCTACAGCTAACATCATACATGCAAAAATAAAAAGCCAATGGAACCAAAGAGTGACTTGCTCAGTTCTCAGCATGAATCTGTTTAGGCTTACGTGCCAATTCGAGGCTTGACGACGCAGTCCATTTCTTATCCACACTATCATTGTCTTCACTGTCAGATTCAGCTGTTGGATTGGGCTCTTTACGTGTTTCTACAGAAGTGCTATTTTTTGCAGTGAATTATGGTGACCATCCATATATGCTGGTGCAAGTCTCCCAAAGAGTGTAAATATTGGCAATTGTCCAGAAAAGAGATAATGTGTACGGTTTTCAAGCTCCTGAAAATAAACACACTAAAATCTGTCATTTATTTTGGAAACTGTATCTTAATTGAACCATCCCCACCTACATTCTCCAGCTGTGTGGGATGAACAAGCTGAGTAGATGTCATTGATGTAGCACTAAACAGCTGGATACTACAGTAATAGGCTTGCCTGGGACTGATGCTGATCTGAATTTTAGAGCAGTACTTTATAAATTGTCACATACAGGTCTGTCTCATCTTACGCTGGGGTTACGTTCCACTGTCAGCACGTAAAGCGAAAATCGCGTATAGTCAAAATTACATTGAGTGTAATGGCGAGTGGAATCGCCCTACAAAAACGGTATTTAAATTGTTATTTTTCTCTTTTTTTTTGTTTTGTTTTTGCTGACCATGTAAAGCTGAAATTGTGCATGTTAAATGCGCCTAAGATGCGACAGACCTGTATCTATTTTGAGGTACTGCTGACCCACCAAACCCCATCGCACTGGGGACTGTAGAAAGCTATAGCAAATGTACACTTTTTTAAAACTCCCTCTCTCGCCAAGAAAACTAATAATTTGGGCTCTGAATGCTTACTCCATCTTAGGGTGTACAGCTCCCAGCTCTGTTTCTGTGTTACGTGTGAATTGCTGAGAAACTTGTGTCCTTTAGAAAGGACTTCAGGGTTCTGAAGGCTGTGGACACTCTTCCCCAGAAGTTACTCAGAAACAATCATTACAGGTACCACTAATGTGCTGTGTTTATACTGCGCCTGCTGGCTTGGGGTGCTGATCTGGGACTGTGGCTTCTAGACTACTCTGCAACATGGATCTCTAATGCTGCAGGCTGGATATGGTCTTGGAGCCTAGATTGTACCCTTCCATCAGCAATAACTTAGGCTACTAATGCACTTTTAGAGTGGGATTTTCAAAGGTGTTTCTATGGGATTTAGGCACTCAATTCCCCTTAAGTTCCTTTGAAAACTCCAGCCTTAATCTCTTGAGTTATAGTCCTTTGCTGAAGTTTTAAGATCCTAGGTGGCACATTATTCTCTCAGCACTTTCCACTAAAGCCTTGCAGCGGAACTGGGATCCCGTGGGTCCCACAGGACCCACTGCCATAATAGCAGAAGAGGGTAAAATGTACTTTATTACGGGTGGGATTGAGTGGGGGGAAAAACAACAGAGTGGTAATTTGCAAGAAAGCACTAAATCTCTTGTCAGTTGCTGCAGTTCTATTTATGACAATGTAAATCAAGTTGTTCTTTTTTTTTAAATGAAGAGGAATATAAAGGGATTTAATGTCTATTATAGCAGGAGTTAAAGTATTTTTTACATGGTTTAAGCAAGATTTGTTTTATTCTTTTAGTGGTAAAACTTTTGTCTGAATTTTGTGTGTATTTATATAAATTTTTTAAAAATAACATGGGGGAATCTGTCTCTTTTGTGGAATCTAAGGTTTTTAACGTGTGGAAGTGGGATAAACAATGTGGGAGCAGGTGGGAGTGGGTATTGCAGAGTGGGATTAAAAAAACAGTCCTGCAAACTGCTCTACTTTCCACTCTCATTGTGACAGACACACACTGAACTCACGACACAGGTGCATATTACCACGCACATTTCGTACGTGGGGAAACTGAGGCATAGGCCACACAGTGAGTCCATTTCAGAGCTGGCATTAAAGGAGACCGTGTTGCCTCTTACAGCAAGTTGAGCCTAACTGAACTGAGTAGACAGTATGTAGCTGGAATCAGAGTGGAGCCACAGCTCTGGACCCTACGTGCCACAGGAGTTCTAGGGAACAGCATTTGTATCACGCCAGGATATTGAAAAGTTACCATGTGGCATCCTGTTGAGATGCAAATATTGCAGCATTGTTCCCTGCCCTTGTTTAAGGTGACCCTGGGTCAGTGCGTTGGCAGCTTTGAAAGCATACCTCTTATCCCCCCATGCTCCTAGCCCAGAGACTTCTCCAGAGCTCCTGTAGTTGTGTATAGCACATAAGAGCAGGGATGTTTTGTGTCACTCTACGCTGTATTTATGTAACTGTTGGATACAGGGCTGCATTTTTGTTTGCAAAGGTAATGGAAGTACTTTTGTTATTGTAAACCTTACCAAACTGGGGCTTGTGATTTTGCCAGAGGAGACATTTTATGCTTTACAAACAGAACCGTTGAGTTCACGTTATTGATGTGTTTCATCTAGTTATAAACGAAGGGGCTGGAGGAAACCACAACAGAAATGTCTACGTTCAGTCGCTCCCGTTCTGATTTTGGCAGAGTGACTGTGGGAGGAAGAAACACCTCATGTTTCATTTAGATTACTTTGATTTGGAAAGGAATTTTGACCAGATGGCTCTTGAGATGCCTGGATTCTGAAGGATTAAATATTCAGATAAAATGCATGTTTCTATTTTCACCGCATATTTCTGGAGGGCGGTGCCATATTCTAGCCTTGGTCCAACTGCCCCTGCTGCCACAACATTGCATCTGAAGCCAGTAGACGTTTGCACAAGTAAGGGCTGTCACCCCTCTACCCCCATATATACTGAAATCATGTCATTTCTGGACCAATAAAAGCACAATATGATTTCACCTGAAGTTAGAACTCTCAAAAGTCACCTTGCAACTGGGGGTGTGATTTTGTGGGAGGAAAGATTGCCTAGTGGTTAGGGTGCTGCGTTCAGGCTTGGGAGACTTGAGTACAAGTACCTGTTCCACCAAAGACTTTCTGTGAGACCTTGGGCAAGGAACGTAGCTTCTCTGGGCCCTCAGCCCCCACCCCCAATGGGAATAATAGCCCTTCCCTACCTCACAGGGAAGTGGTGAGGTTAAATTAAAAATTGTGGGGTGTTCAGATGCTGTGAGGATAAGGGCCAGATAGGTACCTAAGATAGCTAGGTTCTGCAAAGCTTTGAATGCCCCCAACTGCTGTTGCCTTTGAGGGAACATAGAGGTGCCCAGCAGGTTTGGACTGCAGATTCCCTAAGGCCCTGAGCATGCAAAGACTTACGCATGTGCTTAACTTTACACCCCATGTGTTGTCTCATTAAGTATGTGCTTAAGACTTGCATGATTGCAGGTTAGCAAAAATAAGCTGCTTACCAGAGATCTGAACTCTGGGGGAAAAGACCCTTTGGATTCTCACTTGGGAAGGATCACCCACTTCCTGGGTCAGTGTGAAAAACAAACCTGGAAGCTGCCAATGTATATGCATTAATGTTTGGTGAGTCAGATACTTTTTCTGAGAACAGCCAAACGTTTACTTTCCTTTACCTTGGAAATGTATGCCATGAGCTAATTAAAGTTGCAGGACTTTTCCTACTAATAGAAATTCACTTTCACATCCTGGGCCCTGTTCTGCAACCCCTGCATGTAGAGAGCTCCTGTAGAATGTAACCGTTTGAGGGATCAGGCCTCAGCTGGGAAGTGAATGACACAACTGTGCTTTCCAATTATTTTCTCCTCTCACGGGCTTTTACTGCTATTTCGACGCACTGAATGATTTTGTTACTTTGCACTTTCCCATAATCTAAATAAATCTAAATATATTCCTTAAAGAGGAAAATGAGCCCCCCCAACTGCTTCACGTTAAAATCAACTTCCTGACCCAGTTGCCTTCGTCCTCCACGTGCACCCCCAGTTGTGTGCATGCTGCTTTGTTATTGTAGGATTGCTAATTGTTTTGAGGCAGTGGGCATTGATTAAAAAACCAGTACAGCGAGACATTAAATGACCCCAGAACAATGCAAACGCCAAGAATTAAGGGCCCAGTCCTGGGCACTGCAAATCCCTTTGCAGTCAATTTATTCAATAGGAGTCGTGGTGGCTCAGTACCACTTTAGTGGTGCACGGCCCCTTGCGGATTTGGCGCTTTCATGGCCTTTTGCAGGTCCATAAGATAAAGCTATGAGAAATATTGGCCCTAACTAGTTGGATGGCTAAGCTGGTGAAAAAGGGTTTAAATGAGCAGAGGGGCTGTCTGCAAAGCCCCCCCTCTGCAGCTTGTTCTTGTTTCCCATTAATAAATGTTTTACCATTTCTGCAGACTCCACTTGTCCAGCTCATTGGCCTTAGAAGCTATATCTGACCCAGTGCTTATTTTGTAATGAAAGAGGTGCCAGGGCTCAAGCAGTTTTTTTTACTTGCTAACTGATGTGGCAAGCCCAGAGGAGCCGGGCTGTGACCTGCCACACGCCAGAGGCGCCGAGGCTGTGAACTGTGCTGGCATTTATCTGCTGATGGGCAAACTCAAATCCAGTTCAGAAAATCAAGACACAGGCTAAAATATATTGTGGGATCAAAAGACAATCAGATATTGATGCATACCTCTCAGCCCACCGCACCCAATGCAGAACACAACGTGTAACAAAGACCAAAAATGAGGCTCACCAAAATATTCAAGCAGGTAACGTATCATGCTGTGTGCTTCATCCCTTTTTAGTGTGTATAAATCTCTCTCATCCATGAGTGTTTATTTCTGATATAAATGGTTTCAACAGTAGAAGTGAGGAGACAGCAAACTGGCACGGAACTTAAGTAACTTTACATAAGAACGGCCATACTGGGTCAGATCAAAGGTCCATCTAGCCCAATATCTTGTCTTCTGACATTGTCCAATGCCAAGTGCTTCAGAGGGAATGAACAGAACAGGTAATCATCAAGTGATTCATTCCCTGTCACCCATTCCCAGCTTCTGGCAAAACAGAGGCTAGGGACACCATCCCTGCCCATCCTGGCCAATAGCCATTGATGGACCTATCCTCCATGAACTTATCTAGTTCCTTTTTGAACTCTATTATAATCTTGGCCTTCACAACATCCTCTGGCAAGGAGTTCCACAGGTTGACTATGCGTTGTGTGAAGAACTTTGGGATTAAACTGAGAGGCACTTGAGAGGCATGTGCTGGTGTTTAATAGCACATTTGCACAATAAATACTTTACAACCAAATTAATTGTGGACAGGGTGAACTGCAAAGCTAAAATGCGACTGAAGTCAATCCTGACTTCTACGCTCAGCCTTCCCTGCTGACATGGCAGAGCAGGGCCCATAGGAGCATGTTTTAGCTGATTTTTTTTTTAAAGTATTTTTCTCATTTTGTAAAACCCTTCTGGTTCACCGCATCATTTTGTGACATCACATAATACCATGGGTCTAATGATATAGTGACTGGCATCCGTGATACCGAGACTGATGCGTTCTAGGATAGGAAGTATCGAGGAATTTAATGAAAAAAGGTAATGTAAAAGTTCTGTCTGTGCTGAAATGTTCCTGTGGTCTAGTTGGGGTTGGAGAGGGAAGAAGGGAAGGAGGCATTCAGCACAGAAATCTAGATACACTCCATTTTCATGACAGCTTTGTTGTTTTCCTTAAATCAGACAAGTGGCTTGGTTGGTGCATGAATTTGTTTGGATCACACTAGAGTTTAAACAGCAGAGAATTGTAGCCAGTTGCTGTTAAGTGTCTGTGGCATAACTGTCCTGGCAGAAGCTAGAAACCACTCAACAGAGCCCCAGTGCCTACCTCAAAAACAGTGTGCTGGCGGTCAGCCTTGCTGCCCTCCAGTGAAACGCATCCCTGTTCCCTCCCCACCCGGTGCTCGTTGATTGGCTGGGATCTGGCTTTGGAATCTTCCCCAGTACTCTGATTTGGGGACGATCAATCTTTGGGTGCTTCCATCAGTCTCAGGCCAGCCCCCCCCACTTCCTACTATGAGTAGCCACAGAAGGCACCAACACTGTAGCTTATCCATGGATGAAGGAAGATTGGAGTAGGAGGGAAGAATTAATGCAGTTTCCTTTAAAGAAAAGCCCAAAGTTGTGGGAACAATTCAAACTTGGCAGGATTATCAGCAAACAGTCACTATTTGTTTAACTTGGGACTGGCTGTCCCTGTCAACTACTACCCTATCAGCCACCTTCTTTATTTGTTTTTTACATGAAAAATCAGATGAAATTTGATAAGAACAAATGCAAAGTACTCCACTTAGGAAGGAACAATCAGTTGCGCACATACAAAATGGGAAATGACTTCCTAGGAAGGAGAACTGCTGAAAGGGTTCTGGGGCTCAGAGTGGATCACAAGCTAAATATGAGTCAACAGTGTAACACTGTTGCAAAAAAAGCAATCATCATTCTGGGATGTATTAGCAGGAGTGTTGTAAGCAAGACACGAGAAGTAATTCCTCTGCTCTGTGCTGATTAGGCCTCAAGTGGAGTATTTTGTCCAGTTCTGGATGCCACAGTTCAGGAAGGATGTGGACAAATTGGAGAACATCCAGAGGAGAGCAACAAAAATGATTAAAGGTCTAGAAAAGAGGGCCTATGAGAGAAGATTGAAAAAAGTGGGTTTGTGTAGTCTGGAGAAGAGAAGACTGAGAGGGGACAGGATAACAGTTTT
Source organism: Gopherus evgoodei (assembly GCF_007399415.2). Lineage (NCBI taxonomy): Eukaryota > Metazoa > Chordata > Testudines > Testudinidae > Gopherus > Gopherus evgoodei. The sequence goes on along the minus strand of NC_044330.1, from coordinate 103,716,707 downwards.
CAAGTACACAGAAGGTTTTTACAAGGAGGAATGAAAAAAATGTTTCTGTTAACTTCTGAGGATAGGACAAAAAGGAATGGGCTTAAATTGCAGCTAGTTTAGATTGGACATTAGAAAAAACGTCCTAACTGTCAAGGTGGGTAAGCACTGGAATACATTGCCTAGAGAGGTTGTGGAGTCTCCATCATTGGAGATTTTTAAGAGCAGGTTAGACAGACACGTGTCACGAATGGTCTAGATAATACTTAGTCCTGCCATGAGTGCAGGAGACTGGACTAGGTGACCTCTTGAGGTCCCTTCCAGTCCTATAATTCTATGATTTTGTAACCATTCGAGCAAAGACTAAGCATGACCCACTTTTGGGCTTTACCTGGCAACCTTAGCACTCATAATCTTCCCAGCCTTTTGGCAGTCTGCGATGACTTCTCTTTTGTACCCTCTTTTCTGCATCTCCTTGTTTAAATCTTAGTTTTCATTTTTCTCTCTCTGTTTCAAGAAGAAAGAATGATAACGGCTGGCTCACCAATACCATTTATATGTCCCTTAGCGGTCTTCTATTCAAACTCTGCCTGTATCCAGACTTGCTGATGGTAATTTATAAGATATAAATCAATATGAGATATAAATCAAAGGCATTTGCTGTGTTTGAGTCCTAGATCAGATTATTTATGGATATATATGGGACAACTAACTTCTGTGTGTTTAGGGAGTCAAGGTGGGTGAGGTAATATCTTTTATTGTACCAACTCTGTGTTCGGAAGGATTTAACATTTCCTTTTGGCTGTCGGACACAAAGATTACTCTGTAATCTTGTTCAGATAAAAGGAATGCAATGTAATGAATTGAATATAGGGTATTTGCTACTATATATATGAGATCATGGCAGGGTTATGTTGTCCCCCCATAGTCCGTAGAGGTGAAACTACACGGCAACTTTATTAACAGGAAGAACAGCTTATTGTTCATAATATCAAGAAACACCAGCAGATTAGCTCTGTCAGTTCAGGTACCTTACAAATTCTGATTTTACTGTTTGCTTTTTGCTGGGCCTGTGGGCAGGACCCCAAGTTCAGTGTTTTGCATGTGTGTAGCAGAGCCAACTAGTCAGTAGTCTGTCTTGATTTTTAGGTTTGTATTTAATAATTTAACTTGGAGCAAGTCATCCTGGAAAAGCTCAGCTCAGCTTAATGGTCACCACTGAAGGTTCTCTTATAGTGTTCCATCACCTACAGGCAGATACCGCCTCTAATTTCACCAGTCAGTATTGGTAGAGTCCAGTGAAATATTTCATATGCAGAGATCTATTCTTTTACTCCTAGTGTATGAAGACCTCTGCACAATCATCATCTACTGTTTCGAGTCTGATGATTTATTCTGAACTGCAAAATATCAGTACAGTTCCTTTGTTTGCTAGATTTTCCACCCCCTTCATATCTATATTTTAAACAAATACATAAAAATATAAATAATTGTACCAATCTTGGACATTTCCTAAGAGGTTTTATATATCAAAGCTGAAGCTGTGAAATAATCAGCTCTCCTTACTCAGATCATGCTAAGCTCATAGGTGGCCAAACAGATCACAGAGAGCTGTATCAGCACCATCACATTCCTGTATCTACCTTCTGTCACATGGAATGGAAATCCTGCGACAGCTTCATTTACTTTTTTTAAAAGAAAAGTTGCTGTGAAAATGAATAGCTGTCAGTGCAGCATCCCCTTGTGCTAGTTATTTGGGTGTTTTTGAATCTCCCCCACATTTTCAGTGCTTAGTGTCAGCAGATCTTTGTACCGACAATGCATGAGGGTGTTGTGTAGACGTTGCCAATGGTGAAGTGGTAGATTTGGCAGCTCAGTAGCAGACAGCTCTTTTGAGATTTGGGGAGGCATGAGAAGCAGTTTGGAGTTGTTCCCATTAGCTGTATGTTCCTGCTGAAGTGTTGACATTTCTGTTGTAAGCTTTAGGTTTTAGAGTTAACACCATGTTGAGATGAATGAGGCTGTTCGTGGTTCTTATTGATAATGATTCTGATTCAGGAAAACATCACTGCATTGGTTTACCTTCGCTTCTTGTTTCAAGGTTACTGTAACTATTGTCTATTGCTTTGCCTAGAATTGTGGGAGACTCTTGAGCCTGCTTCTCCTTACCTTTACACCAATTTAAATAATGAGTAACTCCACAGTGGTCACTGGGGTTACACCAATATAAAACCAGTATAGGTGGCAGGCTTGGGAATTAGAATTCAGGTCTCTTGACTTTTAGGTCTGGACCCAATTCAGCCAAGTACTTAAACATGTATTTAAGCACATCGGTGGCACTTAAGCACATGTCTAAGTGCTTTGCTGAATAAGTGTTTTTTTGAATACCTACCCCAGGGCCAGAGGTAAAGGAAACAACCTTTTCTTCAATTTCAAAAGATAAGAATGGCCTCTCCATTTAGAAATGCACTTTGGAGGGATTCATTTTGCAGGATCTTTTAGAATTTTAGATTTCTGGGTAGAGCTGGTCAGGAAATGTTTTTCTGTCCTGCAAATATTTTGATGGGGAAAAAAATAATTATCAGAAATTCTCTATAAAACTTTTCAGGTTTTGGTTTGAAAACTGAATGCTTTTGTGGTTCCTGAAAGTCTAAAAGGTCAGGCAAGTTGGGTAAAATTTTTTGGTTTTACTGAAGATGTTTATCTGACCAGCCAAAGATTTTCAGTTTGCCAAAAACTGATCTTTTTATTTTTTGTGGTGAAAAACCTGATTTTTTTTTATGGAAAATGGACATTTCCTAAAGAAATTTCCTTTTGATGGAAAAGCCATTTTTGTTGAGAAAATATTTTTAATTAGAAATTTCATCCAGTTCTGCTTCTGGGACAGGGCAAATGGACACATTTATTTTGACTCTTTTTTGAGTGCCACGTGTTGGAGACTATAACATGCTAAATACACTGGAGTAAGTCAACTGATCCCCCTCCCCCACTCCCCAGTGGTGTTACTGCTGATGTATTTTTGGAGAAGTCATGCAACTGATCTGTGCCATAATTTTTCTACCTGTAAAATGGGTATGATATTTATTTCCTACTTTGTAGGGCATTAGGGTCTGTAAAGAGTTTTGAGATCTCTGGGTAGAAAGTGCTGTACAAGTAAAAATGCTTATTATTATTAAAATATCATGAAACTTACTAGAGGAAGATTCTCTCCCTTCCAGTTGTTTATCTGGGATGGGGCAGCGTAGCAGTATGGATTTTGGGGCGTATATGAACTAAAGCCATGTCTTGCACCTGCTTTTCGGCTGTTGCATGTCACCTAGGTCGTGTTGTGCCACATGCTTGAACTCCTGGTTTCCTTAGATCTGCAATACCAACACGTCCCATCTCCATAGAAATTACTCTTAACACCGTCTTAGATTGTGCAATTTATTAGGCTAGGTCGGTGCTATAATGTAGTGAAACGTTCTGTGTATTTTTCTACACATTGAGACAAACAACTAATATATCTATTATAAACCAGCGCATCATTTTTTTTGGTAACCGGGGTGATTGCCCAGTGCTGATTGAAACCTGAACTAGGCTCTGAGCTCATCTCTCTAACAATACAGTGCACTTGAGATAGTGCGGCTGGATGACCAGAAAGCCAGTCCCTTGCCAGCCGTAACACACGACGATAACCAGACATTCGGAGAGCTATGCAAGGCATTGAGCTACCTCACTTTGCCCCAGTGCCTGCCCCAAGGGGTTATCACTCTAAACAGGCAATGATCCAAGCAAAGGCTGGGAGAGAAGGAGGGAGGTGCCCTGCTTCCACTGACTGGAAAAAGCCCAGCTAAAATGGGTTTGAGCTGATGTTCGGTGTGTGTCTTGTTATGGTCAACTAGCTTTCTTTCCTTCTCCCAGGGGTGAAAGTAACTTAAAGGACTTGCCGGTACTCCAGAGTCCTGTGGAGGGGGAGGGGCCTCAACTGGAAGAGGTGTGGCCTTTATCAGAAGAGGTGGGGCCTTTAAATCCTGGGGCTTTTAAATCAGGATTTAAAGGGCTCAGGGATTTGGCTGAAGCTAGGAGCCAGGCCCTTTAAATTAACCGTGGAGCTACCAGCTGCAGAGGCGGCTGGGAGCCCTGGGGTTTGGGCAGGGGTGAAAGTAATTTACATTTCTTACCCATATGGTCCAATTGCAAGCAACCCACCCACCTCTCCTACATACTTCATGGATCCCTCCCATTGCATGACATAGATAGAGAAAATAAAGCTACTTTTACTACTACCAGCACTGTCTGTAATATAACTTTACTACTGGAATAAGCCTGAAAAAGTGAAAACTCACTGTCACATTTTTCTCTGTGTCTTCCCTCCTCCTCCTCCAGCCAGGCTGCCAACACTAGGCTCTGTGCTTTCTCCCAGCCTGGCACTCAGCAGCTGCTGCAGAGGTTTCCCTCTAGCTTGCAGCAGGGAGACTGCCTTCTGCATAAGAACACTTTAAACTCAGTTGTTCCCTGATGGTTCAGCCCCCAGGGTTAAGAGAGGTTTCTGGCATCTTTATTCATTTCACTCCCACTTGTTGGGAGGGGAGGGGGGAAGCTGTGTGTGACCATGGCAGGGGCAGTTCTTTTCTGCCCCCTGGATGAGGGGATCTCCAATACTACTAAAATACAATAGTAGGGGCCCGTTGCTGGGGTTGGGGCAGTCGGCGGCAGGCTGCAGCTGCATTGTTTGTGACACACACATTCATACATACACATACATACTATATGTATGTGTATGTGTATGAATGTGTCACAAACAATGCAGCTGCAGCCTGCCACCGACCAGCAGCAACCCCAGCAATCGGCCCCTGTGGGCTGCTGCCTGCAGAGAGCCAGCAGGTGCCGCTGGGCTGGGTCTGCCAAGGAGTAAGTAACCAAGGCAAAAACCACAGCCAGCCAGCCAGGGAGGGAGCTGGGCGGGAGGGGAAGAAGGGAAAGTCAGCAGTGAATGAAGGACAACTGGAATAGCCTTCATGAAATATACAGGATATTTAAAGAAAGTTTTATCAATTTCAGCCTCTGCACTCTGCAGGCAGGACAAAACAAAAAGAGATCTGAGATTGCACCCGCTGTCCTAAGGACATTTCAGGTGTTTAAATCAATATAGAAAGAGGGTGTATTGGAATGAAAACTACTATTTCTTTCAAAGGAGGCACAATAATTTAACTGAATATTCAGTTTTCCCCTCCAATCCCTTTGTGGTTTTGTCTATGGGGGCTATTTGCTTTCCCTGTAAACCTTTAGTTGCTTTAGCAAAATTGCTTTGCCCAAAATAAACCCTAATCATCATGACACATCTTTCCACCATGTTCTCCATGTTTTTTGTGTTTGTTTTTTTTAAACAGTAACATTTCAAAGAGGATCTGCAAGCAGTTTGGACATCACAACCATGATCCTCTGCTGGGGAGGGAATGGGGTAGATTTGAACTTGGAAATGGTTCCTGATTTTGATTGTGTTTAGGAGATCCCCTCATCCCGGGGCCAGAAAAGAACTGCCCCTGCCATGGTCACACACAGCCAACAACAACTGGGAGTGAAATTAACAAGGATGCCAGAAATGGCTCCTAACTCTGGGCACTGAACTGCACAGGGAACAGCTGAGTTTAAACTGTTCTTTTGCAGGCAGCAATAGCAGGCATCTCAGCCAGTCTACTGCCAGCTAGAGCCTAGAGGAGAACCCCTGCTGGGGGGAATGGGGAGGAATTCAGATCCTTGTCTGCAGCCTGGCTGGAGGAGGGGACCAGAAACCAATGTGACAGTCAGTTTTCCCCTTCCACCTGCTTTTATTAGCTCAGGATTTAAGCTGTGCACCGAAGTGCTTGTATTTGTTGTGTATATTAGTAGGAGAGATCCCCTCATCCCCAGGGGCAGACAGGGACTGCCTCTGCCGTGGTCAAACACACCCTCCCCTCGATCCCCTCCCCCCAGCTACTGTGAGTGAAATTAACAAGGAGGCCAGAAACCTAGCCCGGGGGGCTGAACCATCAGGGTACAGCTGAGTTTAAACTATTCTTATGCAGGGAGCAGGCTTCTCTTTCCCTCCCTCAGTTAGTCTCCTTTTCTTACCGGTCCTCTGTACTGGCGCGTACCAGCTTACTTTCACCTCTGCCTTCTCCCTTCCTACCAGCCGTCTGTCTTCCCCTCTCTCCGCATACCCCAGCCCGCTGCCTTGCCTCTGCTGCCCCTTTCCACCTTTCCCACCTCCTGGGGTTTATACAGTTCGTTATGGGGGAAGTGGGACAGCCAGCTACATGGAGCCCATGTTCCTGAGAATGGCTGCAGGCTGTGTGTGTGTTGCGGGGGACGGGGAAGGTGTGAGGAGCGCTTCCACATGGCCTCCTTTCCTCCTGGCATTGTCAGCTCCTGCTAGTCACTCCCTCATCCCCTTAGTGGGTGGGACACAGAGGGGACTATTTGGTTCAAAGCTACCATTAGCCCTCCCCAGGTGACCTCTCAAGTCTGAGGCTTGGTCTACACTAGAAACTTTTGCCGGTGTAAATCCACACCCTTGAGCAGCCCAGTTATACTGACCTAGCTCCAAGTGTAGAAGGAGCTGTGCCAGCAGAAGGGTGCATCCCCTCGACATTGCTCCTGCCTCTCGGGGAGGTGGAGGGCCTGTGCTGACACGAGACGCTGTCCCGTTAGCGTAGTGAGCAGCTTCACTGAGCAATCAGCAGTGTGCTGCAGCCCTGTGAGTCCAGACCAGCCCTCTTTGAACTCTGACCCCCATCCCCAGTCCTGCTAGAGTGTAGCGCCTACCCCTGAGATGTACCCGCAGGCAAACTGCGCCTCGCTAGGTGTGGATGTCAGGCACAAGTATGTAGGCAAACTTACTCAAACCGTGAACTCATCGGAACCAGCGCATGCTGGTGGAAACAGGACCAGGCCAATGAGCAGCAGGGAAAAATGGGAATTTAAATTGCTATAGATCGTTAGCAGACATCTTAGTAGGGAGAAGCACAACAGCAGGGCGTGGGGAGAGGAAGCATCTGCCCATCATCGACCCATCCAGCTGCTACAGTGAAGGAGTGAGGAGCCATCTAAAAAATGCTCTTTAACAGGGTGCGTGTGCAATCGGAATCCTTCCCGCACTGTCAGAGGTCACTTACGGGATGGGTGAGGTTCTGCCGTCCCTGTCTGGCCTGGGTCTGGCCTCCAATTCAGAGCTAGAGCGGCGGTTGCCAAAGTCTCTGTCATCCTGCTCATTGAAATATGTTGTCCTAGGACAGGAATGGCCAACGTGAGCCTGAGAAGGAGCCAGAATTTACCAATGAACATTGCCAAAAAGCCACAGTAATATGTCAGCAGTCCCCATCCGCTATCCCCGTCCAGCCCCCAGCGCCGCCCGCCCACCAGCAGTCCAGCCAATCAGCACCTCCCCCTCCCTCCCCACGCCTCCTGCCTGCTGCAATCAGCTGTTTTGCACTGCGCAGGAGGCTCTGGTGGGGAGGGGGAGGAGCGAGGGCATGGCAGGCTCAGGGGAAGGGGTGGAGCGGTGGCAGGATCTGGGGCAGAGCAGGGGGTTGTGAGCACCCCCCGGCACACTGGAAAGTTGACTCCTGTAGCTCCAGCCCCGGAGTCAGCGCCTATGCAAGAAGCCGCATATTAACCTCTGAAGAGCCGCATGCAGCTCCAGAACCACAGGCTGGCCACCCCTGGCCTAGGAGGTAGTCACTGCCGTTGCATGTGCAATAAGCAATGCACAAAATATTAACAGATTTAAAAGTCATCTTCAGGCACAGCTGAGCCTCTTGGCAGCCACCTAGAGCAAGGAAGCTGCATGAAGTGAGCAGAGGCCGGCAGGGCAGGGGATAGCTCCTGTCAATACGCTTGCAGGCAACACTAGGTGTCAGTAGCACCTGCAGTAGTAAGGGGGAGACAGACGGCTCCAGTTCCCTTGTGCTGAGATGCCCAGGGCCCTGCCTACCAGAGCCAGCCCCGCTCGGAGCTCAGGAAGAGCAAAGTGGACAGACCTAGGCCATGTCTACATCTAAAATTTTGCAGCGCTGGTTGTTACAGCTGTATTAGTACAGCTGTATAGGGCCAGCGCTGCAGAGTGGCCACACTTACAGCAACCAGCGCTGCAAGTGGTGTTAGATGTGGCCACACTGCAGCGCTGTTGGGCGGCTTCAAGGGGGGTTCCGGGAACGCGAGAGCAAACCGGGAAAGGAGACCAGCTTCGCCGCGGTTTGCTCTCGTGTTCCCCGAACCACCCTGCAAACTGCAGGGAAGGAGACCTGCTTGCTCGGGGTTCCGGGAACGCGAGAGCAAACCGGGAAAGGAGACCAGCTTCACCGCGGTTTGCTCTCGCGTTCCCGGAGCCACCCTGCAAACCGCAGGGAAGGAGACCTGCTTGCTCGGGGTTCCGGGAACGCAAGAGCAAGCCGGGGAAGGAGACCAGCTTGATTACCAGAGGCTTCCTCCTTCCACGGAGGTCAAGAAAAGCGCTGGTAAGTGTCTACATTGGATTACCAGCGCTGGATCACCAGCGCTGGATCCTCTACACCCGAGACAAAACGGGAGTACGGCCAGCGCTGCAAACAGGGAGTTGCAGCGCTGGTGATGCCCTGCAGATGTGTACACCTTCAAAGTTGCAGCGCTGTAACTCCCTCACCAGCACTGCAACTTTCTGATGTAGACAAGCCCCTAGAGGGTCCCTCTGCGGGGAAGGGAGTGAGGTAGTGCTCATCCCTCCCCGCTGGGGTGATGTGGGGAGAAAGATGTAAGGGACTCAGGGGCAGAAATAGCTCCGTGGTTTGAGCATTGGCCTGCTAAACCCAGGGTTGTGAGCTCAGCCCCTGAGGGGGCCATTTGGGAATTGGGAGTAAAAAATCCTCCAGGGATGATACTTGGTCCTGCTAGTGAAGGCAGGGGGCTGGACTCAATGACTTCTCAGTCCCTTCCAGTTTGATGAGATGCAATGATGTTGGTGGGGAAGGGGAGAAAGAAAAGCTGCTGGAGGAGTGGTCAGTGCCTTTGTCGCCCTCCGCACTTGGTTTTGGCACCCACTCCCCTGTGTGCTGCTATTGCATGCTCTGTTGTAAAGAGCACCGCAATGCATCACAAATACATGACTTCACTGGCAGTTGTCCCAATGAAGCAGACCGCAGGCCATTTATCAGAGGGCTCATTAATGCATTCCACCAAACTCCTGGAAACCGTTACCCCGTGATATAAAACTTACAGCAATCATCATTGGTGCAACTGTGGACAAAACTTCGACACTTAAAGCAGATGTCAAGGAATGTACACTCTCTGTCTATAAATAAAATGACTCATTTGGATAAACTGCCTAGCTCAGGCAAACTCTCTCCCAGCAGCACCAATAGGGCAAAGATGGTTTCTATAAAAAGTGTGTTATGCTTTTTGGAAGTGCCGGTGTTTTATTACAGTTCATAAACATCATAATGCTCATACCTTGGAATTTCTCCAGCTGGCTGCCTTCTGCAACGAACCATTTGGCAAAATGAGCAACATAATCCAGTGCAATAACCCCCTGGTTAACGATGAACTTCATGTTGGAGTACTGTACCCAGAGGCCTAACTAGTGAGTGTCCAGTGCACAGTGAGAGTTATGTGAAAAGAACATAAGCTTGAAGTCTGTCAGTATCTTGTATTATAAGGAATGTTTATGTTAGCAAATTATTTTCATGCAAGAGTTATAATTAGTGATATGATTGTAAACAAAAATACTTGCTAGCCTGTGCGTATCACCCCTTTATATCCAATGAGCTGGGTGATGTTTTGGAAGATGTTTTCTTTAGAAGGCATAATAAAATAACAGCCCTTGCTGTGGCTTTTCATGAGGTCCTGAAGCATGTTGGTGAATAACATACCTTGGGGACTGGCTGAAATCTCACTCTTCTTTCCTGTTGTTCTGTGCATGCCTTCCAGACAGCAGCAAGCTCTCCAGAGCTCTCCTTCGACAGGGTTGGAGTGTCTTTTTTATTGTTTTAAGTTAGGTTTTTTATTTCATATCTGTTTTCGCTTTTTGCCTGTTTCCTTTGGCTCTTGCAGGGCTGTTTTGTCCCACACAGCTGGCTCGGAGATATTCATTTGGACAGTAGTTTGAGAGCTAGCTGCAGTTGTGTTTAATGAGTTTGTGTTGTTTCCCTAATGTCCCTCTCTAGTCTGTGCCTGTTCTTTGTCCCTGAATTTACTACCCTCCTGCTCTCCATTCTAGTGACTTTTTTGTCCTGTTACCATTTTAGGCCCTGATGCAGCCTGGGGAATGGGTTTAACTTTCAGCACGAGTAGTCTCATGGACCTCAATGGGATTACTCACGTGCGCAAAGTCACGCATGTGCTCCTGTGCTTTTCTCGCTCAGGGATCACGTGTAGTAATTGCTACCATTCCTGCCTGGTCTCCTCTCCAGAAGCCTCTCCACGCCCTGTGGGTTGTCCTGTGTCTTGTCTCCGCTTGGTTTGTGACAGCGCCGGCGGGATTGCTGGCAGTGAGTAATGAGAATAATGTGCGCCCGTGAGATGCTCTGTACAAAGCATATGGTGATTGGTGCTGGCAGAGGCTGCTTACGACAATCAGCTTCCATAGGCCTAACCATGGTGTGCCACCCCAGGGAGTGTCACTTCTGTGGTCGCCAGCCACCCCAGAGGACCCTTGTCCTCAGGCTTGTCCAGGGAGAGGCCGCTGGTGGTCAGGTTATGGGCTCCCACTGGGCTGGGACCTCCAGCTGCATGGTCCATGCTGAGACCTCTGCAGGGATGTTAATGCACATGAGGGTACGCACCCTGCTGACACACACTGAGTGTGTTAATTGCACTTTAATTTAGACCCGTTTCAAAGAGAACTAGTTTGAAGCACATGAAGGGATGGTTAATGCGCGCAGGGTGCACATGGACAATCAGTACGCGCCGTGGAAAGCTAGCGCGGGGTACATCACGCTCCACAAATCTTACCAACCTAGACAACTGCCTAGCTTACCTATCCCTAGAGCGTCCTCTGGATGACTGACTAGTTTGCTATTTTAGCTCTTCTGCTGCTTCTTTCACCGACTGGAGGAGTCCATGGCTGTTGACAGCTCAGAGCTGAGCACTGGCTTTGCTGTTTGAAGGAGACAATCCTGTTATGTGCTTCTCCTCTGGAAACTGAGCCCCACACATGAGATGAAGGCAGAAGAACTGGGTCCCTGGGATGGATGGTAGGTGTGTTTCACCAAGTGCACATAAAAGGTCAAATTTTTCTTCCCTGGTTGCCCAAGTGTTGTTTTCTGATTTGACAGATGCCCATGAGTGTGATCCGTGAGCGCTGAGTTTTGCATTTTGGGGGATGGGAGGAGAGGGCTGGAGCCAAGGGAGTTGCAAACTTTGCTTCATCTCCTTCCAGAGAATTCTGACAGTCTCGCTGCAGGTTTCCTGGGCCTCGCAGTTTTTCTGTGGTGGGTGGGATGTAGCCAGTAGTTTTTGGTTGGGAGCTGGAGGGGTTTTTAATAGAAAAATGAAGAATGAACTGTTTTGAAAAAAATGCTCTAAAATAAAATTTAAGCTAAAATTATTACTCGGGGTCGGAGTGCAGCAAAGGAACTTTTCGACACCTGGAGTCAAACTTGTGAAATGTTGGTTTGTTGTGTTAACATTTTCAGCTATAAAGAAGGCAAAATTATTCTCTCATTTTGTAATCCAGATTAAGGTAATGCTTTAATCTTATCGGGCAAATGAAGTTTAGCAATGTAAAAAACTCTGGCACTCTGTGAAGACATCTATGCCATAGTTTATCCACCACAGATCTAGGTACAATTTCCAAAACCGCTTAACTGCTGCAGCAATTTAAATCCTCATTTCAAAAATGATTAAGTGCTTAGGAGCCTAAAGTTTACTGAAAGATAGGCTCCGAAGAATGTAAGTAAGTTTTGGAAATGGCTCCTAAATCACTAGGACCCTTTTGAAAATGTAACCCCTTCTTGCTACTAAAAGTTCACGTGCATTTTACTCCTTTATTGGACATTTAAAACTTCAGCATTTCACTCACTTGGCATTGTCCTGTATCCTTGGGCAAACTGTACACAAGATGTCTCATTAGATCGCTTCAGAAAGCATGAATCAAGCCACGGTATTTTCCTGACCCACATGTCTATTTAGCTTCACTTACCTAACTTCATTATTTTGCTTCTGCATTGGCTTTACCACATTTAAGGAAAGGGCAAATATGTTTTCTATATGCTAGAGAAATAGTAACACAAACACACATGCCAACGGTAGGGTGACCAGACAGCAAGTGTGAAAAATTGGGATGGGGTGGAAGGTAATAGGGGCCGGTATGAGACAAAGCCCTGAATGTTGGGACTGTCCGTATAAGACATCTGGTTACCATGCAGCTGGGCAAAGTGTGGGACACAACCTTTGGGAAGGTTACGGTAGCAAGGGTCTGGATGCAAAAGAACAGTGGTAGGTCTGGGGCGCTTCATCACTGTAGCTAACAATTGCCATGTGTCACACAATTGTGAAGATCGTGTTTCTGAGTCCAGTTCCCATGTCCTATTCAGCTGAGTACTCATGTGCGTGTGTTATATGTTTAGATGTTTGTTTTTTAACTAACAGGCACAGGGGTCTGAAAGCAGGTGAGCATATATTTAAACCACCATAAAAGGGAAAAGCTGCCGAGGGGATCTGAGCTGGCGTGAGATGATAGGAAGGCGTGATCAGCACTAGGAAAGAAGGGTATGTAGCAGGACTATGAGACCTTTCTAAAGGTCTCAGCCCCTGGCAAGCAGCCCAGCTGTGCAGCCCATTGCTACGGCAAGCATGCTTCAGAAAAAAGGAAGTGATTTATGGCAGGCTTTTGCGATAATATGGGCTCCTCTGGGATTGTGCATGAAAACTTTTCAAAGCAGCCGGACTCCTTGTCATGCAACTAGAAGACAAACAAAAGCAGGTTATTTTTAAAATCTGTGCCTCTTCTGCACTAAAAAGCCAGGAAATCAGTCTGCATCACGTGCGTTTGGCTTTTAACTCACAAGATGTCTTGCATCTCTGCTGCTGTCGAAGTGATAATCCATAAGGGGAGTTATAGGCATTTACCCTCCAGCGGTTGGAGGGCTGGGAACTCTTACAGGAACCCCCCTCCTCTAATCCCCCACCCCTGTCCAGGATAGAGAAATTAAATACAAACGATGCTTTCTGAATCGCTCGCTGTTTGTTCTGCACACCCTTCCCTCTTGAAGTGAGGCTGAATTGCCCTTCAAGCTCTTCTGGAAGCCCTGGGGCCTCCCATTTTGGCTCATTCTCAATCCCTGTTGGGCCAGTTGTTGTTCTGGTGAATGGGTCTGCACCTGGCTCCCTTCAGAGCCTCTCCTCACCATCACCAAGTCTGCTGGAGGGATCAGTAAGGAGTGGGAAAGGCCCTCGGTCCTCCTGTACTGGCTCCAGAGCTCTCCATAGGTGTCAACTTTTACTTGGTGTGCTTCATCCCTGCTCTGTCCAAGGCCCTGCCCACACTCTGCTTCTTCCCGCTCCCACTCCACCCCCTTCCTGAAACCCCCGCTTGCCCACTGCTCACTGCTCTCCACCCTCCCAGCTCCCGTTGGACTGGTGTGAGAGACCCAGGCTTCGGACCCAGCATGGCAGCGTGTGGTGCTCCTGCTAACCACATGGAGGTGTAACAAGGCACTGGGAACTTATTTTGTTAGATAATGTTCTGTGGGTATTAATAGGGTGAATGGGAAATAAAAACAATTTACTGGCAGCATTGCCTCCCCAGAGTACACCCCCCCCCCATGGAGCCAGACAGCGCTATCACTGGCGTTTTTCAGAGGCCTTGGCTCTCAAGTGTTCTCATAGGGTGGCCTCCAACTTGTAAGGGAGTGCGTGACTCATAGGCCACTTCTCTGCCCACTCAGGACAACACGGACCAGCTCCTCTCCTAGTGGCAGTGCTGGAATGGCACCGACAGTACTTGCTTACGTGGTGAGTGAGGCCAAGGAAATATTCATAAGCATTTAGCTTCTTTAATTGCAACTTGGGAGGAGCCAACAGCAGGTGATCAGTTCTCTGTGGCTCCAGACCACAGCTCGGGAACCGCTGGCTCAGACAATACCAGCCTAAAGGAAGTGTCTCCAGGGTGCCTGTACGATTCATTGATTTGTATCCCGGAAGGCCTAGAAGCCCACTCGTAGGCCAGGCCCTCACTGTCCTAGGCATTCTACAAACCCAGAGCAAGAGGATGGGCCCTGCCTCACGGAGTGTACAGTGTAAGTGTAAGATGAGATGAGAGATGCATACGGACAGATGGGGGGTACGAGGAAACAATGCAACAATACTGGTCAGCATAATAGACAGCCGTCTCAGTACACCTGTTGTCAAGTTTTTTGAAGGCATCATGGCTTGTTTTTCCTGGTGCAGGAATCTTTGCACAGTTCTGTTGTAGAAAACCATGTTTTGTTGACTGGAGATAAGCTTCTGTGGCTCACTCACATACAGCTGTTAAATAATACAGTTGTTATCACTTCCAAGTCGGGAACAAGAGACTGAATTATCTCAGCTAAGCTGCTTAACAAGCACCACTGATTAGCATGCCGGTGTCAGTGCAGGCTGGAGAATGAGTTCAGTTAATAAGAAAGAGTTATTCATGAAAATGAAATGCACAACAGCGTAGGATGCTCTAATGCTAGTAGAAATAAACCCTGGGATTCCTGTTTAATTACTCTGGACAGCAACAAGTCTGGTGGGAATTGATATTTGATCTTGTTCTGTGTGCAGTAAGTTACCATCCTAACACCATGGAAATTAAGCCCCTGCGCTGGCTGTGTGGCAAAGGGATTAGTGCACTTCTTCAAGTTGTTACTAAATATTAGCCTGTCCTTTATCCTGAAAAAAGGAGAGTGCCTAGTTCATTTCAAAACAGACTTCTCTAAAGTTAGAAATGCAGGCAGCTGTACCCATCCAGGGAGTGACCTTTGTGTCTAATCCACCTGACTGGGTCCCACTAAGGTGGGCTTTGCAGCTATGTTTTTCCTTGTAAAGAATGCAGGACATACGTGCTGACAACTATTTAGGGCAACCAAAAATACACTGTCAACCCTGCAGGCTGATCCCTTTTGACTACCGGAGCAAAGACAGCCCAGATATACGTATGGTGAGGCTTTGGGGCTAGTTATTTTTATTGTGGATACATAACTTCCCGTCACCACTGCTACCTAACAACTGAAAATATAGTTATCAAAGGGCTAGCTGCCTTCGCCTTGCTTGTCCCATTGGGCTAGTTCCAGGCTGGCAATGCTCAAGCTCTGCTCTGCTAAAGACATTGGCGTGGGTGGGACATACTTATGCCAGGTCTGTATAACAATAATTTATTATTGACATAGTGGTAGCAGCCCTGATCATAGACCGGAGGCCCAGTGTGCTAGACACTAGACAAACACAGAACATAAAGCTGCTCCCTGCCTATTGACTATTCACATAAACCAGCAGGATTCAGCCCAGTACGTGATAAAGTAATTTTGTAAATTGTCACTGTACAATGATAAGTACAATGAAGTACAAAGGGGTGTGTCAGGGGGGCGGGGATGTGCCAAAAGCAGGGGGAGGCAGATGCTGTACTTCACAGATGCACCAGGCATATGATACAGTGTTGAAATCAATGTAGACATATGAGACAAGACTGATGGAGAATTCTGCCGTTAGACTGTGGTGCCTTTTCCAGCCTGGGGCTCTAAGGTCAGTGCTATGACTCAGAGCAGTACAATAGATCTGTGACATGCATCAGAGAAATGCTACCAGCAGAGCAGCGTACAGTGCCCTTGCTCAGTTTATATGACGATTACAGAGACCAGACTGCACGAAAAGAGCACTGTTAAGGTTGCAATGTCAAGCCCTCAAGAATTAGCAAATGCCAGTATTAAGGTTGCCTGTGCAATCCTAATTCCGACCTCTTGTGTGCATGCATGTTCACACAGTCATCTTTAATTACATGGGCACATGCTGTCTTTTCCACAGGACCCCACCCTCATTCAGCATGGATGGTGCTCAGGGTATGAATCAGGGTTATGTGGTTAATGAGGCTGCTATCTCTAGGTGCCCTGCTAAATCCAGTCTCCCTCACAAACCAGCTTGGCTGCTCATCCCAGGCCCAGTCCACAGCCCCCTTTGGCTTCTTACGCCGTTCTCATCTTCTGCTCCAGGTGGAGATCTTCATCTCTCTGCGCTCCAGTGTGGCTGCCTCCTCCTTCTAGTCCTCCCTGCCTGGGTACTAGCAGGGGGCACTGTGCTTAGGACTGATGGAATCTTTAGCAAATGTAGCTGAAAAGCTCCAGTAACCTTCTCTGAGAGTGTGTGTTGAAATTTTTAGAGGCTCGTAAATTGACCAGATGTGGACGTTTCTTCACGGGGACAGCAAGAGGCATATCCCGGACACCGTGGACTCTGCTGCCAGATTTCAAGCCTCTGCTCTAAAGCCTAGGAACACTAGAGCTTCTCAGTGAAATGGTTGGAAAACAATTAAATGTTGGGAAAAATCGTATCTTTTCCCCTATCCTCATTCTGAGAAAAGACTAGACTGCGTTTGACATTTTCCAAAAATTATTCAGCCTGACAGAGGCACCCTTGGAAAATTTCAGCTCAAATTATTAAAATCTGGCAAAATTATATAAGCAACTCAAAATAGGCTTTTATAAATAGAAATGTCAGGCCACCTTAACTGTAGGTAGCACAGCCTGCTCCACCGGCAATAACTAACCCTCCGCTGAACTCCGTTGGTCCCAGACTGATAAAACCAACATGGATTTTAGAAACCTAGAAGTGGTTGTGTCCTTCGCTTTGTAGAGGCCAAGGATTGAATGGGCATGGAGACTTCTCATCCCTAGAGCAGGTCTCTCCATGTCAGAGTTGACACAGAGTGGGGGAAACTTGCATGGTTCGCAGTTCTTCTATGGAGAGAGTAATTGAGTCTTCAGAGCTCAATTTAACCGGAAACCTCCTTCAGCCCAAAGTGTCATCCTACTCATGAAGGAAATATATGGGTATAACCAACATCAGCAATTTGACTGCCACGACCTTCATGTGGTCACATTCTGACTGGCTGGTGTGGTACAGGAGCAGCATTGTGTACTGACACATGGGTTTGTGAGGTTAGGAGAAGATGCTAATTCCTGAATCTTATTGCACTGGTGTCAGTTCCCAAGGAAACTGTCTTGCCCAGCTTTCTATTTGAATAGAAATTCATATCTGAACTTCCTTCATTGACCCTTTCAGTGAACTGCATAAATCCACCAAGGGGAAAATCTTATACAGCAGGCAAACATGCTTATGAAAATTAACTGAATGCAGTAAAGAATGTGGGGTGTGAATTGGGAGGCATTATAGATTATTTCAATAACAGTTTCAGTAATAACGTGTGTGGTGGGAGCACACGAGTGGTCACTAAGTGTTCTGTGGCTACACATCAAACCTGCTTCTCCTGTAGGAGATTCCCCTAGGAGTCGTCCTGCCAGGATCTGTGTGTTACTTGATTGACAGGGAGTCATGGCACTTTTGCTCAGCCCAGAAGTTTTAATTTCCAAAGATAAGTGGAGCTGGTGGCTGGGTCCAGGGGGACATGTAACTGACTAGTCCCTCAGCCCATGGCTGGGCTTCATGAGCCTTCCACATGTTAATGCAGCTAAGACTCAATCAAGGATCCTTGTAATCTGCTGCATTAGCTCTGCGAGGTGAGTCAGAAAGGAGCCTTGTCCCGGCCAAGCCGCAGGGCTGCACTTGCCTGTTGCCTCTGCAGGAAGATATCTAACAACAAAGGGCACAGTCTGCAGGCACCAAGCTGTGCTGTGGTCACATCTCAGCAGAGTGGAGTTGGTTTAGTCAGGGGATGGGGTAGCTCTAAGGAACACAGTGCAGGTGATTCAGAAATTGGCTCTCTTCTCTCTGTCATTTCAAAGCTGGTGCTGTGGCATGGGGTGGGAGGTGCTGTGCTGCTGAATTTTTTTGGGTGAGATATAAAGCTCCAGTCTGGAGCATTGTGGTAATTAAATATCCCCTGGTACTTCTCTTAAGCAGAAATGTTAAATCCAATACATGGAGATATATACCTATCTCATAAAACTGGAAAGGACTCTGAAAGGTCATTGAGGCCAGCCCCTGCCTTCACTAGCAGGACCACCTACTGATTTTTGCCCCAGATCCCTAGTGGCCCTGCTTAAGAACCCTGGGTTTAGCAGGCCAATGCTCAACCCACTGAGCTATCCCTCCCCCCAATGTCTTGGTCAAACAGAAACTTAGGTACAGCAGTTGCATCATTGGGGATCCCAAATTGCTAAATGATTCTCGTTTGGATTTGCTCAGGGTACTAGTAAAAATGTGACTTTTGTAACCCTGTGATCTGAAAGTCAAGCTGGGTTTTCTCTGCCTGACCCATAATCCCCAGTAACAGACCTTCTGCAGGCCAGCCTCTACCCTCAGCTGCTTTGAACAAATCCACAGTGTATTACTGTTTGCTGCAGGGTTTCTTGGTGCTCTTGGGTGGCATGCAGGCACTCTGCCAGTCTGGGGCACCAGAAGGCACAACCCCTCCTGTGGTTTCCCAGGGCTCAGTGGGAGCATGCAACTGCAGCCCTGGCAAGAGTTCAGCCTGCTGTCCCCTGTGAGCCCAGCCAGCTCCATGGCGTAGTGCAGAAGGAAGTGGAGTTGTAGTCCTACCCTTCAGGGCTGTTGCCGCTGTGGAACAGGAAGCCTGAGAAGGGAGGACTCCTTTTACCCTGGCCTCCCAGCCCTTGGTCAGTGCCAGGGCACATTCTGGGCTCTGGTTGTCATTAGAACAGGCCACGCTGGGTCTGCATGTTGTGAAGCGTGTCTGGCAGCGGGCAGTGTTACCAGTGCTCGCAGTTTTATTGCACTCTATGACAGAGTGCCAGGAGTCAAGAGCTCCTTAAGGGACCAGCTATCCCCCGGGGAGTGGACTTCATTGGGAGATGGGTGCTCAATGGCTTAATTAGGCTGGAAGCTGCTGAGCTGGTGAGAATGATCAGCTCATCAGCGCGACACAGGTAAAAGCAAGGAAGAAAGTGCAAGAGAAGAAGGCTGGCCGGGGATACAGGATGAGGAGAACTTTCTCCTTCCTCCCTGGAGAGGGGGCTACGGGGGAAGTTTATATCCACTTGTATGTCATTGTACAAGACTGTCCTGATGGAGGGGACCTAATCAATAACACACTGGTGGTTATCAACGTGGAAGGCATCCAGCCTCTTTGTGGTCATCCAAAGGCAGAGACGGGAGCCCTGTCACACGCTCTCATGTCACTCAATGTTTTCCTTCAAAGCCCCGTCTCCTGGAGGCATTGGATTAGGCAAGAATTGTGGCTTTCATTTGAAAAAAGTAACTTTCCAGGCCTCAAGGTTGCAGAGAAAAGTTTGAAAAGGTGGCTTGAGTTTAAACTAAGGGCTCAGAAACCAGAAGGGCTCAGAAACCAGAAGGCATTTATTTATTTATTTTTAAATCTCATGATTTTTAAGTCAGTCTCATTATTTATTAAGGGTGGTGATTTGGGGTGATTTTTAATGCTTGAGATTGACAATGCTGTGTCTGATGTACCTGAGTCCTGCAGGTAAATCCTCCTCATGCACCATCCTGCAGACTTACAGCCTGAAGTCTAAAGGATGCCCATAGGCACACAGCTTGTCCTGAATCTGTTCTGGACACAGTGTCTAGGCAAGCACTTTGCAGAGTTCCATTCTCAGTGCTCCAGAACTGGGCACTGAGGCTCATTAACTAACGATGCACTTTAAGCAATAAAAATAAACTGTTTTAAAGCGTGTACCATATAGAGCTGAGAACGTTTTCAGCAAACTCACCCTAACGACACAGACCATGAGCTTTACTGAGTGGCCTCGCTGACGTGAGATGAACACTACTGTTTGTTCTTTTTGAGTCTTTATAAAGAGCCACTGGAAAGACATGGTGGACTGGAAATCGAGAGAACTTAACTCTTGGTTCCACTGTTGACTTGGGGCCTGATGCAAAGAATTACATTGATGGGTGTTGGATCCAGCCTTGCCGTGTGACTCTGGGTAAGTCACTTAAATCAGAGATGTGCCTCTCGTTGCCTCGATGTCCAGCTCTGAACGCTAAGGGAAGAATATGGCCCTTCGTCATGGAAGCATGTTCACGAGAGTTCACAATTCAAGCAGTTCAGTTTGAAATCCTTGCAGGGAAGGAAACAATGACAAAAATATCAAGATGATCAACTAAAGGAAAATCTGAATGATCTTCTGGGCTTTGTCTTATGTAGGCCTAGAGCTGTGGGTGGGTTGTGGGTGGTCACAAAGGTGGACAGCCCACCTACTGACGTGAGGAGAATTCTTAGGGGAGAAAAGTAACTATAATACAAATTAACAGGTTTCAAATGCACTGTCTTACCTGAGTGTTCTCAGTAACTAGAAATCCCTTGATTCAGGGTGGGTTTGCAGTAGTGTTTCCCTCTGCCCCACATATGCTCTGCTTTATTTGGCAGGAAGCTTTCCTGGCTTTGGTTCTCTTCTCCAAGCCCGAAATAGAAAAGAGGATTGAACAAAAACTTGGATGCAGAAATCAGCAACTGATTTATAGCCCCCACCCGGCTCTCTGTGTCAGTCGGCTATCAGCAACCAGTCAAAGGTTTGCAATGTCCACGACAGGTGGAGTGAATGGGGCCGGGCGGGAGGAAAGCATGCTTGGAAAGAGCTTTGAAGCAGAGCAGGTGGTGGCATGGAAGTAAAATGGGACTGTCTGGGCTGGCTGAGGGCAGAGTCCAGTGGAGTAAGGCAGAGGGATAGACCCTACAGTTCCTCCTCTTTCCAAGTTTGCTATTTTTCCACTTTCCACTCTCTTTACTTCCAGTGTCCTGCTGGCCCATTCCATCCTTATGTCTAGTCACTTCCCATCCCTGTTCGGCTTCCCTTTGTTCTTACGTTTTTACTCTCCCCTCACCCCAGTGCTTCAAGTAGCTTGAAGAAAGTAGGGGGAGGTCCTACCACAATCTGGGAGTAGCAGATGGTTGGAGAAACCGCGCTTAAAGTGTGTCCCTCAGCAGTCGGCTCAATTTTTATTGATTTATGTATTTTGCCAGTCCTTTACAACCCCTCCCCCACCATGCCCTTTAACACTGAGTCTCCCATATTCATATCTAGGTTCTTAGATGGCATCTGACCATATAGTGTCTTCGTGGTGTACATACATTAATGAACTTATCCCCCGTCTTCCGGTACCTCCCCCAGATCTGGTTCTAAAAGCATCCTGTGGCTGTCTTGGGTGCCTTCTGACTCCCTTCACACAGTCGGCCATGCTCTTGATCTAGTGGGATGGGAGGCAAAGGAAGTGTCATGGGTTGATCATTGCCTTCTGCCATGGGAGGTGAAGCACACCTGTCCTGCAGATGTGAAGGAGCTGTAGTGTAGGGACGCTGTCCTAGCTGGGTGGAGTCTGAGGGATTCCAGATGGCTCAGAGGAAGAATGTAGCCTAACCCACAGACTGCTCTATTCGTGGTTTAGTACAGCTGTACAAACACCTGTACTGCAACTGGCTTTGCTCCCATGTGTCACCATGGTTTATGTGTGGCTTTCTGCGGATGAACAGAGATGGCTGGGGTGGATAGCTAGGATTGAATCGGATTGAGTGCCGCATAGATAAGGTTTATAGTGCACTGTGGCTGTGGAGGAGGCAAAGAAATGCAGTTTTGCCTTTGCTGTGTCATCCACAAGGTCTCCTGCAGCAGGACTCGGACTGGGTGGTTTTCCCCTGGTGAGTCTGTGCTGCCTCTGGTCTGTTAGGGAGCCCAGCCCTCATTCTCGGGAAGAGTTTTCATGATGCTTTGTGGCTCACACCACTCAGAGCTGGATTGGTCTGTCTTCTTCCATGTTTAGCACACGTGGAGACACCACCATTGTGCTGAGTCCACGACAGGACAAGGCTAGTTCTTGTGCTTGAGGCCCTGTCAGTCTGTTCACTGAGGCTCCAGAAGTGCTAGGTGTGTTTTGTGCCACCGCCTTTGGAGTTGGGTGCATGTTCTCCTGGCTGGGGAAGGCCAGCGGGGAGGTGCTCGCTTCTCTTTTGTTGGGTTTTCTCACGGCCTCCCCTTGGGTTGGGCCGTGTGCCCACTGGCTGTGGAGTAGCTCTTGTACAGCTCCGGTTCAGGAACCATCACTTGACATTGTCTGTTTTACCCATTACTGACCTGCCTCACTTAGGTCATTTTCGGGGAAGGTCATTGAGAAGATGGTGGTAGGTCACCTCTGGCAGTTTCCAGAGTCATCCTGATTATGGGGGTTTAGACTGTGGTTTTGGGGCAGGCTCCGCTGGGGTTGATGATCTTCTCCTAGAACAGGATGAGAACAGGGAAGGCATCACTGCTGGTTCTGTGGGATCAGTCAGCCTCCTTTGTGGCTGCTGACCATGAGATTTTGTTGGGATGCTTGCAGTCCCTCGTAGGGCTGGGTAAGTTACTCTTGAGTGGTTCTGCTCAGCCCTTTCTGGGGGGACCCTAAAGGAAGTTTGGGGCAATTTTCCCTCCACTCTGGAAGTCTGTGTGGGGCACTGCAGAGGCTGGTTTTGTCCCTCCTCAGGGCCATAGGGAGAGTCAGTCAGGACCTTGGCTAGCAGTGAGCTCAACATACTGATGGCACTCAGTGTTTCCATCACATCCAAACTGGCTGGGGCCGTGGAAGGAGTCACCCAGCATTCGATGGCCTTGCAGAATGGGCGAGGGTGGGCTGGCTGCGAGAACTGTGCTGCTCCCCTCATCTCTTGGGTGGAGCTCAAAGGGCTGATCTTATATGTCCTAGACTGATTCAGAACCTGATGTCTGGGAGATACCCCACTGATGCAGCTGAGATTAGCAGAAATGCCCTAGCTGGAGCTTCTTCCATTCAAGTCAGGGGGAGCTGCTGGCAGGGTGATTCCCATGAGGCTGCATGACCCTGAACACCTTTCTCTCTTCCGGAGCCCTGGTTCTTTCACTTTCCAGGCACGCTGCAACGTTCATCTTTCACTGCAGCCGTAACAGGGATGTGAGGGAAGGACTGAAAGCTGGAGGGATGTTTCCCAGGAGATCTTTGGCTGAAAGGTGTGTTTTCTCTTGGGGGCGAGTATAAACTGGCCTTTGTGGCATTGGCAATTTGAATAAAAACACTGCATTGATACATATTTTTGTGTCAGTTCTGTGAGTACATTTTGGGAGGCATTGAGCACTGTGCATGGGTCCCTGATGCACTGAATAAAGAAGTATAATGTTAAGCACTAAATTCCCTCTTAAATGTTCACTGCCTGAAATGACAACCCTCTGCACCTGTCCTCTGCTGTCACACATGATTCCAAATCAGGGGGCAGAATTCCAAAAACTAGCTGGAGGGAAGAGAAACGGTTATGGGGCAATATGCGATTGGAGGAGGCTGAATTTGTCCAGGAGTCCAAGCCATCAGTGTATCCTTATTTGTTTATCAGCCACTTTACAGCACTGAGTGTAGCACCGTCAACATGCAGAGAGCTTTAAAGTAAAACGTTACTCTGAAATGTAGGCATGATGTCCTGCCACCTCTCTATATTTATTGCTGCTCAGTTGTCTCTGATGATGGTGACTAATAGTTCATCAATGCTGGGCTATCTCCTGTCTCTATTTAAGTGACTGTTTCTGTCTTGTCAAGTGATAGATGGACATGTGAGAAGCCTGAAGCTGCTCAGGCCTTTTCTGGCAGGATGATTCAGGTCAAGAAAATACTCTGGAAAACACAATGTTGAATCACTCTTTATTCAGGTACATGACACACTCCCTTAATCATGCTGCCTGCTCGACAGCCACCACTCTGATAAAAAGTTCACTTTGGGGGAACGTCTCTTTGGGTAACTGCTGTATTAGTTGAAAAAATAAAGAAATTTTAAACTACCAACGTTAAAAATGCCTTGGCTGACCAGACAGCAAGTGTGAAAAATCAGGACGGGGTGGGGGTAATAGAAAAAGCCCCAAGTGTCAGGAC
Organism: Gopherus evgoodei; assembly: GCF_007399415.2. Lineage (NCBI taxonomy): Eukaryota > Metazoa > Chordata > Testudines > Testudinidae > Gopherus > Gopherus evgoodei. The sequence goes on along the minus strand of NC_044330.1, from coordinate 103,692,758 downwards.
TGTCCCTATAAAATTGGGACATCTGGTCACCCAAAAAATGCCACAGGCACAGCTCAAATCCTCATCATTGCGCCAGCAGACCAGTGCCTAGTGCTACAGTTTTGAACTCTTCCTGAATTCAGCAAGACAGGAATAATACACAGAAGGAGAAAGAAGTGCCCAGGGCTGAAGGTGAACTCAGATCTCCTGTACCATGAATTCCAGCTCCTGATTGCTTTGGGGTGTAAGGACCCGTGTCCACTGCCCTTCGAAATTCTGCTGGTATTTGATTCTCCTGGGAGGATTGATAGGGAACTCAGGTTGGACTGGCTTCTCCACTTTTCAATGTAAATGCCAGTGTCTCCCTGAAGCTTAGTACAATGTGGCCTTCTGGGCTCTATCATCGTCCTCATCACCATCGTCATCATCATCATCCCAGAAAGTACCAGAATAGCAGTAAACGAGATGGAAAGGGAGATCTTGGGGATCACTGGGGTGAAACACTGGTCTGGAGAGAAGTGTGAAATTGCCTAGGGCCATAGAAGCATAGAGTTAGAAGAGACCACAAGGATCATCTGGTCTAACCCCCTGCCAAGAGTTGGGATTGGTTGTGTCTAAACCACCCAAAACAGGTGGCTATTCAGCCCCCTTCTGAAAACCTCCAGTGAAGGAGCTTCCACAATCACCTGATGCATCTGTTCCATTGTCCTACTGTTTTACAGTTTGAAAGTTTTCCTGAGATTTAATCAATATCTGCTGTGCTGTCACTTGAACTTTTGTCCTGCCTCTGTGGCAAGAGAGAACAACTTTTCCTTTTTTATGTAGTAGCTTCAAGTATTGAAGACGGCTATCCTGTCCCCTCTCAACCTCCTCTTTTCCAGCTAAAGATACCCAGTTCCTGCAGCCTTTCCTTGTAGGGCATTCATCCCTTGACATCTTTGTCGTCACCTCTGGCCAGTTTCTCCACATCCTTCTATACATTGGTGACCCAAATAAGACACCAAACTTCAGGTTAGGCCTGATCAGCACATGTAGAACAGTACTGTCCCTCTCTGAGATTTACATGCTATACTGTAAGGCAACCTAAAATTGCATTTGCTTTTTTTGCAACAGCATCGCATTACTGATCCTATTGAGTGACCACCACAACGCCCAGATCCTTTCAGCAGCGCTGCTGCCAAGCGGTTATCCCCCATTCTGTATTTGTGCACTGATATTTCTTCTCAGCGTAGCTGCTTGCATTTTTCTTTGTCAATTTCATTTGTTGTCTATAGCCCAGTTATACTTGGACTACCACCCAGGACAGCTATGCCACCACCTCTAGAGTGAGGGAGCTGTGCTCCAGACCGTGTTGTTCTGTATTGTGCCACATAAGAGGTGACACATTGGGGGAGGGGTCATGTGGGGTCACGTCTCCCCTGCCCCCAGATTTGCTGCTTGGCTTGTATTGAGCATGCTCCCCTCCCCGTATCAGTAGGCATGGGTCATCTCTGTGCCACATGGTAATAACTTTAAATTTGTGGGCTTACTATTATACACTGTGTTGCAAACTACACTCCTGGGATGAAATCCTATGGGTCTATTGAAGTGAATGGCAAAACTCCCATTGACTTCAGTGGGGCCAGGATTCTACCCATTCTGTTCTCCGAACCTCTGCCCTGTCTCTTTCTCCCTGTTTCTCCTCTTCTCCCTCTCCATTGTGTGTGTGTCTCTGGGTGCGAAATACACTCTCACACCCTCACACTCTCTCTCCCTAATATACCCACAGAACACTGACGTGTGTACATAATGCTTGTCCCATCCCATTCATGAGTCTCTTCACTCCCATTGAAATGCAACCATCTCTGGGGTGGAACGTGATAGCTGTTTAACATTGCACAGGAATGTTACACAGCTCTTTAGGCCAGGAAGTGAAGAATACCAAATCTGTTTGAAATTACAGAGGATATTTTAGGACGGCTGTAATTACTCAAGCTGGAATGTGGCGAGAACCACCAGCACTCACATACCCTAGGGGGAGTGGTATGCCAGAGAGTTACTAAAACAGTAACAAGGATGGTTATCCATGGGAACACCACACACCTTGCCAAAACAATCCGCTATGTACACTGTTTATATGGAAGGAGACCGGCTCAGTTAAAAATGCCAATTGTTCTGATTCCCACGGCGTCGTGAACTACAACAATAATTTGCTAGAGTTTGATATGTTGACTGGGAGAATTTTCTTAGCCAAAACATTTTAGTTTCTTATGAACTATCTGCTGGATCAATAATAAGTGGATCCACTCTTTTTGCCAGTCTGGAAATGAATGTTTTCAAGCCTTGTCGTTTCAAGCAATCTTATGAAACTTTTAGACGTAACTGACAGTTGTGAAGGAGACTGGTTACGATACTGTATCTTTGCAGCCTGGCAATGATACTTAGCACTTTCTTTTCCAATTGCTGTGCAAAGTGCAGGGGCCACAGAGATGGGCCTTGTTGAAAAGAATTGCAACATTAGCTCCCTGATACTCACAGCGCCCTCTGAGTAGGTGAGAGGGGAAAGTTGAGCGTGAGAGGTTAACAGACTTTCCCACGGTCCTGCAGTCAGTCAGTGTCATAAACAGGATTAGAATTCAGGAGTTCCTGGCTTTCAGCCCTGAGCTCAGACCACTGATCACCCTGTCTGTCTGCCATGCCTGGAAAGAAACAGCTGTTCCTGTGGTGTTAGGGCCTCTGCTAACGTAGCTTCCTGTCACTTCACACTGTAAACTAGTGGGTAATACTTGAGAAATGAGGCTTATTATAAAGACAGGAGCAGGCCAGCCTCACTTGTGGCTGTGAAAACGAATTGCATTAAGTTATGCAGGATTTTAAATACCAGACGTAAATCTTCAGTGCATGTAAATTCCCCCTATTTGTGCCCTATTCACTGTTAAGGTGCCTTGGGTTCAGGGCCGGCTTCAGGCCCCAGTGCGCCAAGCTCGTGCTTGGGGCGGCATGCCACGGATGGCGCTCTGCCGGTTGCCGGGAGGGCGGCAGGCAGCTCCGGTGGACCTCCCGCAGGCGTGCCTGCGGAGGGTCCGCTGGTCCCGCGGCTCTGGTGGAGCATCCGCAGGCACGCCTGCGGGAGGTCCACCGGAGCCGCGGGACCGGCGAGCGGCAGAGCAACCCCCGCTGCGTGCCGCCGTGCTTGGGGCGGCAAAATGGCTAGATCGGACCCTGCTTGGGTTCTGGCATGCCTGACTGTGGTTTCCCCCTCGACCTAGCAGAGCTGGTGGGGAGCCATGAATGGCATTTGTAACTAATTCACTTTTTTTAGCTGGACCTTAATATTTTGCAGTTAGCCTATTTTTTTTTTTTAAATAAAGAGCAGCTCAGAATAAGTATAACTGAGATAGCACAGCCCCAAACTGTTTGAGTCTGTACATTAGGTTAACAGGTTGTAACAGTTGTAAGCTATTTCTAAAGCCAAGGCCAAATTGTACTTTAGCAGAGAGGTCAAGTTCCTATAGAGCTTCTCTGCCTTTAAAACTAATTTGGATGCTGAAGTAGTTGTGCAGGTATTTATATGTTGTTTATGGTACTTTCACCAGATCTTATTCTTCTCCCTTGGATCACCTAAAATGGTAAGAATTTTTGACTGGGATTAATCTGTGATCTCTGGGGAGGGGACAACTGCGGGTGGGTCTTTCTGTATTAATAGCCTCCCCTTAAATGTATGTTATCAAACGAGACACATTCTTATCAGCCGAGGAACTCTTGAACTCCGTTGTCTAAGGGCTGCCTGTGAATTTGTTCCCGTAATAATGGCTTACCACAGACATTCAGGTAAAAAGGAAATATCATAGGCTATTTAATAAGTGCCAGTCCTGTGTTTAAAATACCTTTATATTGTGCAACTTTGTTTTGGTAGCAGGATATTGTATCGTAAAAGTGATTCTTTATTTAGTACATTCTTAGTGGTTTGAACAATTGGCTAGCTGTAATTAATGATAACCATTTGGGATTGCAACAATAGACGTTATTACACTGTGTAGCCGAAGATATTGTTGATTAAGTGCTTTTGAAATGGTTTTAAATAGTAAATGCTTTGCTATACAGTACAGTGGGAAGCCTGTGGTTTGACTGTGATTTTAGTAAAGCTATCAAATGTTCCCCAAATTTGGGGTGGGAGGGTGAGGAATGGCTTGTGGATATTAACTATGGAATGTGCTGGCTTTGGTATTATCATTGGTAGTAGGGGAAATGTACAGCAGCAGAGAATGGAGGGAGGTAAAAGATATAACCACAGATGGGTTGCTACACTTTAGGGAAAGGATTGTGGTTACTTTGCATTTCTTCTCTGTGTTAGTGGTAGCCTCCTCGATCAAACAGAGAGAGACCCTCTGCATTAGCAAGAATGAATAGGGTTCTCTCTCCCATGAACATTGACCGGAGTTAAGCAAGCATGTGTAGTGTGAACCCCTTAGCACACACATATTTCATGGCTCACCACCTGGTGTGAGGTGCTCACTGAAAATGCCCTATCTAAAACGACTGGCCGCTGTTTGGGCTTTTGATGGGTGTTAGACATTTTAATAATTTGGTCAATTTCCTCAAGTTAACTGATTTTTTTTTTAACGGTCCAGTGCATTGTTACACCAACAGACTAAAGATGACAGTCGCTTTTACCATTCTGCCTCTCATCGCAAATGGCTCGGCTCTGGGAATATATTGTATTCTCAGTTTGTAGCCAGCTCCTGCTGGCACCAATCTGAACTGCACACATGGAACAAGTGGAGTTCACGGCCCTTTAAGAGTTAATTCGATGAGAATACAAGATCCTTGCAAACTTAGAGGGGTAAGGTATGGAATGTGCCCAGCTCATGCCCAGAGTCTTGGGTGTCTTTTGTGTAATACGTGTACAATATGCCTACAGAACGGAGCATTGGCACTTCTCATTTTTTTTTCTAAAGTAAAAATTAATGCAGGTGGCATCAGCAGCTCCGAGTTAATAGAGCCACTCGTTTCATTTAGATTTTAGCAAGACATTTACATTTTGTTAACTAGCAATTTATTATTAAAACACACACTCGATAGCGAAGACGGCTTCAAGTATGCCACGTGTTACTGTACGGTAGGTTCTTCTTACTGGTCTTGTGGATGAGAGACACTGGTGTGGGACTCAGATTTGGCTTCAATTTTCTGCTGTGCCAGAGTTTCCCTGCATGACTATGATCAAGTGGCTTAGGTCCCGATCCTGTAAGTGGTTGTGCATGTCAGGAGCTCCATTAACTTCAACGGGGCTTCTCACATGTCAAAAGTTAAGAGTTTGCAGGATTATGGCCTCAGTCACTCTGCCTTGGATCCCCATATGTAAAACGTCCCTACCCCAGGCTCAGAGAGGTGTTGTGAGAGACCAATGTTATACCTGAGGTGCTCAGATCCTGTGTGATGGGGCTGCATAGCTATTGCAAAATGTGTGCAGAACTTGCAGTAGCCCATGTGTTAATAAAAGCACCGCTCATTTATCAACATAGTAGCTTGTAGAATGTGCTGGGTGAGAAAACACACACACACACACACACACACACACACACACACACACCACACACACACACACACACACACACACACACACACACACGGAAGAACACTGCTTTTGGCTAATCTCCTTGCACAAATGAACCTTAAGTGCTTCTTTTCTCTCTCTGTCCGGTTTGCTAGGGGTCCGTACCACCAGCCCACAATCCCCTTTTACAAGAGGAGCTATTAACTTCATGCCTCATAACTGATGAAGGGAAGAGTTCTTCCTGTCAAGTGCATTCTTGTGGCACCTTTGCGGTTTGTAGCAAACCAGATGGCACTGCATGAAGGGATTCAGAGTACAGTAACTGAGATCCTACATACATGGGCCAGATCCTCAGCTGCCGTACATCAGCCTAGCCCCATTGCAGTCATTGAAGCTGCACTGATTTGCACTAGCATTGAAAGAAAACCTCCTCAGCTACCTGGAGAATACTGTTTGCAGTGTTGTTATAGCTGTGTTGGTCCCCGGATATTAAGCGACACAAGGCAGGTCAGGTAATATCCTTTATTGGCCCAACTGCTGTTGGTGGAAGCTTTTGAGTTTCACAGAGCTCTTCTTCAGCCTCCTTTGAGAGCCTCAAGTAATAATAGGCGTTCAAGATATCCAGTGACAACTGTAATCCCCTTTTTGTTACTCTTCCAAGAGCTCAGACTTTACGGGGAGCAGCAGCACCAATTTTCCTAAAGCAGCTCCAGAAACTAACCCCATCTTAAGCTAGGTACTGAGTTCCCAGCAGCTCTGGCCATACAATGCCCAGACCTCACTCCCTGGTGAGGCTGACTACTGTTCTTGACAAGCTCTGTGAAGCTTGAAAGCTTGTCTCTTCCATCAACAGAAGTTGGCAATAAAAGAAATGAGGCTATGTCTGTAATGTCTCAACATACCAAGAGAAGTTTAGTAGGTTAAGGTCTCATCTTCCTTCCTAAGTGGCAAACAGGTTAATAAAGTTTAAGCACAGTTTCCCTATTCATTTTTACAGCCCAACCTTTTGAGTTTCTGTCTAAAACTTTATCGCATGTGTACATGCTCCCTGAAGACATTAACACACATCCTATGCTACGTGCTCTGCTTATCAGTTATGCTTAAGTTTCATTTGTTAAAACAAATCGTTGCTGTGATGTGTTGCTTTATAGCCCGACTGAATTCCAGGTAATCAAACTGGAGGCCACGAAAGCCAGGAAAACAAGTGTTCTTATGTTTGGGGGGAGAGGGAGGGCCTTGCAGAAGAGTTCAGAAATTAATGTTCACAGAGAGAAGTTGATTACGCAGCCCTGGATATTGTGTATTGCTCACAGATAGAGCTTGCTCAAGTGTGTCATCCTAAGCAGTGCTTATTTGTATGAATGCAATCGCCCTTGCACCAATTTCAAACGACGTTGTAAGTAAAGCTTTTTGGGTGTGTCCCCTTTGGAGAGAACGTATTAAGAAATACAGAGTTGTTTACCATATTGTAGAATTAATTGCTGACGCTAAAGCCAAACGGAAAGCGCTCCCTGGAAGCTGAGGCATGTTTGGCACAGTGCCAAAGATGTCCTAACGGATGGAAAGGATTGGTGGCTTTGGAAAGGAGCAGATGCTCTTTTTGCACAATCAGCTAATTGGCACCTTTTTGATCAGGTAGAGTTCCAGCTGAACTGTAACTTGTTTTCACATCAGTTTCCTGACATGTGATAAGGTGTGGCCTGCTGCCCTGCAGCGGTAGCCCAGCTCACCAGGGAGTGAGGTCTGGGCATTGCATGGCCAGAGCTGCTGGGAACTCAATACCTAGCTTAAGATGGGGTTAGTTTCTGGAGCTGCTTTAGGAAAATTGGTGCTGCTGCTCCCCGTGAAGTCTGAGCTCTTGGAAGAGTAACAAAAAGAGGATTACATGTGTCATTGGATATCTTGGACTCTTGTTATTACTTGAGGCGCTCAAGGGAGTTTGAGGAGTTGGCCCATAGTGTAGCAAATCCTCCTGTGGCAGTTCACACCCCCACACATCTACACATAGCTTATCCCGCCCCTCGCGGAGATCAGCCCAGGTGGGAAAGTCATTCAAGTCTGGTTGTTGCTTGTTCCCAATTAGTGTTTTCTTGCCTCAGTGATTGGTTTAATCTGTAAAGCTGAAGGACAATATGGATCACAATATATTCTGATGATGCATATGTTACACTTCTGAAGCTAAACAATGCTGCTCAAACTCCCTTCATCTAGACACCATGGTCAGGAAAAAATTAGCTTGTAGAACAGTTGCATCCCAAGCAGACATGTTCGAGGTTATTTCGAGCTAGAACATATTAGGGGCCGGGAAGGAATTTTCCTCCAGGGCAGATTGGCAGAAGCCCTGGGGGTTTTTTGCCTTCCTCTGCAGCATGGGGGCACGGGTTACTTGCTTGAAGGGTCTCTGCACCTTGAAATCTTTAAACCATCATTTGAGGATTTCAGTGGCTCAGACATAGGTTAGGGGTTTATTACAGGAGTGGGTGGGTGAAATTCTGTGGCCTGCATTATGCAGGAGGTCGGACTAGATGATCATAATGGTCCTTTCTGACCTTAAAGTCTATGAACACATGCACCACACTGTCTTGCTCTTGAAGTATGTGCTGTGCCTGTAACATGATTGTATCCTGTGATTAGTGCTTGCTTTGGCGTGTGGAGAGCTACTTTGCATTGCTATAGATTATGTGTTGCCCTGGCATTGGTCCATACTGTACACTGGATAGCCGCTGAGCAACTTGTAATGCAACTTTGTAAAGCTGCGCGCTGAAATAAAGACAAGTGAAGGAAGACAGTCCTGGTATTTCCCTACATCCAGTGTTGGGATTGCGATAGATGACATGGGATTGCTTTCCAGACAACAGAGTCAGGGTTGAAGTACCTGGATGTTTGGGCAAGTTCAGTGGTGGGGCTTGTAATAGGGGCAAGTGACTAAAGGGATACAAATCTCTCTTCTCCAAAATAATAAACTGCTGTGGCTGCTGCCAAGTGTCGAGTCGAGTACAGGGTGAGGGTGGGGGGTGTTAGGTCATCCATATTGTGCCACTGTGCCTCCTCCCTGAGCCCACCAGCTTCATGGCAGCCTAGGAGCCATGCTACTGGGGACTCCCTCGGCCCGTAGTGGCTTCTAGGGAGCCGGGGACTCCGTGGAACAGGTCATACGGCCTCAGGATCGGCCCAGTTCCACTCAGAGAGGCTCTGCAGAGGTGGCTGGGCTTCTTTCTGTGTGTGTGTGTGTGCGCGCGCGCGCACAGGGGATATGCTCCATATGTGGGTTGGGGGATGGCTGAGGATGCTTCAGGCCATAAATAGTCCCTCTGTTTACAAAAAATGGAACCTCTGGTAGCTAGAATCTGGCAGGAGTTGTGTGCTGGCTCCTTTGCTTTTGTGTGGCAGGAGTAGCTGGTGCTGTGTTTATCTTTTGCAGACACTGGTAGCATTGTTGTCTGTTGTTAGTACATGATGCATTAAGGTTCAGCGACGCGGTTGCAACGAAGGAACATGGGTTTGTAGTTATGTGGTCTTGCTCAAGGGGATCATAAAACTAACATCAAGAAATGATCTAATGCTGCCTGCCCTGGACTGCACTTAATTCAATTTCTTTCAAATAAATCCTGTTCGGCTGACAAGGTCGCACATATTTGGCCATTGTCAACATAGTTTCCATATTTCTCATCGGTTTACATGTTTTGGAAATGTGGCTCTTGGCTCAGTCCCAGGGTGTGCATGGGCTCAACGCTGCATTGTCAGCAGGAGATCGCTGTCCCTCTGACCTTGGCAAGGCAGTGTTTCCAGACAGGAAAACTGGCCTTGGTCCCAGTAAAAATCTGTTCGCCCAGATGCTTGGGCTCTATTTTATGAAAATGGAAAGAGACCAGAGATGGTGGAAGCTCTCTTCTAATCGCTGCCACTGGCTCACTATGCAGTGCTCAGCTCTCAATGTGCATCAGCTCCCCTCCCTCTCAAACAAGGGAGGCGACTGTCTGATGGGAATACTCGGAGTGCACGCACGGGTCATGTGTGTTCTGGATTAGTCAGTGAGGTTGCATGTGACTGGGAGCAGAATGTTACCCAAAGCTGGAGGAGCCCAGAAACCAAATAGGAGACAAAAAAGAGATTTCTCCCTCTTGAAAACCTGGGCAGCACCAGTGGGTGTGAGCCCACCCCCTCCGCCTCCTACGTTTATATTTCAATGTGTTAATAACATCAGAAGAAATCGAATCCAGTGTGACCCGTTGGCCACCTACACGAATGTGCAGCCTGAGCAGGGAGCATCAGGCAAGGTTTACCTCCAGAGAAGCCCCTCCGGAGCTTTGGCAGCCAAGGAGCGTTCCTTTCAGCACTGCTTTGTCTCCTTTGGTGAGGAAATGAATTTTTGCTGCTAGTTGGTTTGTAGTTAATGAGACACAACAGAACAACTGACCTGCTGGTGTTAAGTTGATGTTGATAGCCAGGGCCTGCTCCTGCTCCCACTGAAACCAAAGGCAATGCTCCCATTGACCTCAGTAGACTAGGATTCAAGCCCTTAGCTTGTCAATTAGTGGAAAATTACCAGTCACTTGGGACTGGCAAGTGGCCAGAGAGAAAGGGGCACAAACAAGTCCTCTAGCTGTCAAAGCACCATCATCTGCTGCATCAGAGCACTTCAGCAATAAATAGCAAGGGTCAAAGGGACCCTGGCTGCCTGATTGCCATGGAAACTCCACTGCCTTGAAGGCTTGCACCAATCCGAGAGTTTGCCTACCTCTTCTGCACCCACCTAGTCCTGCCCCTGTCCTGTGGGCCCAGTCTGTGACCCAGAACAGGAGCAAAGAAGCCATAAGGGAAGCTGGGTCTGTCCCAGTTCCTGCACATGGCACTGAATTTCATGAGACATAGGGATAAGGCAGGCTGTGCATCCAAAACCAGCAATCAAAAGCCCAGTTGCTGTTTTTTCAAAGGGTAACTGTGGCTAGGAAGGTCTGACACTACACCGCAGTAATAGAAGGCTGCAGAGCTCACCCCAGTCATAGCAGCCAATGCATTTGCCTTGCACTGTTGCAGTTGCTTTGAATTGATGCGCATTATGTAACCCTATCCTACTTGAACTGGTTCAGTAGCTGAGCTGTGGCAGAATTGGTCCTGGGAGCGCTAATGTGAACTTCTAGTACTGGGTGCCTTTTTCTTCACAGAGGTAATTTCAGAGTATGGTAACTTAGCAGGCTCAAAGCTTGAATCGCTTAAGGGTTTCTAGGGTGCCCATCACCATCGTATGCAGGGGCTTCCCAAGCAAAGTAGAGCTGCATAGTGAGGTCCCTAAGGATCTGTCTACACTGCATATGGGAGCCAGCCTCCCAGCCCAGGTCCAAGGATGTGCACTAGCAGGGTCATGCTAGTGTGCTGTAGATGTTGCCTTGACATTGTGCCTTGGGCTGGAGCTCGGGCTGTCAAGTGCGAGTCCTGCTAGCACCAGTCTGAGGACCCGACCTGGGAGGCTTGCTCCTAGATGCAGTGTAGACATTCCCTAATGGACTCTCTCTCCCCTGGTAAGAACCTAGGAATAACAGGGCTGGACCAGACCTGGGGGCAATCTAATCCAGTAGCCCATCTCCAGCAGGGTCCAGGTGCTCAGAGGAAGGTGCCAGATGCTCTGCCTCCCAGGTTACGGCTCAGTTTAGGGCTTTAATTTAGGATCTGATCCATGTTAGGACATATTTACAAGGAGGCGCCGCTCAGGATATACAGCTATCATTTCCTTTTTCCCTCTGCTGTCTTTCTGCGGGATGGTGGGAAATCTTTCTCAAAGAAGGGAAGTTTGCCACCTGCCCTAAACCTGCTCAGATTCTGAGTAGTCCAACTTCCTCTGTCCTCGTGCCACCAAGAACACCGTGTCTGGCCTTCACGTGTCTCCTGAGGCCTTTGACAGAGGCATTGTCCCGGGGGCATGATGGAGCTGCAATGACTGACTGTGATGCCTGGGAAAGTGCCTTGACCTGCCAACACAGGCAGAGTGGGAACCACCACCAGAGGGGTTGCAGCGCATGGGTAATATGCTCCAGGTGGCTTTTCCCATGGAGGAGGAGAGCAGCCGCAGTTTGTACTAGCTAGAGCCTGTGTGTTGCATCCACATTCAGCCCCAGCTGGTGTGAGCTCTGGAAGGGATGAACATGTGCCCCGCAGTCACCAGGTTCTTGCCTGGCAGGAAGGGGCAGTTTCCAAGGAAGCTGGAGCTGGAAGACCGTTTATGCCACCTGGCCTTCACGGTTTAGGGCTTAGTCCTGCAGGCGCTGAGCACCATAGCCCTGATCCACCCAGGGCCGGCTCCTGGCACCAGCCGAGCAAGCTTTTGCTTGGGGCGGCAGATTCTAAGGGGTGGCATTTGGCCCAATCCTAGGGCAGCACGGACGCCTTATTTTCTTTTTTTTTAATGGTTTACTGCTCTGGCCCCCCTGCCGGGGTTTTTTTGGTTTGTTTTTCTTTTGTTTCACCTACGACTTTCAGTGCACCACTGTAGGGGATGGCGGTGCGGAGGAGGGGAGCGCCCGCCTGGGAGCGGGCTGTGCACTCTGTCAGCCCCAGCCGGTGCCAGGTGTGCAGCAAGCCCGGCAGCCCGTGTCCTTCCCTCCCAGCCGACCGACGCCTTTCAGTTCGCCTGCAGGCAGGAGCGGGGCAGAGCCCTCCTGGCAGGCAGCGCGGTGGGAGGGGCCGAGTGGCGAGCGCCCTGGCTGAAGGAAGTCCTGGCTGCCCCCCTTCTCTTGCCTCTCCCTGCCCTCCCCTCCCCGCTAGCTGGGGCACACACTTCGCTGCCCAGGGCATGTCTGCAGCGCAGGGAGTCCCGCTAGCCGGAGTGCAGCCACTGCCCGCTCAGAGGCTCACCAGCGCGGCTGGGGAAGGTAGCCGTGAGCTGCCAAGTAAGTGGCACCGGAAGTTAGCTTCTTTGCTTGTTTTTTGGTTTGCCGGTCCGGCCTCCCTGCACCCTGGTTGTTGGTTTTTTTGCTTGGGGGTGGCAAAAAAGCCAGATCCAGCCCTGAATCCAGCAGAGCTCTTGCTTTAACCTTGGGTGTAGCACATGCCAGAACGCTTTGCTGAATCGTGGCCAGAGTGAGCTGCACGCTGCAGGATCAAGTCCCCAGCCAAGAACTGAGCAGGCCCCTGAGGTTTTGCACGGTAAGGTCGATGAGAGGCAGCTGCCTTTGAGGGAGACGGGGGAGGGAATGACGTAGCGTCCCAGCTCGTTCTGTGAAGTGTTTCTGTCTTGCAGCTAGATTACAGGGGGCTTGTCTGGGGTTCATTTGAGCCGCCTGCTCTTCACCTAGATGCTGGGCTCTTGCAGGCCTCACGACATCCTTGTGATGGTTGGTGGCAACTGTGAAAAGGAAAGATACAGCTGGGTGTAGTTGGCAGTGGAGCCTGGACACCTGGCTCTCTGTGTGGACTAGTGGATAATAAAGAGGGGGAATAAGACAGGTCCCTGGAGACTCAGCAGAAGGCGCCTTCCTTTGGGGGAGAGGCTGAGCTGGGCATTGCACCAAAGTCCCAGGCGAGGGACCTAGCCCCTGGGCCATCCTTACCGCTAAAGGGGTTCTGGAGCCCCATCCTGAGTACTGTGCTGAACTCCATTCAGGGGGTGGGGAGGGAGGGTAAGTGCCAAGTGCTCGGGCATAGCGTTTTTCTCTCTGCGTATTTCCCCCCCTGTAGTAGGCTCTTCATAGCCCCTGAAAAGCCAGCATGTGGGGATCTGAAGAAGCAGAGGGCACAGACTTCGGTCAGCAACAGGAAGCAAGGACCATTTGCTTTGTCTAATCTAATTCTGCTTTCCTGCCACCCCCTGCTTTAGGGCTATCAAGAGCCCGTCATTGCATTTCCTCTTGGCGTTTTCTGTTGACAGAACTCAGCCTCATCTCTCTGTCCAGCTATTGCCAAGGAGGAAATTCTTGTTTACTTCACACTTTCATTACAGTAAGCTGAAAAAATGCGGCTGAGTGTAACAGGGAAGCAGCCCGTCAGGATAAATTAGCAAAGACTGTTTTACATCCCCATGGTCAGAAGAGTAATTGGTTTGGAAGGAATTTTCACACACACCCCTGCTGACCCTGGACACATGACTACAGGGGATTGTGTCTCAGTGCAGATGCTTATATGCCATGGTGACAGGACCCTCCCCATCCTACCTGTGGATAAGTATAGGGAACGGGAACAGACGTTGTCCTTGGGGTACTGAGCAGGGACCCACCAGCCAGGGTTGGATGTCTATGGGGCGGGGGTGGTGGTGATCCCTGACTCCCAGCCAAGGTGCAACATGGCTGGCAAACATTACTTCCAGTGGAAAATTCTAGAGTCATGAGAACATCACATCTGCCTCCTGCAAGTCTGGGGCCAAGTTCAAAATGTAAGCTAGCAGCCAGGCTTCCATTGCTGGATCCCTGTAAAGACAGAGACAAAGCACAAGCAGTCACACATGAGCAGAGCCATGGGTCTTTGGGGCAATTTCTAGCTCATTTTTTCTTCATGTTAAACCTAAGACCAATGTAGGGTGCAGTTGGAAACATACGCAAGTACCCCTTCCTCAAGTCCTCACTGAAATAATGACAGTCAGGAATTAACTCAGATCGCCTGACTCACGCTCCTGTGTCGTAATGCCAGGCCATCCGACCTCTCATACATCCCCTCCAGACCTCTCATACATCCCCTCCAGCTCCTGCAGGGTGATTTAAAACGTGGGAGGGGGCTGATCAAGGTGTTTTCTTCGCTCACTGTTAAATTGTGAAGAACTCCTTGAATTCTTAAATTACCAGGTACAAGCTGTAGGACTCAAGCTGTGTATGTTCGGGTTACTGTGAGTGATGTACTCTTGTATGCAAGGACTGCCTGGCAGGCAAAGCTGCTCTGACCTTTCTTTTACTGGCTTAAACTCAATCCCCCTGTCCCCCCGGCCCCCGCTCCCCAAAGATCAAATAGAAAACTGAAGTTTAAACACAGTTTTTGGCTTCTGCTCCCACTGACAAAATTCAACTTTTGGAGCAGATGCAAGCCATGACAGATTAGTCACCTGGCTGTGCACAGGGGCCCCGGGCAGGGTGGGGAAGCCCCCATGTCCCCTAACCCTGTCCGATGCCACTGGATAGGGGAAACCCACAGAACATCCCCCCCCAAACTCTGGTTCCCTGCAAAAGTGGGGGGTGCCAGAGGCAGCCCCAGCACCCGGTCCCCTGCTGCAGCCCTAGGCCTGGAGGAGCTCTCACTCCCTGCTGCGGTCCCGAGGCTGCGGCACGGGGACAGAGCTTTTCCAGTCTTGGGGCTGCAGTGGGGCGGGGCGGGGGAGTGTAGAAAGGAGCAAATGGGTTGTGGGATGCGGGGGTAACCCTGCATGGAACAGGGAGCAGGCTGTGGTGACGGGGCAGAAAGGGTGAAGCTGCGGGTGGGGCCACAGATGGAAGGGGCGGAATGCAGGTGGAAGGCCCCCGTCCCCCCCCACTTGCACTGGCCCAATGCCCCAGGAAATCTTAATCTGCCCCTGTGTGCAAGCCCATCATTAACAAGTAGGTGGGGGGGGCCGTGGCTCCTTGAGGCAGTAGGGCACATTGGCCTGGGTATGTAGGGCAGTAGGGCACATTGGCCTCAGACAGGGTATGAGACGCCCTCTGGTGGCAACAGAGGGTAAGAGAGAGAGAGATGTTCCTGGGTCACAAGACCTTACCATGCTGCGTAAATACACATGCGCACAGCGACACAATTTTAAAACCGGCCATCCCCAGGGAGGCCAATGATGTCAGTGACACATGGCTGTGGCCCAATGGGCCAGGCAAGGGAAAAGCAGTGACGATATAGAGGCAGCTCTGAGTCCACAGCATCCTGCATCTGTGAAGGGGCTTGTGCAGCCTTTGCAGCAATCATTGCTGCTAGAAATCCTGTTCCCCATTGTAGCACATAACAAGCATTTTCTTTTTCATACTATGTCTGAGTGTGCGCGCTGCATTACTGCTGGCTGCATGGCTCAGCGAAGCTTTTGCTTGTGATGATGGGTGTGTAAGAAACATTGGGGATGTGGTTTAAGTCCCCGTTGAGTATAATGCATTAGGCACAGCACAATACTGATGGCCTGTTGTGGTGGGGGTGGGAAGAGGCTGTGAGCCAGGCGCGAGGACTTGTAATGCATTGCCATGAGCCAGCTACTTGGCAAAGCCCACCCATGACCCACTGCTGGTTGAAGACACTCCCAAACCTGTCTATTTTGTGTGGTCTAGGTCAGTTTTATTTAGAGCAGCTGGCCCCTGACATGAACAGCTCTGTGCCACCTGCCATTAAAATGCCCTGGAAGAACTTTGCTTGTGGTGAAATTGCTGCTGTATCATACCCTTAGCCTTGCTGGCAGGCGGGCCCTGGCAACACAAGTCCTGCTGTCACATGGAGGTGTGTCACGGAGTGGCAGGCAGCCAGGAGACCAGCGCTAGGGCAGGCGCATCTGACGTGTGTTGGAATGGCTCTGAGAGTACAATTTACCCTCCTTCCCCCCTGCAGGGCCCAGCAGTTACACCGTGGGCACCATGTCGGAGCGCTTTGATTGCCATTACTGCCGTGACCCGCTGCACGGGAAGAAGTATGTGCAGAAGGAGGGACGCCATTGTTGCGTGAAGTGCTTTGAAAAATTCTGTGCCAACACCTGTATCGAGTGCAAGAAACCCATTGGTGCTGATGCCAAGGTACAGTGGGCTGCTGCCACTATGACCCCCATGGCAATACGTTCCCATGGCCAGAAGATCTGTTAACGTGAGGCTGAAAGTCCATTCCCCACACACAACTTTCAGCTGTAGTTTCCTGTTCTTACCTGAAATTTTTATTTGAAAAACTGTTATGAAGCATGTGTCAATCAGCTCTGGCCTTCTGCTGCCACTTGGGGACGCTTGCTGGGCAATCCAAGGATCTAGTAAGATGGGCTTGGGCTAAATGTAACTGTTTCTTCGGTACGTGTGTGCGGGCAAAACTGCACAGCAGATACTTCTCCTACATTTAGCACAGGCAAAATGTCAACATTTGCCCAGGAACAACTATTTCTGGGGTTTGCACAGAATAACCTTGTGTCAGCGAGGAAGTTTAGCTGCCCACGTTCCTTTTTAAGGCAGCGCCAGTAAATCAAATATTTTTCTGTGATTTAGGCCTTGTTTAGAACTTTACTAAGAGGGAAAGTCCAGCTCCCCTCAGCCTGCATTCTAAGTGCAGGGAGCCTGGTGACAGTAAAGGCCCAAGGGATGTACATTGCACTGGGTTTGACACACCTTCCCTCACTGGAACCTAGCTTCAAAGTGTGCCAGGCCCCACTCGGTGCTTCAGAGAGAAACAGGTTAAAGTACTATGCAGTCTACCCCATGTCAACCTTTCAAATGAGGTCTTAAAAACCAAGTGCCTATATATTATGATGGCTATTAAAGAATCCAGTGTTATCCTGGTGTCCATGACCAACATTTCCTGTTCTTTCAATGGTGCTGTTTGGTGGCTGGTTGGCTGCTGTCCTCCACCCCAGAGCTGGCTGCATTCAGTCATGCTAGACACTAAAGTGGGAATGTATTTGGAGTGAAAAGGTGCGACAGTATTGTGAAATCTTGTCAATAGAACGTTTGTGCTTGAGGAGATGCGGGGGGGGGGGTCACGGCACTGTACAATGATGCATTTTTGTTCTTGTTGTTCCTAGGAGCTGCATTTCAAAAACCGTTACTGGCACGACAACTGCTTCCGCTGTTTTAAGTGCTACACGTCTCTGGTTAACGAGCCTTTCATGCTAAAGGAAAACAATAAAGTTTGGTGTAGCAGCTGTAGCTCCACTGAGGGTGCAAACAAATGCAAAGGCTGCTTCAAAGCTATTATTGCAGGTACTGCTGCTAGTTACGCAGCTTGGTGTATAGTCCAAGTCTAGGGTAAACAGATGTCCTGATTTTTGTAGAGGCAGTCCTGATATCTGGGGCTTTGTCTTATACAGGGACCTATTACCCCTACCTCCCATAGGCACTGACTCTGTGGGTGCTCCGGGGCTGCTCTGCACCCACTGGCAGCTCCCTGATCCATGCCCCAGCCCAGCTCACCTCTGCTCTGTCGCCGCCTTCTCCCCCGAGCGCGCTGCTGCATCCTGCTTCTCCCCCTCCCTCCCAGTGCTTGCGCCACTAAACAACTGTTTTGCAAGGCAAGCGCTGGGAGGGAGGGGGGGAGAGGAGGAGAGAGCGCAGCGCGCTCGGGGAAGGAGAGGGATCCAATACAGGCACGGAGGGGGCAGAGTCAGGGGCAGGGCAGGGGCAGAAGCACCCACCACTGCCAAGGAAAGTTGGCACCTGTGCCACCTCCTATCCCAATTTTCACACTTGTTAGCTGGTCACCTTATCTAACTCTAATGGTCCTATCCAGCACAAGCCACGGAAGGCAGCAGCTAATGGCCGTGCACCAGGCTGACTTGCTCAGGAAGATGGACCTGCTCCTGAAAACACAGAGAACCATGCCATGGCCTAATCCCCCAGTCAGGAGCTATGCAAGCCTGTGCTCAAGGGGCAGGGTGACTTGCACGTGCCTAGCTATTCCAGCTTTACACGGTCTAATTACAAATAAACCCTTGCCTTTTTCTGTCTGTGATTTAGCCTTGTGCTTATACTTTACCTTAGCACTTGGTTTTTAATCCTGGTCCCTTAAAAACAACAGTGGCTCCCTGGAGGAGAGCACTAGAGCCAGGATCTTGGCAAGCCCTCAGCTTCCATTCAGGCAGCAGAACCAGAACCCACATCTCCAAGAGCTCAGCCTGGCTGATGCTGAACTTTGCTGGCCATAAGTGTCCCAATTGGCATTGTGGCGGCCTACCCCTGCCACTTCCTGCACCTCCCATTGGCTGGGAGCGGCCACTGGGAGCTGCAGGGATGTGTCTGAGGAGGGTCAATGTAAATAACATGTCTTGCGGCCTGCCAGCAGATTACCCTGAAAGCATTAATAGTGACCATGTGGGCTGCACAAATTCCTGTACCAGCAACCTGTTGCTTTCTGTTGCAGGAGACCAAAATGTTGAATACAAGAAGTCATTCTGGCACAAGGAATGCTTCACCTGCAGCCAGTGCAAGCAAGTGATAGGAACAGGCAGCTTCTTCCCCAAAGGAGATGATATCTACTGTGTCTCTTGCCACGAACATAAGTTTGCCAAGCTGTGTTTTAAGTGCAAGAAGGTAAGTCACCAGGCAGTTCTTGGGTTGGGAAGAGGCCCTTTGCCTATGGGAGCATTGAGTTGAGCAGAGGAGCAGGAAAATGAGCTGGACTAACCTTAACCTTTTTTTTTTTTAATTGAGAAAATCATCAGATTGAGCAAAGATTTCACTGGAGTTGTCAGTTTTTCCAGACGCCGGTATTCAAGCAAAGGCACTTAGGCTTAGTTTCTTGACTCCTTCATCAAAAGGAAAGCTTCCCTGCATAATGAATAAAGCAAACAACAGCCTTATTTCCACTGCTAAAAAGTCAACAGCTGTTGCTTGCTGATGTATTTTACTGGAATCATTAGTGCAAAGCTGGTACTTTAAACCACCAGTGCTGTAAAATATCTGTAACACTAACGGCTGAGAAAATTTCCTGGATATTCCTGGCTGATCAGAGTTCAGCACAGAGAAACTCAGCTAGCTTTGTGCTGGTGCCTTTTAGGCAAAAACCTCTCAAAAGAAGGGAAATCCCTCTGTTGCTGTTTGAGGACAGGGGAACCCAACCCCACACGAGAGCTAACTGTAGCAAGCTCCTTCACCCCAGTTCTGAAACCCAGCTACCCTACCTGTAATGATTTGCAGTGATGGTTACAGCAGAATGCTTCCCTTATGTTCATTTCTGCCCCAGGCCATCACTTCTGGAGGAATCACTTACCAGGAGCAGCCTTGGCATTCAGAGTGCTTTGTCTGTACTGGCTGCTCAAAGCAGATTGGTGGGAAACGCTTCACTGCTGTGGAGGATCAGTACTACTGTGTTGATTGCTACAAGACATTTGTTGCCAAGAAGTGTGCTGGCTGCAAGAACCCCATTACAGGTAGGTTGGTCAATTAGTGAGACTCAGCAAAAGCAGCATTGTTTTATCCAGCCCTTCCTCCCCCTTATGTGTCCAGGCTCTTTCTCACCCCTTCACCTTGACCACCCTCAGGGCAGTCTCCTGAAGACTAGGCTTAAAATAGACAGAAGCAGGTGGCCTTCATTTGGGCTAAAAGTGGTGTAACAAATTAGAGTAAGAAAACAGGAGGCAGGTAGGTGGATACAATGTGTGTGATGTAGAACATCAGCAAGAAACCAAACGGTAACACCTGTTTTAAGTAACAGGTGACCGAGACCTGCAGAACTGGAACATGATGCTAGTTTGCTTCCTTGTGGCTAATTGGATACAGGAATGAAGTGGAAAGCAGGAGGCGATTTTTGGACCTATCAGAGCATTCTAATAGCAGGCATGGGATTTGATAGTTCATAGATCTAAACAATCCATAGAAAGGAATAGAACTTAGTAGAAAATAACTCTTTCCCTAAAGCCACCATCTTATCCGCCAAATCCCTCCTCAGCTCCCCTCTCCCACACGACACGTACAAAACTGCAGACTGAGAATAGCAACACATGGAGCAAGCTGTGCAGTGTTTAGCCAGGCAGTAGCTCTGATCCCAGCCTGCTATGTTTTTACCATCTCCTGCACTGTACCTGCCTGTTTGCCTTATCCACCGGTTATGTCTGGTCATGTGCAAACTCTGGGCACCCAAAGCAGCTGGTAGAGATGTAAATCACCAGCAGAGGGGCTGGGCAGTCATGCACGTGAGACAGACACTCTGTCCCTTGTGCTTGATATTGCAGCACACTTGGCGTGGAGTGGCAGGACTCTGGGGTGTTTCTAAAGATGTAGGTGTGGGTCATGCTCTGTTCTCCCTCAGGCAGAGCAGAATGTAGCAGCCTGCCTGCTTAGTGAATTCCCCCAGGAGTATACAAATGTTAAGGCTCCTTTACATTGGTAGAGCGGTGTAATGGACTGTATGGCTTTATAAATGCTTATTGGTGCTTTAGTGATTAGAACTGATCTCCATGAACTGTCTACTACTGACCTTTCTGGAGATGGTCAGTAGCCAGTATAAATTGTGAGTTTCAGTCCCCAGCCCTCACTTGCTCTTCAGCTGCCTATGATGTAACACTGAGCATATGGATGCATATACTTGTTGACTAATAACTAGAAGGGTCAATACTATCTACATTACTATTAGACAAAGGGGGGGGTTGGTGATTTCCTCCAATACTCCCCACTCCCATTCTCCATCCATTGTATTGTTTAAATAAATTAGCAAAATAATTGAAACCAGCTTATTTTATTTTGACAAAATATGCAGAATTTTAAAATATTGCATGTAGCTTTTTTATTTTTTGTGTGCAGAATTCCCACAGGAGTAGCACATGTATTAAACGCTGTTTTACAGGGAGATTGGAAGAGCTGGAGGAAGGCTGGGTTTAGAGGGAAGGACTCACACAAGAAA
Source organism: Gopherus evgoodei (assembly GCF_007399415.2). Taxonomy (NCBI): domain Eukaryota; kingdom Metazoa; phylum Chordata; order Testudines; family Testudinidae; genus Gopherus; species Gopherus evgoodei. The sequence continues at coordinate 103,671,775 of NC_044330.1, read as the reverse complement.
AGGCTTTTCACTGTAGGATTGGCAAAACTAGACAGACCAGTGCTAGAGGAGCTGGGACTAAGCCACTCAGGGCCTGATTCTGATCTTGCCTCAAGTGGAGTCCTGTGAGGCTCTAAGTGGTCTGGGAAACCCCTCTGGGAGAAGAGGATTTTTTTTGTTTAATTTTGAAACAAATCAGGTTTAAAAATGGAAGTTGTCAGGACAATGTGGGCAGCGAGGTGCTGCTGAAACTTAAAGGGGCCTGAATGCACCAAAACAGCTGCATTCCAACTGCTGGGGTTTTCACCAGTTCTTTACCAGCAGAGTTTGCTGAGGTAGACAAGAGAGAGCAGAGCAGGGCATCTGGGACCAAGTCCAGCTCTTGCTAGGTCTGGCTGAGTTCATACAGGTCAGGGCACATTGTTCTTTCCAGGAAAGCCACCAACTACTCTATTCTCTCTATAAGTCACTAAACATTAACACAGAACAAGTTACTTTCTATTGAAAGGAATGTTAATTACCTTCTGTAATAACTCCCTCTATCTTTCTAATAGGGTTTGGAAGAGGATCCACTGTGGTCAGCCATGAAGGCCAATCCTGGCATGATTATTGTTTCAAGTGTACCAAGTGTTCCCGTCCTTTGGCTAACAGGCGCTTTGTCTATCATAATGAGCAAATTTACTGCGCTGACTGTCCCCACAGACTGTAAGGAGCAGTCTCAGCCTTTGCTGTAAAATGGATTGGAGCCTTGCTCTTGTATCTGAGCTGGTTCAGAAGGGCCTGCTAAAGGCGCTTGCATATTAAACTCTGCCTTCTTCCATTTTACAGAATGGTTCAGATGTCCAGCACCAGCATATTTCAGCTTGTTTGATTGTAGATTTTAAGGTTTTGCAGTAACAAAACTTACTCAGCTGCAAAATTAACTTTGCTTTCATGCCAACCATTAACACAAAAGCTCGAGGTGCCAGAATTTTAGGTCCTTAAATATCCAAATATTGTCTCTTCTGCATGATGATTAGCACAAAGTAAAACAAAAGCTGATTTTGTAACTTAAGTTGAAGTTTGACACTTGATGACGTGGTTTTTGACAAGGAACATACAAACCTCTGCACCCACTAAAACAAAAAAACCCCAAACCCTTAGTAGGAGATGTAAAGATCACACCCAGGATCACAGATATGGTGCTTCGTAATTATACATTCATGAGTACTTTAGATACAGACATTAAATGCCTTTGCTTATAGTACCCTATAAAGCGAGTTACAGTAAGTATATGGTGTGGCTTTGTTTATAATGTTTTGCTACTGTGGTTTAGCTAGGGAGAATGCTAAAACAGATTTATGGCAATTAACTGATTTTAAGTTGGCTTGTCAGAAGGTTTTGCTTACCAGCTTTTTTACTTTAATTATGCTGTCTACACCTGATTTACTAATTCACCACCTTCAAGAAGTTATTCTTTGAAGCATAACATACAATGAATGTGTATGCATTTTTCAAACATTGTAGGATAGCTCTCCTACCATGCCAACCTGTTATTTTAAAATCTAATAAAAATTGGATTAATGCTTGTTTGGATTCATGTACTCTGGATGATTGTTTCTCTTCACTGGTTTTTGTAGGCAACAAATATCAAGGTGTGTGTGTCAAAGTCACTAAGAGCTCCCCTCCCCCCATTACACTGCAAAACTGAACTTACTTGTTTTGAGGACCCCTCCGAGTGCCAACACTTTCACTGCCAAGAGCGTATTTATTTGTACCTGTGGCCAACATAGAGTTACTGGAAAATTAACCTCAAATTGGTGTCTGTCCCTCTGAAATCCCTCTTCCAGATGTAATCTATTTTTAAATAAATGGAGCAGCCTGAGGAACATTAAGCCATCTCATCTCCCTGAATTCCCATTGGGATTCAGGGCAGGGACAGGGGGATAGAAGGAGATGAACACACACAAGGTTTCGAGGATGACAGCTACAGTGGGGAGATGGAGGGAGCTGAGCAGTGCTGCAAACACACAGGGATGGAGCATGATCATCCCCTCCTCTGCTAGAGTCCAAAAGAATATTTTGTTGTTCTTTATGCTCTGCTACAGGCCTTTACTCAAAGCTCAAACCATTGCCCTGTATTGAGCAGCGTAATCAATGTTGGCAGCAGCGAGGTAAACCGGAGCACCATTACAGTTTCTTCAGACCTCCAAAAACCATGGAAATTAGAGAGCCATTCTACACCCCCTTCGGTCTTTGAACAAAATGAAAGACCTACGGCCCTGAAACACTCAATTTCTTGAAACTTTTTCCAATTTCACACCAGTGATATGGCTCACTGAACTTTGTTTTTCACCATGGAGTCACCTCAGAATTTACCAGATTAATTTAGAGGCCAGAATTTAACAGTCTAATAAAAAGAAAATAAGCCATGTTGCACTACAAAGTAACTCTAAGCAATATTGAAGATGAGTTTTTGTGACACGATTTATACTTGGAGAAAGGAAAGAGTGTCAAGTTTAGCAGTAACAAGGTACTAATTTATCTTCTCCAAATCCTGTCATTTGACACTTCATTAAAGGAAATGATTCATCCTCTTGGTAAATTAAAATGGTGTTAATTTGTAAGATGCCATTATTCATCCAGGTAATGATCAATGGACCTCAGACATTCAGACTAATAATAGTTTAGGGCAAGGGGGTTGCTCATAATCACTTATCTATAAGACTTCTAGTCTGTCAATGTTAGTTTCTACTTAAAAGGGCAGTAAAACTTAACGGCAGGACTATCCCCGTGTACATTTTAATTCTATATTGTAGAAGAATAGCTCCAGCCAACAATACTGGAATTCGCAAGAACCATGATTAAGTAAAAAACATTTGGTTCCAATAACTGCTTTTCCTTATTGATTCATGTGAAAAAACACGCTTGAGCTGAGTGCATTAACAGGAAGAATGTGAAAGTATAATTAGCATTAGGGCATCACATCTTCAAACGTTCCTACAAACTAAGAATTCTTACAAGACTGTTGAAGAAACTACAATGTTAATTGAAACCAAGTCACTTTGGCAAGTTCTTTGCTGCTTCCTTATGGCAGTGGTCCCCAAACTTTACCTTGCGCCCCCTCACCTCCACCCTCACCCCACAGAGACAGGGCCAGCAGTGCCATGGCTTAGGGGAAGGAGGGATGACAAACGGGTAAGGGAATCGAGGATGGGACCACAGCTGGGGGAGGGACCAGGAGCAGAGCCAAGGCCAGGCCCAGGAGTGGAGCTGGGAGGTGCTCCCTCCCCTGGCCCCGTGCAGGCTGGCCCAGGCCTCAGCCGCATCCCCCGACACTTTGGGGACTTCTACTTTATGGAGTAGATACCAACTATAACTAATATACTAAAAAGTATAAACAAGATGAAGACTAGATCTGATGCAATACAAAAGACATTTAACAAACTGAGGTTACTATGTGTATTTAGATCTCACAGCAGCAAAATCCACCGGCAACAGCCATTTGGAAAAGCAAGATGCATTGTCCAGTAATGTTCCCAGCAGTCACTGCTTTCCTGTACTGAGCATAAAGTGCTGCAAAAAAGGAAGTCAGAATGTAAGTCACGGGCTTCTGTGAACTTATTCTTTTCTTTTTTAAGCATCAATAGATTTGTACATGTGCCGTTACAGCACCTAGCACAAGAGGCCCACCAGGACTACCCAAAGAAAGACGACTCTAACCATTCACATTTTATTTTAATAGCAACACTTACTTTATGGAGTCTATTGTATATTAGAGTGGTTGTTTTGGTCAACATTTGACTGCATCTCCAGGAAAAGCAGTTGGGGAAAAGTTTTGAGATCCCTAGTAACCTAATGTTCAGTACTGCAAAAACCAAACACATTGTTCAACTGCAAAGTTTATTTAACAGTGCACACATATTTACATACAGCTGTAACAGAGCATTCAACAAATAACATCTGCACAGAAAAAAATATCAGCATCTTGTTTGTTAGAATGATTGTCTCTGCCAGAAACAGCTATTATACAAAAATACATGTCTTTTTACCTAAGGCACTGCTCTAAGTCTAAAACAGTTCTACTATACTTGGAATAGCAAAGGGTTGAGATAGTAGGAAGGATGAGGGTTTCCTGTTTTAACTGAGGTGTCAAGAAAGGAACTCATTTAGTTCCAGCAAGAACATTCGCATTTTAACACTGAAAACGCAGCTGCCATTCAGATGATTAATTGGTACTGAAGTGTCAGCTAAGGATTCAAGCAGGGTTTGAAAAAGCAATTCTTGAAAAGAAATCATTGTCCCGTATCTCTTACAAAGGCATAAGAACAGGACTGCACTTACACTTTTTGTAGCAATCATTTGCAAAAGATACTCAGTTAATCTCTTCATGCTGTAAAAAGCAAGTAACTGTAGATGTAATTACTTAATGCAGCCTTTAGGAAAGGGAATACATATGCTATTTGCAGTCATTGTTATAAAGCTAGCACAGGAACATGTAGAATAATTAACATGAACAAAAAAATAGGACTTGAATGGCCTAATACTGTTATGTACACAACATAATACTTACATGAGTTTAGATAAACTTAAATATGTAATTCAAATGAAAACATTTTAAAAAGCATGACAAATGTTAAACTGCACTATAACAAACACGTTTAGGTACTCAACATTTTCGCAGTATATTAGTGCATACATACTTGTGTATATTGTAAAATTTTAGGATGTTCCAGTAATATTAAAATGTATGAATGATTGTACAATACTGTATTTTGAAGCTACTAATATTTCATATTAGAAATAATCAAAACAGTTTGCTTAACCCAGTGTTGGATCAAAGAGATAACGAACAATTTAGCTTTTCTTAAATATCCTATTAGTACCACCAACTGTACAGAGATGTTACAGGAAAATAACACAGATGGGATTTGGTTTTAATATGCATGGAATGCATAATTTTTATTTTAAATTTGCAAACTGCCACTTCAGAAACACGCAAAAATATTTGTCAGTGGACAGCTGGTAGATTTTCAATGGCACACGGGGATTGTACATCACACTAATATGAAAATAAAAGGACCTGCAGACAGGTTAGCGGAGATTTTGTACAAGAAGAACAAGCAATATTTAACAAGGAAAGCTTGTCAAACAGTCCGCTAAACAAATGGAAAAGGAACAACAGCAAGGAAGGCTCCCTGAAAGTTTTCAAGGTGCAAATGTAGAAGTTTATTATTCCTTCCCTGCTGGTCTTTTTTGCAAGCTTGAAGACAGGTAAAAGGTTAACAAGCAGCTTTTCAAAACAAGGCCTTCGGTACTTGATAAAATACTGGATTACTGAAGTGCAATCAGGTTATTTCCAGGACTCTAGTGTTCACAGTTCTGTCCAAAGAGCAAAGAAGAGGTGGTTAATGTTCCCATGCTGTGCAATATGTACTGCATACAAGACACCAATACATCTAAGTATGTAAATATATGTACATACCTGCTACATCACACTACCTCAAAACATATGCAGCTGAACAAGGCCCAAAGCCCAGCCCAGAGACTGGGGTTTCTTTAATGAAATATACTCATCTTGTGTTTAACTGCATTCGTTATTAGCAGGTTCAAAATACTGCCATTCTATTTAGACTAACTTTCAAAATGCAGTAAGAATCTGGGGTAAACATTTCAAACCTCATTGGGGTTTATGGAAGGAGGTGTGAAAGCACCCACATCTGATGTCCTCCAATTACCCACAGAAGCAATATAGCGCTGGCACTGTGTAGCCAGCTACTGTATCTGAACTCCAATCTGGAAGGACCATAGCAGGAGCAAGCCCTTCGCTCCATTTCCATGGCCCAGTCACAATCTTTGGTCTCTCACCTAAGTGGTAACAAGGGTGCACACTGCAATGGCATATACAGGTCTGTTGCATCTTAGGCGCATTTAACATGCGTGATTTCAGCTTTGTGGGTTGGCAAAAACAAGAGAAAAAAAAAAGAAAAACAACAATTTAAATACTGTTTCTGTAGTGCAGGCGATTCCGCCCACCGTTACACTCAATGTAATTTTCACTATATGTGATTTTTGCTTTACGCGCTGACTGCAGAACGTAACCCCAGCGTGAGATGAGACAGACCTGTATGTGACAAGTACATGAAACACATACACAAACATGGACATCTCTCCTCTGGGAACTGGACACAGCAGACAGCTGTGAGGAGTTTGGAAATGTTAAAAGCTCTAATTTTTGTGTCATGTCTGAAGAGATGACTCGGGTAGTGTAATCACCCCATTTCCACTACACAGCTTTTCCATTATGAACACTTGTCCACATGAGTTGTGGGGGAGGGATAGCTCAGTGGTTTGAGCATTGGCCTGCTAAACCCAGGGTTGTGAGTTCAATCCTTGAGGGGGCCACTTAGGGATCTGGGCCAAAAATTGGTCCTATATCAGCTAGTTTCACTCAAGTCTCTGACTCACCACCCTAATGATCAGTCATGGACATGGATAACTACAAATGATCTGTGATAAGACAACAACTTTTGGAGGATTCCCACTATTAGACTGGTAATTCTTCTCTCCCTCACACTTCACACTCAGGCCTGTCAACTTGATGTCTGTAGACTCTGGTTTCTGTAAACCTGTTGTGCAATTAAGATTTGTTTCAATAACCTCAGAAGTGTTGCTCGGGATGAAACACTGATTTTGATATAGCGGTCTCTGCATTACAGATCTCTAACCAACCACTTTTAAAAATCAATGCATTCTGTACTGAGTTTACCGGGAAGAAATCACAGTTCCAGTCCAGCAAAGCACACCACAGTTAACACTTCCTCCCTACTGCTTATTGTCTAGTGTTTAGAGGGGAGGACTGGGAGTCAGGACTCTTGGGTTCTTTTCCCACCTCTATCACTAATTCACAGTGTGACCATGGGCAACTCTCAACTTCTGTCCACTCATCTATAAAATCAGTACAACATCTACCTCAAAGATGTACAAGACTATTCTTAAATGAAATGCATCAAGTGCACAATATTAATCAAATAATCATTTGCTCTAGAAACAAACGTTCATTTTATCCCCATATTAATGGAACATCTTTCATTCAGCACTAGCACCAAGAGTACGCCTACTGTCATGTCTATTCAAGCTCACACAGCTTTAAGCTTGCAGTGTCAACTTGTGGAACTCCTTGCCTGAGGAAGTTGTGAAGGCTAGGACTATAACAGCGTTTAAAAGAGAACTAGATAAATTCATGGAGGTAAAGTCCATTAATGGCTATTAGCCAGGATGGGTAAGGAATGGTGTCCCTAGCTTCTGTTTGTCAGAGGGTGGAGATGGATGGCAGGAGAGAGATCACTTGATCATTACCTGTTAGGTTCATTCCCTCTGGGACACCTGGCATTGGCCACTGTCGGCAGACAGGATACTGGGCTAGATGGACCTTTGGACTGACCCAGTATGGCCATTCGTATGCTCTCCCAGAACATGAAGAATTATTATTATTATTTTACAATTAAAAAAAAACAGGTGTCAAGTGGACGATTGTCCTGCCACAAGTGCCAAGTAGCTAAAAGCCCTACAGCCTTAGAAGAGGTAATTTTTAAGACTCAGAACAGCTCAGCCCCAGCAAAGGGCAAGAATATACTTAAATGGAAGGGCTTAAGTCAGAGAGGTCTAGCTCAAGAAGGGTTTTAATAGTAACCAGCAACATTTCAAAAATTATCTTTTTTTTTAAAAGAAAAGATCACTGTAATCATTTAAGAGATTTAAGAACAAAAACAACAAATCAAAAAACAATACAATAGAAAAGTTGTAGTCCTTGAGGGAGGTGCAGAGGCTTCATAGTGATTGAGCTGTACTTTTAGAAGAGCACTCAGCGGGTGTGTTAACTAGCTGTAGCAGTTAAGTCCCTTCAAAAGTCATCGACTAGTTACTCCTCTGACAAAAGGAAAACAACAAGCACAACAGTAAGAGCCTGTTGCTAGTTTAGAGAATGAGAGATTCTCAAAAAAAAAAGGCACAAATATACAGTAAATATTGAACAAAGCGACCTTAATTTAGTGGGAGCAGGAGGTAGAAGGGAAATCAGCATACATTACCTGACGCAGTCTCTATAGGTTTGGTAAAGGAATTCACTGTGCCATCGTCCTCAAATGCCAATTTTGGACTAGAGAGAACCGTAGCAGCATCATTCAAGTTTTCATTACAGTTATCAGCAGTGATGCTGTCTGAACTCAGTTTGGTTGACTTGGAATGTACTCCAAGATCAATAATTTCTTCAAAAGTCCATGCATTAGATTTTCCATTGAGATTCTGTATAAGTCCAATCGTACGATCAGCTTCATTAACGTGTAATATTTCTGAATCCTGGATAACCATTTCTTTTGCTGAAGGACTGGAGAAAGAACAAACACATTTGTTAAGAATGCTGGACCCCTGACCCTTATTTACCAATAGAAAAGAGGTCAGCCAATTAGAAATCCCCATATTCTCCCCAAAGAATATTTTTTGGGATAAGCTGCCCTACCTGCCATGCGATTGTTATAGAAATCAGATCAGAAGGAACAACTGCAACAAGATCCATTCAGTCACTTCTGCACCAATAACCATCAGATAAGAGCACAACTCCACAGAATTGGTATAAAAAAGTCACAGGATCTATGTCCCTGCTTTAATAGTCTGTGTTTCTGCTTTGTTTTCAGATTCATTTCTGATAAACACATGCATTTACTGAGTCACAGACTACTCTGTAAAAGTGTTATATTCAAACCATCAGTTTCAAGTCATTTCTGAAGTCATGAAACATTAACATTTTATATGCAGTCACTAGACACATGTGGCAAGAACAGAAACTTAATTTAATATCAGAGAATTTTCACAATGCAAATTCTAAAGCATCATTAGGATTTGGACAAGCAAACAGAATTGCCCATGAATCTAGAGATTCTTCAGAGGACTGGATGGAAATTCTCTCTTTAAAAAAAAAAAGATGAAAATGAGAAATGTATTGTTAAAAACTTCACTTGGTGGGAATTTTAGTATTAGTTTTTAATACTGTTTTAGCTGAATTGAAGGTGTCTTAGAGAATCGTGTAGATACTCTCCCTTCTCCCTATTCCAGGGGTAGGCAACCTATGGCGTAGGTGCTGAAGGCAGCATGCGAGCTGATTTCAGTGGCACTCACACTGCCTGGGTCCTGGCCACCAGTCCGGGGGGCTGTGCATTTTAATTTAATTTTAAATGAAGCTGCTTAAACATTTTAAAAACCTTATTTACTTTACATACAACAATAGTTCAGTTATATATTATAGACTTATAGAAAGAGGCCTTCTAAAAACGTTAAAATGTATTACTGGCATGCGAAACCTTAAATTACAGTGACTAAGTGAAGATTCAGCACACCACTTCTGAAAGGTTGCCGATCCTTGCTCTATTCTTGTTTGGGGATTTAGTAACAAACTGTCATCCAACCTCAGGGAAAACAGTTTAGGTTGTTGCTTTGCTTACCAGTAAGTTAGCCATGTTTCTGTTTGTTTGGCAACATCTCAGTCCACTTACCACCACCACTATTATTGACATGGCACTATCAAAAACAAGCAGCTTATGCATTAAATAGCAAACTGACAGTGTGATCATGCAATGCACTTGAGGCAGTGGGCACTGATTCATAACGGAAAGTTTTAAACTGATATTTTTCTTTATCAAGATACTGATGCTTTAGTAAGTTTTGAAGCAAACTAACAAAATCTCTGGATTTAGTTTCTGTACATCAAAGTAACTGATCAGCTGTGGGCTGGTTCAATTTCACACCAGATTTACACCGAGCATATCTCCACTGACTTCATTAGTGTTACTCCAGACTCACATTAGATTCAGAAGAATCACAGTCAGCTCCAAAATACAACAATGTATAATTATACAAGAAGGAATAATTTATATTTTATTTTATAATTTATTTTTATGTTTTATATATTTAAAGTGGCATATATCATTTTTTAAATACTAACTTGAAGTTTTGCCTAGAGTAAATCAGATGTTTCCTGACAACTACAACAAAACTGGACAGTCTCAAATTAAATTTTTGGCAACCTATGATCAGTACTAGCCACAAACTATATGAAGTGTATTTAAGGATTTATTACATAAATTACAATCAGATGCAACCTTTACATTAGGACACCATCACAAAGGCTCACCTGTAATCCTTTAGCTGCATAACATGCAAAGACCCCTCATTCTTCTTCTTCTGATAAAGGTCTTGCTCATCTCCATTTATAAGTACTTCATCTGCCTCCATTTTTGACATATCTTGCATTGAAGATTCTGTAGAAGTCAAATCACATGCAAACTCAGAACTATATTTTCTCTGCACCTTGATTTCTTGAGACAGATCAACACCATTTATCTTTTCTGAAAGAAAGAGTTGCAATATATTATAGTTCCTATTCCAAATTAACAACACACAAATAAATGCCTAACTGGTCTCTCTCCTACCTGGAATGTTCTGAACATACAGGCTCATAAAACAAACATCTCTAATGGGAAATTGGCTATAATGATATGGAATAATACATGTATTTTTAAAGTGCCAAAACAAATCTAAAACATTTTTATTGCATAGTCATTTTCAAATCATACATTTTTAGTTAACAATTTTGCCTGTCTTCCACACAATGGAATAAATAATCTATTCTCATTTTTATGCACAATGCTTCCACGGCAATTGTGGAAGTGGTGTACTCAAAACATCATACATCAGCATGAAAATTACAGTAAATATTGCCAACTGCTGGAAATGGAGTAGGGCCTTTCAGAGGATGAGTGAAGAAATAAAATCCTTTGTTTATTAGGGAGTTCGGATCCCATTAAGACAATGACTACCCTGCTTTAGAGTATAAGTGATTTTAACCACTTTGGACCTCATTTACCAAACGCTGTTTACCTGGTTGATATGTTTTTTCAAGGCTCAACTCTTCCTCCTCTTCAGCATCCTCTTCCTCTTCAGCCTCATTAGCAGACTTCTCTTCATTCTGTAACAGAAATCTGTATTACTGCTGACTTAAACTGTTGTAAGTAACAACACCACCACCCAATATGTATTGTGAACCGCCCACATATTATCACATAGGCCATGATTCAATACATTTTAAAAGATGTACATCCAGCTTACATGCTGCAGAGACCCTCAGGAGTATCTAAGAATTGCCCTGAGTATACTGAGAGTTACTATCAGTCATTGCACAGGATTGTTGTGTTATGGCTGGAAGCCATTTCATTTCAGTTAACAGAACATAACGATGTATGTTATTTTTCTGAAAGTGAAGCATTTAATGGAAAGGTTCTGAAAGCAAAACACGAGAACTCCTTGAATCTATATAATGTCACATATAAACAAGTACCTTGGCTTCATTCTGATCTGACTTCCGAGTTCTTTTCATTATTTCTTCAATTCTCTGTTAAAGCAAAAAAAAAAGTGAATTTGTCACAACATGAAAAAGGCTAAACTTTGATCATTTGGCTTCTTGTATCAACTGTTGTATTTAAAAGGATTTAAGAATTCCTTACTCTATTTACCACTTTAAATTGTCATTTTTTAGAATAGAAACCAAAAATATACATTCAAAAACACAATTTGATTTATTCAAATACATGCGACTGTTCCCAGTTCAGATAGTTTGTTTAACTTTATTCACCAAATTGCTTTAACATTAGAGTCTCAACACACTTTAGGCTCACTTAAAGGCTTGAAAGCAAGAACTATGCACCTTTTTCCTTTCAAGTCTCTCCTGCATATTTTGCTGCATAATTCTCTCTCGCTCCTGCCGTTGTCTTTCAGCTTCTTCTTGGGCTTTTGCTTCAGCTTCCTCTCTCTAAAATTAAGGCAGAGTATATGGGATCCAATACATAAATCAATTTTAAGATGTCAAGAGAGCTATTTTATCAATGGTTATTTTGTAGATGAAATAAATGATTCATACCACCACTTAAGCATCTAGCGTGCAGTACATGTAAATACAGATTATCCTAATCCTGAAAATCTGAATTACAGATTTGCCACCTGATTCTGAAATTCACAGAAAAAATACTTAGTTAAATGATTATCCAAGTTTTTTAGATGGCCCCAGAGCTATCTGAATAGTTAGGTCCATTTAAGGAAGATACTTTAGAAATCATGAGGAAAGCAGTTAAATTGCAAATATAGCAAAATAAATTAAAGACATTTGCAGTCAGATATTTCTATTTAAGATAGTTGGCACTGAATATCTTAGTGCTCCTATTATAACGGAATCTGTTTCTCACTATGATTGCAAGCCTTGATGGGGAGATAACAGGATTCTTAACACTAGCTTACTTTTATAACAATTGTTCAGAACAGTAAAGTATGACAGAGACGGAGAATAAAAAATTTACACAACAGTTACAGAGACAATATATACCATAGATACAAATAGCTGTTATAAATTCACCATACATTGAACAAGGTCCATATAGCATGAAAATTAGCATATAGCATGTAATTTAGCATATAGCATATAATTAGCATATAGCATATAATTTCTTTCATTCATTAGGAAGGATACTTTTTCCAGGTTATATAGACATTAATTATCCATGAAAGGCTATATTTAGGGGTTGTTAGTATTTTCATTCATAGTTTTTAGGGGCCATGGATCAGCATTCAAGTCACACTGCGTGCTAGCCCCTGGCCCAGGAAAGCTAATGATCCAACCACTGGACCAAATTCAGTGATGAATCCTGGTCACGAGCCACCCGAGGCACATTGCACATACACTAAGAAGTATTTTAAAATCTGCTGTATCAGTCTTTTAGCTATTACCATTACCTTTTATAGAGAAGTTACCTCGCACAAGGTGCCCCAGACTCCTCTCTGATCTTTTAAAACAGGAAGCTCTGTAAGTGGCCCCAAGAAGATTATGAAGAAGTTCTATTATACTTTGGCTTTTACAAAGTTCCTTGCATCTTACCTACTAAGCAGCTTTCAGCCACCAGTGCACTGAACATGACTAAATGGTTATGAAATATTTGCTTCTTTCCCAGACTCAAAAGCCACACAATTTAGGAAGATTTCAATAGTTTTATCTATGGTATCCTATGTCCCTTTATGACTGGGCATTTTCCAACGTGAACTGATTCAGGATCTAAAAAGAATTAGTTAACAAACAGAGTCATGTTCTACATCTAGCAAGTAAACCTGTTAAACCTACTAGTTTTTCCTGCTCCTCCTGTTCTTTGCGAACTCTCTCTTCAGCTTGTCTTTGCTGTTCTTCATCATCAAGCCTTTTTCCTTCCTCCAGTCTGCGGAGTTCCTCCTCTCTTTGTGCTTTATCTTCAATCATTTTCTTTACCATTTCCTCTTCTCTGCTCCTAGTATTTCCAAGAAATGGATTACACACTGGATATTATTTATTTGAAGTGTGAGAGTTTAAAGCTTGTAAAAGATGCCAAAAGGTAGGTCTACACTGCAGCTGGGAGCATGCTGTACATAACAGCGTGGACATTGCCACAGGGCTAGTAACACAGGCTTGGACCCAGGGGATCAGGCGGGCTTGCTCTTGGGCAGCTAGCAGAGCCACAACATCCACACTGCTATTTTTAGCACACTACTTTGAGTGGAGCTAGGGCAGGTCTGTCTACCTGAGTTGGGAGGCACACTCCCAGCTGCAGTGTACACATATCCAAACTCACAGACAGCTATAGAAGATTCCACTTATTGCCAACAACCAAGGGGTTGCCAGCAAAAAATTGCCATTAATTGGCAGTTACCAATAAGCTGAAGGCAGGTTTGTGGGGCTGCAGCTAGGGAAGGAAATACTGGGACATGTCTTGCCAACTTGGTTGCGAGCAGAGCAGCAGCCAGGAAGAGGTTGCAGTCCAAAAGCCAGGGCTTACATGGGGAAGGGAAGCTGCAGGCAGAGCAGCAGCCAGGAAGAGATTGCAGTCCAAAAGCCAGGGCTTACATGGGGAAGGGAAGCTGCAGGCAGAGCAGCAGCCAGGAAGAGGTACATGCAGCTCCATGGACCTCCCCCACCCCAAGCACTCCTGCTCCCCATAGAAAGCCCTGGCATCCAGGCTGCAGCCACCCACATTGCCCTGCCACAGCCCCCTTCCCAGCAAACAGAACTGGGACTCCAGCAGAGGTTACCCCATTGGGTGGAGATGCTGAGGTCCCTGCCTCTTATCTCCTGTGTAGTCCAGGGTTGCACATAGATTTATGGGACTGTAGCTGAGGAAGGAAATGCTGGGATGGGGTGAGGTCCAGCTGCAGGGAAGTCATGTCCCAGTGCTTCCTTGATGGCAGCCAGGGCCTTTCTTCCAAAAAAAGTTTTCAATAAGTGGCATGCTGTTGCCAATATCTGAATCTCGTTAACATTAAAGTCAACAGGATGGGATTGATTCCCGGCAAAATGTTGCTATTAAGTGGTATCCACCCTGTCTAGCCATAGAAGAGATAAACATTAAGCAGCAAACTGTAAAAGTTTACGAACAGCGCCATCCCACCAGTGTCTCTTTCAACTGTGAGCTGGAGGAACAGAAAGGTAATTCATCCTTCCTGGACAGTTAATTCTTTGGACACTAGTGATAACAGATAATAGTCCAGCCTCAGTACAGAGAGCTGGACTACATGACCTATTGAGATCCCTTCCAGTCCTACGTTTCTATGATACTGTCAAGAAGGGTGCCAGCTGTTCTGGTGATGTGGACACTTGTCCACTGAGAACTGGACTAATAAGAGAAATGCATTGCATGCAGGCTATCTGCCAACCATCATGTGGCATCTCAGTCATCATCAATCTGGGATGAATTTAAACTGGGAACCTAGAAGTCAACATGTCTCCCAAACTTGCCAAAGAAGAGTTTAAGAGGAATACAGTAGAACCTAAGAGTTACAAACTGTCTGGTCAACCACACACCTCATTTGGAACTGGAAGAACACAATCAAGTAGCAGAGACAAAAAAAAACCAAATACAGTACAGCACAGTACTGTGTTAAAGGTAAACTTCAAAAAAATAAAGGGAAGTTTAAAAAGATTTGACAAGTTAGGAAACCATTTGTTTAATTTAAAATAAGATTGTTAAAAGCAGCATTTTTCTTCTGCATAGTAAAGTTTCAGAGCTATATTAAGTCATCGTTCAGCTGTAAACTTTTGAAAGAACCACCATAAATTAAACGTAACTGGAGTAAGAAGCATCTCTTATATTTTTAGTAGTAGAATCACTGGAGACTTGAAAGAAAGAGAAGCAGTCTGCCTAGAAAGTGACATCCCATTTCACACAGACTTCTGACATTCACAAGGATACGTATTTCCAGCAAACTCTGCCATATGTACCTGCCTCTCTGTAGAGTCTCGCACGTGTAGCTACAATACATGCCAGCCAGGTTTACATGCCAATCAAATTTGCATGACAGAAAATATTGTTTTCCGGTATTTACAAGTTACCTTTCCTCCTCTTCTCTCTGAATTCTTTCCTGGCCCTCACGCTCTCTTTGCTCCCGTGCAAGACGTCGTTTCTCTGCTAAGATTTTAGCAGCTTCTTCGGCTGTTGTGGTTCCTGGAATATTTTTGCTACTAGATTCTGTAATTTGAAAGAAGGTGGTTATATAGTACCATCCACTTCAAAACACGCCTTCACCACTGTGATATAAGAGGTGAGTAACACTGCTTTGTCCAACTGCCCTACCATCATCAACGTAAGTACTCAACTAGTCAATCAAAGCACTCTGTATTCAACACACAGAGAAACTGGAAGAAAATCCTAAACAGTTGAAAGAAAGCAACAATAGGAGCCCATTACCTTATTTACATTGCAGACATACTACACTAACTCCTTCCACCAATACACCTTTGGCTGTTTTCAGATAATGTAACTAACTGAAAGTGCATTGTGGTATTCCAATAATTTGAAGACCACTCCATTTAAATGCAAACAAGAACAAACTTTATTCCAGGGGTCTGACTGGCATCCCCTCTAGGTTTCTCTTCCTCATAACCCCCATTGCAGTGTCTTCTCCTCCGCCTCCTGGTTCCACTTCCTGGTCTCTTAAAGGAACCACACCTCATAAGCAACCATTCCCAAATACTTCATGCATCTCTGCTACAAATAATGCTGTAATAATCATAATAATCCAAAGAATATTTCAAAAAACTAATATAACTGCGTAACCTTCAAAGAATATTCTATTAGTGCTTTTAAAAAAAATCTGGAGAAATATTATTGTATGAGCAATAAGCTTGTTAGTCTTCCTTATAATGAACAGGAAAAACATATTCTGGGCTAAAAGAGGAAGTATCAGTTTTAAAAATCCATTTTTCAAAATTAGCAGTATTTTTAGAATATTAACAACTATGCCTTTGTTTTATCAGACAAAATCAACTAAAGGACAACACACTAAGATCTTAAATCATGTCCACACAGTGACATTGCTACATTCTCATTTTACATGGAGATCAAAACATCTCTAATCAAACTTCTTATATAATATCCACAGTTATAATATATTACAAGGCCTACGGGCACAGCCAAACTCTCTCTTACAACCCCCCCCCCCGCGGTGTTTGAGTACAAGAAATATGTTCATAAAAATATTCTGAAAAGCTACTTGACTAATTTATACTGTAAACAACCCTCTTGTTTTTAGGAAGTATCCCCATCTTCTTGAAGTTTAACTGGTTTTAATGTAACTGATGTCTGACCTTGAGAACATTTAGGGCCTGATTTTCAGTGGCTGTAAGTCAGCACAGTTCCACTGAAGGCAATATGCCTATACCAATTAATATTAGCCGAGATTCTTCCCTTAATTTATTTTTAACATCCTTATATAGGGGCAGACAACTGCAGGTGTAACACTGATAAATCCTTCAAGTCCAAACGATTAACAATTGGAAAATTCTTCAAATGTTACAAATATTAGACTTATTTCAATAAGCATCAAAATCAATGTACTGACAAAAGTATTTCGCTTCTAGCCTGAAAAAAAACAACACACATTACTTCAATATAATGGGCCAATTTATGTGAAATTCAGCCACTTTTTATAAGTTTAAGACAGTACAGTGGGAAAGATTTTCCATGAGCTGGGTATGGAGTGTGAATGTGAAGTCATTGTCCACAAACTGTAGCATGAAAGCATCAACGGCACTTATACAGCTGTAGAGTCAATACAAAGTTTGTGCACAAAAATTGTGCTTGCAAAACTGAGGGAGTGTAAGTGTGTACACAGGATTCCAATTTCCCAGCTGGCATTGCTGGAGAGTTTTTTTTCTATGTATTTAAGATTTATACAATCTCCAGAGCCTCTCCAGGGCTTTTACTACCTTTGATTTAAGAAATGCAATCATACCGTACAAGCAAGAATAAAACTATATCATTGCCAAACCTAGAAACAAGGCAATCCAAAGAATACCAAAATACTCAACCTCCCCAAGCAACACCAAACCACACAGACCATCCCTCTGCACATACCTACCTCCCAAATTGCACAGGAGAGCAGTCAGGACAGGTGCAAAGACTGGTTCTGGTACCAATCATCTACCTTCTCAAATAAAAGCTTTGTCTGCATAGCAGGAAGATTGACTCCATTAAAAACAATACTATGGGAAAGTATTTTCCTTCAAATAATCTTAAGCTATTTGTTGTATGAAACATTGGGAAAGAAAACACTTAAGTTGATAATACACAGAGCACAGCATGTATGGGCAAAGAGTCAGCTTTCTAAACCTCACCGAGAAGCTACTGCGTGCATCAGGGACTGACGTTTTTGAAATGGACCTGGGGATGCAAACCTACAGAGGTAAGGGGTTGTTCACTTCTGGTCATGAAGTCTGGCTGCTGCGGGCTAATGTATAGGACACTGGACTGGGAGTCAAGACACCTGGGTGCTAATCGCAGCTCTATCACTAGCATGCTGTCTGACATCAGGCAAGTCATTTCAGCTCTGTGCCTGTTCCCTTGCCACCCTTGATCTGCCTCATCTGTAGGCATCATAAGCTGTCTGAGGAAGGTACTGTTTCTTACTACAAGTCTGTACAGCACCTAGCACAATGGGCCCTGATCTAGGCACTACTATAATATAAACAATAGCAGCAGCTGCTAAGACAACGGGATTCTTACACCTGCTCTGTTTATACACAAAGCCAAGTCAATAAAACAGCGATGCCATCAATAATCAATCCTTAAACTTGGGCAAACTTATCACAAAACTGAGCCTGACTATGCAGAATGCAGGCCCTCAGTGTAAAATCTCTACCTGAGGCAATACCATTTTAGGATTACAAGCTACACGCTTCCACATAAAATACTGTCTGAGTACGCAGTATCAAAAAGATAAAGGAAACCAGTCACAGTAGTGTTCGGAATAGCAGATTATTGTGATAAATCAGGATGGAGAAGGAAATAGGAAGAAGATGGGAAGCCTGCAGGGTGGGAGAGATGAAAGATGTGTATTTTCCCTCTTGAAGGTAGATCATAGTTTTCTGTAAGGATTTCAACACAAAACTCACTCTGTGCACTCAAGATTAGGAGCACACATTTCTGGGCATACAGTAGTGAATGTACAAACTTTGGAATACCCAAAATCTCAGATATGCATGTACCAACATCATTTGGTGCATGGGTAAAGTATGCAGACACATGGGTACCTGAATTGTATGTGGTCAGTTTTGGGGCAAAATTTAAGTCTTCCATGATCTCTGTCTTGCTCAATTCCTCCATCTGCACTACTTGGAGTTTCTTGCGTCTGTAGAGCAAAAGAGGTCATTTTCCAACTCAGGAAAGTGCTTCTTCAGAGGGCCTGTATAATCCTCCTCTGTCTTCGCATCAGTGGGGATGGAAGATGATGCACTTCTTATACTCCTATGTCACATATTCCATGTACCCACAGCCAGAGTTTTAGACAGATTTAATCGTTACAGAATGGCCCCCCCCAACATGAACACGTGCATTAGCAATGTTCTCCCATTGTAGCTTTGTGTGCTGTTTTCCTACAGTGATATTCCTGACCATCGTCTCATTCCTTTGCTGTACTTTTAAAAACAAGCTGCTCAGGATTTAAAATTAATCCAACAGGACTGCTGTTCAGTTGTTGGTGTCACTCGCTGTCAGTTTGTGGATTGTAAGAAGCATTCCTTGAAAGGAAGCAGAAATTGTGACACTTCCAGCCCCATTATGTGTGTAGGATTCCTTCAATCAACTCCTTCTCTGAGGATTCACAGTCAGCACTACTTGACCTGTGTTGGTTAAGGGGTGGAAAGAGTGTGTTAAGCAGGGCCATGGAACTGTTGTCTTGTGAAGAGCTGGTGGTGGTTTACCCTCCTCTCTAGGTCCAGTGAAGTTAGTTTCCTGTATGATGGATGGAAGAATGTTCCACATTACAGCTGTCTAAGGAGGAGCCTGCAATCTCCTCACTGGAATTTGGTTTTTTTACCTAGCCACTAAGATAATGTGTACCTGTGCTAAAACAGTGTGATGTGTGGCATTAGATCAGGGGTTGGTAACCTTTCAGCAGTGCTGTGCCGAGTCTTCATTTATTCACTCTAATTTAAGGTTTCATGTGCCGGTAATACATTTTAACATTTTCAGAAGGTCTCTTTCTATAAGTCTATAATATAGAACTTAACTATTGTTGTATGTAAAGTAAATAAGGTTTTAAAAATGTTTAAGAAGCTTCATTTAAATTAAAATGCAGAACTCCCTGGACTGGTGGCCAGGACCCAGGCAGTGTAAGTGCCACTGAAAATCAGCTAGCGTGCCATCTTTGGCACACATGCCATAGGTTGCCTACCCCTGCATCAGACAGAAGGTTATCACCCATACCTCAATGTGGGCTATTTGTTTTATTTTTATGCCCTCTGACTCCTCAACAACCCAGACATATAATTATTACATTCAAGTTTATTACTCATCATAGCACACAAGGTGACAACTCATGAATGAGCATTTCTTATGTTTTTAAGTTGAAGCAAGCCTTTTAACTCAGGAAGAGAAGCTGTGTACGACTGCTCCAAGTCACTGAAAAATAAGACGTGTTTTATTGCATAATAGCATATTTTAACTACCTACCAATGTAGACACAAAAGGAAACAAGCAAGACAAGGAGTGTTGATAGGCAATCAAGTCCACCATAGGTGGAAAAGTGACATGAAGATCCAAGTGTGACGAATTGGGAGATACCTGCATTATTGTTATGACTATTATGTGTTTCCCTGTTCAGTTTTGGATGGCTGCCGTCTTTAACTCCAAAGCTGAAGCCCAACTGGAGCTGGGGCTTGGCTGAGGCAGGAAACAAAACAAGGACTAAGAACTAAGACAACCCCTCAGGTACACTTTTCAGGCCAAGTTAAGTATTCAGTGGGGGCTTTTACTGGGAGATGCCACTGCCAGATACCAGCAAAGCTAACAGGACTTGTTTTGCCAAGGCTATCATAAAGATCAAAAGTTTAAAAAGGTTCCCCTGGCAGAAAGGGAGAGAGAAAATGATCAGCAGGCCATGGGGCTGACACAGACTGGGAGAGAGATAGGAGCTGTGGGGTAGGCAGTCTCACCTTACGCAGGGCCTAAGCATCTGAGCTAGGATCGACCTGCTGAAGTAGTCACAACTGGTAACTCGGGGGCTTTAACCCAGGTTCTAGTCTAAAAGTGGGTGAACTACAGAACTCTACCCCAGCAGAGATAAAGGCTTGAGGTCTGACATCTGTGAGAGGTGCACTCAGTGAGACCCCCAAGAAGGGACAATGGTGCAGCTAGTACAGACACCATGACACCAAGTACACTTAAAGCTACCTTGAAATTAAGGTTGAGCCCAGGACTTGATAGCAACTCAGGAGCCACGGGACAACTCGGTGGTGAAGGCCAGTGTCTTTGCGCGGAAGCCTCAGGAGCTGGTTGGGGTATGTTATTGTGCCAAAGCAGTGAGGTAGCCTGGCTAGATGGCCACTCACTGCCCTCAGTTCTTGCCCTCTGATTTCAACTTCACAGCACATGATTTCGAAAATGTGAAGCAACTTTTCCAGAACAGAGGGATCTGCCTCCATGTTCACAGGTAGGGCATTCACGGAGACTGTCTGGCCAGGAGTGGACACCCCATACTCACAAGGAAGAAAGAAACCAACACCTCTGTGTTGACCAACTTCCATACTATCTCTCTGCCTTATAAACTCTACAAAGAGTTAGGTAGAGAACTACTCCCAGTCTCCTACTATCAATGACTGCAAAGAAAGCGATAATCTAGTGAGCAGCAGAGCAAGATGGAAGGAGATGAGCTGGGTAAATACAGTTCTAGAAATTAGCATGGGAAGAGAGAGAAGAAGTACCCAAGTAATGAGCCGAAGTGGCAACATGAGATTCAGGGATGAGTTCCAAATACAGTTTAGAAGAGGCAGCAGAGAAGGCGGGTCAAAGTCCTGGCAATGAGAATGTAAAGCTTCAGAAGATGAGAGGCCCAGAGATAGACGAGGATATAGCAGGTGGGTCTGTGAAGGACAAGGATGATTCTGTAAAGGAAAACATGCATGACTGAAGCCAAAGAGTAACTGGCAGATACCTGTGAATAGGACAGACAGCAGGGATCAAATATCAGTGATGTGGATTACTGATCTATTTCTCATGCTCTAGACAGGTCTAAGATACACATTTATTATAATTAGGAGCAAGGGACACTGTTGAAAGATTGGTATACAACTCCATATGACACCACCACGACGACATCTAGCTATCTTTCCACAAGAACGTGTGTGTGCAAAGCACAGTACAACATATGGGATCCCAAAGAAATTCTTGCCATATTTCACACCCAGTTTAAAGTGTTAACACAGGGAAATTTTCAGACATTCCCTCAAACTTACACACATTCAGGAACACACAAGTATCTTTACATGCAGTGACATGCATCAGGCATATGATCCCACTTACCCATGGTATTTGAAGGATTTTCACCCTCAGTATCGCCACCAGTTGCCTGTTCAAACTCCTTTTTCTGTTAAGTTTCCCCTATGACCTTCTCCACAGAGAAGTGCATGTGATACCTCATCAGAAGTCTTTCCCAGATTCTTTTCTGGAGATTGTAGAGAGTGTTCTTCCTGGTTGGAGGGGTAGAGGATGTGCTCATTTGGCACAATGAATGGGGTCAGAAGATTTATTTCCAACCTGAGAGAATTATGCCTGCTTTATTCTCCTCTGTGTGGCTCATTGTCTCCTGATGCTCTGGCGATTGCACATACATTGGAATAAAAATTTAGGCAGGTCTCTAACCATTTGGAAGCTAGGTCTCATGTATGCTACGATGAATGAGCTGTTGATTTTTCCTCCAGGCTAAGGCATATGCACGCAATTTTTAAAGTGACAGCTGGCTCAATTTCACAGGTATCTGGTTTATAGAACAAGGTTTCAAAAGTGTGTGCTTTAATTTGTATGCATTGCCTGCTATTTGAAATCACTTTGCATGTGTGTCTTGGATTTGAGAATCTAATCCAGTATTTCTAATATACAAAGCGGAACAGGATTTAGTTTAGAAGTTACACTGTAAACAAGATTAAAAGTCAATACCTTTAGCTCTCTAGTCAAATGAACTGAATACTATATATGGTATAACCCAGCAATTTATAAAGCTACTGTATAATTAACAATTTGCAAATAACATCTTTTAACCTGAAGCATCCCAAAATCCCCTACAAATTGTTTTACAAACTACAGTATAAAGGGACTGTTTCACTCATCCTTGAAATGCTGTCAATTCTTGGGTAGAATAACCACTATTCAGTTGTATTCAGTGAAACTACAAGAACTGAATATCAATACTTTTCACTTCTATAGCGCCTTCTCTCCAAGAAGTTCTAAATATTTTACAAATACTCATGAATCTCCATTTTACACATGTAAAAGTCAAGGCACAGAGACGTTCCAGATAGAAAGGCATGAAGCAAGATCACACAAGAGTTTCGCAGAAAGATCAGAAACAGAATCAGATATTCTGACTCCAAGTACTCTTATTCAACCATAGAGATATCCCTTCCTCGCTCTGAAGAATACTGTAAGAAACCAGAGATGCTGGAGAAATTTAGGAAAGGAGATGGAACTTGGCTAGGACTTTTTCAGGAATTGCCAAGTCCTCTTTAGTGTCTGCAAGCAGTCAGGAACACAATTTGTGTCCATTCCAAAAGATGTAAGTTTCTTCTAGATTGCTTTAAATTTTTTTGCATACTTACAAAGATCTCTCTAATGCTATTTATAGGTAATTATCATCATTAAACTTCGAACTGTAGTGGACCATCATCAAGATAAATGGAATAGACAAGTGGATCACTTAAAGGCTCCTACCTTCTTTGGTCTTTGCAGCAATTGCGACAGTTTCCCTCTCAGAGGTTGGAGAAGTGCCATATTCTTGTCCTGCTCCTTCTTTGCAATTGTCCTTTGGTTTGCACTCCATTTCAGGTTTCTTTCTGGTAATATTCATAACACTTGGTGTGAGAGGCAGGCGTTGAATAGGTGCTGGTTTGGAGACTGTAGTAGGGGATGATGGCCTTTGTTTCAATAGACTAGGTGAAGGTGGACGGGCCTTTTGATTTTGTCTGCAGAGAAAGGAACACTTATTAGGGCTTCACTGAAAGCCTGAAGTATTTAACTGATTTTATACACATAGCAACAATATGCACCTTCTGCATTCATACTGGACAGTATCAGGACACCAAACCTGTGGCACAGAAAGTAGTGCCCATTTTGTTTTGAATATGGTTTAGGATGAACACAGATTTAAACATACCTAGCTGTAGAGGGAGATGAAGGACGTTTTGCCAAGTTAGCAGGGGACGGAGATCTTCTACGAGCTGACACAGATAGCGATGGAGGGCGCCTCCCAGCAGGACTTGGGGACTGCTTTTGTGTCGCCGATTTCTGATCAGATACACAAACAGCGGTAATGTACACCTTCTAAAATGCACAGTCTAGATCCAAGCTGATTTAGGTTTGGCTTTAAACACCCTGAAATTCTGGGGTATTTGAAATTTTGGTTTGGAGACACCCTAAAATAAAACTCTCTTTTTTAAGAAAAGAAGTGACTTTTTAGTATACCTATTCTTCCATTTGGAATTATTTTTACTAACTTGCATAATTAGTAACCAAAGATTATTAAAACTTTAAAAAGAAACATCAACTTGCTCTTATCATTACAATAGTATTTTGTGACATTATCTAATGTTTATCTACAATGCAAAATAAAGAAATTTAACTAACATTTAAGTGTTCTGATGCAATAAATAGTGCAGCTAACCAGGATTGCAAACTGTTATAACATGTCCCTAATCTGACCTGTCCAAAAAAAGAAAAAAACAAGCCTTTTGTAAAAGGAATTTTCAACAGACCTGTGTGGATTCTGGAGAGCTGGTGTCAGATGAAGATACAGTGGTCTTCAATCTGTCGATGCTACGGCTGCGCACGGGCACTTTAGGAGTTTGGTTTGGAGAACTGATGGAACTGGCTGAAGCTGAACGAGGACAGAGGTGAGATTCTATAAAGTTAGGAATTTGACAAGACAAAACAGAGAACCAAGTGCACAGCATCAGAACAGGAAAAAAGGAGAGAGAGAGAGTGAGAGAGAGAGAGAGAGAGAGAAAGAAAGAAAGATTGTGTGTGTTAGAACCCATACAGAGAAAACACCACTGGAAGTGCACATTGCAACAGGTCATGGACACAAGACACCATCACCACAAGATTAGGAGTTCAGAAGCCACAGCACCAAGAATGAAACCATTCCGAAAGCAGCAGTCAAGTGTAGATAAAAAAATAAAGTGCTTTTCCAAACTCTGTCTACATTAAATTTTCAATACCTAAATGTAGTTTCCAATTTAGTCAAACTGTAGCTTGGCATGATTATTTCTAGACTAACAGAACTCTGATGGCCAAACTCTTGCACAGGGTGAAGAAGCGTATCTCACAAATGCTTCACAATGCGTAGATAATGCCGTCCTAGTTATAAAATGTTTTGTTTTGTCCAACCCACATGGAATGATTTTTCATA
Source organism: Gopherus evgoodei (assembly GCF_007399415.2). Taxonomy (NCBI): domain Eukaryota; kingdom Metazoa; phylum Chordata; order Testudines; family Testudinidae; genus Gopherus; species Gopherus evgoodei. The sequence goes on along the minus strand of NC_044330.1, from coordinate 103,646,800 downwards.
AAACATTGTGTGACAAACTGCAGTTACTATATCAAATATTTTAACCTTGTTTTATGCACTTCCTTATATATCAAATGCCATATAACAGCATTGGTTATTTTTACTTTTTTCCCCAAATCACACACTTTATCCACATTAACAAAACAAGATTAAAGTATGTGAAGAAACTAGAAGTGTAAAGGGTTAACAGCCAATTATAATTACTTTACCATCTCCAAAACTGTCAACCTCTTCACATATATTAAGATGTGATGAGAAAATATGATCACTGTATGGATCCTTCACTAAACACAGTAGTTCATATATAATATACAAGAAGTGTATACAGTAATGTAAATTGAGATATTTGCAAACAGATTAAAACTAGCATATCTAAGATTTTAAAATATCTAGGGATACAAAAATCTAATGACAGATGATAGCTCTTAATCACTGTACTCTTATGGATAAAACATTTTATTTAAATATCTACAGCATTCTTGTAGAGAGAACTGCATTCTTATGATATGAACTAGAATAGATCAAGGATATTACTACTGAAATTAAGTGTTAATGCTATTGAAAGTACCATAAGTTTGCTGATTGTTAAAGCAAAAGTCCTGAACTTTTGTTTGAATAACACTGAGTCAGAGCCACATCCTGCCTATCAGTACAAAATAAGAGATTTCCCTCATATAAAGTGAAGTAAAACATTTTGTGGAAAAATAAAATGCACACAAATAGCTGTGCAAAAACATGAACATAAATTATGAATCAGCAAAAGCAAGGATTAATTACAGTCAGGTCAGCAGTGTAGAAGTCTTGTCACTATTAGTGAGGTCAGTTAATTAGCTTAAGTTATACTAAAAAAATAAAGATGGAGGAATGCATTTGAAAGGATAAAAGGCAAACAAAATGTTGATTGTGAGTTGAAAGATTAAAAAAAAACAAAAAAACACACGAACAAGGGGAATGAACTCCAGTTAGGTGCACATTACATTGAACATAGTACTTTCACTGGAACTTTCTTAGATTCAGTAAAAGTCACAGGTAACCTAGGTAATTTTTTTACCTGAAAAAATTGCTCTCCCTCAGATAAGTCAGTTTGTGCCCCATGCTTACTAGTCTCTTAGGCCTCCTATGAAATGTTACTAGTTTTCCAGTTCCTCCTCCTAAGCCGTCACTTAAATTCAAATACAGATCTCAGAGACAGCTCAGTGCAAAAATAAATACCAGTATACAATTCCCTGCAGAATGAATGAACTGGTATTGTAGTTTAAAAGCCAATACTATCCTATGAAATCTCAAAATAAACATGCAACATAAAATATGTATTGCATTTATTTTACCAAAGTAAATGTTAGTGAAGTATTATTCATAGTGATGTGTTAACTAAATGTATGAATTGTGTTGAAAGGTAACATAGTTAGCAACTGTCATATCAACTCTTGCTTTGAAAGCAACTACTATTGCTTTCAGGCTTTTACTGCACTCCTGTTACCTGAGGGATCTTGTCCATCAGCCGATAATGTAGCAGCACTTTTACTCCTAGCTAAGGAGGCCTGTGTGGGGGCGAGGAGGCGACTGATTACATTACTCTCCAGAGGACTGATCTGGGAGCGACGAGCTGAATGATGGGAACAAATCAAAAAGGATTCAACATGAAGTCATATAATGAAGAACGCAAGCATCGAAGAGAAAAGGAGCTTTGGGAGTATTGTTGCAAATCATAACATTTTCAGAAGAAAATATTAAAGTAATGAAGAGGGAAATACATAGTAATAGTATAGCAGGATTAAACACTGCAATCAGATATGATTGCATTTGTTGTCCTTGATTTATTACTAATTGCTATGTGCAGAGAATGATATGCAAACAGACATAAAACACAGATGGAGTGCTGAAATATGTCAAAACATGGAAAGCTTTGGATTCAGCTTTGCAGAACTTAGGATGCAACAGAGGATATTACAACAGATTGGTGGCACAAACCAGAGAAAAACCTTGGAAATTATTGCCAACAACTGTTAGCTATTGTTAAGTCTTATTTGCACACACAAGCTCTCATATATAGTAATCATTGTCAACTCAATATGAAAAAGGGTTCCAAGCATTCTACTGTAGTTTCTTATCAGGGCAAGAGCTGCTAAGAAGGAAAATTTCAAATATGTTAATTGAAAAGGAGATGTTTGTTAAAGAAGCTGGCATCCATTAGTTTCAAGTAGAAAATAGTTATTAGAAAGAAGTTCTTAATAAAGAGGTGTCTTGTACTTTAAGGATGGATGTAAAGAAAAGCAGAGACACATATGAGAACAGATTTCCCCCCTAACTTGGGGGCACTAAACTCAGTCCAGCAGCAGGAACAGAGAAGTTGCTTGTAAACTGAAAAACTAACAGAGCTTTTAAAGCCAAACAGAAAAAGATACAGGAAAAAAATATTAACATTTAAAGTGAAATGATTTCTTCAGCTAAAATTTATCAAGACTATCTTTCTAAGCTTTAGCTCTTTGACTTGTATATATAATGGTTTTGCTCATCTACTTCTAGCATGATTAAGTATAATTCACAAAAACCCTGACAGGATTTTTTGTCAGAGACAAGAAATTTAAAGAATTTAATCTTTACTACTAAATAACTAGAATTCTCACTAAGTTTCCAGATGTAGAGGAACCAGAAGAAACTACTCAAGTAACGTAATCCTATCCAATTTTACTGTGCATTGCTTTTAAATAGCAAGATTAGGATTCAGTTTTATAAATAGCTAACCACCTGGTCTTTCTTCCTTTTTCACCTTCTCTAGTTCAGGAGAAGAATGAGGTTTACTACTTATTCTATTCAAAGACGTGCTCCTCTTCTTTTCTGTTCCTCCTAGAGACCAAGCGCAAAGGAATATTATTTTTAACAAGAGATTTGCATAGTTGATTTCCTGAATTGCCCGCTCCCTTTCTTTAAAAAATATATATATTTTGCCAAAAATACCTATAAACCAGAATTGTTAATCATTATGTAATACTTCGGCCACACAAGTTGTACCTATTGGTTTACTTCTCACCCACCCCAAGTACAGCTTCAGAGAAAACACACTTGCATATAGAAACAGCAGAATTCTGGATACAATGTTTGATATTGCTAGTATGTGAGTAATGATACCAAAGTTCAAATGGTCACATTATATGCACAATAGTCTACACTGTTCAGAGTGAAAGTATTTCTAAACAAAGTTTGGAAATTTCAGTTTAAACACAATTTAAATTTAAGAAATACTCAATTTGCTAACCCCTAGTTTAAATTAAAAAAAAAAAGTTTCCTGCACCTTTCTGTTCCACCTGTGAACCTTTCAGTGGTGGCTGTTCAGACTGAAGAGAAACTTTGTTACTCAGTCTGTTTAATGAAACACTTCTCTTTGTGGTACCTGTAAGTGACAGTGCAAATTATATGATTACATTTTATATAGAATCCTAAAGTGTTCCTTTAACCACCTACCCCTCTTTTCTATATACAGTATAAGCCATAGTAGCATAACCAAATCTGACTGATTTATGAACCATACAGAACCACCTTGTGGCAAGAAATAAAAAGTGCATCCTCAAATAATTGGAGAGCACAAATAATCATTTTGAATCCTTAAATTTCTAATTGATACACCAAATTTCTGTTAACAATAAATAAAGAAAGACAGACAGACACAAATCAATCAAGATTCAATAAAGTAGTATATGATAAGGCTCTAGATAAACTGAAGACAAATGTGTTTGATTGAACTGATTTAAAAACAAGTTAATTTAAGAGTATAAAAATATCTATCTGGCCACTATTACCAGGAATATAAAGAGTGCTTAAAACAGGAGAAGTTCTACATAAATACATATAGGTCTTAAAGGCATAAAACAAGGTTCATCTGAATTATACTATTACATAGAACAAAACTGCTTTGAGAGCACATCCCAGTGTGCAAAATGGTTGTTATATTTTGACAGCTGGGTTCTAGTGGTGGGAGGAACTTGAAATCTCATATTTCATATTTTCCCTAAGTACGTACAGTTAAGGCAACTAATAAAGAAAAAATGTTAAATCAGATTAAAATTTTTTTTAAAAATCCCAGCATCTCAGACGACAATACATCAGGCTGGGCCCAGCACACAAGTTACAACCATCCTATGTGGGCACCTCTCTGAAGCTGTGATGGGACATAGAAGAGTTACAGCAGAACCTGAAGAGCTGTGCACATTCCATGCACCATTCACCTAAAGATTAGCTGCTCTCTGGAAGCCAGATCAAGAGTGTAGAATTGCTCTGACCTGTTCGGCTGGTATAAGCAGAATCTTGGAGTCTTGATCTAAATCTCTCTTTGTTGTTAGAGAAAATAAAGGTGAGTACTGGACATTTTCCCCAAAGAGTCTGAATATTCACACCGTTTCAAGGCAATTGAACTTGTATTCCTACTCTGTGGTCCACCAAGGGCACCCACTTAATATTTCCGGCTCTCAGTCATCACCTCTCTTGGGCAGAGACCCACATCTCACTCTCCTATAACCAGAGATTATGAAGCTGCCTCACTCTGTGATATCCCCAGCAAGTCAGACTCCCTAAAAGGCCAGCATCGGTGCTTTCCTTTTCTCTCAGGGCTTGGCTACACTGAAGAGTTACAGCACTGGTGGTGGCTTTACAGTGCCGTAACTTACTCCCAGTCCACACTGGCAAGGCACATACAGCGCTGTATTCCCCTCGACAAGGGGAATAAAGAGAACAGCGCTGGTGCTGCAGTGCCAGTGTAAACAGTGATTAATATTACTACGCTATAACTGACCTCCGGAATTTTCCCATAATGCTTTTAAGTAAAGATAACATTCTCTGTTTTGTTGTGAACTTGGGGCTCCCGGAGCTGCTTATCTAAAAGACAAACACAGCTATTCTTTGCTCGAGCAAAGGCAGGCAGGGGGATGAATGTCCACAGCTAGTGTTTGCTTGAGCAGAGAAGCAGCGCGGCTTGCGGGGGTGGGGTGTCCGTTTCGGAGCAGCAGCTTATCTGGTCTGTGAGGAAAAAAACCAAAAGGCTATTACATTTAGTGAATGAGAGAGGGGTGGGGGAAGGGATCGGAACTTGCAAGGCAGGGAGCTGACACACAGTGTCAGCTCCAAAAATCCACTTTGTCTCCCCCACACGCCCTATCACACTCCACCCCACCCCCCTCTTTTGAAAAGCACGTTGCAGCCACTTGAATGCTGGGATAGCTGCCCATAATGCACCACTCCCAACACAGCAGCAAATGTGGCCACACTGCAGCGCTGGTAGCTGTCAGTGTGGTCGCACTGCAGCGCTTTCCCTACACAGCTGTACGAAGACAGTTTTAACTCCCAGCACTGTACAGCTGCAAGTGTAGCCAAACCCTCAGATGGCTTTTACCAATGTATTGTCCGCAATTACAAGATACCACACAGCTCCTTCTAGGCATGCATATTTATTCTTAAGGTAAAAGCATTACAGATAAAACATTAAAACAATAAAATAATCTTCATGCATGTAAAAAAAACCTTACCACAGGTTACCCCCAACTCCTACTGCAACCTAGGGCTTTGATAGGTTTTAGTCCTTCAAAACCCACAGCTGGGTTTTCCCTGTGGTTACAAGTTCATCCATTTTAGATCCAGAACCAGAAAGAAGACTCCGAATCAGTTTAAGCACCTGCTATTTATCTAAAAGTCCTATTGTAGTCTGGTGATATCTAGAGAATCCAGTCTGAACCAGACTATGCAAGCCTTCATACGACATGATATCTCTCTGGAAGTGTTATAACCTGAGTGATTTGCAATAATTAGCCCCTACTGTTTTCATTTTCTGAAATAGCTGTAGTACGTCATTTAGGAAAGAAAAAATCAAATGCATAACTACAGAATAGGGAATAACTGCCTACTGCTTCAAAGGATCTGTGGGTTATAGTGATCTACAAACTGAATATGAGTTATTAATATGATGCAGCTGCAAAAAAAGGCAAATATGACTCTGGGGTGTATTAACAGGAGTGTTGTATGTAAAACACAGGAGATAATTGTCCCATTCTACTCGGCACTGGGGAGGCCCCAGCTGGAGTACTAGGTCCAATTCTGGGCACCACAGTTTAGGAAAGATGTGGACAAATGGGAAAGAATTCAGAGGAGACAACAAAAATGATGAAAGGTTTTAAAACCTGACCTATAAGGAAAGACTGAAAAAAACTGAGCATGTTAGTCTTGAGAAAAGACCAAAGGGCAACCTTATAAAAGTCTTTCAATATGTTAAGGGTGGTGATAAAGAGGATGTTGATCAATTGTTCTCCATGTCCACTGTAGGTAGGACAAGAAGTAATGGGCTTCATCTGCAGCAAGGGAGATTTAGGTTAGATACCATGAAGAACTTTCCAACTAGAATGGTAGTTAAGCTCTGGAATACGCCTCCAAGGGAGGCTGCGGAGTTCCCATCATTGGAGGTTTTTAAGAACAGGTTAGACAAACACCTATCATAGTTGCTCTAGGTTTGTCCTGCCACAGAACACAGGGCTGGAATTGATGACCTCCAGCCCATTTGCAGGATTATATGATTTCTCTTAACAAGCTTAATATAATAGTGTTTCCCAAAAATACTGGAGGAAGTTGCTCTGTCAGAGTTTCTGTTACAGAACGGCAGTAGGTTTAGTAGAATCCCTTTTGGCTGATAATTTATTAAATATTTTTTCCTTTCTGTGCTAGAGTACATATAAACCAACATTTTATAAACCTCTTGGCTTCTGGTTCATACCTAGAGCCTAATCCTACAAACAGAAATATTATATATTATATATAAAAATAAAAAACACATAATTCTATTTACGAGTAATCCCAGTTGAAGTCTGGGACAATCACACATGTAAAGTTACCCACATGTATATCTGTTTGCAGGATTGAGCCCTTAATCTGTCTTCACGTTAGGCTTCAGAAAAAAATATTATCCTTTCTCCTCAACTTATACATGATTTTTGGAACAATACAGGGACAGTTATTTCTGGAAGGAGGGAAGCAGTCCGCTAGGACTGCCCTCTAAACATGTTAGCATAGCATTGCAGAGGGTTCAGAGAAAGAGAGATTCAGAAGGTTAGCCTTGAGAACATAAAAGAAAAAGGACGTTATTTGTGGTGGTGGAATTAATTTTTAATTTTCTCCTCTAAAAGCAGAATAGCGACCTTCCTAGTATTACTATCAGCTTTTTGGTCTGGAAAAGGCATTATGACACATACTTCATAGGAGGATTGCAGTCAGACATAGAACTATAGCATTATTGGTAATATTTACTGGTGCTTGTTCAGTTTGTTTTTTTTTTAAATAAATCACTTCTGTCTGAAAACGTACTTAATGCTACACGTAACACTTATGCCCCCTATAAAAAAAAAAAGGAGAAACATTAATTCCATTTTCCCAGTTTGTTTACTTTATGCATTTGATAGTATTTCCCCTATTGGTATGATTTTACACAGCAACTGGAGAAAACCTTTTAAAAATATAAAATGACTGTAAAACCACTAAAATTTGCAGGGGGACACTGGAATAAGCGTTATATCAGCAACTCATTTTTAAAAACTGAGTGGATTTCAGGTTGATTACGTCCCTCAGCAGTAGTAGGCTCAGCAGTGTTTACCCCAGGGTTTTGGAGAGAACAAAGATAAACATCAAGAAAACAAGCAATGCTCCGTCCTGGGAAAAAACCAAAAACTTATGTACATCATTACAGAGTTTGTAAGGTGCTGTAGTTTAATACAGTGGATTTCAACCTGTGGTCCGCAGACCCCGGGGGTTTCACAGACTACGTCTAAGATTTCCAAAGGGGTCCACACTTTCATTCAAAAATTTGTAGGGGTCTGCAAATGCAAAAAGGCTGAAAATCGCTGGTTTAATACCTTGGAACTAATGGCATAGGCATTCTGCATGGCTAGTATGAAGATACATCCCATGAAACCACAATCCCCAAGGTCAACGTGAAAAAGGGAATAGCAGAATTTTCACACTTTTTTGCCCGTTTTATGATACAATTGTACATCATACAAAGTATCAGGGCTCTACAATATGTAAAGCATGAGTTCAGGGCCTGCTACAGATTTTTAATGCCAAGATGCAAATTTATTTTTGTTGTGAATATGCAACCAAATATCTGAATTTATTTCACTCAGGAAAATACTATATATACTCTATCACAACCCTCCCCAGATGGATAAGCAAAAATGGAAAAATTTTTATAAGCTGTTCATAAGCCGACCCTATAATTCAGGGGTCAGCAAACTTTGGCTCCTGGGCCATCAGGATAAGCCACCAGGGGGCCGAGATGGTTTGTTTACCTTGAGCGTCCGCAGGCACAGAGGTAAACCTAAGTAACAGTGTCCCAGCGTGCCAGCTGCTTACCCTGATGGGCCAGGACAGCAACTGGTGGGGAAATTTTTTGAGGGGTGGAGAGAAGCTGGGAGTCAGGAGAGTAACCCCTGTGACCACCCCCCACATGACCTCACCCCTAGCCTAGGACCCTAACACTCTCCCCATTCTATCCCTTCCCACTTTATCCGGGGAGGGTCAAGGCAGGATGTCTCTGAACTGGCCACAGTCGGCTCAGGTGGGCTGGGCCGCGCAGCGCGGCCCAGCCTGCCAGCCCCGGAGCTGCAGCTGCTTTGGAGGCTGAGGGGAGAGCATACTGGCCAGAAGCGGAGAGACTCTGGCCCCGCCTCTTCCCTTCTGTCTCTGCTGGCTGTGCTGCCTCTCCTTGCGCCCTCTGTTTGGGGGAGGGGCTGTGTCCCACCTCTCCCTCTCTATACCCATTCATAAGCCGACCCTCTTCTCCTGTGCTTCCCTTTTTTACTACAAAAAATTTGGCTTATGAACAAGTATATACGGTAGTTGTCTTCTGTGCAATTTAAAAAAAACCCCAATTACTATGTTTAGTATTATCTAAGTCTGAGATTTAAGGCATGCAAACCCTTAGAATTGGTGTGAAACGGTTAATTCATAAATCGTTCATCAAGATTTGGCTTTAATAAAACTGAATCCTAGAAATATGAAAAGTGATCTTTACTATTATTCTCCTGCTGTAACATAGAGATCACAACCAAGGATTGGGTCAAAGACCTGCACAGTTTGCTGGATTAATAAATTGGGTAAAATGCATTTGAGATCACATGAGCAATGAATTAACAAATAGGTCGGAGGAACAGTACACATTATCTACCTTCAAGAAACTCCCTCCCAAAAACCTCAACACACTTACTCCGACCAGGAGAGTTTAGAAGTGCTGCAGAAGATGACAAACGTTTGTTGATGACAGCTTCTGTTTGTTTGAGGTTTGCTGTGGATGTGGAACGTTTGTTGGCTGCAGAAAGAAACGTTTATTTTAGCATTCATTTTCAGTCAGAAAAAGTGTCCTTTAACATATTTCTCTGGCGATAAATTTGGAAGTGCAAGTATTACTTCCCAAAGCCATTTCCAGTTCTACTCCCATTCTTTTACACAGTACTTCCCACTCAAGGATCTCAAAGCACTTCAGAAACAATTCATAAATCAAAAATCTTTTTGAGGTAGGTAAGTATTTCCTGGTAGTGCATGCTAAAAGTAGCACAAACCAGCATGGCAAAATCCTAAAATTCTGCACATTATGTTGCATGCATATCAAATGTTAATAGCAAAGCTGGTTAACTTATTAGCAAATAAAGCCATACTAAAGGGAAAATAAGGATACTAACCTTGGAAGGAGCTTCTTTTCCCTTTTCAAAAGGCTCACTCAACATGCTATGGCAGTTTCCTCTAGAAGCAGCCAATATATGAGAATCTGACTGGATTGGCCTGCATGTATGTATGTGAGTGAGCAAGTGTACAAACCCCAGAACTGCTACATTGCTACCCTCTCTGATACACCAAGAAACTGCTTTAAGGAGGTGCGAAAGGACAGCAAAGTAAGAGCAGACTGAGAAGTTTCCTTTTTTAGGACATTGCACTCTCACAGCATGATTTGAAAGATCTACTGCATATCACCTGAATAGTAAATACCAGAAATGGAGATTTAAGTTTGGGATACTTTTTCTAAGGCAGACACAAAGGTTATTTTATAAGGGAAAATGGCAGAGAACTGGGATAGCTGCAACTGCTTTTGGAGTTTTTAGATGAACTTCAGGAATTTTCTAAGGGAAATTACATCCATGAATAGTTATTTTCTATCACTTCCTTGCTAATCCCCTTTCCTTATTATTATTATTTTTTTAATATAGGATATGTGCTAGGAGTGGGATTTTCAAAAACACATCGCAATAGCCTGACTATTCACATGAACTTGTTATCAAAAAGTCAACTGACTCCAAGTATGAGTGATATACAACATTGTAAAACTAAACCTTATTAGGAACAAGGGGATACCTACGTGGTATTTGCATTTCCATTAGCAAGAAAGCTTTAAGTTACACTGATCGTTTAAAATTCTAATGAACTCTACTTAACCTGTCTGGCCGACACAATTTTAATGACTTGATAAATGGCTTCAATTATTTAGTCTGGCCATTAGCAGGAAGAATTGCTTCTGAAGTCCTCGGTAATTATCTGAGAAAAAATTTTCATTGTATCAAATCAATGGTTTCTTAATTACTGGTATGACTTCCTTCTGTGTTTGTAGGATTTTCTTTGGAAAAAGAGTTATAAATCATTTATATATGAAAAATTGCAAGAACTGCGGCAAGTGTGCAACATAATGCCAGAGTATTTTTTCAATGTGCACACAGGGCCTACGTGGGTACTAGAGAGTGTGGCATCAAACTTCATATTCTCTAAAGGCATGCACTTTTGTGTCTCAGGCACTTCATCATCTGGTTTTGTGATAGGGAACTGTTCTCGACTGCTGGGATTTCGCCATCAAGGACTATGTATTTTATTATGCAATGTTGCCATTTCTCCCAGGCTTCCTGACAACAGAATCTAACCCTGCACCAAGTGGAAACCTCTATAAACTGGCATTTCTCCCGCACTCAAACTCCCTCCCAGAGCTTGCATCCTCCCCATGCCCAAACTCCCTGCCTCTTAGTTAACCAGCATTTTTCACTTATTGGTCCCCCCCCAGCCCCTGAACATGCCGGATAAAACAGCTTTTACTGTAAAATGCTTGATTGTGGGTTTGTTTTTTTTTTAAATTCATTTCAAACCACCAATGGGGAGTAATCCTGAATCATGTGCATTATCTCAATGTACATTATTTTCTGTATATAGGATTTTATCTTCCGTATGTTCTTGAAATGTCTGATTATATATGGTGTTCTTTTCAGTACACTTGTGAATCTACTGCTATCTCAGCCAGAGATTTACCTTGCTTGATCAAGAGTTCTAAATATTTATGTTCACATGAAACCGATTCTGATCATGACAGAATGTGCCTGGAAAGAAAGACTGTTGGGATACATTTTCTTGGATCATGAATTATTAAACACAGAAGGCTTTTCTGCAGTATCTGGAATAGCTTTGGTCTCCCAGCATATTTAAAACCTCATCAACCTATCTCTGAATATGCCACATGAACAGACAGACAGAAGAGAATTTTGCAAATATTATATAACTCTCTTCTAATGATGTTAGAGAAACTGAGACATTATTAATCAATAATGTGATAATACTATAGCAACAACAACGTTAGATACTGGGAAACAATTGGAATTAATACATATACTCAGGATCAAGTTTAATAGAGGTGAACCAATCCAATCAAAACTGGTTAATTTTGGAGAAAACTTCCAATCCATGCGGAGGGGAGCAGGAGAAGAGGGAAAAAAATGTGCTATGGCTGCCAGAATAAGCTGTGGCACTTAAACCACGCTCAGTTAAACTTTCATTGAGTTTTCAAGTCTCATATGGTCAGCATTATGAGACAGCTGGACTAGATTAGTATAGCTATGAGCATGCACAGATTTTTCAGTGCCGATAGACTTAGCTGGGTCTCAGATGCAGGGGCTGTCATTTTAGCCCTCAGTTACAAAAATGAAACATCCCTGATTACACATAGCTATGCTGGCAAAGGTTTGGCGAGGACATGGCCTATGTCGCTCAAGGGCATGAAGATGCATGATCCCTGATGGATGTAGATGTGCCGACAAGAGTGTCTAGTGTAGATATAGTTCTACCAGGCAATTATTTTGCTGGAATAAACTATACCAGCAAAAACAAGTTTGGCTGGTGTAAATGATGTCCGCATTGAAAGTGCTTTTGCCAGTTATAATATACCACCAAAGCCCTTCAAGTGTAGACCTGGCCTTAGAAACCATGTGAATTGCTTATAAGTTAGTCTATGAGTGTGTCTCAACCTGTTCCACAGAAGGTGCTAGAAAGTCAATGAAAAATGAATTTTAAAAGTTTGGAATCACTATCGCTCATTGGAATAGCTGTCACTCATTATTTTTGCAAACTCCTTCCACAGAAATTAAATGTAGTTAAAGGAAAAGGTTGCCCTATATATTTATATCATGAAAATGTACCACGTGTGAAACGTACTAAATTCGTGCACTGGAGAGTTTCTCCAGCCATTGTTTAAACTGTTTGCAAAGTAAATCACTGTTTACAAAATTCTGGTTTACAGAGTACCATATTAATATATAGTCAGCATATATCCAGAGCCAGAAAGACTGCCCAATTTTTCCCATGCTTTATATCCTCATCCTTGAGGCACTAAACTGCAGATAATACCCTGTCTCAGACTCGATGATGATCTCGTCAATGGAAAGGCCCATCTTAATTGGCTGGGAGGAATTGTTAAATATATAGGGCATGCTCTCCACAGAGGACCCAGTGTGCTGCTTCTGCAGTGCTCTGAGCCCTGCTGGTCCAGATCCAGCAATACAGCTATATCGAAGTAACTCCCCTGAACTCCAATCAGTGAACGTGAGAATTCCAGTTCAAAAGGTTAGTGGTTAGTGTAAAGTAACAGCAAAAGGCCATTTTGGAAATCAATACTACCAGCTCCACCTTCATCTGCAGTCTGTGGCTCTGTAGAAGAACAAGGTTTGTAAGATCAATCACAAGGCTGGACACTACTTAATGTAACAGATATGGGGAAAGTAGAAATAATACTTATAATTAAGGTAATTATTATTTCAACAAACACTTTATAGGACTTAAGCTCTAGATAGAGCCTGATAGCCAACACCACAATTAGTTCCAGACTGAGCATTTCTGAAACAACTCCAACACTAGAGCAGAAAGCAAAAGTGAGCTCAGGTATGTTTTTTATTTCTGCACAGTTACTTTTAAAATTCCCATTGACTCGCATGTATCTCTGTCCTTACAACCTCCCTCTCTTCAACCGGAAATTGAGACGTTGTTATTAACAACTCACTACACCAAATCTGATTTTCCCTTAAAATATTTTTATTGCTCACGAAAGTCAGGGCCTGATCATGATTAGTGCCATGCACTGTGAAGACCTCCTTTCAGTTCCCATTATTTTCAATCCATTTCAGTCATAGATGCCAAGGCCAGAAGGGACCACTGTGATCATTTAGCCTGACATCTTCCATAACTCTGGCCATAGGACTGCCCCAAAATAATTCCTAGAGCAGCTCTTTCAGACAAATATCCAATTCTGAATTAAAAACACTGAGTGATGAAGAACTGACCACAACTCTTGGTAAATTATTTCAATAGTTAACCACCCTCACTGTAAAATGTATGCCTTATTTTCAGTCTGAAATTTCTCTAGCTTTAACTTCCAGCCACTGAATAATGTTGCACCTTGCTCTGCTAGATTGAAGAGCCCATTATTAAATATTTGATTCCCATGTAGAACTTAGACCAATCAAGTCAACCTTTAGCCTCTCTTTATTAAAGAAAGTAGACCAAGCTCCTTGAGTCTCTCACTATATGGTTTGTTTTCTAATCCTTGAATCATTCTCGTGGGTCTTCTCTGAAACCTCTCTAATTTATCAATATCCTCCTTGAATTGTGGGCCCCAGAAGTGGACACAGTATTCCAGCAAAGGTAGCCAAATACAGAGGTACAACAACCTCTGTACACCTACTCAAGATTCCTGTTTACGCATCTCAGGATCACATTAGCTCTTCAGCACATATCACCACACTGAGTCAACACAGCCTTGTCGCTACAAGTCAGCATCTATAAACGCTCTCTATATTTTGTCAGCACTTTTGCTGATGAAATGTTTCCAGCGCCATGAGCGGCATTAGCTTTGTCATCAGGAGAGCGCTCCTGCCTACAAAGCCGCATTCACACTGCCATTTGCGTTGGCAAAACTTTTGTCTTTTGCATGGGGGAAGGGAGGGGAGCTTTTTTAAGTATCTGTGAAAGACAAAAGTTCTGTCGACAACATTTCAGTGTACACAAGCCCTGTGTCCTTCCGCTTCCCTTATCAATTTTCTAAAATGCCTAACTTCTGATTTATATGCATTACTATCAATTTCACCTCTCTTCTATTTGTTAAATATTATTAATTTTTTTTTAAATAGCTGTCTTCACTTCCCTTCTAAAGCAGATTGATTAACCAGTACAGCCATCTTCCTCGATTGTGGTTTTTTGTGTTCTTAAATGACTCCCCATTATCATTCAGTTTCCAGACCAAAGCCTTCGTCCCAGCTGATCTGGCTCATAATTATTTTCAAGCTTTGTGAAACTTGCCCTTATAAGGGACCAAGTATACATACTACTGGTCTGGACTTAATTTAGCTTGTATATTATAAATCTGATCTAGTCATGAACACTTGTACCTAAACTGCCATAAATTTTTGTTCCATGATCAGTTCATCTTTATCTGCTAGGACAAGGTATAAAAGAATTCCCCTGTGTTGGTCACAACACTTTTTGAGTTAGGAAATTTTCAACTATAATGTTTAGAAATTCCAAACATGTTTTGATACTGCCTGAATGAGACCATCAACATGTGTCATTCAAACTCAAGTCCCCCATGATCATTCAGTTTTTTTCCTATAAATTATAGATAAGTGATTAAGTAGGCAGGTCATCCTGTTCTACTATTCTAATGTTGGGCTTCTGATCAGCAGAAATTGCTAATTATGTCAAATTACATGATGGTTTAATAAGGACCTGTTTGAGACCAAGTACATTTAAAATGTGTAACCTCGGTGGTATTCAGCACGGACTCCAAAGCTGAAAAGTTTGAGCATTAACCCCGTGTCATCTTACCCATTTATTCTCTATTTAAAATATGAGCATCATCAATTAGTATTCAAAGCAAGTCTATTAAAGGATGCATTTTCAAGGCATTTTACATGTCATAGCTGCATATTCATTATATTAAACAATAACAGTATTAAATAGAAATAATTAAAACAGAATTATAAATACTACTTTTGAATTAATCTTCAAGGCATCTTAATTATAAAATGAGACAACACTATAAATCAACATATTGCACTAAATTTTAGCTACCCTTACCAGTCTTGCAGTCCGAATTTGAAGTTACAGACCCTCCCCATGACCATCTCTTTTGTCGTGTTTCCAGCCGTTGGCTCCGCTCCAAAGTACGATGCACAACTGCTTCATATCGCTCCTATTTCAAAATTATATCTCTATAAGGCTACATAAACCATTATTAAGCACAACTATGTTCAACACAAAACAATCTTTCTTCCCCAGAGAGTTTGAAATCTATCAAAAACATCTGTTTTACCTGCACCATGTGACCATAACTAATTCTAAAACAAATTTAATGGGCAAAAAGGCTGAAGACACCAATTAATCATTTTAATATAATGCACAAATATTCCTCTAATATTTCACACAGAGATGTGCTACACTGAAGTGAAATTGGACTTTTAGGTTTAACACATTCAAAGTGCATTTGATCAACAATCTGGTGTAGCAACTATGTATCAGTTCAGTTATATTATACAGAACACCACTTATTCACAGGTGTCTTGATTACCAGAGACTTATAAATAAATATAAAGTGGGAGGAAGGATTATAAAATCTCAAGTGTTTAAACTGTCAATTCTAGTTTTCCAACGAAGCAACCATTAAGGTATGAAACTTCAGAATTCTCCTGAAATAAATTACAATTGTTTAAGTGTTCATATATTAAACAATCTCAAAAATATTTGAAGTAAACTAGTAGAGATCTTTCTCTGTGAAAAAAGGCCTTTAATTAACATCCCACTGGGCTTTAAAAAAAAAAAAGTTAGAATGTTGGCTAGAAGAAGATTTTTTTAGAAAAATAATTAATTCTCTTGTAAGAAGAGAACTCATGAACTTCAAAGCACAACTGCTGACAGAAAATACTGTTGCTAATTGAAATATCTAAATAAAGTACATTCTTTTTTAAAAACTGTTTAAAAGTCTGCATTAACAAATATTAAGGACACTATCTTTTCAAAGTACGATACAAACATTAACCCATCTCTCTAAACATGAAGGAATTTTGCCATCGACTTCAATGGAAGCAAGATGGAACCCAAAAGAAGGTAAAACTTAAAAGGAAAACTTTATGACAAGCTGAAAGTCCGTTTTTACTTGTAAACTCTGGATATCAGCAATAATTGTTGACATGACTAACATCTGGAACAGCACTGGAGTACAGCTCTCCCCTGTCTCAGGTATTTGTATCAATTGGCGGAGAAGGAAAACAAAATGCAGAACACTGAACTCCAGTCCTATCATATAAAAAGGGTTACACAGTTCACTTTTTAACAGACCTCCTCTTCACCATCCTCAGGGTTTATAAGCATATGGGACTGCCTGGCTATGAAGATCAACAACAGAGTCATATCCTGGAATAGCTACAATTGAGAGCTCCTTCGTCAGTATTTATCACCAACACGCTACAAGATACCAAGGGACCAGTTATCCAAACAATTCTCTCTCCTTGGGACAGAAGGCTTCCATTCTCTCTTAACATGCATTTCATAACAACAGTTTAAAAGTTTTTGCATGCACTTTAGGGTTTCTTCAGTGACAAAAAACTTGGAAGGAAAGGATAAAAATGCCCCAAGCTCTGAAGAAACAGGAGGTCTTGTTTGCCATGCAAAGCTTTCCAGAAAAATATTACACTTCTACCTTGATATAATGCTGTCCTTGGGAGCCAAAAAAATCTTACCAAGTTATAGGTGAAAGCGTGTTATACTGAACTTGCTTTGATCCACCGGAGTGCGTAGCCTGCCCCTCTGGAGCACTGCTTTACCGCGTTATATCCAAATTCGTGTTATATCAGGTGCCGTTATATCAAGGTAGCGGTGTATTTGGACTGCAGATTATCTACCTCTAAAGAAAGATAAGACAACTCCAATCTGGTTTATTTTACTGACTTTTGGTACAATCTAGGACTGATATCCTGTAATCGCATCCATGTGGACAGAACTCTAAGGTTCAATGACCAAAGTATCTAGACAAGGATCTACAGAACACACTGTTCCTGAGATTCTTTGAATTAATTTTATTGCAGCAGAATTTAAAGGTCCCAATCGGGGATCAGGGCCCTATTGCACCAACATAATGAGAGTATCTCAATAAGATTACAATCTAAGCATGGCTGCACACACAACCTATATATTTTGCATAGCTAGTAACAATGCACTTGAGTCTTAATTATTGTCATTAAACAGAATAATGTTTTTAATCTTAGTAATGAGGCTTTCATGATTAGTCTCAGGCAGGTCGCAATTAATTCTTCCACCTGTTCTCACTATGGCGATTCCTTTTTTAAGTTACCTGTGGGAGGTGACTAATCAGAAATGATTTGGCTGAAACATAAAACAAAGAACGAAAAAACATAGTTTGCTATGTCCTTTATCATCCATTGTGCTCGGTAAATCTTGAAGTGGAGGAAGAGGTCTTAAATGATTTATGTCAAACGATCTGGAAAAAGGGGTAAACAGTGAAGTGGCAAAATCTGCAGATGATCTAAAACTACTCAAGATAGTTGAGTCCTAGGCCGACTGTGACGAGCTACAAAAGGATCTCTCAAAATGAGTGACTGGGCAACAAAATGGTAGATGAAATTCAATGTTGATAAATGCAAAGTAATGCACATTGGAAAACATAATCCCAACTACACATATAAAATGATGGGGTCTAAATTAGCTGTTACCACTCAAGAAAGATCTTGGGAGTCATTGTGAATAGTTTTCTGAAAACATCCACTCAATGTGCAGCGGCAGTCAAAAAAGCAAACAGAATGTTGGGAATCATTAAGCAAGGGATAGATAATAAGACAAAAAAAATATTGTCTCTATATAAATCTGTGGTATGCCCACATCTTTAATACTGCGTGCAAATGCGGTTGCCCCATCTCAAAAGAGATATATTGGCATTGGAAAAGGTTCAGAAGAGGGCAACAAAAATTATTAGGGGTATGGAACGGCTGCCATACGAGGCGAGATTAATAAAAATGAGACTTTACAGCTTGGAAAAGAGATGACTAAGGGGGGATACGATGGAGGTCTATAAAATCATGTCTGATGTGGAGAAAGTAAATAAGGAAGTGTTATTTACCCTCTCTCACAACACAAGAGCTGGGGTCACCAAATGAAATTAATAGGCAGCAGATTTCAAAACAAACAAAAGGAAGTATTTCTTCATACAATACAAAGTCAACCTGTGGAACTCCTTGCCAGAGGATGTTGTGAAGGCCAAGACTATAAGAGTTCAAAAAAGAACTAAATAAGTTCATGGAGGATATTAGCCAGGAGGAACAGAGATGGCATCCCTAGCTTCTGATTGCCAGAATCTGGGAGCGGGTGACAGGGGATGGATCACTTGATGATTACCTGTTCTGTTCATTCCCTCCGGGGGACTTGGCATTGGTCACTGTCGGAAGACAGGATACTGGGCTAGATGGACCTTTGGTCTGACCCAGTACGGCTGTTCTTATGGGTACATATCAAACACTTTATTTTAAATAATTTTCTGATCATATTTCTCATTTTCCAGCCCCTGCCTTCACTTCTTGGTTGAACGCAGTTTGTATGGGTTAGACTCTCATCATTAGGCAAAACTAGAAGATACTCTTCCAGGTGCTAGGTTCTGTGTGTGTAAATGTCTGCATCTGATCCTCTTCTAAGGAGAGGATCTGGTGAAGCTCAGGTTAATATCAGTCAGGGACTGATTTGTCAGGGATTATTTCCTGATAATCAAATAAATGGTTTCACCAAAAGCCACTGGTGTTGCCTTCAGGCTAAACTTTCTTTGGAGAAAGTCTGAAGCTAAAAACAGTGCTTTTGTGTTCCAAGAGATGAAGTTCCATTAGACTGCAATTCCATTTTGAATCACCAACAGTACAGGACAAACATTTCTGCTTGTTTTTCAGCAATGTAAATTATTTCTTTAGCTGCTACACTGAAATACCTGGGACTTAAATTATCTTCAAATAACATGAGCGTAACAGCATTCAAGTTAAAGAGATGCACAAGAGGAACATCGGGTAGCTGAAAATAGCACAAAATGTAAGTGTAACCAGTGTAGGATGATGCTTCTAAGAGTGCAGAATGCCCATATTAGATCAGAGGGAGGACAAAGTGACAGTCATAAAAGGATGGCCAATACATAGTTCAAAGTTGCAGAGGATAACTAGATAAGGCAGAAAGTAGTCTGATCAGCAGCACAAAAGAAGGCATCATGAGTAGTAACATAGGAGAACTGAGAGACAGTGGGAACCAGCCAGAACCCAGTGGGAAACACATTAAGTCAGAAAACCATGTTAGTTTACTAAAAACACAGCAAAACTGGTCTACAAAATGAAAGTGAAAATGTCAGGGATATTTTCACACTCTATGTTAAAAATGATTAAAGAACAAACTAAGATAACTAGCTAATGTTCCCTTTGGTACAGGGAGAGCTAGGACCAACTGGAATTAACTGTGAGACTAAATAATGGATCACCATTGAAAAAGGTAAAGTGTGTGCTTTGAATACTGGAGTAGGAATTCCAACAACTTTCAAAAGAACTGATCAATGTACTTTATACTATCCTTAACTAATCTATTTCACAATAAGGATATAATTTAGACAATTTTCACAATGTTACATAATAGCCATGAACAATACCTTTTCCGCCTCTATTTTTTGTTTTCTTTTTTCTTCTACTGCAGCTCTTCTCTGTTCTTCTTTCTGTTTCTGTTCTTTCAATTTTCTCTGCTTTTCTTCCATCTGTTTTTCATACTGGAGTTTTGCTTTTTTTTCCTTTTCAAATATCTGTGTTTCTTTGGCAGCTATTCATGTTAAAAAAAATTAAATAAGTAAACTTAAATCAAACTTTAAAAAGTATTCACAAATACTACAATTGACAAAGATGAAAAGTATATTAGTTCACCTCTACAACATAACACTCTAGCTGATCTAATTCAGATGTATAGTTAATCTTACATCTTAATCAAATAATGTTGCATGTGACCTAATCTTCCATTCCATTGTGTCCCCACCTCTGGGAACAGACTGGAACTTTTTCTGAAGTATTACACTTTATGATCAGTATGTAAGTTCATAGAGAACATACCTTATACTATGCATACTTTTGCGGTGCTGTCATAATGCATTTACCAACATTGAATTTCAAAGTAATGCATACTGGAAAACAATCTCAACGACACATATAAAATTATGAGGTCTAAATTAGCTGTTACCACTCAAGAAAGAGATCTTGGAGTCACTGTGGATAGTTCTCTGAAAACATCCACTCAATGTACAGCAGCAATCAAAAAAGCAAACGGAATGCTGGGAATCATTAAGAAAGGGGTAGATAGGACAGAAAATATCATATTGCCTCTATATAAATCCATGGTATGGCCACATGTTGAATACTGCATTGTTGCCTCATTTCAAAAAAAGATATATTGGAATGGGAAAAGGTTCAGAAAAGAGCAACAAAAATTATTGGGGTACGGAACAGCTTCCATATGAGTAGAGATTAATAAGACTGGGACTTTTCAGATTGGAAAAGGGATGACTAAGAAGTGATATTATAGAGGTCTATAAAAATCATGACTGGTGTGGAGAAAGTAAATAAGGAAGTGTTATTTACTCCTTCTCAAAACACACAAACTGGGAGTCACCAAATGAAATTAATAGGCAGCAGGTTTAAAACAAATGGAAGTATTTCTTCACACAACACACAGCGAACCTGTGGATCTCTCTGCCAGAGGATGTTGTAAAGGCCAAGACTATAACAGGGCTGATAAAAGAACTAGATAAATTCATGGAGGATAAGTCTATCAATGGCTATTAGCCAGGATGGGTAGGGATGGTGTCCCTAGTCTCCGTTTGCCAGAAGCTGGGAATGAATGACTGTTCTGTTCATTCCCTCTGGGGCACCTGGCATTGGCCACTATCAAAAGACAGGATACTGGACTAGATGGACCTTTGCTCTGACCCAGTATGGCCGTTCTTATGTTCTTAATATTAAAGCCTCACTAGGAACCTGGGCATCAGAGGAAAACTTAATATGGACTTCTGTGTTGCATTTCCCACCCATTTATTGCAATAATAAAAAAAAATTCTAAATCACTGAATGAGAAAATGAGAAAACATGGCAGTTAACACGTCAGAGTTCAGACTACATGTACTTTCTCAAAAGTTCAGAATTTTCAACAACATACTTCTGGAAATTACTGTACAGTTTAAAGGCAAGCCCACAAAATAAAATAAATGAGCCCCAAACTGAACACAATGGCAGAGAAGCCTGAGGCCAGCAGGAAGATGTTAACTACATGGATAAGCCACTGTACTAGTACGCAGACCGTCTCTGAGCTTTACCACACTTGTAGATGCATGGCCCACATTTATACAACTTTTCCTGGATGAGACCCTGGATTCTTATCTAAAATGAAGTGCAATACAAATTTATTTGATAAGGACTCAATCCAGGAGCCTTTTATTCTTTCTAGAATCTTAAACAAGAGATAACGTTGAAGGCCATCAAGCAGATGGCCAAACGTTTTTGGATCATCAATAATATTGTCTGGATGGTATTCTATACACAATATAAACACAGAATCCGTCAAGGGTCTTTTGTCTACCCTGATACTTTTCTCAAAATCTCTCACTCACCAATACCGCCGCATTGGTGGGTTGTAAAAGTGGGGACTGGGTGCTTGCAAAGATTGGCCACTAACATTTTACCACTATGTAATCTACCCCACACAGGCTGGAAGTGGAAGTTTAAGGAGAGCGCCACTGTACACAAAGACAAGACGACTTTGGGAAAGAACTAATGTGTGGCATTGTATGTAACTTATACCACAAGCATTAATACATATTATTTTAACACATAATTAAACGTGAATACACCATTTTGCTTTTCACGCTCTTCTCTTCGCTCCCGAGCTAGTCTTTGTCTTTCTTCTGTTCTCAGAATGGAGCCATCTATCACTGTCAAAAACAATGGGTTGTAATTGTCAGTCATTTAGAACACAGATTTAAAAAGAAACAAGCTGTTTTAAATATAGATTGTTGAAATAATTACTGAACTCATTCTGAGAGGCACTCATTCACCACAGCATAATGTACTTCATGCAGGTTAGAAGATTACCAACAAGCTTGTCCTCCAGTACAGCATGTACTCTGGAACTCCCCCCCTGCTCCCCCAATAACTAATCCAACAATTTTAAGAGGCCCAGCAAATACCAGACATAAGATTAAATGTCCCAAGACATGAAATTAATAGAAAGCCTAAACAAAGAGGTGGGCCCTGCATTATGCTCTAACCACAGCCCATTATTTCTGGCAGGTGTAAATTCCAGAGGTGAGAGGCTGTGACCAAGAATGACCTGTCTCTGGCTCCCACAAAGGTTACTACAAATGCAATTAGCTGAAGTGCTACAATTATAAAAACCACGTGTTGTGAAGAGCCAAGGAGAAAATGGTCTTTCAGTTGAGCAGAGCCCAGACCATTTGGGTCTTTGTAGACAGTACCAACACCCTTAATTGCACCTGGAAGCGAACTGGCAACAAGAGCAGAGTATAGAGCACAAAAATTAATTTGCCCTATTCAGAGTGGGCAAGCTGCTAACTGAATCCTGGGAAGGGCAAGAGTGGAAGCCTGAGTGATGTCCTAAAGTTACTGAGTTATCTAAAGGAAGAAAGCAAAGGCACTTCAGAACAATCCTATCCAACCCTGTCAACTCCCACCCGTGAGGTAACAACTTTCAAGATCAACAGTAGCCAGAGATTACACCTGGTTTAGTTGCAGTCTGTAGGTTTACTGCAGTTTGGACTGGAACAGGGCTAATACCACTTTGGTTTCTTCTTTCTTCTGCTATTGCTTGGGCTGCAGCAACTGTAAAAAAACAAAACAAAAACTAAAAACAGTTTAAAGAGACAATTACTACCAATACAATTGTCATCAACGGGCTCATTTATTTATTTTATTCCTGAAATCTCTGATCAGGTTTTCTTTCCCATCATTTTGCATGGATACCCCTTCATGTCACAAGCTGTAGACTTGCCTACAGCTCAACTGCCTGTCCAGTATAAAGGCTGGTCAGGAATGTGGACTTTTGCAGTCTATGACAATTATCCTATCCCCATGCTACTGGGGGAAGACTTGGCCAACCAGGTGAGGCGGGCCAAGAGAGTGGGAATGGTTACCCGTAGCCAAACCAGGCAAGCTCCCAGACCCATTCCTGTTCCTGAGCCGTCCACAGAGGCCCCGTCTGTGTTACCAGAAACCCAGACAGAGGTAGTGGACCCGGATTCCATGCCTACCACTGAAACAGCCACAGCATCTCCAGTCCCAGGCCTGGAACTGGAACAGCAACCAGCACCAGCAAGTGCAACCACATCTTCAAACTCAACGCCAGAGGGCGCCAGCGAGTCAGAACTGGCAGAAGCACAAGACAGCCATACCCAAAAGGCTCAGCCAGAGCCTGAAATACCCTCAGGTGCACCAGCGGAGAGCGGTTCACCAGCAACGGAAACAACCCCATCACCTACATCGCTTCCAGAGGGACCAAGCCCAAGTCCACAGTCTGAGGAAGAACTGGTGACCCCAGCCTCAAGGGAACAGTTCCAGACTGAGCAGGAAGCAGATGACAGCCTTCAGAAAGCTTGGGCGGCGGCACGGAGCACCCCACCGCCTCTCAGCTCTTCTAATCGATCCCAGTTTGTTATAGACCAAGGACTTTTATACAAGGAAATTCTTTCTGGTGGACACCGGGAAGAATGGCAGCCGCAAAAACAGTTGGTGGTTCCAACTATGTACCGGGGGAAGCTCTTAAGCTTAGCCCATGATCATCCCAGTGGCCATGCTGGGGTGAACAGAACCAAAGACCGGTTGGGGAAGTCCTTCCACTGGGAGGGGATGGGCAAGGACGTTGCCAAGTATGTCCGGTCTTGTGAGGTATGCCAAAGAGTGGGAAAGCCTCAAGACCAGGTCAAGGCCCCTCTCCAGCCACTCCCCATAATTGAGGTCCCATTTCAGCGAGTAGCTGTGGATATTCTGGGCCCTTTCCCAAAAAAGACGCCCAGAGGAAAGCAGTACGTACTGACTTTAGTGGACTTTGCTACCCGATGGCCAGAAGCAGTAGCTCTAGGCAACACCAGGGCTAACACTGTGTGCCTGGCCCTAACAGACATCTTTGCCAAGGTAGGTTGGCCCTCCGACATCCTTACAGATTCAGGGTCTAATTTCCTGGCAGGGACCATGGAAAAACTGTGGGAAACTCATGGGGTGAATCACTTGGTTGCCACCCCGTACCACCATCAAACCAATGGCCTGGTGGAAAGGTTCAATGGAACTTTGGGGGCCATGATACGAAAATTCATCAACGAATTCTCCAATAATTGGGACCTAGTGTTGCAGCAGTTGCTGTTTGCCTACAGGGCTGTACCACATCCCAGTTTAGGGTTTTCACCATTTGAACTTGTGTATGGTCACGAGGTTAAGGGGCCATTACAGTTGGTGAAGCAGCAATGGGAGGGGTTTACGCCTTCTCCAGGAACTAACATTCTGGACTTTGTAAGCAACCTACAAAGCACCCTCCAACACTCTTTAGCCCTTGCTAGAGAGAACCTAAAGGATGCTCAAGAAGAGCAAAAGGCCTGGTATGACAGACATGCCAGAGAACGTTCCTTCAAGGTAGGAGACCAGGTTATGGTCTTGAAGGCGCAACAGGCCCATAAGATGGAAGCATCATGGGAAGGGCCATTCACGGTCCAAGAGCGCCTGGGAACTGTAAACTACCTCATAGCATTTCCCAATTCCTCACTAAAGCCTAAAGTGTACCATGTTAATTCTCTCAAGCCTTTCTATTCCAGAGACTTACAGGTTTGTCAGTTTACAGTCCAGGGAGATGATGCTGAGTGGCCTGACGGTGTCTACTACGACGGGAAAAAAGACGGTGGCGTGGAAGAGGTGAACCTCTCAACCACCCTGGAACGTCTGCAGCGGCGACAAATCAAGGAGCTGTGCACTAGCTTCGCCCCATTGTTCTCAGCCACCCCAGGACGGACTGAACGGGCATACCACTCCATTGATACAGGTAATGCTCACCCAATCAGAACCCCACCCTACCGGGTGTCTCCTCATGCCCAAGCTGCTATAGAACGGGAGATCCAGAACATGCTACAGATGGGTATAATCCGCCCATCTACCAGTGCATGGGCATCTCCAGTGGTTCCGGTACCCAAACCAGATGGGGAAATACGCTTTTGCGTGGACTACCGTAAGCTAAATGCTGTAACTCGTCCGGACAACTATCCAATGCCACGCACCGATGAGCTATTGGAGAAGTTGGGATGTGCCCAGTTCATCTCTACAATAGACTTAACCAAGGGGTACTGGCAAGTACCGCTAGATGAACCTGCCAAGGAGAGGTCAGCATTCGTCACCCATGCGGGGGTGTATGAATTCAATGTCCTTCCTTTCGGCCTTCGAAATGCACCCGCCACCTTCCAGAGGCTGGTAGATGGTCTACTAGCTGGACTGGGAGAATTTGCAGTTGCCTACCTCGATGATGTGGCCATTTTTTCAGACTCCTGGCCCGAACACCTACTACACCTGGAAAAGGTCTTTGAGCGCATCAGGCAGGCCGGACTAACTGTTAAGGCCAAAAAGTGTCAAATGGGCCAAAACAGAGTGACTTACCTGGGGCACCAGGTGGGTCGAGGAACCATAAACCCCCTACAGGCCAAGGTGGATGCTATCCAAAAGTGGCCTGTCCCACGGTCCAAGAAGCAGGTCCAATCCTTCTTAGGCTTGGCCGGATACTACAGGCAATTTGTACCACACTACAGCCAAATCGCTGCCCCATTGACCGACCTAACCAAAAAGACCCAGCCAAATGCCGTTAAGTGGACTGATGAGTGTCAAAAAGCCTTTACCCAGCTTAAGGCAACGCTCAAGTCTGACCCTGTACTCAGGGCCCCGGACTTTGACAAGCCATTCCTAGTAACCACGGATGCATCTAAGCGTGGTATAGGAGCAGTGCTCATGCAGGAAGCAACAGATCACAACTTCCATCCTGTCGTGTTTCTCAGCAAGAAACTGTCTGAGAGGGAAAGTCACTGGTCAGTCAGTGAAAAGGAATGCTATGCCATTGTGTACGCCCTGGAAAAGCTGCGCCCATATGTTTGGGGACGGCGGTTCCAACTACAAACTGACCATGCTGCACTAAAGTGGCTTCATACTGCCAAGGGGAACAACAAGAAACTTCTTCGTTGGAGTTTAGCTCTCCAAGATTTTGATTTTGAAATTCAGCACATCACAGGAGCTTCTAACAAAGTAGCTGATGCACTCTCCCGTGAGAGTTTCCCAGAATTCAGTAGTTAAAAAGTGTTCTTAAAATGTAGAAGTCTGTTAGTTATATACTTAGGAGTATATGTAAAGGTGCATGTGCTGTATTAATCTGTTTATTTTCAAGTTCTAGAAGGAAATCGCCGCCAGTGAGCTTCCCCACTGTCTGCAATTTGGGGGGCGTGTCATAAACAGATAGCTAAGGGTTAATGTCTCTTCCACCTGAAGCACCTGACCAGAGGACCAATCAGGAAACCGGATTTTTTCAACTCTGGGTGGAGGGAAGTTTGTGTCTGAGTCTTTGTTTTCTGTCTGCCTGCTTTCTCTGAGCTTTGGAGAAGTAGTTTCTACTTTCTAGTCTTCTGTTTCTAAGTGTATAGACAAAGAGATCAGATAGTAAGTTATATGGTTTCTTTTCTTTGGTATTTGCATGAATATAAGTGCTGGAGTGCTTTGATTTGTATTCTTTTTGAATAAGGCTGTTTATTCAATATTCTTTTAAGCAATTGACCCTGTATTTCATCACCTTAATACAGAGAAACCATTTGTATGTATTTTTCTTTCTTTTTATATAAAGCTTTCTTTTAAGACCTGTTGAAGTTTTCTTTACTGGGAAATTTCAGGAAAATTGAGTCTGTACTCACCAGGGAATTGGTGGGAGGAAGAAATCAGGGGGGAGATCTGTGTGTGTTGAATTTGCTAGCCTGATTTTGCATTTCCTCTGGGTGAAGAGGAAACTGTTCACTATGGTGTCATTCTACACTTAAACTAGTCACTCTTCTTCCCGCTACAGTGAAGCAACTGTGAATGGGCAAGTAAATGCAAGGGGAGAAATATTCAAAGTTAAGGACAAACAACCTATCCCCATATCTCCACACACAATTAAGAGGGAAAGACCCCTTTCAGGAGTGATCTGTACAATACTCCCAATCTTCCCACATGTAAACCCCTACAGCCAAAGTAATGAACATAGAGCTAGAAGACAGTTTGTCATCTTTTGGTTCCTAAAACAACCCAATATCGAGAACCACCACCAAGAAACTAGAAACAAACATGTAAGACTTCATATACATGAAAATGTTTTTTAAAAAAAATCTATACCCATTTGTAGTAAAAGTTATCCTAGTCAAATGATTTAAAAAGTTTATAGTTAAGGATGGATGATTATGAAATTTGGTACTTTTCCTGAAAGAAACAGCATTGTCAATGGTCTGTGGCTTTCCTTTAATTGGGTACTACAAAATGCAAAGGAAGGAAGGAAGGAAGAAACACTTCTCTTCTCCATGACAACGAGTTCTGTCATGGTAATAATCCTTCCTAAGACTGTGCCCAGGAACATTCACCTCAAAGTGTGTAATCTCACGTGGTATCAATGATAAATGCTGATTACAATACTTATTCAGCAACTCTAAATTGACACCCACAGCTGTTGCCGGCTTGAATACCTCACTGCAGCAGCAAACAGCCTTCTTCAATCCTACCTATGCACTCTATTACATCTTTGAGGGTCTTTTAATATAAAAAAGCAATATCACATATTGCAATACGATATTCTGGTCAGTTGGCAAAGTATAAAAATGGGTACGATGCAATTTCACTAAGTACACTAAAGATTTAAAAATCAAAAAGCTAATTTTGTACACTGTGGCATTTGGCATGCAGAAAATATTAATCCAACTCAAAGCAGTGAACAAGGAACACAATTTTTCCAACCACACAAGGGCTAACATGAGAAAGAGGCATAACACAACATAGGGTATAGCAGGCATATCTGAGTATAGGCACAGATGCAGCAATTACTGCACCAGTGAAAATGACCACAAAAGCCTTCAATGAATAGAAGACTAGAATTTGGTCAATCTTACAACACAATTGAAGAATAAAATTGAAAAGCCTTTTGATAATGATACCAAGCTACATATCCTCATCTCTCACAGAGACAAGGATGAGGGGGTATGATGATTTGTAAGAGGTAGATCAAGAGAATTCAAAATTAGTACAGGTGGGAAATGAACATTGCAGACCAAATCCAACGCTGGAACAAAAGGTTAAACATCCTATGACTTCAATCACACCAAATTATGTACACCAAGATTGACATTTTTACCTCAAGACTCCAAAACGTAACTTAAACAATCATTCTGCTGTGTTTTGCCTTTGGTTTCAAAACCTCATTAAAGATACATCTTAAATGTTTTAACATCAAGTATTTTCCATAAAATCTATTCATATACTCAATTTAACTTTTATGAAGCTGAAATTAACATATGAGAAAAGTTGGTAAAAATAGGACTACATAAGTATCACAAAGTTATTAGTTCTACCTTCTCCAACATCTTCGCATTGGCATCTTTGCAAGTGAATTGTGTCAACAATCTCTTGAGCTGGTATTTTTGTCTCGCTCCGCATGAGACACAAGAAGAGCTGTTTTAACTTTTAAAGAGGAATATTTGGGGCCTAGCCACAGTAATGCCACATTCATAAGTTTCCAATGTGCACATTTAAGATCCTATCCACTTCACCCATTTATTTGCATGAGCTTTTGGGGGGAATGTGAGGAAACATGGTTATTGATCACTGGTATTTTTGTGCATTTTCCTTTAGATTAATTTCTTCTGGTTAAGTGGCTGGAGCCAGGCTGCTACATTTGGGAGACAGCTTGGTATGTATTTCTAAAGGTTTGACTAGGGCATACAGAACACAGGATAAGCACTTTTAATCTTATATAAAAATCCAATTAAATGTATTCCCTAAATGGTTATTTTTAAACAAACACTTAATTGTTTAATGTAAAAATTAATTATCCTAGTATTTTTCCATGACACCTATCACCAGTATTCTAAGCACATTTTAGCCATGGCAAACTACTACCCGAGATTATCCTCTTTTTTCCCCAGTATGAAAAAGGCATTACAGGACAATACTCCCTAATAATGAAGGAACTAGAGACATTAATTCTTCTTTCTCACAAGTACAAATTCCTCTTAAGAATAGTCTTGACAAGTTTTCCTTAGTGCTAAATAAACAAGCAGCTCCAAAACTCTATCAACACTCCCGCAGTATTTCTAAAATTTCAACTGAAGTCACTTGTTTTTAGAAATGTGTATTTTAATTTAGCGCTGGTGAAGGTACCTGGGGAATAAAGCCCTCTATTCCACACAATGTGCCTCCTAATTATGATCTGGAGCCACCACTTCATACCCATTCAGCTCTGAAGCATCTCAGCAAAGTTGTTAACCACGCTGTCATTTAGTATCAGTGGAGTGGTAAGTTAGTCTCTGCGCAAAAGGGCCACTTTTCCCATTGGGAAGTGTGCAATAATCTAAACTATCCAGATTATAAAAGCAAGGATCAGAGTATCAAGGTTTGCATCTGAACGGAACAGTGGCAAAAACATCATCCCAGTCAATGCTGCTATGATTGTCTAACACAGGGGACCTCAGACTGGGGGTCGACTCTCTTTAGGGGGTTGTGAGGTTATTATGTGGGGGGGTTTAAGCGGTCAGCCTCCACCTCCAGACCTTGCCTCACCTCCCGCATTTATAATAGTGTTAAATATAAAAAAAAATGTGTTTTTAATTTATAAGGGGGGGGTCACACTCAGAGGCTTGCTTTGTGAGAGAGGTCACTAATACAAAAGTTTGAGAACCACTAGATTAACAGAAGCTATGGATTCAACATCACTTCCAGGTTAGAAGTTAGTTACAAATGGTGGGAAAACACTCTCAATTAAAGGAGCATATATAATTGTTGCCCCGTCTTCCAATTCCCTCCTCCATCCTACCAGTGCAACTTCGTTCTTACTCAGATTACACATCAGCTGGCTAGCCCTCATGCGTGCTTCCCTCTCTACCAAACAATAAGTAAATCATTTTCCACACTGGCTGACCCAAGACAGAGGGCTTGTCTACATCAGAAAGTTGCAGCGCTGGTGAGGGAGTTACAGCGCTGCAACTTTGAAGGTGTACACATCTGCAGGGCACCACCAGCGCTGCAACTCCCTGTTTGCAGCGCTGGCCGTACTCCCGTTTTGTCTCGGGTGTAGAGGATCCAGCGCTGGTGATCCAGCGCTGGTAATCCAATGTAGACAGTTACCAGCGCTTTTCTTGACCTCCGTGGAAGGAGGAAGCCTCTGGTAATCAAGCTGGTTTCCTTTCCCGGTTTGCTCTCTCGGTCCCGGAGCCAGCCAGCAAACCGCAGGGAAGGAGACCTGCTTGCTCGGGGTTCCGGGTCCGAGAGAGCAAACCGGGAACGCCGCGGTTTGCTCTCTCGGTCCTGGAGCCAGCCAGCAAACCGCAGGGAAGGAGACCTGCTTGCTCGGGGTTCCGGGACCTAGAGAGCAAACCGGGAACGCCGCGGTTTGCTCTCTCGGTCCCGGAGCCACCCAGCAAACCGCAGGGAAGGAGACCTGCTTGCTCGGGGTTCCGGGACCGAGAGAGCAAACCGGGAAAGGAAACCAGCTTCGCCGCGGTTTGCTCTCTCGGTCCCGGAACCCCGAGCAAGCAGGTCTCCTTCCCTGCGGTTTGCTGGCTGGCTCCGGGACCGAGAGAGCAAACCGCGGCGTTCCCGGTTTGCTCTCTCGGTCCCGGAACCCCGAGCAAGCAGGTCTCCTTCCCTGCGGTTTGCTGGCTGGCTCCGGGACCGAGAGAGCAACCCGCGGCGTTCCCGGTTTGCTCTCTCGGTCCCGGAACCCCGAGCAAGCAGGTCTCCTTCCCTGCGGTTTGCTGGGTGGCTCCGGGACCGAGAGAGCAAACCGCGGCGAAGCTGGTTTCCTTTCCCGGTTTGCTCTCTCGTCCCGGAACCCCCCTTGAAGCCGCCCAACAGCGCTGCAGTGTGGCCACATCTAACACCACTTGCAGCGCTGGTTGCTGTAAGTGTGGCCACTCTGCAGCGCTGGCCCTATACAGCTGTACTAATACAGCTGTAACAACCAGCGCTGCAAAATTTTAGATGTAGACATGGCCAGAGAGAGAGGCAGGTGCTACCAAATTTGCTGCAATTACTGGAGTTCCATGCTGCTTTACTAATCCACCTAGGAGTCCCATATAAACACTGAACAATGAGGTGACAAGCCAGAATCCCACAAGAGAGTTTTCAGCACAGAAGGGTAATTGACCAAGCTATATTTTGGGAAAAAAACTCTCCAAAATATGAGTATGATGCCACAGAAGGGCACCCTGTCTACACTAACTATGGTTCTCAGGCAAACTGTTGCAACCATCTGCATGAAGCAGAACTGCAGCAGACACTCTTCCAGTTGTTCCCCATTTCCTTCTTGGCTCTGCTTCAGCCCATCCAGCCTCTCTACTGTTGCCACATCCACTCTAGTGCCTCTCTCAAATTTAACACTGAGGCTTTGCCTCTAATACTGCATTTGGAACGTGTTCCAGTTTTTCTATATTCTGACATTAGACCAAGTGTCTTAATTAAATCCGATTTACAGAGCACCGGGTTTTTCTAAGGTATTTGATATGATAATGTATATAATAAATAAAATATATAACAAAGTATTTTAAGAGGGCAACATCTTCCCCTCCAAATCCACACATACCTCTTCTAAAGGATTGGGGAATATGTAAAATAAGTTATTAATAAAAAGAATTGCCAAAGTGAGAGGGGAAAGTAAGTTTATTGCATTCTGTTTACAAACATATTTATCTATGCACCAACCTTCTGCTATAATTGAAGGTGGCCACAAAAGAATACTCAGCCCTACAATCCCAACAGTTTCAACAGCAAATGGCCATGCACTATATAATATTTCTTCTTTGTCTAAAAGCATAGTGTGATTTAAATGATGTTACAGGGAAGCAGGGAGAATTGGACAGGTTGACACTGTTCACTGTGCTTCTTTGTGAAAGAGTGATTCATCAAGAAACATTTGTACTCTACATGAGATTCTTCACTAGAACATACCAATATTATAGAAGACAAAAAACTTGATCCAAAGAGGATGCTGTCCCACACAGTTTCCATGGGTCAAAAACCACATAAGCCTCTTGTTAGCTAGAAGTCTCCCACCAAAAGCCACTTTCACCTCCCCCTAAAATAAACAAACCACAGTCACATTACATACTTTTAAATGTGTCTTTTTAAAACAAGATACCAGATTCCAACATAACTATCCTTGCACAACAAACTTAAATTCAGTTGGGATATATCTTCATTACAACTATTTATGTCATTTACATACAAAAATAGGCACAGTCTAAAATGCCCTAGTTCATTAATTAGCGTGAAAACAGTTTATACACTAAAACCACACATTATTACATCATTTCAAATTGCTTTAAAAATAAAAGATGAAAAGTTACTACCCTACAGTACAATAATTAAGGGCAATATATCCACAGAAGTGGATCAGACCCCTCATACTTTGACACTGTAGGACACCAACTTAACAAGTGCAAGGAGGAGCAGAAAGTTAAACTGCAAAAGTTTAAACCTCAACTCTGAGTGTGGAATTATTTTTAATATTTTTGGGGGTTGTGTATGCACTCAGATTCACTTAACTCTTACAGATGTTTCAGGCTCCTAATTCTATTCTCTTTACAACACTATTTCTTGTGCATATTTCTCACAGTACGAGCTTGTCTTCAGCACAGCATGAGCTCAAGTTATTTACACTCAAATTAACTAGAGTTAGGCCAAGTGAGAGCAGTCACAATGCAAAACACCACCAGAGCCACACAAAATGACTGGATTAGCAGCAATAAGTAACCTGAATCCCAACTGCATTACTAGCTCAAGTGTCAGCAGCACTCAACACACACACCTAAAAGTCAGCTAGCTCCAGTTTAAAGCAGCACTTAACTCAAACATGAGATTTACACACAGCTGCAAGTCAGACTGGGGAAACGCTCAAGCTATACCCCAAGCTAACAGCGCAGTGAAGACAAGCCCCATGATCAGGAGCACCGCCAGCTTTTTTGCCATCCTAGGCAGCAGAAAGTCCCGCCCCCGAAATGCCATCCCCGACAGAGGCGGCTGAAGATTCAGCCGCCGCCCCCAAATGTTAGCACCCTAGGTGACCACCTAGGTCGCCTAATGGGTTGCGCCGGCCCTGCTCATGATAACTTTCTGCCTCCCTTTCATATCTATTTTTCCTTTGTAACATCCATTTACATTTTTCTTCCCCATAGCATTATCTTCAGCACAGGGAAATGGGCTAGCTTCCTCGCTTCCCACTGTCTCCCTTTCCATCATCTGTCTAGTTTCTCCTCTCTTGCTCTGATTATCCCCTTCTAAATGTTGTTTGCATGCTAGTTATTGTTTAATACATGAGAACTCAAACAAGCAGCCATCTGTACAACAGAGCCTAGCACTGCAAATCACAAGTGATTCAAGTCAAACTCTGTGAAAGCTGAACTTTGAGCTATTCTTAAAGAGAAAACAATGTCTCCGTTATGTGATATAAGTGAAAACTACTACTAGTGCATTTTTAATCTTTATCCCATCTGGTCCT
The DNA here is from genome assembly GCF_007399415.2 of Gopherus evgoodei. NCBI lineage: Eukaryota > Metazoa > Chordata > Testudines > Testudinidae > Gopherus > Gopherus evgoodei. Next base: position 103,612,651 of record NC_044330.1, on the reverse strand, counting down.
TCCTTATTAGGGTGACTACACTACTTGTTAATGTTATTTTTGCTTCTCAGCAAGTGAGCACGAGGTGCTACACAAGCAGTGCATCCAAGATGTACAAGAGGAGGCTAGATCCCAACACTCTTCTCCATGCATGCAATACCGATGGGCTTAAACCCAGTCATGCATCAGTATGTCCTTCATGCTGACCTGTTACTTTTTTATAGTTTACATTGTCCTTTTGCAGCACCAGAATAAAACATTTGCTTTTCATTACCTTCTGCAGAAGAGAATGATATGAAATTTAAAGAATTAAACTCCAACATTTATTAAAACTGAAAATCACTGCACCCTAAAATCTTTGTTAAGGTACAGTTTAGGTTGCAGGCACATCTTATTTCTAATACAGTTACACTTACAGACCCCAAACACGTAATAAAGAGATGGTCTCCACCCCAGAGTTTATAATCTGGATGTGTGAAAAGACGACAGGAAAATGAAAACTAACAAGGAGAAGAGGACAAGGGAACACTTAAAAAAAGCATGTTTTGCATAATAAATCAAGGTCTCAGTTCACCTTGCCTAGCCATTGTCAAATAGAAGAGATGAGTCTTAAGGAGGAAAACAAAGGAGAATAAGGTGATGTCCGCCAGTTTGGTCAGGGGATTGATGATCAAGGCCTATCATATCTAGAATGTAATACAGACCAATAATCTGTAATGTAAGTCAAAGCATTACATTTCTTTCAAACAAGCTTGAGAAAGCTAAAGTGAAAGGTGAAAATTTTCAACTATAACAGGAAATTTGTTTAATTACTGGTATCTACAGATATATATCTCTGTAGATTCCAACTCCTGGGTCTGATGCCAATGGAAAATAAGTCAGGGGTTCACACTGTTTTAAATTGCAGAGTCTCTGAGGCACCTTAGTCAGAGAACGTAGTTATATGGCTACTGCAATACCTATGCACCCCCTTGAATTCCCAGGGCGGCTCATTTCAATTGCAAAAGGTGACATGCTCAAATTAAAGCCCAGTAAAAGGTACTAGGAGAAAAATATTTTCAAAGTTCTCTCCAAACTCTGAAGGAAAAAAGGTGGAAGAGCTGTAAACTAGAGATGGGGTATCTTCTAGGAATAACTACTAATGATAAAAGCGGCAAAGAGTCCTGTGGCACCTTACAGACTAACAGATGTTTTGGAGCATGAGCTTTCGTGGGTGAATACCCACTTCGTCTGATGTATTCACCCACGAAAGCTCATGGTATTCACCCACGAAAGCTCATGCTCCAAAATGTCTGTTAGTCTATAAGGTGCCACAGGACTCTGCTGCTTTTACAGATCCAGACAAACACGGCTATCCCTCTGATACTAATGATAAACTAACTGCAAAGATAACTCTCTCTGTGGATCCCTCTCTTGGATATCAAGAGCTCAAAGAATATTTGAAAAATAAAATTCAATAGAAAACAGACACCATGCAAATAGAAGGTTAACTTGCTTTAAACAGAAAACAACAAATGTATGTATATCATAAATTACACACATACATACCACATTGACATTTATCATGGAAAACGAGGGTATTATTACAGGTATTTCCAATGCCAACTAAATGATTACAATTTTCAAATAAAAATACACTGAGTGATAACTATGATTTTCCTTTTCTTTATGTGTAATTGGCTGCCTGTGCTCAGACTCAACACTACTGCTCTCACTTACACACCAGATATTACTACAAAGGTCTGTGTGATTGGATGATCACGTGTACACCCACCAAAAGCTAACCATGAACTAAGAAATTATCTCTGGTATCCAGTTGGAAGTATTACCGAACCTTGAATTTTAGCTGCAGTAAACTGGGAAATTGAAATGTATGGAAAAAACCCAAATGAAACATAATATATATTATAAAAACTTTTTTTTTCATACTTCACATTTTAGAATGACAGGTGTTGAACTGTATTATAAAAACATAACAGGGACTTTTTCTTTTACAATTGAACCTATGGTTTCTGAGAGTCTGACAGGTATTAGTATTTACTCATTTTAGGTAATGACTTCAGGAAGACAAGATCTCACTATTGCACTGCACAAGCCCAAACCCCTGGCAATGTACAATACAATGCTAGTTTACTTAAATAGGTATCATTAGCTACTGCATAAATATTGATGCTACAGATAAACAGGTTAAAAAAACAACAGGTGTGTGATAACTATGGCATCTTCTGACCATTATATAATCATCATCAATAACTGGTTATAAAAAGTATAAAGTTTAATTAAATGTTTACAATAAAAACATTACTGATGTGAGCACATCAGAGTCCAGGACATACTGAGAACAACCTGGCAACTAACCTTTACATGAGGTTTTGAAGTGCGCAAGACTATTGACTCAAAAGACAACTTGAGCAGTACTTCACTGCCACTTCCCTCTGAACTTTGAATTAGACTTAGCTAGGCAGTTAAATTCCATGATTTGGTTTAGTAAAGGGTAGCACCCCAACAGATTTACAGATTGGAATAAAACCAGATATATTTTTAAATGGTATCCAGCACAGCATTCTATGGTATTTTTCCTCACAACTGCAGGAGGGTTTTAAATTCTCAAACAGAAATGCAATAAATAAATGCCTCCCAAATGTTGTGAGATTTTTTGATAGTAAATGATAGGCATGAGAAACAGATGGAAACACTGAACACACAACTGATTTACATCTTATTTATTCTAGACTATTTTGGATCCACAATTCCCAATACCAACAGAGGCAGAGATCCACCAATGACAACACCAGCAGAATGTACAGTTTAGACAAGATGAGACCAGAGTCTCTTCTAAACTACTGCTCCATTTAGTACTATCACTGAGAGACCCACAGGAAATTATGGATCTGAAAATTCTAGTATAGATGAAGCCTTAATGTGAAGGCAGAATGGTTCTGCGAGGATCAGTTAAAGAAAAACTGAATTAAGATTTAAACATTGTTAATAATTTCACTTGTCACTGAAGAGCTATTTTAAGCCTTTATTTTTATTTATGCTCAGCTGTGGTAGAATGTTATGTCACTTTGAAACTATTTTTCAGTCAGGCAAAATAAATAGCCTTTCATAATTTGGAGCAATTGAGGGAAAAACTTTCTATTTGCTATTTAAATAAGTGCTATTTAAAAGATAGTTAAGTGAGCTAAGCTCTGGGTAGACATTGCTAAATTCTATCCTATGCATTTCTGAAACTTGTACTCAATTAAGCAATTGATGGGTTTACAGAAATCCGTGCACAGTTCGCAAGCTTGTTGGTGTTTTCCCTACCCCCCAGAAGTACAGATCTCCAAATCTGCAATCTATTTACACTCTTACAAGAGCGGGTAGAGTATGGCCTGCAGGGTGCAGATTTAGTTAGATAGGTTAATTCTGTGTGCAGCTCCTACTGAAATCAATGGCAGAAGCTGGCCACCAATAGATACTACGGTGACAGATGTGCTAAATCAGGCCTGCACAACATGCGGCCTGTGTGGGCTCACTGTGCGGTCCACAGGGGGTGAGTAGGTGGGCTCACTGTGGGGGATGAGTAGGCAAGCAGTGGGTGAGGGTGTGGGGCTGAAGAGGTGGGTGGGCAGCGGTGGGGGGTGAGTAGGTAAGCCGGGGTGGATGGGGGGCTGAGGAGGTGAGCAAGGAGTCAGTGGTTGACCTGTTCTACTAATCTGGTCTGGATCCCATCCCCTCTCCAAGGGTTGCAGCTGTCTGGAGGTGCTGCCTTCCACACCTTTCTCAGTCACACCTCATTCATTCAACAGGGCAATTGATTACAAAGTTGGGGGAAGATCTTATTCTACTTCTAGCAAAAAGACATTTTTCTTTTACTTTTATTACACTACCTTAGGGGCCCGCTATAACATAATACCAAGGTTCAATACCGCTGTTTCAGTGGGGCAGTGCTGGGGAGGGAGGGTTTCTTTCCGTGTGGCGGGCAGTGCTGGGGGGGGGGGAGAGTATTTCGAGGCGACTGGGTGGCATTGGTGGAGGTGTTGTGTTTCGAGGGAGGGCTTGGCGGCGCTGGGACGGGGGTTGGCAGGGACGGGGGGGGGATTGGCCCTCAGCTGTTTTCTTTGGAGTAATATGGCCCTCGCCGTCTTACGAGCTGTGCAGGCCTGTGCTAAATTAATTATAGAAAAAACCTGAAATTGAGTAAATTTACTCAAAGTTTTCCAAGTGGTTGGGACCCAATTATGAGGGCATACTTTATAAATTTTGACCTTAGATGGAACAATCTGTATTTGAACTGCATTCTCGGTATTTTACCCAACAGGAATTGTGCCACATGTGTTCTAAATGCCTGATTAATCAAACGCACATTTAAAGAATTAAGTACTTAGGGATATCACTGTAATATTGACTGCAAAGGGATATTTCTGTACATATACAATATATATCCTAGAATTTATCATCCAAGTTCTCAGATCCCATTCATGAACATTTACGCTCAAACACGCTGTTGTAGGCATTACAATTTCTATTTCAAAAATGGGTGTGCTAAGAAAGAGGACAAGTGACCTACCTAAAGTCATCACCAGAGTAGGAGAAGTAAGCATAGGACACACAGGTAGTAATTTATACTGCTGTGCTTTTACCACATGACATGCAAGACTAGTGGTCTATAAATCTAACACAGTAGTCTATTGATGACGTTACCTTTTTAAATAGGAGATGGATCAAATCTTGATCGCATACTTTCCATTTTATGTTACTTTCAGAGAACAAGATGCAGAGACAGGCATTGGAATTAGTCAGAGGAAGGCCTGCCACCCCACCAAAAAAATAAATAAATAAAATAAAATAAAATTGGAGGCTTGAATATCATCAGCAGGAGGCTGGCAGAGGGGTGTGCTAGAAGAGATCTGGGAGAGGAGCACAGAGAAAGTTTTGGAGACTGCTCCTCAGTGCTCTGCAGAAGCCAGCAGGCTCTGGACAATACAAAACAGAAATAGCTCCTTCCCTCTTCAAGCAGCAGCAGATTGTGTGGAGATTAATTTATCGAACACCGAATAGCCAGGGACTGATCTGTAAAATAGAGCCCAGAGCCTAAGGCCTGGTCCACACTACGCTGTTAAACCGATTTTAACAGCGTTAAATCGATTTAATGCTGCACCCGTCCACACTACACTGCTCTTTATATCGATTTAAAGAGCCCTTTAAATCGATTTCTGTACTCCTACAAAACGAGAGGAGTAACGCTAAAATTGATATTACTATATCGATTTAGGGTTAGTGTGGACGCAAATCGACATTATTGGCCTCATTCTTTTACAGTAGCTACCCACAGTGCACCGCTCCAGAAATCGATGCCAGCCTCGGACCAGGGACGCATACCACCGAATTAATGTGCCTAGTGTGGACGCACACAATTGACTTTATAATATCTGTTTTATAAAATCAGTTTAAGCTAATTCGAATTTATACTGTAGTGTAGACATACCCTAAGACAGAACTCCGGTACAAATCTCATCATCCTTCCATTTTTCAGTTGCAGTACTTGGACAGCTCACTGGAACACTGCCCTTGGAATTCACTAGTACCTCTCTCTCTCTTTTGTATACACCTCTGACTTGTTTCCACGGCAGTAAATTTTTCAAATCCAACTGGAAGTCATAAGATAGATATGAGAATTGAGGTCAAACAGGGAATTTGATAGCCTTGTGTGTTCTGGACTACCTATCTGAGCACTGCAGGTTTAAGACTAGTTATACATCCTTCAGACAATTATCTGCGCTATAACTACTGAAGAAGTTAATAGAAAATTTGTTCTGAGGTAGACAGACAAAACCAGGCACATAACCATCATTCTGTGCTTCTGAAGTACAGTTCTACTACGAAAAAGGATTATGTAAAAGTGACATTGTTAAGTTAAATATTTATGTCAGTGATTCCTGAGGAAATTTGTTCAAAGCATTTTTTTTAAACTAGCCATGCTGCAAACTAAACTTAAGATTAAAGTTAAGATGGGGTGTCTTTCTTTCTCACACATCTACAATAGTACCAAAAATGTGCTGGTTAAGTGGAGCTGCAAAGGTATAACTAATTCCTTTCAGTTGGCCTGGACAGACAATTTGACCTTGCAATTTGAACACAGGCCCCAAGCCTGTAAATTACTCTAGGCTGGTGTACCCCTTCCTGCACCTACACAAAATTCCACTGACTTCTATGGAGGATCCATTCACGTATAACAGGGGTCGGCAACCTTTGGCACGCGCTCTCCAGGATAAGCACCATGGTGGGCCAGGATGGTTTGTTTACCTGCTGCATCCGCAGGTTCGGCTGATCACTGCTCCCACTGGCTGCAGTTCGCCATCCCAGGCCAATAGGGGTGGCGGGAAGCGGCGGCCAGCACATCCCTCGGCCTGTGCCACATCCCGCAGCCCCTGTTGGCCTGGAGCAGCGAACCACGGCCAGTGGGAGCCGTGATCGGCCAAGCCTGCAGACGCGGCAGGTAAACAAACCGGCCAGGCCAGCCAGGGTGCTTACCCTGGAGAGCCGCGTGCCAAAGGTTGCCGACCTCTGTATACATGAATGGATCCTCCATAGAAGTCAGTGGAATTTTGTGTGGGTGCAGGAAGGGGTACAACAGCATAGAATTGCCGATCCCTGACACAGAACAACCTGCAGGATCAGGATCCTGGTTAGTATACATTCTGTTGATAGGTGAGAAGCAACAGAAGCCAGCTCATTCTCCAATTGCGCTGATTCTGCAGAGGTAATTGGAGGGGGGGAAATAAACTTTATTTTTATGTCACTAACAAAGAGATGATAATACACAAATGGAGCATATTTTAAATGCGCTATTTTTATTCAGTCACTTTTCTGATTAGAACCTCACATTTTATTAGCAATCCACATGGAGCAAATTTATGGGTTAGATATTGAATGACTTTACTAATTTTTTTTAGTGGATATAAGCTCTGACCATATAGGTCTTGACTAGCCAAGAGAGATGAAAACTGTGACCACAGCAGATCTGTCAAAATATATTCACAGGAAGAAGGCACCGTGCTGCTGGCCTAACTCAAATTTGCAAAGATTTCCCACTTGAGCATACAGAGCTCTGAAAAAAAACAGAATTTGGCACTTAAAAACAAAACAAAAACACCAATGTAATAATACCCATTCACACATCACGGAGGGACATTTCTCAATGAAGCAGAGGTGAATGGCCCCAAGTTCTTGCAATGTAACAGCCAGTTGCCAACAAGATCACAACAGTCAAGATAAAGCATTTCATGACTCTAATAGACTAAAAAGGTAAAAGCAGCCTATTATAATTTAAAATAATTTCAAATATTAATCTGATTACCATATTATTCAAGAAGTAAATGCCTTCTAACAGATTAACGCCCTCTCTCAAATCTGCGCGAGCTCAGCAGTGCTTACAGAATTAAAATATCAGTAAAACCCTTTTGTCCACATAATAAGAGGCTATAACTTTGAAAATATCCAGAGATCAGATCAATGGAATTAGGTGGTGCCATTTATATGTAGTTGTTTGAGTATAAAATCATATTTTAGATCTAAGTTTAATACATTTCCTGGGCAGGCATCATTCACTGAAGTGTTAATCAAATTCTATTTGCAGGACAAAATTCTGTTCTCATGCTGTCTGGCTGAAGGCAACAGGCTGGACAAATGAAGGAACTTTGAACACAATGGAATTGCAGACCTGTTATTGAGGGCATGATTTGGCCTGCATGACCTCTTTATTCTAGGCAGTGCATGGAGAAAAAGCATGCTTTCCCTCAGATTGTGTAGGCACGGTTGAGAATGAGAAAAACCCATCGCTTTACTTTAAACTTAAATGTGAGAAGGAAGCTATTGAGAAATAAGAAGATCAGAACCCTATGATGCCAATTTTCAGAGCTTGAAACAGTGACCAGACTTCTACCAGCCAGAAGACTAAACCTACAACCAGAGGTTGCTATGAAAGACTGGAGGCATGGAAGAAGAAGCTAGTAAGGTCCAGAGTAAATGTTCTGCAAAGAAACCCAGACTCCATACCAGCAACTAAGAAAGAGGAGGCTCTTTGGTTTCTTGGCAGGACGCTGTCCATACTGCATATTAGCATCTGGCTACCAAGTATTAGATAAATCTGTAGCTCCTCTCAATCCTCTGTCTTTTGGAAGGCAGAAAGTTACATTCCTGCACTCTTCCCTTTACACACACTATCAACGAGCCTCTTGAGGTCCTCTTTGTTGCTGTGCAAATGCTGGAATGGGGATAGGGCAGAAGGGTCTTCGTTACTCTATTGCTCCTACTGCCTCCTAGCCTCCTATTTTTCAGTCCTCATCTGCAAATAGCTTCTGTGTCTGACTTGGTTGCAACTCACAACTTTGTCAAACAGCAGAAATAAAGTGTCATGATTCTTGTCAATATCACTGCTTCCCACAGAGTCCTGGATATAAAGCAACATCACTCTAGTCACTTGGAAAAAGCCATATTGAAATTGTCTGTTTGCAGACTCAAAAACACAGCACTATATTAATTCATGTTAGTTATCTTTGTAGCCAAAGTACTAAAATATGTTTTAGTTAAAATTCAGATTCTGCTCCATCAATTTTCACCTCCTATGGGAAAAATAAGGAAGAGGGTTTTTCAAGCCCTGCCATTTTTAGTGTCACATTTTAATTTGTTTTCTTAAAGAAGATCTTCACTTTAGAAAGGGTACCTAAGGCTGGACGGCCCTAGGTACCCTTCCCTTCTGGTTACCTGCATCTAGTCCAAGATAGCTGTTAAAAAGAGTGGATGCCATCTGCCTGGTGGTCTCTGGAAGGATTTTGATGGTCTCCAGTTTAGTTTCCATCAGATGAGTGTCCATCTCACAAAGCGCCATAAAAATTAGTAATTTCAGCAGAGAGAACAAAAACAAAGTGGACTCATAAAATAAATGACCCTTTCACTCTTAGTTAAGGTCCCTTCAGGTCAGGACTGAAAATTATGCTGGTGAAGCTGTGTTGCTACTACCTGTGCTCTCTCTAGTCTGTGGACAAACAGGTCTTGAGTCTAATGTCTTCTGTCAAATAATTATCTTCCACAAGCACTACATTCATCTTAAAATACTGGAAAGGGGAATCAACACACAGACAGACACACACAGAGTCCATATCTGACTTCTGCATCAAAGGAGGAAGAAAGACTTCCAGATCTGAGCTGAAGATTCAAGATCTTAAGACCAATTTGTAAGAGTCACCAGAACTCTTACATCAGTAATGGCACTGGTAGTCACAGAAACAGACCGATCACTTTACACACTGACAAAGTAAGTTTGCACACAGTTTAGGTTAGTTAATTTTTACATCAAACCAGAAATCATAACTCTTTCTTTCCTTTAGTCACTTCATTATGCTTAGTCTGGAATTATCAAAATGTTTTCATCTGTATTGAGTCACCCACAAATCTACTGTGTGCACACATGCACCTTGACAAGCAAAACACTCACTCTACACAGAACACAAAATGGATTAACAAGGACTCCAATATACATAACAAAATCTCCAACAGAAAAGAACAAACCAAAGCAGTTTCTAACAAACTAAATTGAAATATTTTTAGCCTTTACTGGAATCTTAATTCCAAAAAAGTGTTAAAGCAGCATTAAGAGCTTGATTAGGAAGCAACATTTCAGAATTCAGACCGTCCTGTCATGCCAACTTTGCAAGATACTGCAGCAGACACTGGGCATGACAACTGTGATGAGCTGTCTGCAAAAAATCTAGAAAATTGAGGCAAGACTCATTATAGAAATATAACGGTTTGGACTTTCAACAGATCACAAAAGGCAGACAATTCATTTTAAGATGAAGTCCTCAAGTGGCATTCATTCCTGTCTATGAATTGCAGATATCTCATATCAGCAGCTAAAGTCTTGTAGGAAAATTACATGCTGCAGTTTTATAGGCAAATGAGGGTGAGTGTAAGGCAGAGTAGGTATTTTTTTTTAATGTAAGTCAGACCCTGCCTATTAATACAACATCTATGCATTGGAGGGAGAAGAGGAGGGGGGAGAGATTTGTGTTTCATATTCCACTCAAGAAATATTTTGAAGTTAAAACCCAGGCGTAGGAAGGCCTGGGATTTTAAAGCTGTGAGAGACTCAGCAGAAGCCCTCGATTTCTTTTCCAGAACGCCCTTCCCATTGCAAAGCCGGCCCTGTGGAAGTGAGCCAGACAAGCAGCTCAGAGAAAGGAGCCGGGCAGGGGGAGATCAGAGGCAGGGTGGGGGGCAGCACAGACAAGTAGGGAGGAGTGGGGAACCCACAAGAGGGTCATGGTGTGGGGGGTGGGAGAAGGGGAGTTAGGCTGGGACAGGGTGTGGGGCTCAGGCCAAGGAGCGGAAGGGGGGACAGACACGATCTCCCCGAGGCCCTCTGCTCCCCATTCACCCCAGGGCCAGCGGGGGGCTGGGATCGCGGACCTGGCTCTCTGCTCCCGGGGGGGCGGGGGGCTGGGCCGAGAGGAGCCCGCCTGAGGGCCGCGTCCCTGGCCTGCTCTCAGGCCGGCCCCACGGGATCAGAGGGGACCGCCTCTGCAGCCCGGGACCCCGCTCCGCCGGCTGCAGCCAGAGCTCCGGCCGCGAGGTGCGCTGCCAGCTCTCACCCATCTGCTCCCGCAGCCCCTTCAGCGACGAGCCGCCACCCTCCGCCATCTTCAGCCGAGTGAAGGAACCGCGGCCGGCAGAGCCTCGGAAGAGCGGGAGCCGCAGTGCGCAGGCTCCGGACTGCCCGCGCCCGGCAGCGCCGCCGCGGGGGGGGGAATAGCGCCCGGAGCCGGCTCCTCCGCCCCGCCCCTCAGCGCCCCGCCCCCTCCCGCCGCCCCGCCCCCGAGCTCCCGCCATGGCCCCGCCCCCAGCTCCCGCCCGTCCTCCTCCCCGCCTGAGCCCCTCCCCCGCCCACTCAGCTGCCGCCCCCCCGCCCCTTTCTTTCGCTCTCCCACCCCTCCCCTTCTCCCACCCTTCCCGCCTCTCCCGTAGCCCCCCATCCTTCCCCCTCCTTCTCCCTTTCCTCACCCCCTTCGCTCTCCCACCCCTCCCCTTCTCCCACCCTTCCCGCCTCTCCTGTACCCCCTTATCCTTCCCCATCCCCCTCCCTTTCCGTTTCCTCACCCCCTTCACTCTCCCACCCTTCCCGCCTCTCCTGTACCCCCTTATCCTTCCCCATCCCCCCTCTCCCTTTCCTCACCCCCTTTGCTCTCCCACCCCTCCCCTTCTCCCACCCTTCCTGCCTCTCCCGTAGCCCTCATCCTTCCCCATCCCTCTCCCTTTCCCTTTCTGCACCCCCCTTCACTCTCCCACTCCTGCCCTTCTCCCACCCTTCCCACCTCTCCTGTACCCCCTCATCCTTCCCCATCCCCCTCCCTTTCCCTTTCCTCACCCCCCTTCGCTCTCCCACCCCTTCCCCTCTCCCACCCTTCCCGCCTCTCCTGTACCCTCATCCTTCCCCATCCCCCCTCTCCCTTTCCCTTTCCTCACCCCCTTTCGCTCTCCCACCCCTCCCGTTCTCCCACCCTTCCCGCCTCTCCTGTAGCCCCCTCATCCTTTCCCATCCCCCTCTCTTTCCTCACCCCCCTTCGCCCTCCCACCCCTCCCCTTCTCCCACCCTTCCCGCCTCTCCCGTAGCCCCTCATCCTTCCCCATCCCCCCTCTCCCTTTCCTCACCCCCCTTCGCTCTCCCACCCCTCCCGTTCTCCCACCCTTCCCGCCTCTCCTGTAGCCCCCTCATCCTTCCCCATCCCCCTCCCTTTCCCTTTCCTCACCCCCTTCGCTCTCCCACCCCTCCCCTTCTCCCATCCTTCCCACCTCTCCTGTACCCCCTCATCCTTCCCCTTCTCCCTCCCTTTCCCTTTCCTCACCCCCTTCGCTCTCCCACCCCTCCCGTTCTCCCACCCTTCCTGCCTCTCCTGTCCCCCTCATCCTTCCCCATCCCCCTCCCTTTCCTCACCCCCCTTTGCACTCTCACCTCTCCCCTTCTCCCATCCTTCCCGCCTCTCCTGTAGCCCCCTCATCCTTCCCCCTCCCCCTCCCAACCCTCCCCTTCTCCCACCTTTCCCGCCTCTCCTGTACCCCCTCATCCTTCCCCATCCCCCTCCCTCTCCCTTTCCTCACCCCCCTTCATGCCCCCTCTCCCCCTTACCCTTTCTCCTACCCCCCTTCCACCCTGCCCCGTCTCCACAGCCAGAGGAAACCTCTTCCCACCAGCTGCAGGATGGGCACAGTTCCTGCCAGACGCTTGGGGATCCTTTCAAGTCTAGCCCCCCTTTGCTGCACGTTTGCAGCCAGAGCAATCTCTGAGCTGCCAGGACAGTAGGTGCCATTCTCCCGACTTACGGTATAGTAACTGCAAAAACCGTGACGCTGGGGGCCCCAAAGCACAATGTGGGTTAACAGTTATAAAGGTAAAAGCAGCAAAGAGTCCTGTGGCACCTTATAGACTAACAGGCGTATTGAAGCATGAGCTTTCGTGGGTGAATACCCACTTCGTCGGATGCATGACATAAAGGGGGAGGGGGTTATTTGTTGGCTGGTTTCTGTGCCTGGCTGCATGTTCTGCAGCTTTTTCCCTGCAATTCTGAAGACCAGAAATGTCTGGGTTTTTTTTAATGAAAGCGGAGATTCCCCATGCAATCTCTTGATTCCAGCAGTTGGGGCTTTAGAGAGACACCAGCTATCGAGAGGCTTGTGATAAAATCATGAGCTGGCACCAGGTCACATGGCAATGTCACTAGTTATACACTAGCACTGATCTCCACTGGAGGGTGGGGTGAGCCTTTGGGAAGAAGGCAGGTCCATAGCACACAGCTATTTATTGGCTTTAACAGCAAGGAATAAAACAAGATTATTAACTTTGGAAAAACAGTTGTGTTATTATGGGCCTGATCCTGAAAGGTGCTTAGTGCCCCCACATACCAGTAAAATCACCACTCAGGTTCGGTCCCTATATAGGTACTTGTGGTAATAGGGTCCATATTGGCAGAATTCATGAACTGTTCAATAGCAGCAGTGAACTGTAAGTCTAAATATAGGCAGCCATGTTGGTTAGTTTCTGCTTCACTAAGAATACAGGAGGGAAATTAATGTCAAACGAAGAAGTAAACAGTAAAAAATAAGAACCCTGTTAAAAAGAAATTATACCTTTGATAATGTTACACAGGTTTATACAACCCACATCAAAAGCTTTTTGCAAATTAGCTATGTCAGCCATCAGTACATGACAAGCATCAAGGTTTTGAACAGCATTAACAAATTCAAAGAGCTGTAGATGTACCCTTATTAGGTCTAAAACTTAATTTTTAATTAATTAACTTATTTAAATTATGAAGTCCTTGCATGTGACCCACACTTTTAAGCATTTGTATCAAATATTATAATATATGGTAATTGGATTATACTAATTGTAATAAATGTCACACAATTTTAGAAGCCAATAATCTATACAACTAGACGTCCAGATATTCTGGACAATTCATCTACCGTATTTGTTTCCCACAAATCTAGCTTTTCATCAATGAGACTAAATGAAAGCAAACATGAAACAGGATAATTTTTAGACAATGGGCCAAATTCACTCTCAGTTTACGTAGGTTTAAATCTGTAGAAACTCAGTGGAGTTACACTGGTATATTTAAGAGCAGAATTAGCTAAAGATTATAAAATACTTAGCCAACTGGAAGACCTAGTACGAATTTGTAGCCGTTGGCACTTAGGGTACCTGTGGCCTAGTTAAGCATTGGGTATTTCTCACTGACAGAAACGGGGTACTGGACTTGATTGACCAGTGGTCTAAAATGTACATATCTCTGATTTGATCAAGCATTCTGCATTACTGAAATGTAGGCTGATTGGAAGGTAACTCTGTGAACTGAAAAATCAACAGCCACAGATGTGTTCAGTCTTTAGAAACATTAAAATACCTGGAAGTAGTTTACAATATATAGTGGGAAATGAGCACAAATGTCATAGATGGGTTAGTATGGCCTGGTCTACACTGGGGGACTGGGGGGAGGAGTATCGATCTAAGTTATGCAACTTCAGCTACTCACTGTGGTGTCTTCACTGCAGTGAATCGACTGCTGCCGCTCCCCCGTCGACTCTGCCTACACCTCTTGTGGCAGTGGAGTACAGGAGTCGACGGGAGAGCACTCGGGAGTCAATTTATCACGTCTTGACTAGATGAGATAAATCGACCCTCGCTGGATCAATTGCTGCCCACCCATCCGGTGGGTAATGTAGACATACCCTATGAGTTCTCCAAATTTGCCAGTCCAGCTTGAGGGTATAAATCCTACTAGCAGAATGAAGTGAAAAAAGCAAAGAATCATTTTCTCTGTCAAAGATGCCGGCAGGCAGACCCTGCTCATTCCTAACATTTTACTGTCTTTTAGAACAGTCTAGGTCAGGCTGGGCATCAGATCTCTGGCCATCCAGTGACTGAGAGCCTGGTACTGAGAACTGAATCATGATCCTGTGGCAGCACAGAATACTATCACCACCATACTACCTAGTGACAGCATTATGGTTCTTGTGGGTTCCCTACGCAAGAACATGGCCTAAAGCTGCTGGAAGGGAATATCAAACCATGGGTTGCTGCCTAGTCAGGTAATTTTACTAGAGGGGATGGGTCTGGTGGATGGTGTTTCTGCCAGTGTCTGCTCATGAGTTGCATTATTTCCATGGAATAATGGGCCAACAATATAGGGAAGACACAAGAGACTGCTTGCTTTGGGATTAAGACTAAACTCTATCCTACTGAGCTGGTCAAAGTTTTTTAAACAGAAGATCTCATAATCTGAAAATGATACTGCACTCAGTAGAAGAGTTGTCTGCTCATGGATTTGATTGTGCAACCCATATTTTGGTGGGCACCTTACTGTCACAATTAGTACCATATCTCCATTGACCTCAGTGAGACTGCTCAAGTGAAAAGGTGCTCACCAACACGAGTCAGAGTTGTACAGTCTTGTCCCATATATTTAGCATTGCTGTTTGTACACGGTTCCAAATGAAGAACGAGGTCTGAGTAAAGAAGTGAAGCCATTCTGGTGATATTACTCAGGGGCAGGCCTACACTGAAAATGCTGTATCAGCATCGTTGCACTTAAGTGAATAGACTCCTATGCCAACAGAAGAGCTTCTCCCATCTGTGTAGTTAATTCACCTCCCTCAGAGGCGGTAGCTATACTGACAGAAGAAGATCTCCTGTCAACATAGCTCTGTCTACACAGGGGGTTAAGTTAGTATATCAATGTTGCTCAGGGGTCTTTTTCACACTCCAAAGTGACATAGTTATACCGATATAGGTCTGTATTGCAGACCTGGCCTCAATAGCTTGGTTTAGTAGAACTGGCTTAGTCCCCTAATAATATTGCTATCCTACAATAGGTCAGGGTTCTTTTTCACCTGTTTGCTGTTTTGCTGTCTCTTTGCATATTTATTTCTCTGCTGGCATAATTTCTGCACAACTTGCATCTGGGTTGTTACTACTTGGGAAGAGTGTAAGGATTGTATTGTAGCAGTGCCCACATTAAAAGGTAGACAGACCCTGAAGTTCTGGTGGGAAATCTGCCTCAGAAATCAGCAAAACTTGAAACCAGGGCGAGGTTGGCCTGCCTGAGAGCGACTGGTTAGGCCATAAATGGGAGAAGTGGAGAGGAAGCAGTAATTAAATAATGCAGCATTTCAGAGGTGACTGCAAATAGAATGGTTAGAACTGTTTTACAGATAGGCTCTATCTTAGCATTAGGATTCTGAGAGCAGATTTGCCTTTGTGTTATTCTTTGTTAATGTTGCTTTCCCCTCTCTTATTGTCTGTGCATGTAAAATTACACTCTTTTGTTTTCTTTGCCTCACTTATTTCTTCTTGATTTTATACAATGCCATTTAGTATTTGTTTTCTTTAATAAATGGGCAATTTAACAGTGGGAGAGACCAGAAAATTACTGAATTCCCAAAGATATTTTGATGTTTAGAATACGTAATAACAATATTTTGAATTTATAGATTGCATGCAATTTGAAGATCTGAGAGTGCTTTACAAACATTAAGGAATTAAATCTCACAACACCACTGTGAGATAAACAATTGCAGTGCATTACCACCATCTTCTACAAATGAGGAAACTAAGTCACAGAGAGATTGAAGTGTCCTACTTGACAAAGTCACCCACAAAACAGCATAGTGACAAACAGAACCCAAGTATCCTGACTTCCTGTGCGGGGTTCTTCTATTTTTTCCATCTTTCCTTTCCTCATAGCTATTGTAGAAGATTTCCAAAATGTTTCTATGAGAGTTTTATATAATATCACAATGGGGAACTACAATGGTGGGACTATATGTGATTTAATCTAAATGTCTTCATGTCTTTGCAAGTCCTCTGAGTAGCATGCCACTGTGAGGGTGTGTTTTCATATGTCTACTGAATGTTCACAATGAATATTCACTGTGCATTTGAAATCATAGAATCATAGGACTGGAAGGGCCCTTGAGAGGTCATCTAGTCCAGTCCTGGGCACTCATGGCAGGACTAAATATTGTCTAGAGGCCAAATGCTACTGTCCTCCACGTGGACATTCTTGTAAGGCATTGTGTAATAAAATGGAGAAAATATCACTATACCCATTTTTGTGTAACCCTTCTGCCCCTCTGAGTTGGCAGCAACAAGGGCCGGGTTCAGTATCCAGGGGTTCCATTTCAGTAACACAATGCATAACCGGCTCGAACCCCCACCCAGTGACCTGGGACACTCACATACCACACCCCCCTGGGCGCCTCTAGGAGGCAATACTTCCCCTCTCGCAAGCACGGAGTCTGAGTGTAGCAAAATCTTTTAATAAAGGAAGGAATTAATGCGGCATCCCATTGGAGAAACACCACAAACAGGGTTATAGCACAAACCATAAACAAAAACCCACCTCCAAGTACTTTTGGCACTGTCCTTTTTCCCCTTAGGGTTTTAAGTCCAATCACCCCAAAGTTCAACAACCCAAAGTCTCTGGTCAATGCCACCCCAGAGTTCGAGAGTTATCTGTAGAGGTCCTCCCCCCAGCCTGGATAGAAAGGGGGCACCTTACGTGGTCCTGGGCCAACTGCCCTGCCTCTCCGTGGGTTTCTGCTTCCGCCTTCTCCACGAACTGCTCCGCTTTACCAGCCGCTGTACGCTGCTCCTCCAGCCGTCCTCAGAAACTGCTCCGCTCCACCAGCTGCTCTGCTCCTGAGCTGCTTCGGTTCTCTCTGCAAACTGCTCGGCTCCGCTCGCTCTGTGGGCCGCTCCACCTGTCCCACAGCTACTCCGCTCTGTCAGCCACTCTGCTGCCACCAGCCGTCCCCACAAACTGCTCCACTCCACCAGCAGCTCTGTTCCACAGTATAGCTTTGGGCTCCCCCCTAGTTAGCACCATACTCAGTGCTCTCAGCTCAGTGATTTTGAGCTCTTAGTGATTCCAGCTCATAGTAGGAGAGCCCCAGTGCTAGTGCACCATTAGCCCAAAGTGAGTTCAGCTCAGTAACCTGTATTTAAATTCTTGAGGGAATAAAAAAATCATCTCTGACATTCCACAGTGGAGAGAGGAGGGGGTGCAACTGGTGCTTCTAGCTCCACAAGGAGACTGCACCACCAGGCACAGATACCTGTCCCCAACCCCTCTCAATTCTCTGGGTTTTGGAACCCATGTCCCATGTCTAGCCAGTACCACCCACTGAGGGTGAGCAATTTGGTCACCAAGCAATCCCACAGCTTGGGAGTCTGGGATAGTGTGGCGTACTTATGCAAATACACTCTCTGAACTTCCTTCCACAGATGTCAGTGTAGAGCTTATCCTGACTCTGCTTACATTTGTCTTCAAGGAAAATATCCCAGGAAGAACAATTCTACTCTAAGAAACTCTTGCAATTATAGAACATGGAAGAGGCACACAGAAAGTTTTCATATGAGATGGCATCTTATGCTATTCTCCATTCAATAGGCTTAACACATCCCAACTTTAAAATAGTGCCTACAAGTTTTCACATCTAATTTTTTGCACACAGAAATGTCAGATTTGAAGGTTCAGATGGATGTATGGCTATAAACTGGGGAATTACATCAAACCCAGTTTGCACATACATATCTGAATTTTTGCATACACAAAAACTTAGATGTGAAATATTGTGGGCAAAGTTTGAGAGTCTGGTTTTACTTTTAGGTACCACAATCCAGTTTTTATGCAAAAGGGAAAATATCAGATAAAACCCACAGTTGCAAGTGTTGGATATATTTCCACATGTGAACAACTTCACGCCTATCCATACTGCCTGCTATACATGGAATGAATGCCCTCTCAATTCCAGTTAACTAGGATATCACCTGATATTCCTCCTCAGAGCCTAAGTCTTACACAATGTCCATATTTTAATTATAAGTGGAGAAAAAGGGAGACAAAAGTCTGTATCCTCCTGCGTGCTTTTCCCAGTGCATGCTGCCTCCTTGTGTATCTTTCTTTTAGACTGTAAGCAATTTGAGGCAATGATTGCATTTTTGAGTGTGCATCTTGTACACCAAGCAAATTGTTGGTGCTAAATAAGCAACAATAGTTGAGGTGACATGGCGAAATTTGCAAAACTGGCTGCCTAAACTTCATATGTAAAGCCAGCATCTGTGCATGCAAACTGCATGCAAATCTGTGCATCCCAGTCATGGATGCCTTGTGCTAGGCACTGTGCATATACCGAACAAAAATATGTTATTTTCCCAAAGAAAAAACAACCAGGAGTCCTTGTGGCACCTTATAGATTAACAAATTTATTTGGAATAAGCTTTGGGGGCTACAGCCCTTCATCAGATGCATGGAGTGAAAAATACAGTAAGCATATATATATTTTACAGCACATAAAAAGATGGGAGTTGTCTTACCAAGTCGGGGGTCACTGCTAATGAAGCCAATTCAATTAAGGTGGAAGTTGCCTAATCTCAACAGTTGACAAGAAGGGGTGAATATCAGAGAGAAAATTACTTTTGTAGTGCTAATGAGGCCAAGCAGTTAAGGTGTACTTTGCTCATTCTCCACCGTTCACAAGAAGTTGTGTAGTTGCTGGTGAGTATTTGCCCAACTAAAACCTCTCCAACACATCATCAGAGTCTACAACCTATCCTGAAGGATGATCCCTCACTCTCACAGACCTCTGACTCCTCGTGTTTTTGCCGTTACAGACTAACGCGGCTACCACTCAGAAACCTTTCCCAAAGAATTTACAATGAGTAATCGTTGAAGACATGAGTTGTAGGGGGATTTGTAGTTTAGGTGGCTAGTTTTGAAAAAATGTCTCCCCATGTCTGTTGCTGTGATTTGGAGTAGTACATTCCTCAGGTAAATAATTAAAGTGAGGAGACTTAATTGCCTTAGGGTGCAAATCTCATCACCCTGAATGACTCTGCAAAGACTGCATTTGAATGCCTGCTTTCCATCGTCAAGCTCATTCTGGCATTTCTGTTTGCTCTGCAATGCAGTTTTACTATTTTTTTATCATTGCTAAATTAATCCATATTTCTATGTGATAGCGTGTCAATGCATTGAGTGATAACAGTTTGACAATGTAAACTGTGATATGGTAATCTTATCATCCTTAACTCCATACATTGTTAATGTCATATCATGTTCTGATGAGATAATATATTCCAGGCGTGGTATTTTATTAACGTTATATTACTTCCTCTGGTATTGTAGATGATACCATTAGGCAGATTACAGGGTTTACACTAGCATGCTATGGCTCTGATTGAGAGGGGCATTTTCATTTGAGACTAAATTTCATTAGCTTGTAAGTTTCCTCAGATCTGCCTAATGGTTGAAAAATGCTTGTTCTCATCCAGAGGAGAGTACTTTATGGGAATTTATCATGCAAAGTATTTTTTTGGTTACCCGAGCATGAAAATATATTTTTCTATCAAGATTGTTCAGACTTTCCCCTTTGAATAGCTCAAGATGGCTTCGTTTGAGGGCCAGGTTCCAAAAGGGCTTCCTAAGTTGAACAAGAAGCAGGCACTTGTGCAAATCAGTGCCTGTTTGCATGCACAAATGCATGCTTTGTATCTACAGATCTCATGGGTGGCAGTTAAGGAGATTTCCCAGTAACTCTGCCTTGTTGTTACTATTGGAAAAGTGGCAAGAAGACAGAACTTAATGGCCAGATGTAGGTGGGCCTGTGGAAGGCACAGAGTTTGAGCCCTTGTTCATGGACTGAAGCTGTGACTGGTACCTGTGTCCTCCTGAGTTTGTTGAGGAGGGTGGCTTGAAACCTCTGATAGAGACTCCAGAAATTGGACTTGTCAGGAACAACTCCTAATTGCCAAGATCCATGCAAACTCTTTGCCTCACACAGCCACCTGCTTCCGCTGGCTCTCCCCAGACTTCTTGGCAGTGCTGGGTTTAAAAACCTTGTTGCATTATCTTCATTCTCTGTGTGCAGTTTCAATGTACTCAGTATGAAGTCTTGTGCGTGGGAGTTCCCATGCCAAAAGGAAGATGGACTCCAGCCAAAGAGAAAGGCATTTCTCTTTTCATTGAGATCATAATAACTTGTTCACAAGAATACTAACTATTTCTGCAAAAGGCAGGCGTTATTTTAATTCTTGTTTCAACTCTCCTAAATGTTTTGGGTGTTGTCTACCTGAGCAACTATCTTTCCATGCTGTCTTACTCCAGTTGTGATCAGAGGAGCTGCTCAGGTACGAGTCCATTGTTATAAATATCAGGGCATTTGAGGGGATGTTCCCTCAACTTGCAGCTTGCTCCCTATCTGGTTTGGCCTAAGCCAGGCAAACTGTGGTTACCTTTTCTTTCCAACATTTGGGAGTGAGTGGCTGGTGCCTGGGCAGATGAATTCTTGTCGGAGGCAGTTGATAAGCCTGGTCAGAGATGATGTTTCTGGTTAGAATGTACAGTACTGAACAGAACTGTAAAATGTGTTCATGTGAGTTTAACACTATTAGAGCTGCATAAGTACAACAATGAATGGGACTGGCATACATGGATACCTATTATACTTAGAATGGGCCAAATTCACGAGTAATGTCAGCAGGGCACATCTCCATTGCTTTCAGTGGAGTTGCAGTCTGCTTACTTTCATGGTGAATTTGCTCTACTCCATTCAATTAGCCCAGCCCCATCGGATTCAGCAGAAATGAAGTTTGGGAATGAAATATAGATCTTGGCCAGGATGTACTGGGACATATCCTAGCTGGTTTTTTTTCTGTTTTTCAGATGACTGATTTCATTTCATACCAATATAAACACCACCTTGGCAAATAAAGCAGGTCCTATTTGTAAGAAATATATTTAGAGCAAAGGCCTCAGCATTACAGTTGTTACTTTAACATACAACCCTCCTTCCTGTTTTGGCTTGGAGGTCACTGCTTTGGCAATTCCCTTCTGGCTTCTTACGTGGTTTTGAAAAACCCTAATTTTACAGGCTGCTCTTCCATAGACCCTACCTTGTCCTTGCATGAAATGGGCCCTCTACTCCTGAGCAGCTGAGGCAGATTGGAGGGGGATCCTGCAGATGAACTCATCAGGGACAAAGTGGGGCCCTCTCCACTATTTTATACTGAAATACTGTGAAGGTCCTGTGTTCCAGTATAAAAAGATGGCAAATAGATAAATGACTCTAGTGTTTGTTCATTTTGCTTAAGAAGCTTCCTTTTGTTAGCCTGTTCCACACAATTATCCTTCTTTCAGAGGAAAATGGATCCCTTGTGTCTGAATTTAAATCCCAATATATTGTTATATGTTCAAAAGCTAAAAATACTTTAGAGGCATTATCTAAAAGCTTTTACAACTTCAATCAAATATTTCTTCCAGCTCCCCACTCCTACATACATTCACATAGGAACAATAAATATAGGGCCTGATCCTGATCTGACATGCACCAGTTTTACTCTGGAATTACTCCTGATTTAAACAGATGCACCTTAAACCTCAGATTCAGGCCCTTCAGCGGATCCTCAGAACACTATGTAGCTCAGGAAAGAGTATTGTAAGAGAACAAGGCTGTGTTATCTGTCCAACCAGCTCCTTAAATTATTAAAGATATTATAGGCAATTAGACCTGAAATTGTGGCAGAGCCTTAAAAAAACAAGCTTCAGTAGATCTGTGGCTGATTTTCCTGCCTGTTGGACTTATTTTCAGAATTCAATGCTACAGAATCACAGAGTGATATTCTCTTTCAACTGTGCACTGCATTGCAGGGATTGACGTACCAAATTGTTACCATTTGCTATACGTGAGTCTCATTCATACCTCTATCTGATACATGTACTGTATCAACCTGGATTTCACTTTTCTTTAAACCCTGAATGATGATGCAGAGCAGAAGAGAAAAGCTAGGTGTTTCTTCTTGATTATTACTAAACATCTCGCTCTCTTTCTCTCCAAAACAAATAAGTCCTATGATTCCTTTTTTTTTTTTTAATTTCAATTTTGGATAGGGGCATAGTTTGCCGGGTGGCCAGGAGATGTTGCCCTCCCAAACTGCAAGCCTCAGGCAGCTGTGGAATTTGTCGCCTCACACGTGCCCCGTTGGCCTGACAGGAGCTGCCCCCCAAATATATAAGTCAAACTACACCTATGATTTTGGGTATCTTCAAGGTCAAAACATTAAAGGAAGTACACTGCAGCTTCTAACTGTAATAGCAGGCAGCTCTTTGCTGTAGTGAATGGCTGCAGAATGTATATTCACTTGGGAGCATGCACACAGTTTCCCTTTGTAATCAAAGGGATGTTTTCCCCTAACACTATACATTCTCCAAATGCATCTGTAAGCTGCACAGAATTACAAATCCTGTGCTAGGCTTTCAACCGCACAGAGAAGTGCATAATTCATTTATAAACAAGGGAATTGGTCAGTGACATTTATTTTCTAAACAAAGCCCCAAACAAATAACAATTGCAATTATTATTATACAATTATCAACATTAACATGTACAAAATATTGTACTCATGAGTAGTTGCCTGTGGGAAGTATTTGTGTGCAGTCCGTAAAGCTTTCTATAAAAGTAATAAAATAATACAGATGCTAAAAGTATTACAGTACCTACCTTTTGTGTGCACAATAACCAAATCATTCTATCCTAAACAATTAACTCACCATCAGACTAACCAACCACATGCTTTGCAGCCAGGCATCTTGCTTACATGGTTCCAATAAGAACTTACGAAGTCTGTTGCTTGATGGATGACTGTTTAGCTAGTATTGACTTTAGTTCTGGGTTTATTTGTTTTTATGGCTTCTCACATAGGAAGCGAGTCCAATCCTGTATTTGCAAATGCAGTGTGCATGTCTTGCAAGTGTAATTGTTATTGAGGGGAGGGTGTGAGGCACTGGCCTTACCATGTGCTCTTCTTCTCCTGCAAAGACCTCACACACCACTCCTTAAAAGTGGACATGGCCACATGGCACAGACCTCACCATCTGGTCTGTCAAGTGCAATGAGTTCCCAGGTTTGCATGCTTGAGGTGTCTTGTACCTGAGGATGGGTTAACCCTTAGAGCAGGTTCCCATGCTCAGTTGGCTTTAGAACACTACTTTTGATATATGGAAAACCTCTGTGCAGACTGCATGTCCGACCAGCAAAAGCTGAGCCCTGATGAGCATATCCTCAATGCCAGAGACTTGATACTTCTCAAGATCTTCTGTGTTGGGCATCCTGTCCTGCACTTGATGTTGCAGATGGATCTTAGGCAGTGAAAGTGGAAGCTCTCCAGCTGTTCGATGTGGCACTGATAGAATGTCCATGTCTTGCAGCTGGAGAGGAGTGAGGTGAGTACAACAGAGTGGTAGATTTTTGTCTTGGTTTTGAGGCAGAGTCCACTCTCCCTCCAGAGCCCGTGGGTGAGCCTGCCAAATACCAAGCTGACCTTTGCCTGGCGGTGAATGATCTCGTCATCTGACATGGCCTTGCTGGAAAGTATGCTACCCAGGTAGCAGAATTTCCTGACCGAGTTGAGGGGTGTATTATTAATTGTGACAATGGGATCATTGTGCTCATGATGCTGATGTCTGGTGCTGGCTGGTACATGACCTCCGTCTTTTTCAGGCTGATTGTGAAACCAAAGCATTTGAGGCTTAGGCAAAGTGGTCACTAAATAAGCTGAATGTCCTTGAGCGTGTGTGCAATGAGGGCACAGTCATTAGTAAACAGGAGCTCTTTTAATAGCTGTTTAATTACTTTGGTGAGGGCCCTGAGTTGCTGTAGATTGAATACACCCCTATTCAATCTAAACCTGATGTGTGCACCTCTGTCAAAGTCTTGGAATGCAAACAAAAACATAGCTGAAAAGACAATGGCAAAGAGGACTGGAGCCATTACACATCCTTGTTGGTAGTGTTGGTGACAGGGAAGGCTTCTGATGAGTCACTACACTCCATCACTCTAGTCATCATGCCACTTGTGAAACGAGTGATGACAGCAATCATCTTCTCTGGGCAACACAATTTAAGGAAGGGGTTTCCATAGAGGCCTTTGCAATTCACCATGTTGAAGGCCTTGGTCAGGTCAACAAACACTTCGTATAGGTCCTTGGTCTGTTCACCAGCCTTCTCTTGTATTTGTTGATCTGCAAAAATCATGTCCGTGATGCCATGGCCTGCACAAAAGCCACACTGTGACTCTAGATATACTGAGTCCACGAGGTGAGAGACAGCCTGTTGAGAACAACCCATGCACGGATCTTCCCCGCTATAGACAGCAGTGAAATTCTATGATGGTTGTCATAGGAAGATATGCTTCCCTTCCTTTAGTATGGATGGACTATAAAAGCATCATCATACGTCTGGGGAACAGTACCCTGTTCCCATATAGTCTTGAAAAGGCTGGTGAGTCTCCTGACCAGGTGGGCACCTCTATATGTATACACTTCCGATGGAATGCCCTTGGGGCCTGGAGACTTGCTCACTGACAGCTTGTTTGAATGACTTTAGTAACCTCATCTACAAAAGGAGTCCATGGACAGTACCTCCAGACAGGACACTGGCGGAGTAAGTCAATAGCTTCATCAAACACCATGAATTGACAGTTCAGGAGACTATCAAAGTGCTCTGCACTGCAAGAGAAAATATCACAGTTGTCTGTGAGCAGCCAGTTACCATCTGCTGTGAGAACAGATGCTGTACCATTAGATTTTGGATCATACACAGCACAAAGATCTTCACAGAAGGCCTTCATGTCATGCTCGTTGACTGCTTCCTGCAGTTCTGCAGCCTTCTGTTCCCACCAGTGATTCTTCTTTAGCCTTAATCAGGCTTGTAGTGTATATTTGGCCTGATGGTACTTTGCCTTCTTCATTGTTGATTTCTTGACCCATATGTAGACTTATGTAGGTCTCTAGAAGCCAGCCTATCTCAGGATCATTCTCATTGAACCAGTCTTGGTGTTTTCTGACTTACAAAGCCAAGAACCTTGAATGCTGTATTATATGTGATATCTCTGAGCACCTGCCAGGTGCTTCTGTAGCCCTGATGATGTATGTTACACATGTAGACACAGTAATGGTCTGGTTTTCTAGTAAGTGGAGGCTTTCAGTACTATTGCAATTAGGACAGGTCTCAGATAGGGCCACCCTTATTACAAGTGACAGTGAATGGAGTTTGTCCTTTATGTTATTTGCTAGAACTTCTGCTTTCAGATCAGACGTTTCCAGGTTCAAGTCTCAGTCGTGGTAAGCCTACAAGTGGTTTGAGAGCCTTCTGTGGCAAACAGCATGATATAACACACCACAACTACACCTATCATGAGCTCTGCAGGGAGGGCTCTTTCTTATCTTTGTGCAGTTGAAGTCTTATGGGTTGTCCAGAGGAGGGAGGGAATGGGGGTAACTCCATGGTTTGGCCTTGGGAGCCTGGAGACCTGCGATGATCCTTTACCTCAGTTGGTACAGCTCCTGCTCTTGGGTCCTTTGATCTCCAGTTAAAATTGATCCTTCAATGCTGGATCAAATCAGTCTGCTCATATGATGGCCCTTTGAAGCTTGATCTTCTCTAGAGAAGAAAAAAAGAATTAGCCAGTGCATAATGTGAAGAGATTTGAATGTGTACTCCTTTCATTCTACCAGCCCTACTTACCATTATTTTATTCATCTGTATAGTGACAATAATATACTCAGCCTTGGCTTTTGTGGCACTGCCTCATGTCAATAAGATATATTGAAATGAGGCAGTGCCTGGGGTATGATTTTTAGAGATGCTGAGCCCTCTTGACTTTAGCTGAGTTTGTGAGTGCTCAGCCTTCTGAAAATCAGGTTGCTGGTGATTTTGCAGCTTTGCCAACTTTGCCCAGTTAGCAGATGGAACCCTGTATGTATATATATTTCTCTACGTAAAGTGGTACCCACTAAAATGCCAGCATTTGCCACTATTAATGCCTAGTGGTATCTGAGCTACCCTAGTTATTTCCTTATACTAAGCATAGGGATATAACCAGGGCTGGCCTTAGGATTATGGTGCCCTAGGCGAGATTATTAAACTGGTGCCCCTGTTCCTGAACCTGCTCTTAGCAACCAAACATAAGCTTATAAGTATTGGAAAACTTGCCACATTCGCATTATTAAAACCAGTTTAACTTAATTAAGCACACTGTAATGCTGATGGACTAGCACTAAAGAAGAAGCACTATAGAAAAATTCTGATATGACAGAATGATGCAAATAATATTTTTTTTAATTTATCAAAATTTATTGGAAATTTATATGAAGAGGTAATGAAACAAGGGTTTGTTTTAATTAAAGCAATCTTTCAGGCTTTTTGGCTGCAAAATCAGTAATAATGTCATCGTATGACAAAGACAAAGTCATGTCTTGTTCGATCGCAAGAATAGCAAGACCAGTCAAGCGTTCCTGACTCATTGTAGAGCGGAGATAGTTTTTAATGAGCTTTAGTTTTGAGAAACCTCCGTTCTCCTGATGCTACTGTTACAGGAATTGTCAGTAGAATACGAGTGGCAATGTACACATTAGATATATGTCAACAAGTTTGCGGGTATGAATAAACTGTACAATGTCCATCACCGATTTTGCATGTGGCAACATTGATGACAGTGTACTCAATTCTTCGTACAGTTCAAGTCCATTTAAATCAAAACTATCACCGTGCTTCAGGAAGCTCTCTAGATTCTTGCACTTTGTCCTTAGTTGCTCTTGTTTTCCTATTTCGTTGAATTTAGTTATGTCATACAAAAATCCAAACTGTTCATGGTGTACTTGCAAGGTATTAAACCTTTCATCAACAGCAGATACTGCTTTATCCATCACAACATTAAAAAATTCAACCTCAAATTTCTTTCTGGATCGTCTATGGGCATGATCTGCTGTACAGATTCTTCACAAAGAAGTGTCCCTGGCCTTTTAACTCATATTAACTATGTATTTACTTTATGAAAGTTGGAGAAAACATTGTGAAAACGTAAAACATTGGCTGCCCAACTTCTGGGCTGGCAAAAGTTATACTGACTCACAGGGAAAAAAAAAAGCAGGTGAATCTTAGTACAACATATGGTCACTCTATACCAGGGGTCGGCAACCTTCAGAAGTGGTGTGCCAAGTTCACTGTAATTTAAGGTTTCTCATGCCAGTAATACATTTTAATGTTTGTAGAAGGTTTCTCTCTATGTCTATATTATATAAATAAACTATTGTTATTATCTGAGGTCTTGGCCACCGGTCCTGCTCAGCACTGCCAGCTGAGTAAATGAAACCCCAAACCGGCAGCGGGCTGGTGGCTGGAACCCTAGACAAGGATCCCAGGCCCTGCTCAGCCCGCTGCTGGTCTGGGGTTCTGACCACCAACTCCTGCCAGCCAGGATCCCGGCCGCCAATCCCCCCATCCGCTACCAGCCTGGGATTCTGCTCACCCAGGCTGACAGGAGGCAGAGTGGGGCTGGCGGCTGAGCTCCTGACTGGCAAGGGGCCAGCAGCCGGAACCCCGGAGTAGCAGTAGGCTGAGTGCTGCTGGCACCCCAGACTGGCAGCAGACTGAGCCACTCAACCCCCCACTGGCCCTGCTCAGCCCGCCACCAGCCCACTCAGCCCGCTGCTGGCTGAGTGAATGGAACCCCAGGCTGACAGCAGGTTGAGTGGTTCAACTGGCCTGCTCACCCACTGCCAGCCTGAAGTTCCTTGGGGGTCCCCAGGCCAGCAGCAGGTGCTGAGTGGGGCCGATGGCTGGTATTCCAGCTGGCAATAGGGCAGCAGCCGGAACCCCAGAACAGTGATGGGCTGAGCCGCTCAGCCTGCTGCTGCATACCATCAAAAATCAGCTCACCTGCCACCTTTGACACGTGTGCCGTAGGTTGCTGAATCCTGCTTATACACTAGTAAGGAGATGAGCATATTACAGTTCCTAACTGTCAAAAAAAGTTCCTAACTGTCAGGGTAGTTAAACACTGGAATAGATTGCCTAGGGAAGTTGTGGAATCTCCATCTCTGGAGATATTTAAGAGTAGGTTAGATAAATGGTCTATTAGGGATGGTCTAGACAGTATTTGGTCCTGCCATGAGGGCAGGGGACTGGACTCGATGACCTCTCGAGGTCCCTTCCAGTCCTAGAGTCTATGAGTCTATGAGTTGTTGGAGGGCTCTTATCAGGAGTCACAGGCTATAGGAAAGTCAGTCAACATTTTTTGTTTCTCTGATGAAAAACTGACCCACTCCCTGCCTCAAACCAAACCTGTCACTAATAATTGTCAACAACTTAATTTTCTGTTTTTGGCTAAGTTATTGATTTTTAAAAAAAAATATTGAAATTGGATTCAGGATTGTTAGCAAGAATTTTTGGCAAACAAAGTTGTTAAATGACAATCTAAATGGCAACACAGTACTGCTTTCATGCTTGGTTCACCCCCCAGCCTGCTGGTCCAACAGCTGCAGTAGAGGAGGAGACAGGTGGAAAACTGCAGGACCCCAAAATCTACCTCTTGGGGTGCAGAGTGGCAACAGCAGCAGCAAACCCTCAGGTCCAATCACACGCCAATGGGCACCACCGCCAGCCCAACAGACCATGGTGAAGTTAGCACAGCATCTGATCTCAGGGACGGGGCACCCATGGAGCCACAGCAGCTCATCCTGCCCTGTGCAGCTCCCCCTGGATGAGATGGATCGCTGGCAGCTGCCAGCCCGGGAGAGAGGCGCTCCCCAGCTAGGGTGGCCAGATCCAGATGTCCTGATTTTATAGGGCCAGTCCCGATATTTGGGGCTTTGTCTTATATAGGCACCAATTACCCCCACCTAGAGTGACGAGACAGAAAGTGTGTAAAATCAGGACAGGGATGGGTGGGGGGGGGGGGGGTAAAAGGAGCCTATATAAGAAAAAGACCCCAAAATTAGGACTGTCCCTATAAAATAGGGATATCTGATCACTGTACCCCAATCCCCTATCCTGATTTTTCACACATCTGGCTAACCCCAGCCAAGCCCTGTGTGACATTCCAATTCTGGCTGCCTGCCGAGGAAGTGAGTTACTTTCACTTTCATTCCTCAGCAGGCAGCCAGCTGCCTCCTCTCCCCCCCCCAGCACCTCACCCAACCCAGCCCTGACGGAGGGGAGGGAGGAGAGAGAGAGGGGTGCTCCTGGGGAGGAGGGGAAAGGAGGGGGTGCTCCATGGGGGCAGGGGGTAGAAGAATGGATGTTATGAGAGACAACAAAGGATACTGGTTCCAGAGCCATAGAGCCTGCCTCACCTCACCTCAGCCGGTGGGAAAGAGTCACACTCACAGGTGAGCTCCTTCCCCAACCCCCACCCCCTCCCCTTCCCAGAGATCCCAGCAGCCAATCCCATCCCTCAGACTGTGCTGCATTCGGCTCTCTCTAGGACCCAGCAGCCCTGCTTCTACACTGTCTGGGCTGCCTGGAGAGTGGTGCCCACAGGCAGAGTGAGGCCCTATGCGGCTGCCTATTCTGCCTATGCCTAAGGACAGCCCTGGATATAACTGCGGTAGTTCAGACACCACTATAACTGTTGGCAACCACTGCCTTTTTATGATAACCACTCCAGCAACTAACAGGGATGTCCACAAACCTTAGTTAGTTACAATTTGTACAGTGTTTCTGGCCCTGTAAAGCACTAAGTCCTTTGTATTATTATGAAGTCAGCTACTGAACAAATGGGAGCTTCTGTATACAGCATGGTATTGAATTATAGCTCACAAATGCTGCATTAGTAACTTAACCCAGCACTTTCTGTCCCAAAGACACATGTCCCTACCATGAATTGAAGGAGAATCTCCATTCGCGCTAATTTTCTTCTAGAGATCCTGATCTAGAAAAAATGTAAGCGCATGCATAACTTTAAGCATGTGACTAGTTCAATTGAAGCAAATGGATTACTACATGCTTAAAAGCTGAGCACTGTATAAGAACTTTACCATGAGAGGTGCCGGTGTGAACAGCGCTTTTTCGGAAGGAAAAGCTGCTGCCGCTTCTTGGGGGTGGAATTTTTTGGTCGGCAAGGAGAGCTCTCTCTTGTGTGACAAACAGGTGCTATACTGCCGCGTTTTTAGTGGCACAGCTGTAATGACACAGCCGTGTCGCTAAAAGCTGTGTTGTGTAGCCATAGCCTTAGTTATTGTTTTAGTTTTCAGACGCAAAATGCATATCTGCAGACTCCCTTTGGACACTTTCTCTAGCACGCTGTCACTAGAAATGGCTAACTTAAAACAAAGCTAATTTCCTGGTAGTCCTTTGGATGATTTGTTATCTGAAGCTTGACGTTTATTTTTGTGCCAAATGGTATTTCTGTTGTGTGCATTTTCTTGTTCCATTATCTGTGAATTACTCAATGTGCATAGTGTGGGATCCTACTGAAAATAACATTGATTTTCCTAGGAAGTTCATGAAAGAACTTTAATAGGTCCACCAATGCTCTGTCAGTGAAATCATTGTGTCACAGCAGTATATTAACTATTGTGACTAGATAATGCTGTAGGTTGCCGATCCCTGTTGTAGAGTTAGAAATAGGCTCAAGTGCAAAATTTGGATACAGTTTCTGAAATCCCCAGACACTACAAGTGTGAGTATCTGGGAGGTATGGGTTGGTCCATTACAAAGATTAAAGTAGGGTGACCAGATATCCTGATTTTATAGGGGCGGTCTCTATATTTGGGGCTTTGTCTTATATAGGCACCCCCACCCCCTGTCCTGATTTTTCATACTTGCTACCTGGTCACCCTAGATAAAGTACATTTTGCAAAAGTCAGATCTGGATTTGTATTTCAAACATCTCCATAGTCTGGAAGGGGTAGACAACTTATGGCACGTGTGCCGAAGGCGGCAAGCAAGCTTGTTTTCAGTGGCACTCACACTGTCCAGGTCCTGGCCACCGGTCTGGGGGACTCTGCATTTTAATTTAATTTTAAATGAAGCATCTTAAACATTTAAAAAAAACTTATTTACTTTACATACAACAATAGTTTAGTTATGTTATAGACTTACAGAAACAGACCTTCTAAAAACATTAAAATGTATTATGGGCAGGCGAAACCTTAAATTAGAGTGAATAAATGAAGACTCGGCACACCACTGCTGAAAGGTTGCCGACCCCTGGGATATAGTTTGGCTCAGGGCCATTTATATCTAGAATAGTAGGAGTTGAAGGTCATGCTGCATGGTATGTCACTGGAAAAATAATTTCCCTTATATTTAAAGTCTCAGATTAAATTAATGACCTCACTGTCACAATAATGTTGGGATTCTGCATGCACAAAGGCTGGACTTTAAATATCATTAGCTGTAAATTGTGCCATATGTCTTTTGAAAGGACATTTTCCCCAGGTTTGCAGTAAAGTCTCAGATTTGAACTGTGGTCTCCATATCAGGATTTAGCAACGATCCTGGACATGGATCCACATTGGCTCAGAAGTCATGCATGAATCCATATACAGGACTCATCTCTGATAGTAAATTTTATAGGGCACAGACTATATATTATTTGTACAGTACCGCACACAATGAGGCACTGATGCAAACTGGGGTCTTTGGATGAAGATAAAGTTGATGATGATAATACAAATAACTGGTATCCTTAATATGCCTTTTTTTCAAGCAGGTATCTCTACTAGTAAACACCTAATTTATTATGTACATAATAACAATCTTAGATAATAACTAATTAAAAAGCTAAACCAATACACATAAAAAAATTGCAAAGAAAAATTGATGTTTTCCTGGTGCAAAGATTAAAACCTGCTGAAATCAGCCACTCCTCAAAGCCCTGCTTTATTGTTTCAGATAGTTTGCTATGTCAGAATTATTTCAGAAATATTTCAAACATATGGTTCTCCCAAATATGTTAAAGATGTTCTCAAGCTATTCAAAACTTCATGCATATTTACAGATAGCTGCCTCTGCATATCTACTTTCTTTATCTTGGCCCAAATTTAAACTATACTTATGTAACAGAAAAATTGGATGCCTTTGAGAAACAAGGCTTCAGTGTGACTTTAGCTGGTGGTATTGATTTTATGGACACAAACACTGAAACCCAGATTCTATTTTTAACTGTCTCTCTTGGTTAAAAAGAAAACATATCAGGACATTTAGAAAATGTGGAGAGGAAGTAATGTAGCTCAAACTCCGGGGACTGTTAAAGGAAATGAGTCAGCGAGTTGCTAAGTAAGGGAAGTTGTCTGTTTACACAGGAGTTAAAAGAGTTAAAGAGCCTGTTTATGAAATTTCCAATCTGCTTTTCAGACCAAAGCAGATAGAATATTAGGATACATTTGGGATAAGCGTGTCCAGACCCCTGAACCTTGTGAGGTTTGTCTATTGCTAGCACAGACACCAAATATATGATCTGCCACAGACATGGGCAAAAGTCAGAAGCCACCACAAGACAAACTTTCCTGACTGTTAGCAAACAAACAAATAGGTCATGAAATCATTTTTTTTCCTTTGCAGATCATCTTTAACCCTGTCCCAGGGTTAGTACCTGCAGGAGTGATGAGAGTAGTTGTGTATCCATGGCACAGTCTCTAGCCTTTTCTTTAGAAACTGACAGAAGAGGATCCATAAAGATGAGCTGAGGTGGAGTATTTTGAGTGTGTGAGATGGACACCTCTGCGTGGGAACTGGGCTGAGACTGTCAACTCATTATTTGGTCTATGGCTAGTTAAAATGTTACTACAGCTTTAAGGCACTCCTTATATGCCTTAGTCTCAAACATGAAAAAGGAGAAAGGCTTCTTCTGCTGAAATGGATTGAATTCAGACTTTGGAAAAAATCTTGGCTATGGCACATGTCTATTTGTGATCCAGTCTTCTGTACTTTCATAGCGGAATAGCTCACATAGTTCAGTCAGCAGCCCTGATTTCCCAATTGGAAACAACAGCTAGTGAAGAAATCCTTCCCGTTAGTCTGAGAGAGTTGCTGCAGGAATTGTATGCTGCTGTCTTTCTCAGATCCACAGTCAGATGTTGATCTGAATACTGCAGAACTGAGAATTGAAAGTAGCCTTGTCCTAATGATTGTTTTTTCAGGCCCCATAGCTGGCTCTATTCATAAGTGTATAGTTTAAAAAGTCTAACAGAGCAGGACGCAAAATGATTAATATTGGAACTGGTTTACTGTCAGAACATGAGAGCATCTGTTATTTTGACCAGCTACTCCTTGGCCACAGCAGAAATCCTGCCATTAGTGCAAATATAGTTTGTGGTCCCTATTAGTGCAAATCACAAAAACTAAAACACACTTCAGTTCAGCAACTCGACTCGAGGAAACCCATGGCTTGGGTGGCAGAAGTGGAGGCACTTTGGCAGAAATGGCAGGAAGTTTACACAGCACTAATACAGTCAGCAGTGCAGTCCACGATCACAAATCCAGACAGGATTTAGGGACTACTGTGTGGTGATGCTAGAACCACAGTATCATAGTGTGCACTCACCCCTAGAGTGCTTCCTTGGGTCTCTAGCACCCCCTTGTGTCCTGGTTCCACAATGGTCTGCCACCTCTGCGGCCTACTCCTCCACCCAAGTCAGCTTTCAGTCCAATCCCCTTCCAGTATTAACAGCAAACACATTAAATCTTAACTCAAAATAGCCACCTGGGCGTTAAATACCACTCCTTCGTAGAGATCCAAGGTTAAGCCCCTGATTAGGCCAGGTCCCCTGGGTTAGGGCAAGGACAGCAAACCTTCCCTGTCCTGACTTAATCCAGAATGGGCCCATAGTAAAAGCAGATAGTTGTTTATATCGGGCCTGCTGAGCTCTGAGTGACCTCTATCTGCTCCCGGCCCTTCTAGACACCTGAGGACCAACTCTCAGTGGGTTTTGTCTGCATCTGCTCATGGCAGGACTCCTTAGACAAGCCCTGGAGATCTGAATTCCTAGCCAGACATCCAGAGCTGTCCCTTGGGTAGGCTAAATCAAAGTGACCACTCTGGGCCCTGCGTTGGCACGGTCAGTCCCGGAAGAGACGAAGCCATCCCTTCCGCCCTGGGCCCCGCATCCCCCTAGGGATGGCTCTCAGGCATCTTCATAGGATGGGGTGTACCAAGGCAGTGGCTTATCTGATAAGGGTAGCAAATTCCTGGTACACCCCATCACATATAGGCTTTGGAATTATAGCACCAAAGAGAAGGACAAGGTCTCAGCAGCCTAAACTAAGATCTCCTTTTACTGTGGAGTCCTGTCTCTCCTGACCCCTGCTAGAACGCTACTATACTGTATCTGCACTCGCTCTGTTTGAGGGCTGTTGCTCCATCACTTTCACAAACACTAAACGTATCCCTATGTCTTTACACAAATGTGTGAGTAGGTGGGGTTTTAAAGAGTGAAGAAACTAAGCTTAAAGACATTGGGCCAAATCCCTGGTGTAACCCCATTGGTTTGTAACTTCTGCAGGATTATATCAATTGATGAATCTGGCCTATTGGCACCACTGATTCTGAAAATGGCTTTAAAAATTAATATTGTAATGCAGTTTATAGCAACATTTGCTGCTATTTTTGAAGAGGTTGCTAGTGAATTATGGGGAGTAGTGGTAAAAACTGTTGACTCCGATTGGTTGGGAAGACAAGGGGGCTACTGTTGTTGGCTTATCGTCTTACATGTTGTGTTTGATTTTTACTGTTCTTGCACCTGGAGCCTGTGATAGTGACAGCTTAAAAATGAAATAAATCCTGTCCAGGTGATGAGATGGATTGTATTGATGCAATGCAGATAACAGCGGGGCTGCAGCCGGTCTCATTTTGTTGATGAATCATATCATGGACTGCCAGTGATGCCTGAGTGGCCTTTTAATTGTCTTGGGCTTAAGCAATAACTCCTACCTGAGAGATCTGTGTTATGTGATCTGTTTCTAGTACATGTCACTTGACAAATACTATGTTTCATAGGGTGGTGAGAGAGTAGTGTAGTTGGATTCTGATTTCATGCTGGTGTAAAGCTGGAGGAACTCACATGAAGTGACTCTGAATTTGCCTCCAGAGCAGAATTCACCCCTCATTCTTTGAAAATTAACTTCCTAACAGCCTCTTTTTTCTTGACTTGCTTTCCTTTTTTTAAAAAACAGTTTGTTTATTTGGCTTTTATTCTTTCTTCCATTTCAGTACTTCCCTGGCAAAAAACATCTATTGGGCACTTAATAAAAGTTCTTTCAGCTATAATTGTGTGGGGAAACAGTGACACCCAGTGGGTACTAAGGTTAGTGTATAATTCATAAACATCCCCTGGCTATGGTCTATTTTCCCATTTTCCCATGCTGTGTGTTGGACAGAGTAACTATTATCCTGGCACATTTTGTGTAAGGTTATAATGGATAGCTCCAGCTCTAACAATGCAAGGATTAGCATCCCTTCAGAATAAAATAAAAATGAAACCCCAAGAAATATTTTTCTTTGCATACATAAATGCATTATAAGAAAAAGCCATTACTGATATTTGACACAGTTATATTAAAAAGAATAAACAAACTGCTGCTTTGGTTGCTTATATATACAATGCTAAACAAATATACTGCCATCGTCTGTTAAGGCGATCTTGTTAAGATGGAAACTCTTGTACTGCATGTTCTGATCTCAAGGACAAATGTCAGGGCCTAGAGAGCTGTATCTAAGGTCTGCCTCACAGTGCACTTAATTCAGTCACTTGCACAGTAAGAAGAGTTGCCACTTTTTCCTAAAAGCCCTAACTGGGCTGGTGCCCAGCCTCATGGCCACCTTAATTCAATGCCTCTTCGTGGACGCACTCAATGGATGGGGCTGAGGTTCAAACCCCTTGGTAAGGGCCTTGAGATCCTGCTGTTACTCCAGTAGCAGAACAGCTGTGGCAGTGTCATGGGCTAGCTTCCTAAGTACAACACCTCCTCCACATCCTCAGACTTCCAAGCAGCTAGCATGTGCCCCAGCTCATGCTGCTGTAGCTACACCACTGTTATTATAGCTACTGATCGAGCTGATCGAAGCCAGCTCAGATATATTTACATGAGCTGCAATTATACCTCCTGATCACCTGAAGACATACATGCCCCTAGTGCCACACTGTGGAGTGGAAGGTGGTAGCCAGCATACTCTGGGAACTGGGCCAGCTGGCGTAAATCAGAGTAGTTCAATGGAGGTGTACTGATTTATACAAGGCCTCTTATCTAGATTGCTTCCATCCCTCCTACGGAACATTTCCTCCATTTAAACAAAGTCTAAAGCTAGTGCCCATCAATCTCATCCCTAACACAAATCCCTACAAACTACATTTATGAATATACAATAGAGAGGTCTCTAGTCTGCCTTTAGCATAATGCTCCTCAAGAGGGTTGAAGATCCTGGAGTCCTTTGTGGAGTTAATCCCATATTCTTCTCTTTGCTATTTATCTTGGGGAATTTATATGCAAAAGCTCAGTTCTCTCAACCCCTCCTGGATTATTAATTATTAGTATATTGCACTTTTAGCACCTTTAATCCAAGGCTCTCAATGTGCTTTACAAACATTAATTAATAAGGCCTCCCACAGATGGAGAAATGGAAGCTAAGTGATTTACTCAATGTCACACAGTAAATCAGTGCTCAAAAACAGAGTCTAGTAGTCTTAACTCCCAGTCCCTGGCTTCAGCCACAAATCATGTATTGCAACAGGATTTCTTTGGGAGATGTGATGTGATAAAATGGAGTATTACTGTGCATCACAGTGTAACCACAGATGGCCAGCTTGACTGTGGGGGAAAGGAAAGCAAGAAAGCAAAAAAGAAAGACCCTCTTAAAGTATGTCTACACTGGAGCTGGAGGTGTAATTTCTAGTGTAAACAGACACACCTGTGCTAGCTCTGATTGAGTTAGCTTGCTAAAAATAGAAGTGCAGCCACAGCACCATGAGTAGTGGGAGGGGCTAGCCACGGAGTACATTCCTAGGGTCTCAGATGGGATCATACTCGGGTTGACTAGCCCATCCTAGTGCTCGGGCCACTGTGGCTACACTTCTATATTTAGCACACTAGCTTGATCAGAGTTGGTACAGTGATGTCTGCTCAAACTGGAAATTACACCTTTCAGCTACAATAGAGACATACCTTAGGTTGGTGTGTATTGTAATGGGAGAGGAGTTGCATGACCTATATCCAGTAAAGATATAAGCATGTGCCTAACTTTATTCACTGTTCTTGGCTCGTTAGAGCTCAGATCAAAGTGTAGTCCCTGTTCTTATTAGTTTAATATCTGATATGTTCTTTATTTGAGAACTGTATATTAAATTGATTTATTCAATGCGAGCAGCCCCTCTGACTTTCAGGGTGGGGGCCTCACATTAATGGGAGTGCCAAATGTTCCCCTCAGGCCATTTAGTGGGCCATACAGCACAGATCTCTGAAATAAATGACATTTATTTATTCATTTTATTTGCAAGTCACTTTTCAAACATTCCCCCTTTCTCATCAAGAAGTCATGCCTCTTAGGTTTGTAATGACTAAAATAACTCTAATCATGGGAATCTCAGTGTCTGTATCCTTATCTCCCGTCTGCTTTCTCTACTGTTGAGAAAAACAAGCTGTAATGTGATGAGGTCAATTGCAATTTGCCTGAATTGAATGGATAGTCTGCTTTAGGCCTCAATCAATAGGCTGCTCATATCAAGCAAGGAGTGTTTAATAGTTTTTGAGTAACAAATATTTGTTAATATTTCTTTTTTTAAGTCAGCTTTTCCCCACTTTTACCCAAGTACCAGTCAGAAAGCAATCCTGGAAAAGATTCGCATGATATGATGCCTGCTGCTTTTCAGAGAACTGCATAGTAGAGAGCTTTAGTAGGGCTTTTTGAGTGTAATAATTCTGAAAGGGGTCTAATGAAAAATACAGAAAAGTGAAAAGAAATATTGGTAAAACCAGGGCTCCGGGGATGGTAATAAGATTTGGGTTGTGAGCTGATGGAGACTCCATCCAGCTCCTCACAAAAACTATGCTATGGGAGAGCCAAAAAGTTACCCATCTGGAAGCTTGTGGATTTAAGAAAGGCAGTTCAAAAATAAAACTACATATACCTACAAAAGGAGCATCCCCATAGATTTGGCTATGTCAAAGGGTCCCTCTCCTTTCCCAGACCCTGGTTCTCTCTGTCGGGGGGTCCCCGGGTCCCTCTCCTTCCCAGAGCCCGATTCTTTCTGTCAGAGGGCTCACGGGGTTCCAATCCTCCCCTAGAGTGTGGTTCTCTGTCAGAGGGCTGTTTTATCCCCAATTATCAGCATCTGCCCAAGTGAATCAGCAGTAATTAATCTGCAGCTGCCAGTTGGATTCCAACACCTGCTAGTAGAATGGGCAATAGGAGAATCTTGCCAATAGAAGAATAGGTCCCCTGGCTAGTGGCTTGTCTCTGACCCTGTTCAGATGTGAATGGCAGAGTTTATCACCAAAGGAATTTTTTGGTGTCAGTTCTGCTCCTTTTTAGCCAATACCTACATTACAAAACCACCATCACAGCCAGCTCTAACTGGCTCCTTGGATGGCAGTTTCAGCAGATAGAGAAAGATTGAACGGGCCCCTTGCCCTTACACTCCCAGAGATTGCTCTTCCTATCAAGGTCATAGTTCACTGGAGTGTTGATGGAGCGACTGCTTGTACTATTGCTGTTCCCCAGGTTCTATCTGCTCTGTGGGCAAATAGAGGAATTCAACTTGCTGCTAACTTTCATCAGTTCTAAAACCGTGGGAAGGAGAGTCACAATGTTGAGTAATTTAAAGATATCAGATATTATTAAATGCAGATATTTATCTACCCAAACTCCAGTAAGGATCACTGAAGGCCTGGTCAGTGGATGTATAAGTCAACTGTACGTGTAAAACTGGTTTTAAACAGATAATTTGATATTATGCTTCTGCATTTCACTTAACTCTCCTTACTGACCTGTAACCCTCTCCGCCCAGCTCGCAAGCATCTTTCCCACCTCCACCTCTGCTTTCCCTCTCTTTCCGTGTTGTCACTATTACATATAAATCTCACCCAGGATTAATCTAGTGCAATATTTGCTTCCAGGGCAGTAAATGTCTATTCCAAGGTCTCATCACATCAAATTCTTTCCAAGGCAACACTGTATTCAGAATCCATGATTCCCGCAAACCACAAAGAGACTGTCCTACTAAAATCAGGTATGAAACTGATCCCTCACCAGCAGGACCTACTTTGTCATTCCTATATATTTTGTACCGGTATTAGCACATCCCACTGATTGTCATCATTATACCCAGTTTCTGTGATGCCTATTATATCAATATCCTTATTTAATACCAGGCACTCAAGTTCACCCATCTTAGTATTTAGACTTCTATCATTTGACACTTTCACCACATATACACCAAATACACTGGAAAATATTGCCATTTTAGACTGACATTGTTCCTGCCTAGCTCTACAACACATGCTACCACAAGGGGGATGCAGCGCTGAGGCTCAAAACTTGGAACTTTACACCTGGGACAGGCCGGGACAATAAGTGTTATGTAG
Source organism: Gopherus evgoodei (assembly GCF_007399415.2). Taxonomy (NCBI): domain Eukaryota; kingdom Metazoa; phylum Chordata; order Testudines; family Testudinidae; genus Gopherus; species Gopherus evgoodei. Next base: position 103,572,713 of record NC_044330.1, on the reverse strand, counting down.
GCAAAGTGCTCAGCAACACTAACCCTGGGACCAGTGGTCACCCCTGCCCATCTGACATGAGTCCTATAGGTCAGAGCTGCGGCTGTTTATGGATGTCATGGGTTCTTGGCTCTCTTGATTCCCCTGCTTCAACTGGTCTCAGAATGTGGAATTTGGGGAATTGAAGAGACATACACACTGTGGCACTCCTGAACTCTACAATGAATGTTAAGGCTCTGGTTTAGCTGGTCAGACATGCTTTATAAGGTTCACATGAGGCCAAAGGTTGCATTATGAAGTGTGCATGACCAGTTGTCCATGCTATCTTTTTAAATGATCAACATGAATCAGCACTGTTGGTGTATAAAATGTTCAGTGTGAGTGGATGCTATAGAAAACTTCAGTTAATGGGATGTGAAACCTTCAATGCCAGTTAATCTCACCCAGGAATAACTGATCACCATGATCAGGGTTATCCATAACTGATAATTTTTTTTAATCAAATTAGAGGATTCATTCATTTTTCCTTGGACTTTTAGTATGCATACAGTGACCTGCTAAAACCAAGCTGTATTAACATTTAAGGGACCCCAAAAAGCTGAATCTTTTGTCACATTTTTAAGCAAATAATTCTTAACGAGCTGTAACAATAAAATGATTTGGTTGATTCCTTAAAAATTTCCAAAATAATCTACTCTGGTTCAAAAGATCCACAAATTCATTGGTGAAAAGATTTTCTCTGTCTAAAGTTATAAGGTGAATGAAAATTTCAGTCTTACAATTGAAACCTATGTATGACATTAACAGCTTGTATGGAGCAGCTCCCAAATGGTGGTACAATATGTTATTATTTATAGCTTTAAGAATTTTGAAGGAATTTTTCTTCATAAAAGCATGCATCTTTCCCCCTTGCTTCTATTTTATTTTATATTTTTCAGTAAACTAATCTAATCTTTTACAATATAGCTCACTAGCTGGGTTCTGTTTTATGATCTAATATGTTACTTATAACCTATTCTTTTGCAATCGTTAAACACTTGGAATGTTAGTGATCAGAGGTCGCTCTAAAGTTCCATCCAGCCTGTTAGTTCTGCATATGGGCCCTAATTCAGTAAGTTGCTTAAGTGCATGTTTAATGTTAAGCACATGAGCAGTCCAATTAACTTCAGTCACTGCAAACTTGAGTGATGATTTTGCCATCTTCTCAGCAACATCAGAGAAGAAATACACAACTCAGAATTGGTCCTGTGGGGGCATGAGTAGCAGTGGTTATTAAATTTGTCTCTGTAATATTGCTCTGCTACTACATGAGAGCTTTGTTTTGCTCTTCATTTTGAGCCAATGATGTGAGGGGACTGCAGATATTCAAAGTACACTCAAAACCAACAACAGCATTAGGTCAATCTTTTCTCAATTCTGTAAATATTCTCTTAGGGAGATGTGGCAGTCACTCCTTTGATTGGCACTGCCGTTTTTTGAATTTTTAGATTAATTTTTTAACCCTTTTTCTCATTTTATTTAGATTATTGGTATTCCACAGTGCAAAACCACAATTTACCTTAATTATTACTTCTACCTTAATTACTGGCTCTCCACATATTACAGAAACATGGTAGTAACATCAGCATTTGAACTTGTAGGACAGTTTCCATTAGAAATGATATTTTGAACCTACCTCTCTAATGTTCTGTCTGAAGTTGAGTTTTAAGTCATATGAAAATTGTGGGAAAAGATGGATGTTATTGGGATAAGCCATTTTTGTCTAACTTTTTCTATTCGTAAAAGTATGTATAAAAATATCTTTATAAACTTGTATGCAGTGTAGTTGTAGCTGTGTCAGTCCCAGGATATTAGAGAGACAAGATGGGTGAGGTACCAACTTCTATTGGTAAGAGAGACAAGCTTTCAAATTACACAGAGCTCTTCTTCAGATCTAGGTAACGAACTCCCAGCATTACAGCAAAATGCAAGGTGGGATAGAGTGTTTAGCATAGGCAGTTAGCACATATTGTAAGGGACCATTCAAGATAGATGGCTCATTAACACCTCTGCAGTCATAGGACAAAAAGAGGCGGTTAGTGAGTTACAGATTATTGTAATAAACCATAAATCCATGGGTTTTAGTATCTAGAGAGTAATGAATTTAAGTTTCCAGGCTCATCTTTTTAAAGAGCTGTACAGGTTTCATTTGAGGATGAAGACTTATATATCTGGAGCTGATCAGATATAGAGTGATCACTTTCTATGGGTCATCTTAATTATCACTTCAAAAGTTTTTTTTCCCCTGCTGACGATAGCTCATCTCAATTGATTAGACTCTTCCAGTTGGTATGCATACTTCCATCTTTTCAAGTTCTCTGTATGTATAAATATCTCCTGTCCGTGTGTTCCATTCTGTGCATCCGAAGAAGTGGGCTGTAGCTCACGAAAGCTCATGCTGAAATAGATTTGTTAGTCTCTCAGGTGCCACAAGTACTCTTGTTCTTTTTGTGAAAAGTGTTCACCCACAGGTGATAGTTTGTTTTTGTCTTTTATCATTTTCCTGTGTGAGTTCATTCGAGAGCGCAGTGATTGTCCAGTTTTACCCATATAATTGTTACTGGCCATTTAGTGCACCGGAGGAGGTATAGGCATGCATGGGAGCCAGGGGAGTGCACAAGAATAAAAATTTGGCTGCTTTTGGAGGGGCACTGGAGCAGCTAGCTCTCCTCCCCCCTCCCCAGGCTGGAGGAACTGTCTCTTCCTGGCACCTGAGGACCTGGTTCTCCCTGCAGCAGTCCCAGGCTTTCTCCCCTTCCCCCCTCAGCCCTAGGGCCAGAGGAGCTGTCATCTCTCACCCAGGCCAGGCTGGAAGAGCAAACTCTCCCTGGCCCCAGAGTTCTGTGCCTGCCCCTGCTCCTCCTGACTCTGGGGTGGGAGCCATGGATCTTGAAAGGTGTTTTGTGGAGGGTGTTGTAGCAGATATTGTAGCAGCCGAGATATGTCTGCAGGTTTTGCAGCTGTTGTTCTGGCGGGGTCTGGTGCTGCTTTGAGTTGGTATATCTTGGTCTGTGTGGAGCTTTCTTCTGTTGATGAGCTTGGAGAGATTGTGGTGGGGAGGGTTGAGGGCCAGAAGTGGGGGTTCAGGAAATATTTATTTCAGGATGGGGTCCCCATTGAGTATGGATAGTATTTGTTTGATGATGCCCCATATGGGTTCCAGTGTGGACAACTAGGGATGTGCTGTCAGAGGGGGCCTTGTTTCTGTATTGAAGCAGGTTCTCTCAGGATAGTTGGGTGGCCCATTCCATGATGCAATCTACTTGCCTGGTGGAGTGTCCTTGTTTGGTGAAGGTGGCTTAAAGTGTGTTAAGTTGTATATCCCAAACTTTCTCCTCAGAGCATATTCTGTGATATCTGAATGTCTGGCTGTACATACAGATTTCTTGGTGTGTTTGGGGTGATTACTGGATCTGTGAAGGTAGGTGTGGTGATCTGTGGGTTTCTGATATATGGTTATCTGTAGGGTTCCACTACTGAAGTTGATTGTGATGTCCAGGAAGATGATGCTAGCGTGGGAGCATTCCCGATGGAGTTTAATGGACAGATGGTGGTTGTTGAAGTTGTGGTGGAAATCTGTAAGGCAGTTTAAGCCATTTTTTCCAGAGGATGAAAATATCTTCAATGTATGTCAGGTATATAATTAGTTTTGTGGGGCCATTTGCCCAGAAATTCTTCTTTAAGGTGGCCCATGAAAAGGTTAGCTTATTGGGGAGCCATCCTAGTACCCATGGCTGTTCCCATGGTTTGGACAAAGTGTTTGTTGTTGAATGTAAAATTGTTATGGGTGAGAATGAAATGGATCAGTTTGGTGATGTGTTTGGAGTGGATATCTGAGGGCTGTCCATTGTCTTGTAAATATCTGAGGCAGGCAGCTATGCAGTCATTGTGAATGCTGTTGGTGTACAGAGATGTGACATCCATGGTGACGAGGAGGATCAATTGCTTCTTTGGCCAGAGACAGTTCTCATGCATGTTCTGCCAGGCTGATTGCGATTTCCACTCCTGTATGTCATGCTGAGGAAAATAATAAAACAGTATGGGCTGTAGCTCTATCAAGATGTGCATGGCACACACAGTTCTATGCCTCTGTTCCATCAAACCCAGATGGTGCAGCATCTCTGCTTTCCTACTGCCTGGTGGAAAGCAATACATAGATAGAGGCAAGCTGGCAGAAGCTTAGTTTGGACAAAAGGGAGGCACTGATAAGTGTGTTAAGGGAAAGTGGGGTGATTGTCCTTCTTAACCTTTTTTCATTTAAGAAGTTTTTAATTTCGGGTGCTGCTGGATCCTCAATGTACCTGGAAGTACAGGTGGCACCAGGGGCCCAAAGCATCATTTTACAACTGCATTAGTTTAACAGATGCAGTTGTAAAATTTTAGACAGGTAAGGGGAGTATCAGAGGAGACAGGGAGAGTGTGGGGGCCCTGAGCTACGGGCGGAGTGGAGAGGAGTCACATGGAGGGTCATGTGTGAAGTCACATGCCCCGCTTTGTGTCCCTCCCATGAGTGCAGTACTGACAAGAAATGACTTCTGCTTGCATCACTGGCTCTGCCTGGGTTTCCTTGTTTGTGAAGCATGCATCTTGGGAAGCATGTAGACAGTCCCTGGGGTGGGTTCCTAGAGGATGAGTTTGTAGACTTCTCTTGGAGTGGTTTATAAACTTTGTTTTACCCATTTGTGCTTAATAAGAATTAATGTATTAATAAGGAGGGTGAAACATTTTGGAGTTATTAGATGCAAATCTGAGTCTCTGGAAGTTGCTTAAATATTTGTGCAAGCATTATAAAGTCCTTGAGCTCTGGTGTAGAATTTGTAAGCAACAGAAGAGAGTCTGAAGAACTTGCAAGTTCCCATGGGACATGGAGTAAAAGAGTGAGAGAGTTTCCATTGTAAGCTCATTTTTACACTCTGTCATATACGTGTACCATAGTGGGACAGTGGGCTATGGAAGGTTCAGGTTTCTTGCATATATTTATCAAAGTTACAAAAATAAGATGTTAGTATATCTGATCCATAACAAGTGTGTAGAGTGGAGGAGGTTTGGGGGAGTGGTTGTTGTATGGTGGTTCTCAGATCAGTATATAATTGTGGGAAGGGATAAGCCTGATCCAAAGTCCACTGAAGTCAAGGGAGACATTCTGTTGATTGCAAAAGGCATTGGATTAGGCCAGTGGTTCTCAAACTGGGGCGGCTGCTTGTGTACAGAAAGCCCCTGGCGGGCCAGGCTGGTTTGTTTACCTGCCCCATCCGCAGGTCTGGCCAATTGCGGCTCCCACTGGCCACAGTTTGCTGCTCCAAGCCAGTGGGAGCTGCTGGAAGTGGTGTGGGCCGAGGGACGTACTGGCCGCTGCTTCCAGCAGCTCCCATCAGCCTGCAGCGGTGAACAGTGGCCAGTGGGAGTCGTGATCGGCCAGACCTGCAGATGGGGCAGGTAAACAAACTGGCCCGGCCCGCCAGGGGCTTTCTGTACACAAGCGGTGGCTCCAGTTTGAAAACCACTGGATTAGGCCTATAGTGAGGGACTTTAACTCTTATTGGAAATGTACTGTATGTGGGTGTAAGCAAGCTTCTGGCCTAGAAGTGGAGGGTGAGTATGGATATAGGCTCAGTAAGCTTTCTGGGGCAGGACTGGTGTCTTTGTTTGTATATGTCTGTATAATGTACAGCACAATGAGGCCTCATGGAGCTACTGTACCATAAAGATAAAATAGAATAAAACAATAATATTAATACAGTTTAAGGCAAATCTTAATAAAGATTGTTGAAACTTAATGCCTCACTTCTAAACATTTAGTGATATCAATATTTCCGGCTACAGCAATCTGAGTTTTTTTGGCTTAAAAGATATATATTTACAAGCTTAAAAATGCATTTTGTCCAGGGATATGCATACAGCTACAGTAGAGCTATCTACTAGAAAATATAGAGAATCTAACAAGAAAGCTGTTTGTACGCAGTCATGCTTTCAACATTCAATCAGTTTTGATCAAATTAAATAACAAAAGTGAATAAATGTGATAGCAACTCTCCCATAATTACATATAGTTTAGTTTGGGGATCAAATATAAATGTCCGGCTGTATAAAGGAAGCTCAGTCCAACTGGGAAATGAATGTTCTCCAAACACCATTAACTGCTGCATAATGCAGAGTTGAGGTATTCTGAGAAGGGCACACCTATTTACTTAGACAGTGATTCATGGAATTATTTGAGAAGGATGACAGCCATTCTGTGCTGAAAGGTCTAACAGAAACAGAAAGCTGCTATTAAGGCTCGGAGCATATGAATCTTTCCATTTCAATAAAATGGCTAGTGGCAAGATATTCTAGTGAACCAGACACCCACATTGCTCATCCTGACAATCAGACTCCCAGCAGACAGGCTTTCAACATAATTACAGTACACAGAAGTTTGGAAGATCTTAAAAATCTCCATAGCAACCTCCACCGCAAAAAATCTTTGCATATCCAAAGAGGAGTGAAAACACCCTAAGAAGGATTGTGCATCTGAACATTCTATTTGGGTCTGAACAGCCAAACATAGTTTTTGTGGTGGAGCCATTTTGTACTAGGCTTCATTTCATTACATGTATTGCATAAGGAGATTTTTTAGCTTTTTGTCTCACATCTTCCTCTAAGCTTCCCAAAGAGATTTTTCACTCGAGAGCCTGGGGCTGTTGGATATTACACCAAACCTCTGATGTAGTTTGTCAGAATGACGGGTAATTGATATTAACAAAGCCTATCCCAGCATGGTTCTCAGGCTCTCTCAGTCACCTCTAGTGAATACCAAAAAAACATTATTTAAAGCAGGTAAAAATGTCGATGTGATTAAACCTACCTCTGAACTAAACACCAGAAAAAGGAATATAGGGGTATGGCAAAAGGGGGAAAGAGAAGTCCTGTGTGCTTTGTGTAATGGCACATAGAAATCACAATAAAAATACTTACTCATAAACTCATAGACTTTAAGGTCAGAAGGGACCAATGTGATCATCTAGTCTGACCCCCTGCACAAAGCAGGTCACAGAACCTTACCCATCCACTTATATAACAAACCCCTAACCTATGTCTGAGTTATTGAAGTCCTCAAATTGTGGTTTGAAGACCTCAAGCTGGAGAGAATCCACCAGCAAGTGACCCATGCCCCACGCTGCAGGGGAAGGCGAAAAACCTCCAGGGCCTCTGCCAATATGCCCTGGATGAAAATTCCTTCCCGACCCCAAATATGGTGATCAGCTAAACCCTGAGCATGTGGGCAAGACTCACCAGCCAGCAGGAAAGAATTCTCTGCAGTAACTCAGATCCCATCCCATCCCATCACTGCCCACATGGCATACTTATCTGCTGATAATCAAAGATCAACTGCCAAAATTAAGCTATCCCATCATACCATCCCTTCCATAAATTTATCAAGCTTAGTCTTAAAGCCAGATATGTCTTTTGCCCCCGCTACTCCCCTTGGAAGGCTGTTCCAGAACTTCACTCCTCTAATGGTTAGAAACCTTCATCTAATTTCAAGTCTAAACTTCCTAGTGTCCAGTTTATACCCATTCGTTCTTGTGTCTACATTGGTACTAAGCTTAAATAATTCCTCTCCCTCCCTAATATTAATCCCTCTGATATATTTATAAAGAGCAAGCATATCCCCCCTCAGCCTTCTTTTGGCTAGACTAAACAAGCCAAGCTCTTTGAGTCTCCTTTCATATGACAGGTTTTCCATTCCTCGGATCATCCTAGTAGCCCTTCTCTGTTCCTATTCCAGTTTGAATTCATCCTTCTTAAACATGGGAGACCAGAACTGCACACAATATTCCAGGTGAGGTCTCATCAGTGCCTTAAATAACGGTACTAACACCTCCTTATCTTGGCTGGAAATACCTCGCCTTATGCATCCTAAAACCGCATTAGCTTTTTTAAAAGCCATATCACATTGGTGGCTCATAGTCATCCTGTGATCAACCAATACTCCAAGGTCCTTCTTCTCCTCTGTTGCTTCCAACTGATGTGTCCCCAGTGTATATCTAAAATTCTTATTATTAATCCCTAAGTGCATGACCTTGCACTTTTCACTATTAAATTTCATCCTATTACTATTACTCCAGTTTACAAGGTCATCCAGATCTTCCTGTATGATATCCCGGTCCTTCTCCGTGTTAGCAATACCCCCCAGCTTTGTGTCATCCGCAAACTTTATTAGCACATTCCCGCTTTTTGTGCTAAGGTCAGTAATAAAAAGGTTAAATAAGATTGGACCCAAAACCGATCCTTGAGGAACTCCACTAGTAACCTCCTTCCACCCTGACAGTTCACCCTTCAGTACGACCCACTGTAGTCTCCCCTTTAACCAGTTCCTTATTCACCTTTCAATTTTCATATTGATCCCCATCTTTTCCAATTTAACTAATAATTCCCCATGTGGAACCGTGTCAAATGCCTTACTAAAATTGAGGTAAATTAGGTCTACCGCATTTCCTTTGTCTAAATAATCTGTCACCTTCTCAAAGAAGGAGATCAGGTTGGTTTGGCATGATCTACTTTTAGTAAAACCATGTTGTAATTTGTCCCAATTACCATTGACCTCAATGTCCTTAACTACTTTCTCCTTCAAAATTTTTTCCAAGACCTTACATACTACAGATGTCAAACTAACAGGCCTATAGTTACTTGGATCACTTTTTTTCCCTTTCTTAAAGATAGGAACTACTACACCTCTAGGGATGCAAGGTAGCCATAAAGTTGTCTTAACTGGTACAACCTGTAGGTGGCTTTTAAAAGCCTTGTCCAGGGCTACATTTGGAGAGTACCTGAACACAGCTGCCAAGTGTTGTGCAGCTCCATGAGGGATAGTTTATGCAAATTATTTCAAAATATGCAATTTAGCTCATTAAATATTTTGCATATTTGCAGTATTGATTTTTTAATAATGTGCATATCTGTAAATTTGTATGGCCATAAACTTCAACCTAAGGTCAACAACTCTGTCCAAGCAGGTGTGGGAGCAGGACATGGCACTGCACAGGGCTTGGCAGCTGTGGCAGCTGGATGAGAGCTGAAGGGTGTCTGGGGAGTAGAGGGTGTTGGGTGGCAGCAGTGAGGGAGGCAGCGGGTTTTTGAGGGTATCCAGAGGGAAGCCAAAGTAGCTGGGAGCTGGGTGTAGTTAGGTTTGTGGAGCTGTCCAGGGGAGAGCTCAAGGGAGAAGCTGGAGACAGTGGGGCTTGTGGGAGGTGTCTCTGGGAGAAATGGGGGTACCTAGGGAAGGAAGTTTTGTGGGAACTAGGGTGGGATGCCAGGGGAAAGATAGAGGCAGATGGGTAGAGTGGCTGAGGGTTGGGTAGAAGCTGGAGGCATCCGGGGCCTGTTGCTGAATGAGGGAGCCTGGGGCCAGTACTGGGTCCCCTTCACCTTCCTGGCTGCTTCTTCCCTGCTCAGGTCCAGCAGTGGGAGCTAACTGAAGTGTGACATTTGGGAGCAAGAGGCAAGGCATTCTGGGTGGGATACTATCCACTCAGTAGGAGACACGAATGAGCTCCATCCAGACTCCTTTCAGGGCTCTGTTCAAACCTCACTTTTTCTCCAAAGCCCACTAACAATAACAGCAGTTGGAAGCTGGAGATGCCAAGTGGAGAGGAAGAGGTAAAGAAATGCCAAGCTCTAGGATGGCAAGAACCGATCCATCTTGAATTAAAATGTTATGTCAATCTTCATACTGTATCAGATACCTAGATACCATGGAGAGAGAGATGTTATTCTTTTCAGAGGCTGTCATAGGGCCGCCCGGGGGGGGCAAGTGGGGCTGGGACCCCCACGAGAGTTTTTCGGGTTCCCGGGAGCAGGGTCTTTCACTCGCTCAGGGGCCCCGTAAAACTCTCGTGGGGCCCGGGCCACCGGAGCTTTTTCCACTCCGTGTCTTCAGCTGCAATTTGGCGGCGGGGAGTCCTTCTGCTCTAAGACCCACCACCGAAGTGCCCTGAAGACCCACGGCGGGGTGGTCCCTCCATCCTGGGACCTGCCACCAACGTTCTGGATCTTTGGCGACAATTCGGTGGTGGGGGGCCCCCCACCACCGAAGACTCCAGGCTCCCTGAATCCTCTGTGCGGCCCCTGGGCTGTCAGCCTCTGATCCATAGAGTCTTTCCTGGCAGCTGGCAGAATTAAATGGTTTTAGAACCAAGTAGCAAGGAGAATGAAGTATTGGAAGGGCAGATGGGCCCAGGAGAGGATCTCTGTTATGAAGTAATGAACAGAGAGAAGAGGTTGGAGAACCATTCTGGGGAAATTACTCAGACCTCTGTCACTTTCTAAACAGAACTAAGCAGAAGATGCCGTAGCTCATCTTTTTTCAATTCCACTTGATATTTCACAATGTTGTAAACTCTGGACTTTGCTCTTGCATGCACATCAAATTTTATCCCCCATGGATATGCCCGTGCCATCCTATAGGCTGCAGAGAAGGACAAAATGATTTGTCAATGAAGAGTTATGGCAGGGGTCAACAAATCACAGGTAGGGTAATAAAGAAGGTGGCTGGCAGACAGGTTTGTTGTTACAGCAGATTTTTCAATAACTCTAAGGGGTGAGAACTCAGCTGGAGATGGTCTGCTGTTCCCCAGCTGATCCACATAAAGCCGCAAGGCAGCCCGTCTGATTTCCATTTTGTGCCAATAATGCGCTTTGTTGTTTGAAAGGGTGAAATGTGTGCGACGTTTGGCAAAAATCTACCTTGATTTTCATTTGCTACCTCCCTATCAGGTGAGTTTTTGAAAAGTATCTTGTAATGGCTATAAAGTTTTTATATGTAAATGGAGTAAATGTATAAGAACAACTGCTTGTGTTGACACTAAACAGAAAGTTGAAGTTAATTTTTTTCTAATTGCTACATTTTATAAAATCTTTTAAATGAGTTTCGCAAGTGCAGTAATCTGCTTTTTTCACTCGACTGTGCAGATATCAATTAATAGCTCAGTTGCTTTATTGAACTAAATGTCTGTTTAGTTCATCTGGCTACAGAGCGACCATTTCCATTTTCACAGTGCTAAGACTGTAGTGTCTATTAGCACAGAACGCAAGGCAATGTCCTCCGCTGGCACAAATCTGCACACTCCCCTGAAATCACTGAGGTTATTGGAGTTATACCAATTGGATCTGGCCCCACAATTTACAAGTTAAATACAACATTGGAAATTAAGGGCTCGATCCTGCAGAGCTCTGAGCTCACTGGCGAGGTGGTGAGTGCAGTGGAGTCCCACTGAAGTGAATGCGGGAGATGCTGGCAACTCACAGGGGTGCTCAGCACCGAAAGACAAAGCTAGCTGCTAGGGGCTTTTCTAGACCCAGGATAGAACAGCTGTAAGTACGTTATTTTAAATTGACTTAGTGAAACTGATGTGAAGCTCTGTGTGGACCCACTTGTTTCAGTATAAATCAGGCTTCCTTTGGTTTAGCTTAAATGTACTGAGAACAGGTTTAAGCAGAACAGAACTATAAGCCTCTCTTAAACGAAAATAATAGTGGCATCAAATTACTAAACTGGTGAAAATTTGTGTGTAAAAATGAGAAGAGCTGATTTTGTTTGACTTAGTTCTTTCCCATATTTTCTGTGCTAAATTAAATCGTTGATTTCTTTCTTCCCCCCTCCCTTAAATTAAAAAAAAAAAGTAGGACCCAATCCTCAGCTGGTGTTCCTGACGTGGTCCCCCGCCCCACTTTAAATTGTTTGTGCAGCTCAGTAGAGAAGAATTATTTGTCCAATCTAATGAAATTATGATGTTTACAAATACAATGTAGACACAGGTCCTGATGCTGAAAACACTTAAGCACATGAGTAACTGTACTCACATGGTATCCCCATTGAAGCCCATTGAGCGGAAGCATTATGGTACTTTAAAGCAGGGGTAGGCAACCTATGGCACGCGTGCCGAAGGCGGCATGTGAGCTGATTTTCAGTGGCACTCACACTGCCCAGGTCCTGGCTACTGGTCCGGGGGCTCTGCATTTTAATTTAATTTTAAATGAAGCTTCTTAAACATTTAAAAAACCTTATTTACTTTACATACAACAATAGTTCAGTTACACACTATAGACTTATAGAAAGTGACCTTCTAAAAACGTTAACATGTATTACGGGCCCGCAAAACCTTAAATCAGAGTGACTAAGTGAAGACTCGGCACAGCACTTCTGAAAGGTTGCCGACCCCTGCTTTAAAGAATAGCTTTTGAATGAATGTAATGCTCCTGTGAGTTGCCCAGCTGTCAGCCTTGGACACTGAGGCTGAGATTTTAAAAAACAGAGACCTATGTTGTTAGGCTCAAAGAGCCACATTTAGGTAACATATGTAATTAACTGGTCTGATTTTCAAACGTGCTGACTCACATGCAGCAACTCTCACTGAAATCAGAGAGAGTTTTGCCATGACTTCAGCAGGAGCAGAAGCTAGTTCACGATGCCCAACGACATCACTGCATAAAGGGTCTGATCAGCCCCCAAGTGCCAGTTGTGCTAGTGCAGAAGTTGCAATGTACTGTGTGTGTCTCCTGCACTAGAGAATAATGAATCTGCTACTTGCACTGAAGCAAGATCTTTAGTGCCATGATGGAGGCCTGGGGATGGATTCACAAGCTGGACTTAGTCACCTAAATCCAGCATTAAGGCACCACTTGTTTTCAGCCAATGCTCAGCTGCCACCTAACCCTGTAGGTACCTAAATTCCACCGTACTGTCCTATACAGGCCTACATTTCTGCTAGAGGGCATGCACAGTCACCTCAGCCGTGACGCTGCCAGGCAGTTCAGCTCCGCTAACTCACAGCAGGATTCACAAGGTAGGTTCTCCCCCACCTATCTCACCTGCAAGGCCTGATCTGGCTGATGCACTCTAGGGCAGCTTCTGAGCACATCAACTGATCTGGCTCTCCACAAAACACAGAGGGTGATGGTGCAGGGAATGCATCACCCACATTCTCACTGAGTGCCCTAATCTCTGCACTCCAGAATCAATTGCTCTTTTTCTCTCTGTCTCTCTGGCCCAATGAATTAATTTTGTAGTACAAAGGGGAACAACTTCAACAGGCGAGACAGAGGGCCACACCTCAGAATACCCCACAGCCCAGTGGTTAGGCCACTTATTAGGAAGCTGGGAGACCTGGGGTCGAGACCCTGCTCCACATCAGGCAGAATGGTGTCCCACATGCTTGGTGAGTGCTCTAGCCACTGACTGTTGGCTAGAAGGGAGATATGATCTCCACTGTCTCGTCCTCCTTGATTTTTCTTGGGAAAGGACTGACCTGGTTTATGCACCTAACTCCCGGAGAGGGTTCACAGCTGTGAATCCTGGGTGGACAGAGGCACCTCTCTCCTGCTGAGGCTCAGGCCTCTAACTCCCTTTGAGGGGTGGGGTTTGCACCCTCGCCCCCACCGTCCTCAGCATTTCCTGTTGGCTAGCTTAGGCAGCTCCCCACTCAGCATGTGGGCTTCTGTGAATCCTTTTTAAGTTCCTAGCTATCCTCATGCATTCTACAGGGAGCCGGGGTGCCCTAACTCGGGGTTGTGAATTCCATTTGGCAGAAGGGTACGTAAGAGTTAGGTGCTGCAATGCTCAGCCAAAGTTCTCTTTGGGAATCTAGCCCTTGGAGACGTTTTGGGAAGATGAAAGAGCAGCATTCTAGTCCTGGCTCTCCAGGAATCGGTGTGTGATATAGCCAATAATGTTGACACAATTAGCCAGTAATTTTGTCTGCAGTGTGTGAATTTGTTATAACAACGGTTAGGAAATGGGTGGAGGTTACCAGTTCACTTTTCATCTGCTTTGAAGAGTCTTAGGTATATGCAACACATGGACACAGACTAGAAGTAACATCTTTTTAGTATCAAATTATTTGCTAATAATATTTAACTATTGCAAGGTCCAAGGACTTTGACCTAAATGAAAAACATTTTTTTATCTAGAAACAAGAAACTTCTAAACTTGATTCTAGTTATCTCCTGGGCACATACCATTTTTAATACACAGCATTATCTATGTCCTTGAGTTAAGACATTAGGGCTAAGAGGTTCAAATGAACCTAGAGAGCACTGAAATTCAATGGGATTTGGGTGCCTAAAACTCTTAGGCTCCTTTGAAAATGCCAACCTAGACTTACACAGTTAACATAAATTTTGCTAACAAGAGTTAAATATCAGTTGTGTTAGGCGATGATAGAATCTCCAAAATATGGCCTAAATTGGAAGCAAGCAAGGTTGTTACTGAAAATATAAAAACTAGGGCTGTCAAGCGATTAAAAAAATTAATCACGATTAATCGCACTGTTAAACAACAATAGAATACCATTTATTTAAATATTTTTGGATGTTTTCTACATTTTCAAATATATTGATTTCAATTACAACACAGAATACAAAGTGTACAGTGCTCACTTTATATTTATTTTTTTATTACAAATATTTGCATTGTAAAAATACCAAAAGAAATAATATTTTTCAATTCACCTAATACAAGTACTGTAGTGCAATCTCTTTATCATGAAAGTTGAACTTACAAATGTAGAATTTATGTACAAAAATAACTGCATTCAAAAATAAAACAACGTAAAATTTTAGACTCTGCAAGTCCTACTTCTTGTTCAGCCAATCACTCAGACAAACAAGTTAGTTTACATTTGCAGGAGATAATGCTGCCTCCTTCTTGTTTATGATGTCACCTGAAAGTGAGAACAGGCATTCACATGGCACTGTTATAGCCAGCAAGATATTTATGTGCCAGATGCGCTAAAAATTCATATGTCCCTTCATGCTTCAACCAGCATTCCAGTGGACATGTGTCCATGCTGATGATGGGTTCTGCTAGATAACAATCTAAAGCAGTGCAGACTGACGCATGTTCATTTTCATTATCTGAGTCAGATGCTATCAGCAAAAGGTTGATTTTCTGTTTTGGTGGTTCGGGTTCTGTAGTTTCCGCATTAGAATGTTGTTCTTTTAAGACTTCTGAAAGCATGCTCCACACCTCTTCCCTCTCAGATTTTGGATGGCACTTCAGATTATTAAACCTTGGGTTGAGTGCTGTAGCTATCTTTAGAAATCTCACAGTGGTACCTTCTTTGCGTTTTGTGAAATCTGCAGTGAAATTGTTCTTAAAATCAACAATGTGCTGGGTCATCATCCGAGACGGCTATAACATGAAATATATGGCAGAATGGGGGCAAAACACAGAGCAGGAGACATACAGTTCTCCCCCAAGGAGTTCAGTCACAATTTAATTAACACATTATTTTTTTAATGAGCGCCCTCAGCATGGAAGCATGTCCTCTGGAATGGTGGCCAAAGCGTGAAGGGGCATACGAATGTTTAGCATACCTGTCTATGCCTCACTTTTCTCATCTGTGATATGAGGATTATACTGTTCAGTCATCTGTGTAAAGTGTTTAGAATTCTTACGGTGCAATGAGTAAGTGTTACCATCTCTTTCAGAATATGTCTAGAAATGAAGACACCTATGTGGAGTCCTGAACACCACTTTCCTGACAAGTTTCTTTGTGGCCTGATTGTCACAGCCAGTCTTTTCCTTCTCTCAGGTATAGTTATTTCTAATCTGTGAACACTTGACTCTAAGCTGAAGCCCCCTGGCTGGTGCACAAGGACTTGGGAGGAGGGTGTGAAGAACCTCTACTACTCACACCCTACCCCCGCCAGTTGGGCAGAATACCCCTAGCACGCAAGGGGAGAGAGGTAATTGGCCAGTCACCCTGCCCCTGCTGGCTCCTGGCACATGCTGCAGTTAACAGCAAGTGCTAGAGCTGGACACGGCATGTTTTGACCCTGCTGTAAGGAGCAGGAAATTGAGTTTGGCAGCACTTCCCGCCCTCAGGGATCCTGCCTGGTATCAGTTGGATGTATCTGCCAGCTTCTTGGTTCTTATTTGCTATGTTGGCTGCCTCTGCCTAGGGCAGGAGCAAGGCCCTGCTGCCATATGTTGTGCAAACACTGCATCTGCAAAGCTGTTTCTCACCATGAAGATGTTAGTAAGTGGTTTGTGCCCAGGTGTGAATGCACTTTCCTCTTGCCCTGGCAGCCTCACGCCTACATATTTTTCTCAAAGCTTTCCTCTCTTCCTTCTACTCAAAACTATGAGCAGCTATTCTTCCTTGGCCATTCTTACCCTCACGTCCTCCTTCCCTGAGCAAATGCTGGGCCAGCGTCTCAGCTGTGCTAGTGCACACCTTCACCCATGCAGCTGGGCCAACTCTCCTGGCCTGCAGTTGAGAATCAGGGATGCTATTCTGCACATCTCAAGGTTAGGAAAAACCCACAGCAAGGGTATCTGAGTAATCCTTGTTTGCAGCTAGTGCATCATCCTGCCATCAGTGCACCTCCCATACACCATGATGATAATTTGGGGCAACACAGAACTGGAAGTAAATGCCTATTTTTGACTCATCCATAACTACTGCCCACACTTAGGAGGTAAAGTGCCTGCTTGTTGGGCTTTTTTCCTGTGAGGTTTCCTTATCCTTCCACACTTGAAGGGCTAACATTTCCCCAGTATCATTTTACTCATCATAAAGGGAGATCATGTATTTGATTTGCTAGCTTTATCATGTTCGAGGAAAAGCCAAAAGCTAATGCTTGTGCTGAATTGCCTTGAAATAACTCAGGCATTGAATCAGCTACTATCTGTTCTGTTTCATGAACACACCAGACCCCGTGTCATACACTCCTGGATATGACATCTGCACAATAATTGTTTCCAGGCCATTTTTGCTTATTTAATTTATCTCGGCTTTCACATTCTAGCCTCAAGAATAATTCCAGGGGCAAGGATAATTCAAGATTTAAAAATGCCTCCTACTATATAATTCAGCTGGAGCCATTGTCAACACCAAACCACTTCCTAGTCCACAAAAAACTGAGCTCCTTATTCCCGGCTTTAGCCACCTCTGAAAAAACAAGGTGGGTAAACATCTGGACTTCACCCTTGTGAGGAAATGTGGATCCATCTCTCTGACTACACTACAAATTACTTCAGTATAACTTAAGGTTGCTCAGAGGTCTGAATAATCCACACCCGTGAGCAACGTAAATTATACCAACCTAAGCACCTGTAGACAGCAATATGTTGGAGGGAGAGCTTCTCAGATGGATATAGCTACTGCCTCTCATGGAGGCAGGAGTTATTAAGATGAGGGAAGAGCTTTCTCCAGTTAGCGTATAGTGTCTCCACCACAAGCGGTGCAGCTGCGCCACTGTAAATGCTGGAGTGTAGATGTAGCCTCAATTGCTGCTGAGGTGTGTTCTTCACAGCAGGGCAGAGATGGATTTATGCCACCTTCTCCCACACTCCTGCCCCAGTCTCAGAACTGACCAAAGGTCAAATTACCTCCTGATACAGTTTAGAGCAGCCTGAGGGCTGCTGTAAGTTATGGTTGGCTGGAGTGGCTCCTAAGAGGTTGCTCTATGATCTGGAGATTGCTGGAGCACAGTAGTGCTCTAGCCACCCACAAAGAAAGGATACAGAGATCAGATTAAACTCAGAAGGAACCATCATGATAATCTAAAGTCTAAGAGTTCTGCCACCCTAATGCCACCTGGGGGTTACCCTAGACTGGGGGAATTCCAAAAAGCTGGATTCAAAGCCCTTTTATAACTATGCAAAGGATGACCAAGATCTGTGTTGTGTTCTCTTGCACAGTTTGAGAACTGAATCCACTCTTCCTGGGCTGAAAATTATGATCTCCGTCTGTCTGTCCCTTTTTGTTATGGCACCACTATGGACCTTATTCTGCAGTCCCGACAGGTGAAATGTCCACTGACTTCATGCCCAGTATGTTCATGGGGATTCCCACTGCTGGGTTGGGCTCTATGTTGTAAACCAATCCAATTAGAAATAAGGGCCCAGATTTTCCTGTGCCTTGAGCCTTATTTATTCATTTACGCCTCAGCCCAGTGGGTGTAAAATGCTGCCTTTCTGATTTCAACTCCCATACACCCTTACTCACAGGTGTCAATGGTGACCCCACATGCAGTCCAACAGGCCTGATTCTAATCTGGACTGATGTAGGTCAGGAGTAACTCCATTTAAACCAGTAGAGTTGCACTGGTGTAAATGAGATCAGGACCAGCATACTAGAACATGAGGTTGGTACAATGACTTGAGCTTTGGAATTCAGGGGCTCCCACACACATTAGATATCAGGCCAAACTGTGATTATGTATCATAGCAAGTACTGTATTGACACCGTGGGAGAAAGAGGCTTTGGTAGAAAAGCAACGCTTCAGTTTTAATTGGCCACAGAGAGTGAGACCATAAATCAATCAGTGCTTCTAATCTGAAGCATATGTAGCAGATGGGGGAAGTGTCTCCTGGTTTCACAAGTTCATGACGTGTAACTTTTATTCAAAGTGCAAACAATCACTTGAGATTTACAGGCCGGCTTTGACTCGGGATTTACAATGCCTGCTGTGTATGGCTAGCAATCAGGGCTTGGTGTAAATGATGTCATTAGAGAAAGGGATTGGAACAATCCTTGAGATATGGTAATAAAGGCTTCAGCCACATGGCAGTTCTCTCCTAAAAGGAATAAATCTTTAATTAATGAAACATATGTAAACATGTTAGGACGATAGTAAGGCAAACCAGTAAATCATCACTCCACGGACAGCCTGACTTATACTTTGGATCAAAACAGGCCTCATTGTCCCTATGCCTTGCTACATATATGGGTCCAAATTATCTGCTGGTGTTAATATGCCAAATGGAGCAGTGATCATTTACACCAGTAGAGAATTTCGCTCATGGCCTCTCTCAGGCGAGCACAGAAAACTTGATGCTTCTATATGAAAAGATTGTGGCATGTACTATGTTCTGTGGGGCTTTGCACAGAGTAAAGAGTTCAGTTTTGCAGACTAATTTCATTCTCTGATGGCAGCAGCCACCTTAACTCTGGGTTCTTGGAGGGGAAACAGAGTTTTCTTGCTGGACTCCAGCTGATGTTTTCTTTTCCATTAGCGCTTATTTAGGTTCTAAACAGATCATAAAGATAAAAGAAGCAACAAAATATTCCTGCCCTTCTTCCTAACCCACGTCATCGTATTTAATGACCACAGTCAGGTGGTGGGAACAGCTAGCAGCACCAAGCACCCACATTGAGTAATGACTTCCTCTTTGGGAGTGTAGCGCTAGGAAGTCATGGCAAGGTACGAGTGCCTCTTGTTTTTAGCATCGCTCAGGAGAGGTTCTCTGCCTTGTGCTGGCAGCCAGGGCTTCTCTGATGCAAAGAGCTGGAAGGGGAGTACCCAGCCTTGCCCCCATCATGGAACTGCAGCAAATATTACACGCTTTCTTAATGGTGTGCAGTACAGGGGATTTTAATTTAGACACGTTTGGGAAAGGTTATGACTCCAGTGGGACTATTTGTTTGCTACTTGGTCTGATTAAAGGTTGCAAAATCAGGAACTTTCTGACCCAGGGCTGGGCAGGTGCATTGTTACAGACATGCTGACGATACTGCAACAGTGGGGCTAGGGCGATAAGGGCAGCAAGCAAGAAAATAATTAAAAAGAAAACGATCCCATCTTTTCTGAGTACGCCCAAGGGGCCGATCCTATTATTGTCACAAACCCTAACTTGCATGAATGTGCCCGTGGAAATCAGGGATACTAAGACCCTCAGTTCTCCATTCTGCTATGGCTCCTTTGCACCTCTCTGATGGTGCACAGGGACTGGGAGCCATGAGGACCCGGCCAGCCATTAGTTCCCATTGTGTAGGGAGGGACCCCCACAGTACAGAGTTAGGTGAGCAGGGCAAAAGGGACAGTGAGTAACGGAGAATGAGGCCCAGGTGGCCAAATTCTGCCCTAATTGGCACCCATGGGGTCTCATTGAAATTTGTGTGTGGTCTGAACTCCAAACCCAGATCCAAATTCTGCCAATAGCATCTATACTCAGAGTGGGCTGAAGCAGGACCTCTGGTACAAACACCTGCACTCAGTGTTATGGCCTTTGAAATCCAGAGCTGAATTCTGTGCCCATTTCAATTTAACAGACTTGAAAATCCCTGGCTTTTCTTTGTTCAATCAGACCCATTTCAATTCTCTTTGTCAGTGGTGTAGGAGGCCTCAGCTCTACATTTCAAAGAGAGAAGGAGCCAGAAATAGAATAAACCTTTAATTTTTTGATCATCTTGTGATATTGCTAAAGAGAGTGATCTGGCAAACGGCTGTCATATGATGGGCACAATCCATTTACATGCAGCAATTATCCTAACAGAAAAGTACCTGAATGAGGTCATGTTGCAGCTTTCTCTCTGAAAAGTGAGATTTTCTTCTTCTTTTTTACCCTTTCCCCCTTCTTTTACAGAAACAAATTTCCTGAAAGGAAAAAAACTGGATTTATTTGGAAGGAACGATAAGTATGTATCCTTGGCCAACACCAGCATCCCCTCACTCTGCCAGTTCACTGTATGCATTGATCTATACAGAATCACAAATGTCAGTTCTTGGACAGCATTTTCGTACCATACAAACAACAGCAACTCCACTGACATAAATGATCTCGAGCTCGGACTCTGCGGTGAAAACAAACATCTAAGACTGTATCTTTTTGGCACAACGATAGACATTGAACTTGATTTAATTCTTTTTATATGGCACACTGTGTGCTGCATATGGGATGGTAATAAGGGACTGCTGCAAGTCTACCACAATGGCAGCTTATTGTCTGATAAAGTGATTAATGGAACCACATGCCTGGAACCAGCCGGGAGCTTGGTGCTAGGGCATTTGCACAAAATCCGGAATGGCAATATTGTTCGGGGCAGCAGCAGCTTCATTGGCAGCTTGTACTACTTTCAACTATGGGACAGAATCAGAGAGCAGAGTGAGTTAAACACATGTTCCCCAGGAAATATCGTCAGCTGGAGGGAGGATTATTGGCACTTTGAAAACATAGTTCCAGTCGCTGACCCTCAACTGCGCTGCGGTGAGTAGTGTGCAATCATTTTTTCTCCCCGACGATACAGGTGGTGATAAAAACAGGGCATCCGTAGCATGAAACATAGAAATCTCTTGGAGATGACATTCTGCCATTCCACAGTGATATATAATGACAAAGAACAAGTACACCTGATACACTGTCTGAGGCCAAGAATGTTACAGTGCTGTACACGGACACTTTGAAAATAACTGAATGTAGTTACACTAGAAATTGTAATTCCTTCAGAGCCTAACGTCGGACCCTAGCATGCCCACTTGACAAACACTGTTTGCTTTTTCACTTGCATTTATTAATAACAACTCCTATGTAACGTACAGATGCTAAAGTTCATGGCTATCCAGGTTCAGAAAACAAGACCAAACCACAAAAACAACCTGGGCCAGATTCTGACCTCTATTAGGGACCATCAACACCAAACTGCTGCTGGTGCAGAGCAGCTTCAGTGCTGGCATAACTGGCCACAGGAGGATCACTCCAGCGTACAAGCATCCTCCAAGTGCACAGAGCTGCTGTAGATTCTCCTTTACCTACCTACCGACCGACCAACCTCCCTCCTTGAGGGTGGCCTAGGGGGAAAATTGAGTGGGGAGGGATAGCTTAGTGGTTTGAGCATTGGCCTGCTAAACCCAGGGTTGGGAGCTCAGTCCTTGAGGGGGGCCATTTAGGGAACTGGGGTAAAAAGCTGTCTGGGGATTGGTCCTGCTTTGAGCAGGGGGTTGGACTAGATGACCTCCTGAGGTCCCTTCTAACCCTGATATTCTATGAAATTGGTGTAACCAGGCCCTCCCTGCACCTTGACTACTCCTAGCTACTGTAATGGTTCCTCAGGGATCACTGGCAGCTGGTGCAACTTAGAGCAACCCCTCAGGCTGCTGTAAATTGTGCTGAGGGATTGACCTGGCATACAGCTGGTCCAGCACTGAAGAAGGTAAAAGGAGTTCAAAGACATTTCTGTATCTTCACTGTTTGAGTTGTGCTGAGTACCCTTAGGCCACAGCTCAGGAGCTGAGCCCTTGTAATGATACAGTCAAAAGTGACTGACAAATTCTCAGGCAACATAGCCTCTTTGACTTGATGGGTCACTTTCACCACTGGCCTAACTCTATTCATGTCCTGACAGGCTTCCGCATGGCATGGGGCACCCAAAAACAAACACTTTCCCTTTTAGCCTGTGATAAATGCTATATACTAGGAGTGCGTGTGCTAGCAAAAGGGGAGGGGTGAGGCGTGGGGACTATACCCAATCTAAACAGTATTGCAGACTATTGATTTATATTGTCTTGTTGGCACCTAGATATTACAATTCCTCAAGATATTTTAAAATGCTTTCTTCTAACCAGATGGGATGGCAACATCATAATTGGAATGTTAAAACCAATGGTTATAACTGATTTAAATGATCATGGGGACCTTCAATTTGAGTGACATACTGGAGGTCTCATGCCATCAGCACTAAAACATCCTTGAAATTTCTAAACATTATAGAATATCATCTAAATTATAGATTACAATTTCCTAACTCAAAAAGTATGGCAGCCAACATGGGGGAATTCTTTATTCAACCTGGTCCTAGCAGATAGAGGAACCAATCAGAGAACTAAAATTAATGTTTGCTAAAGTACAAGTGATCATACTTGATCACACTTTTAATGTGCAAGCAGAATAAAGTCCAGAGTAGTAATATGTATTCTTGGTGTTTTAAGACTGCCAGTTTCACAAAGCTGAAAACAGTTGAGCCAAGTCAGCTGGGAGCAAAAATTTAATCAGAAAAATGTGAATGATAATTGGCAGTCTTTTAAGAACACTTACTTAGATGCTGAAAAATCCACAACAGAGGAAGATGTTACCAGTTAAAAAGCCAAACTGTTGTAGAGGGGAAGTGAAGGCAGCTATTAAAAAAAAAAAAGACAATGGAAGAAAGAAGAAGGAATAAAAATCAGAAATTAGAGATTGTAGAAAACTGATAAGGAAAGCAGAAGGACACAAGGAGAAATTTATGGCCAGCAGAGTGAAGGGGGAAGAAAAGTTTTTTTAAATATGTCAGGGGAAAAAAGCAACCTAAAATGGTATTGGTCCATTACTAGGTGGAAATGGTAGAATTTTCAATAATAATACAGAAAAGGCAGAACTGTACTTATTTCAGTTCTGTATTTATGGAAAAAACAGATAATGTCATATGGTGATGAGACATTCTTTCCATTCCACTAGTCTCTCAGGAGGACATTAACAGGGCCGGCTCCAGGGTTTTGGCTGCCCCAGCGGCGAAAAAAAAAAAGAAGCTGCGATTGCAATCGGTGGCAGCTCCACCGTCCTGCTTTTTTCTTCGGCAGCAATTTGGCGGCAAGTCCTTCCATCCAAGAGGGACCTGCTGCCCCTTCCTCTTGGCCGCCCGAAGCACCTGCTTGCTGAGCTGGTGCCTGGAGCTGGTGCCAGGCTGGTGCCTGGACATTAAACAGAAGCTACTAAAGTTAGACATTTTAAAATCATCAGGTCCAGATAACTTGCATCCAAGAGTTTTAAAAGAGCTGGCTTAGGAACTCACTGGCCCATAAAAGCTGATTTTTAGTAAGCTTTGAAGAATTGGGGAAGTTCCACCAGCCTTTTGCAAATCAAACCCCAGGGTATCAAGCTGGGCACCCCAAAAATGAGGAACACACAATTAATAACCCTCTGTGACAGGTTTGGCTTAAGTGACTTGCCCAGCATCACATAAGAACTCCGGGCAAGGAGGCTATCCCTGCAGAGGACTCCACTTCTCCAGGGCAACATTCAACTGCATTAACCTTGAGAACATCCTCTCTTCCACCAGTCCTTTGCCTCCTTCACTACATACCTTCCAGCTTCTGCAACAAATGAAGCAGGGCATCTACAGACAATAGCCTCCCTTATTACACAACCCTGATTCACCCCAGAGCAAGTCCGTCCTGTGCACTCAATGAGGCAGGGGTCCTATCGGAAAAATAGTATGTGAGACTCTACCATAATGCATAGACATAAGGGAGCCAAATTAAGGCAACTTGAATCTTGGCATTTCCTAACTTTTAAATGCTTTACTCTGCATCTTTATTAATGTTGTTTTAACAGTTTGATTTGGGGGAGGGTATATTTTCCAGGTTGTTTTTTTTTAAAAAGCAAACTGAAAAATCATAAACAGAAATTCCCTCATGTGGCATCATACTGACACCAACAAATCATCAGCAGGGCTGGAACCTCTAGGTCCACCACACAGACCCATCATTTGAGCTAACAGAGTAACTTATAGCAGTAGTAGGTTGTCATCCTCTATGTGGACCAGCACTAGAGAGAGATGAGATACACACTTTGCCAGTGGGATACATGGATATCTGCTAGCAGCTGAGAAATGGTCTGGTGGGAAGTGTTCTGTAGCGGGCACAGACTCTTCCTCCCATTTCCCCCAAACTTGACCCCTTCTGCCCCATCTCCTCCAGGCTGTTCTTGTCACAGTCCTCAGGCTTCTCATCCCAGTACCAGTCGCACTGCCCAGCCAGTCCTTGTTTCCCACTCTGGGCTCACTGCCCAAATCCAAATCTCCTCCCTGACTCCTACTCTCTCCACCACATCACATCCAGTCCCAGGATCCCTTCTCAGCCATCCCAGTTGCCCCCTCCTGGCTCCTTAACCAATCTGACTCTCCCTCCCCTCTCCCTGCTCACTGACTATCATTCCCAGTCTCCTGCTCTGGGCTCCTCATCCAATCTCAATCTCCTCCATCCTCTCTTTGACTCCTTGCCCCAGTCTCTGCCCAGCTAGTCCTAGTTCTCCCCCTCCCACATACCTAGCTCCTTATCAGATCTGTCTCTTCTAGCCTGCCCCACTGGGTCCTAGTCCCAGTCTCTTTGTCCAGCCCTCCTCTACTCTGCCTGGGTGCCAGCTGCAGGGTCATTGAGAGCACATGTGAGAAACGGTCTCAGTTCTGGTATCTGGCCCCACTTGTCCCATAGCAGCTGGCAGCAGCAACTACAGGGAAAGTTACTGAGTTTCCCTAGCTCTGGGCTGGCGCATGTTCAGCACTCTGTGGGGTCAGTGCATGCGTAATCTGTTCAGCACTAGGAGCTGTGAGGGGATGGAGCACGCTCACTGAGGACAAAATCTTCAGGGGATTTAGTGGCAAAAATCTAAGTTTCCACTAAGCGTCTGCAAGCTGTGATTTTTCAAACGTTTATAACTTGGCCATATTTGGGCAGATTTTCACAGGGAGGACAAAAGGCACATTCCTGACACTGTGTTTAACCCCCCTACCTAATTTTAAGCCCCAACTCTAAGGTTTGGGGGTGCTAGATTTATTCCAAGAAAAGGTCATCAGAATTTTCCAATATGGGTAACGCACGGTACTTTCCCCCAGTCTTCTTCTTGGAAACGGCTGGACTTTTTTTCGCTGGCATGGAAGATTTCAGATCAAACATTTAAATTCTGGCAAAGTTAAAAGCAACTGAAACCAGAGTTTTATAATGGGCAGTGTCAGGTAATCTTGTGCCACCGCACCTGTAATGTTAGTAAGTTCAGAAAACAAGGTAGATGTTTAGTTAGAGTAAAGGCTATGGAATCCTGTTTTGCTCAAAGACTAAGACTATAGTTTTGTAAACCTACTTACAAGACGGCTGTAAAGTTTAATTATATTTGAGAATCGTGTCAGATCTTGGATATATTTTATAGGAACATTGGTATACACCATATATTTCTTCCTTTGCTTTTTATTACCACTTTAACAACTGAAATTTCTGAGCAACTTATTGTGCTTAGAGACACTAAATAGAAAACAAACAAACAAAAAGGCTCATTTGGGATAGCAATGGCTGTTATAAATATATGTGTTGCAATTTATGTGCCATTTATCAGAATTACAAAGCTTCAATGAGCACTAATTTTTATGCACGGTTTGTAGTGAACTAAGGCACAGAGGCTCTGTGAGAATGTTTGTAGCACTGATATCACTGGATTTTAGAGGGCAGAAGTTGGAAATAACCTTGCAGAGTAGATGCTATATAACAAAATGCCATGCCACAGAGCTATTTAAATGCTAGTGACCTCCCTTGAATAGGAGTTTTGCTTGTGCATATGCTGTAGGATTTATGCTCTGAAAAAACTATGATTATTGGTGACTGCAATAAAATTTGTTCCCATTTACAGGTGTTTGTATAGCTGGACATCACTTCAGTTTACTGTGTTCAGTTAACCATAAAACTAGATAGCAAACATGGAGTTTTACAGGGGAACGGTGTGTGATGGGTTGGGTCACAGAAACCCCATTGGAACTGCCATCTAATGTGCTGAGACTATCTCTGAGCCTGTTTTCCCTGACAGCTCGGGATTTCAGTACCCTGTCTTGTTGAGTCAGACACGCTAGCCTGCTACAAACACAGACCCAGGTCTGAACCACATCCCCCACAAGCTGCAGACTTAACTGAAAACAGCTTAGAAAGTGCTCCTGTCTCCTGCACCCAGATACCCAGTTCCCAATGGGGTCCAAACCCAGAATAAATCTGTTTTACTCTGTATAAAGCTTATACAGGGTAAACTCAAATTGTCTGCCCTCTCTATCAGTGTTATAGAGATACGCACAGCTGTTTGCTCCCCAAGGTATTAATTACTTGCTCTGGGTTAATTAATAAACAAAAAGTGATTTTATTAAGTATAACAAGTAGGATTTAAGTGGTTCCAAGTAATCACAGACAGAACAAAGTAAGTTGCCAAGCAAAATTAAACAAAAACACACAAGTCTAAGCTTAATACAGTAGGAAACTAAATGCAGATAAATCTCACCCTCAGAGATGTTCCAACAAGCTTCTTTCACAGATTAGACTCCTTCCTACTCTGGGTCCAGCAATCATTCACACCCGCATAGTTACTGTCCTTTGTTCCAGTTTCTTTCAGGCATCTCTTTGGGGTAGAAAGGCTATCTCCTGAGCCAGCTCAAGACAAAATGGAGGGGTTTCCAGGACCTTTTATATTCTCTCTCTTGTGGGTGGAAACCCCTTTGTTCTCCTGTGCAAAATCACAGTAACAAGATGGAGTCTGTAGCCACCTGGGCAAGTCCCATGTCTATGAATGATTCAGCTTTTTGCAGGCCAACGCCATTGTTTACATGTTATTTTGAACATTCCCAGGAAAACTCAGATGTGGATTGGCATCTCCCAAAGTCCATTGCTAGTTAAGTACTCCCATTTACTTGAATAACCCCTTCACATTATGTTGACCAAATCTGCCTTATGTGCTTTCTACAGCAAACACTTTAAATACAAGCATAGAGCCAACATCCATAACTTCAGACATAAAAATGATACATGCATACAAATAGGATGAAGATATTCAGTAATTCATAACCTTTGCAGAGATATGTTACATGGCATATGTAGCATAAAACATATTCCGGTTATGTCATATTTACACTCATAAGCATATTTCTATAAAGCATTATGGGATGCAATGTCACACTGTGTAACTAGCTGTTCTGGATATTCTGCACAAATACTGAAAATCTAGTGGTCCTGTCACATAAAGCCTTTCTGGGGAAAATCGATGAAATTAACTCACATGAGTAAAGCAGGCATAAGTCCTAAGGAAGTACCTTTACTCTATATTGAGTGAGACAGACATCACAGAAATACTCTTCACTTAATTTGCTCAGGTTTTGCCTTATAATGGTCAGTAACAATGTTACTTTGTCCTTAGTGTGTCTTTTGCCCAAAGAGCTCTCAGCACTCTACAGATGTTAATTATTTAGAAGTTGGGGAGTATTTTTAGTACTGTTTTATAGATGGGCAGCTGACGCATAGAGAGGAAAACTGGGATTTTCAAAGCACCTAGGAGAGGTAGGTGATTAACTCCATCAATAGAGTCAGTGCCATCAATAGAGTCAGTGCCTTTCTCCCTTAAACCCCTGTAAAAATCCTAGCCCAGATGACTTGTTCACAGTCACACAATGAGTCACTGGGACAGCAAGGAAAAGAATCCTGGAACCTCAGCTCCTTATCCCATGCTTCATGAGATCATAGCGCCTCCATCTGGGACTTGTCTCCTGCTGCTATTTGAGACCACCATCTTAAGTGGCCTTCCTGTGAGTCTTAAAAGAACTGTTTGCGGGATTAACCCCACTACGTTGGCCAGTCTCCAGTTCTCTGAGATGGTTGCCTCACTCCTGGAAGTAGCCCCTTCCAGTAGGATATGGAGGACATATGCACCGGGCAGGGAGCAAATTAAGATTTAAGAAGCAACCATTGTTTTGGAATTTCCTAACTTCTGA
The DNA here is from genome assembly GCF_007399415.2 of Gopherus evgoodei. Lineage (NCBI taxonomy): Eukaryota > Metazoa > Chordata > Testudines > Testudinidae > Gopherus > Gopherus evgoodei. The sequence goes on along the minus strand of NC_044330.1, from coordinate 103,544,445 downwards.
GGACCTGACTTTGAAACCATAATATGTTATTTTAATGTAGGAAATTGCACACAAAATCTAGGTTTTTAAAAAAGCGAACTGAAAAAACCAGAAATCCCATCATGTGGCATTATACTGGCACCCAGCATGGTTCATCATAAGCCAAAACCTTAAATTCTAGCACACAGACCTGCCATTTGAGCTACCACAATCACCAGTAGCAGGTTGTCATCCTCTGTGTGGATCAGCCTTAAAGGTGGTTGGGGACCCTTTGCTAGTGGGTTTCACAGACAGTTGCTGACAGCAGAAGAATAGGGGACACTTGGGAATCTTGGGTTTCATTCCAGAATCGGGGGGGGGGGGGAGAGGGGGAAGGGTCCTCTAGTGGACACAGACTCTTCTGCCCCTTCCTCTCAAGCATGACTTCTTCTTCCCTGTCCCTGACTCAATCCTGTCTCTTCTCCACCCTTGACTCCTCATCCCAGCCCCGTTCTCCTCACACCCTTGGTCCCAGCCTCCACTTTTCAGGCCTCTCATCCCAGTCTCCTTCCCCAGCAGATGCTGGTCTCTCACCCTTGCAGACTTCCCACCCCAGTCTCCTTGCCAGCACCTCCCCCCAGTCTTTCCCTACCCTAGCTTCCAGTGCCAGTTCTCCTTTCCCTCCTACAGCCACCAGTCCCAGTTTCCACCTCCCTCCGTTTTGGACCATCTCTTCCCCACTCCATTTGATTTAGACAGCTCCTTCTCCATGTTGCCTGGACCCAGGGGGTGGATATTGAGGAGAGAGACTCTCAGTACTCTCAGTTCATGTGCCCAGACCCAACATGGCCTACAGCAGCCCAGAGCTGCAATTGGAGGGAAGGTCCTGCTCACCCCCAGGCTGGAGCATGCCCGAAGTGAACAAAATCATGGGGGAATTTAGCTGCTAAAATCTATGAAGTCTCTACTGAAGATGGAAGAACTGCAATTTTGCCAAGGTTTATAACTTGATTAAAATTTGGGTGGAGTTTCACAGGGAGGGCAAAAGGCACATCCCTGACACCAGGGTGATCTTGCTGCTAAATTTTAAGTCCCTGCTCTAAAGCACGGGGATGGCCTTTGTGTCAGTGAAAAGAAGCGGTTACCACATTTTTTTTTTAAAACATGAGCAAAACAACATATTTTCTCTAACCTCATTCGTGGAAACAGCTGAACCATTTTGGCTGAAATTTTCCACAGAAAGTCAGTCTGAGGCAGATACCCACCAAGGAAAATGTCAGCCCAAACAATTAAAGTCTGGCAAAGTTATAAGCAACTGAAAGCAGGGTCTTGTAATGGCAGGTGCCTAACAGTAAGCAATAATACTAGCCCTACCTATAATGACAGAGGACCTCTCACTTTCCAGAACTCAGTTCATCTTTCACAATTAAAAATGTGGGTCCTGATCCTGTTACAGCATCAATGGTAAAACTCTCACAGATTTCAGTAAGAGCAAGAGCAGGGCCTTTAGTATTAATTTAAAAGAATCTCATGGTGATGACTATGGACTGTGATACATAAAGCATCCTGGGCATTACAATTTATATGCTCACTTATTTGTTGGTCTAATTTGTAGAGCTCTTTTATTGCAGTGGTTCTCAAACTGTTGTACTGGTGCCTCCTTTCACATAGCAACCCCCTGAGTGCGACCCCCCCTTATAAATTAAAAACACTTTTTAATATATTTAACACCATTATAAATGCTGGAGGCAAAGCCGGGTTTGGGGTGGAGGCTGACAGCTCGGGACCCCTCACAGAATTATCAGGGTTGGAAGGGACCTCAGGATGTCATCTAGTCCAACCCCCTGATCAAAGTAGGACCGATCCCCACACAGATTTTTGCCCCAGATCCCTAAATGTAATAGCCTCTCAACCCCCTGTTTGCGAACCCCTGTTTTATTGGACTGCTGTATGTTTTTCAGATAGCCAAAGAGAATGCCATTTGCTAAAGCATTAAATTCAGACTCCATGATTTGGATATTATAATTTCAGTAGTACAGTATTTTTCTAGCTGTAGATCACATCTGTCATCTCTTCTCAACCCTCATTTTATTAGCAGAATTTTGTGCAGGTTAATCAAAACAAGTGATGTTATGGGATGCAGGTGTCTAGTCCTACATCTGTGTAACAGTAACGATCGCTGACATGTGATGATAAACACAGATTATCTTCTTCAGGTGATAATGAGGGAGAGGGATTTGAATATGTTAAATCGTAATTATTTAAATGAAAAATGCATCATGAGATACTTCTCTAATTAGAGTGGGTTTGATTTTTGTTTAGCAGTTTGTGTATCTTTTTTGTCCCCATCCCCAGACTTTGCTGGATCATTATACCTGACCCCCGTTAACCTCGAACATAGCCCTAAGGCAACGCTGTTTGAAACATGACACCATTAAGCACTGGAAACCTGAATGTAATCTACAGCAATTAAACTCTGGTCATAAACTTCCATTATTTGGAGAAGAATCAGCAGCATATGTCACAGCTATAAAGACAAATTAAAACCTAGACTTTGCACAAAGCACAATCAAGCAATTTAGTTTAGTGCTTGATAAATCTTATTCAAAAAGCCACTTTTGTATTTCTACAAACTAGTTGGGGAAAAAACTAAAATGAAAAAAAAAGTTTATTCTAAGAAGAGGGCCTGGTAGGGTGGCATTTCACCTATATGGTTTCGCATCACTCTCCTTAGATCACAGTAATAGGCAGGAGTGGATTAAGGCTAAGTGGGACCAGGGTCATGATAACTTTGCTAAAATGTTTTGGTCCATCTGAAAATTCAAATCCATGGCTCCTTATTAATAGATTCCAAAGCCAGAAGGGACCATCATCAAGTCTCCTATATAACACAGGCCACAGAACTACTCCAAAATACTTCTTTGACCAGCTCTTTTTTAAATGAAGACTGGATGTTTTTCTAAATGGTCAGTGATGGAGAATTCACCACAACTCTTGGGTAAATTGTTCTAATGGTTGATTACTCTCAGAGTTATAAATTCATGCCTTATTTCCAGTGTGCTTTGTCTAGCTTCAGCCTCCAACCACTGGATCATGTTATAACTTTCTCTGCTCTAAGAGCCCATTATTAAATATTTGTTCCCCATGTGCGTACTTTTAGACTATGATCAAGTCATCCCTTAACCTTCTCTTTGTTAAGCTAAACAGATTGAGCTCCGTGAGTCTGTCACTATAAGGCATGTTTTCTAATACTTTAATCATTCTCATGGCTCTTTGAATCCTCTCCAATTTAACAACATCCTTCTTGAATTGTGGGCACCAGAATTGGACATAATATTCCAGCAGTGGTTGTATGAGTGCCAAATACAGAGGTAAAATAACCCCTCTACTGCTACACAATGTTCCCATTTTATGTACCCTGGGATCGCATGTATCTTTTTGGCCACAGCATCCCACTGGAGCTCATGTTCAGCTGATTATTCGCCATGACCCCAGTACTTCCCAGAATAGAGCCCCCAGTTGCGTAAAGCTCGCCCAACTGATTAAGACAGCTTTAAACTAGGAATTTGGGAGAGATGGTTGGGAGATGTCCAGGTGATCTCCATGCCGGAATTTAATCTTGAAAGGGAAGAAGACAAAGTAAGAGGGGATACAGCCGTGGACAGAAGAATTGACATAAGGAGGAAGGGTAGTGTAGATACCAGTCTAACAGGTGATGCTGGTGGTAGAATGTCTGTGCCTAGCCGGGTAAAGAATGTCAGTGAAGCCAAACGGCAAAAATTAAGATGCCTGTACACTAATGCGAGGAGCCTAGGTAACAAAATGGAGGAACTAGAGCTACTGGTGCAGGAAGTGAAACCGGATATTATAGGGATAATGGAAACGTGGTGGAATAGTAGTCATGACTGGAGTACAGGTATTGAAGGCTATGTGCTGTTTAGGAAAGACAGAAATAAAGGCAAAGGTGGTGGAGTAGCATTGTATATCAATGATGAGGTTAACTGTAAAGAAATAAGAAGTGATGGAATGGATAAGACAGAGTGAGTCTGGGCAAAAATCATACTGGGAAAGAAAGCTACTAGAACCTCCCCTGAGATAGTGCTTCGGGTGTGCTACAGACCGCCGGGATCTGATTTGGATATGGATAGAGACCTCTTTAATGTTTTTAATGAAGTAAACACTAATGGGAATTGTGTGATCATGGGAGACTTTAACTTCCCAGATATAGACTGGAGGACAAGCGCTAGTAAGAATAATAGGGCTCAGATTTTTCTGGATGTGATAGCTGATGGATTTCTTCACCAAGTAGTTGAAAAACCAACAAGAGGGGATGCCATTTTAGATTTGGTTTTGTTGAGTAGTGAGGACCTCATAGAAGAAATGGTTGTAGGGGACAACCTTGGTTCGAATGATCATGAGCTAATTCAGTTCAAACTAGATGGAAGGATAAACAAAAATAGATCTGGGACTAGGGTTTTTGACTTCAAAAGGGCTAACTTTAAAGAATTAAGGAAATTAGTTAGGGAAGTGGATTGGACTGAAGAACTTGTGGATCTAAATGCAGAGGAGGCCTGGAATTACTTTAAGTCGAAGCTGCAGAAACTATCAGAAGCCTGCATCCCAAGAAAGGGGGAAAAAAACATAGGCAGGAGTTGTAGACCAAGCTGGATGAGCAAGCATCTCAGAGAGGTGATTAAGAAAAAGCAGAAAGCCTACAAGGAATGGAAGATGGGAGTGATTGGCAAGGAAAGCTACCTTAGTGAGGTCAGAACATGTAGGGATAAAGTGAGAAAGGCTAAAAGCCATGTAGAGTTGGACCTTGCAAAGGGAATTAAAACCAATAGTAAAAGGTTCTATAGCCATATAAATAAGAAGAAAACAAAGAAAGAAGAAGTGGGACCACTAAACACTGAGGATGGAGTGGAGGTTAAAGATAACCTAGGCATGGCCCAATATCTAAATAAATACTTTGCCTCAGTCTATAATAAAGCTAATGAGGAGCTTAGGGGTAATGGAAGGATGACAAACGGGAATGAAGATATGGAGGTGGATATTACCACATCTGAGATAGAAGCCAAACTTGAACAGCTTAATGAGACAAAATCGGAGGGCCCGGACAATCTTCATCCAAGAATATTAAAGGAACTGGCACATGAAATTGCAAACCCATTAGCAAGAATTTTTAATGAATCGGTAAACTCAGGGCTTGTCCCGTACAACTGGAAAATTGCTAACATAGTTCCTATCTTTAAGAAAGGGAAAAAAAGTGATCCGAGTAACTATAGGCCTGTTAATTTGACATCTGTAGTATGTAAGGTCTTGGAAAAAATTTTGAAGGAGAAAGTAGTTAAGGACATTGAGGTCAATGGTAATTGGGACAAATTACAGCATGGTTTTACAAAAGGTAGATCGTGCCAAACCAACCTGATCTCCTTCTTTGAGAAGGTGACAGATTAGACAAAGGAAATGCAGTGGATCTAATTTACCTCGATTTCAGTAAGGCATTTGACACGGTTCCACATGGGGAATTATTAGTTAAATTGGAAAAGATGGGGATCAATATGAAAACTGAAAGATGGATAAGGAACTGGTTAAAGGGGAGAATACAACGGGTCGTACTGAAGGGTGAACTGTCAGGCTGGAAGGAGGTTACTGGAGTTCCTCAAGGATCAGTTTTAGGACCAGTCTAATTAACCTTTTTATTATTGACCTTGGCACAAAAAGCGGAAATGTGCTAATAAAGTTTGCGGATGACACAAAGCTGGGAGGTATTGCTAACACAGAGAAGGACCGGGATATCATACAGGAAGATCTGGATGACCTTGTAAACTGCAGTAATAGTAGTAGGATGAAATTTAATAGTGAAAAGTGCAAGGTCATGCATTTAGGGATTAATAATAAGAATTTTAGTTATAAATTGGGTACACATCAGTTGGAAGCAACAGAAGAGGAGAAGGACCTTGGAGTATTCTTTGATCACAGGATGACTATGAGCTGCCAATGTGATATGGTCGTTAAAAAAGCTAACGCAGTTTTAGGATGCATCAGGAGAGGTATTTCCAGCAAAGATAAGGAGGTGTTAGTACCGTTATATAAGGCACTGATGAGACCTCATCTGGAATACTGTGTGCAGTTCTGGTCTCCCATGTTTAAGAAGGATGAATTCAAACTGGAACAGGTTCAGAGAAGGGCTACTAGGATGATCCAAGGAATGGAAAACCTGTCTTATGAAAGGAGACTCAAAGAGCTTGGCTTGTTTAGCCTAGCCAAAAGAAGGCTGAGGGGGGATATGCTTGCTCTTTATAAATATATCAGAGGGATTAATATTAGGGAGGGAGAGGAATTATTTAAGCTTAGTACCAATGTAGACACAAGAACAAATGGGTATAAACTGGACACTAGGAAGTTTAGACTTGAAATTAGACGAAGGTTTTTAACCATTAGAGGAGTGAAGTTCTGGAGAAGCCTTCCAAGGGGAGTAGTGTGGGCAAAAGACATATCTGGCTTTAAGACTAAGCTTGATAAATTTATGGAAGGGATGGTATGATGGGATAGCTTAATTTTGGCAACTGATCTTTGATTATCAGCAGGTGAGTATGCCCAGTGGTCTGTGATGGGATGGGATCTGAGTTACTGCAGAGAATTCTTTCCTGAGTGCTGGTTGGTGAGTCTTGCCCACATGCTCAGGGTTTAGCTGATCGCCATATTTGGGGTCGGGAAGGAATTTTCCTCTGGGGCAGATTGGCAGAGGCCTTGGAGGTTTTTCGCCTTCCTCTGCAGCGTGGGGCATGGGTCACTTGCTGGTGGATTCTCTGCAGCTTGAGGTCTTCAAACCACAATTTGAAGACTTCAATAACTCAGACATAGGTTAGGGGTTTGTTATAGAAGTGGATGGGTAGGGTTCTGTGGCCTGCTTTGTGCAGGAGGTCAGACTAGATTATCATATTGGTCCCTTCTGACCCTAAAGTCTATGAGTAAGTATGGCCTATATTCTTTGTTCCCAGATGTAGACATTTAGGCATATTAAAATGCATAGTTTGCTTGCACCCAGCTTACCTTCTTCTGTCCCTTCTCTCTCAGGAAGCACATTGTCCTCTTTCCCCTGGAGGATACAGGGAGCAGATGATGGGGGTCTAGTCCTCCTCACTTTATTAGCCTATAGATATGACTGCAGGACTCATGTAGTTTCACTCCTGGTTCCTTCTTCCACTTGATGCACATGGTTGCACCTCTATAGACAGACTCATCCTCCCTGCTTTGGGTGGATGCCTTGATATGGCAGGAGCCATCTTTTGTTTATTCCATGATTCACTGCTGTGTCAGGCCCTCTGAGTATTAAGCCAAGCTCCTAAGGACTTGGAGCATAAGTTAAGGGTATGGGGGGGGGAGCTATGGGAACCCCTTGTGAAATCTCAATGTAAGGCTCTTTGGTTTGCCAGCTGCCATTCAGAGCATGGACCCAGACTCACAAATCTCTGAAATATTTAAAAGAAAAATCCTTGGTGAATGTGGATTGTGTTTTGCAGAGCAAAAAGTGTTTCCTATGAGATGTCATTCTTATTGTACCCCCTGGAGTTACCGTGTTGAGTAATCTCTGTGCAGGAGCCATTTGACTCATCCTGCGCAAATTTTACAGGCCACAGGATTATAAGGGAGAAATATAGAGAAAAATTGTCTTCCATTATTGCAGTCAACATGAAACCAGAGATCGAGGTTTGTATTAGTGAGATGTGGATTTCAGAGAGCTCAGGTTTATTTTAGGACTACAATAAAGCTAAGAGCATCTAGATTTCACATTCCCCTGTGGTACTGGAGGATGTGTTTTCCACTGCCTTGTTTTGCCTTGTCACTGTAGAGAAAAAAAGCATAGCACTTTCCCTTAGGGTTCCTCTACTTGTGTTATTTTTCAAGGGATCCTTTTTCTTTTATCTTGATGGTTTTGGATTTAATGGGCTTTTCTGGCTTCTTCTCATCCACATACTGTGTGTGTCGAACAGCATTTATGGAAAGGGTTAAGCATGCCCTCTGGTCGAAGGCCTGTATACTGGATTTGGGTTTGTCTTGTAGTTGGTTGATTCAAGACTGAGGAGTGAGGACATGACAAATTTGTTCCAAATAGCAGAGCAGCAAATAATTATTTGGTCAGCTCAAATCACTGTCCTACTACAGTCTTCTGGAAGAAAGTACCTTGGAGTCTAGAGGAAGGGAGAAAATGGAGGTAGAGCAAATGAGACCTTTTCATTCCAGAAGTGCAGTGGCCCCTCTGGAGCAAGAGATCTGAACAAACAAAAGCAACCCACAAAGCACATGCCTCACTATGCCACAATATCTTTAAGAAAGGAAAAAAGGTGATATGGGTGATACAGGCCTGTTAGTTTGACATCTATAGTACGCAAGGTCTTGGAAAAAAATTTGAAGGAAAAAGTACTCAAGGACATTGAGGTCAATGGTAATTGGGACAAAATACAACATGGTTCTACAAAAGGTAGATCATGCCAAACCAACCTGATCTCCTTCTTTGAGAAGGTAACAGATTTTTTAGACAAAGGAAATGCAGTGGATCTAATTTACCTTGATTTCAGTAAGGCATTTGATACGGTACCACATGGGGAATTATTAGCTAAACTGGAAAAGATGAGGATTAATATGAAAATTAAAAGGTGGATAAGGAACTGGTTAAAGGGGAGACTACAATGGATCATACTGAAAGGTGAATTGTCAGGCTGGAGGGAGGTTACTGTGGAGTTCCTCAGGGATCAGTTTTGGGACCAATCTTTTTATTACTGACCTTGGCACAAAAAGCGGGAATGTGCTAATAAAGTCTGCAGATGACACAAAGCTGGGAGGTATTGCTAACACAGAGAAGGACCAGGATATCCTACAGGAAGATCTGGATGACCTTGTAAACTGGAGTAATAGTAATAGGATGAAATTTAATAGTGAAAAGTGCAAGGTCATGCATTTAGGGATTAACAATAAGAACTATTGTTATAAACTGGGGAGGCATCAGTTGGAAGTAACAGAGGAGGAGAAGGACCTTGGAGTATTGGTTGATCACAGGATGACTATGAGCCGCTAATGTGATATGGCTGTGAAAAAAAAGCTAATGCGGTCTTGGGATGCATCAGGCGAGGTATTTCCAGTAGAGATAAGGAGGTGTTAGTATCGTTATACAAGGCACTAGTGAGACCTCATCTGGAATACTGTGTGCAGTTCTGGTCTCCCATGTTTAAGAAGGATGAATTCAAACTGGAACAGGTTCAGAGAAGGGCTACTAGGATGATCCGAGGAATGGAAAACCTGTCTTATGAAAGGAGACTCAAAGAGCTTGGCTTGTTTAGCCTAACCAAAAGAAGGCTGAGGGGAGATATGATTGCTCTCTATAAATATATCAGAGGAATAAATACCAAGGAGGGAGAGGAATTATTTAAGCTCAATATCAATGTGGACACAAGAACAAATGGATATAAACTGGCCATCAGGAAGTTTAGACTTTAAATTAGATGAAGGTTTCTAACCATCAGAGGAGTGAAGTTCTGGAACAGCCTTCTAAGGGGAGTAGTGGGGGCAAAAGACATATCTGGCTTCAAAACTAAGCTTGATAAATTTATGGAGGGAATGGTATGATGGGATAGCTTAATTCTGGCAATTAATTTGTCTTTGACTACTAGCGGTAAATATGCCCAATGGCTTGTGATGGGATGGGACCTGAGTTACTACAGAGAATTCTTTCCTGGGTGCTGGCTGGTGAGTCTTTCCCACATGCTCAGGGTTTAGCTGATCGCCATATTCGGGGTCGGGAAGGAATTTTCCTCCATGGCACATTGGCAGAAATCTCTGGGGGGTTTTTGCCTTCCTCTGCAGTGTTGGTCACGGGTCACTTGCTGGAAGATTCTCTGCACCTTGAAGTCTTTAAACCATGATTTGAGGACTTCAATGGCTCAGTCACAGGTTTATTATAGGAGAGGTGGGTGAAATTCTGTGGCCTACACTGTGCAGGAGGTCAGACTAGATGATCAAAATGGTCTATGAAATACCGTGTTAAAAGGTGTCTGTTTTTTTTTTTATTGCATCCTAGAACAGGCTGGGAGCAGCATCAAAAAGTCATTCTCTTCGTTAGGGTTTGGGTTACAAGAGCAATATTCTACAAAAGGACTGCTGACTCCCCTGACCTCTGACAATACCACAAACAAGGGTGTGAACTGACCGCTGGACGGACTATGCTGTAATACTTGCTCTGGGGTGGCCTGTATACCATTATGTCTTTCTAACCATCCATCAAACTGTCTGGTGGATTGGAATAAGGAGATCCAGTCTGAGTGAATTGGCTCCACTGTTATTACAGGCATCTCATTCCTAAAAGTACTGTTTCCTCACGTGCAGCAATTCTTGGAAGTACACTGAAAACATGGACACACACTCAAGAGGAGTGGCCCTCACACTGGACAAGAGCAGGAAGGGGTTAATGGATACACTCTCCTGAAGACAGAGGCTGAAGCTGGCCTGTAACACCTTTCAGTGCTATCAAGGCTGGAGGATATGAGAAGGGAGCAAGAAGACCCCAGAATAGGATTCCTGAAAGAGGGATTTTGAGTCTGAGGCTGTGAGGACCCAAGAAATGACTCAACAGCGTGGAGCATGGAACTCTAGGAGCAGCCAAGCTAGGGGAGAAAACTGGAGTCTGGATTTCATGTTGTCTGAGGCTATGTCTACACGTACAATGCTACAGCAGCACAGCTTCAGTGTAGACAGGACCGGCGCTAGGGGTTTTAGCGCCCTAGGTGCATGGCAATTTTGCAGCCCCGCGCACTGGTCCCACGGCTCCGGTGGAGCTGCCGCAGTCGCGGCTGCGGACAGTTGGCTGCTCCGCGGCTCTGGTGGAGCTGCCGTAGTCGTGCCTGCGGGAGGTCCACCGGAGCCACGCGAGCAGCCAACCGTCTGCAGGCACGACTGCGGCAGCTCCATCAGAGCCGCGGAGCAGACGACCGTCCGCAGGCACGACTGCGGTAGGTCCACCGGAGCCGCCTGCTGCCCCCCTCCGGCAAAACGCCACCCACCAATAATCCTGGCGCCCTAGGCAATTGCCTAGGCCGCCTAAATGGAAGCGCCAGCCCTGAGTGTAGACACTCACTATAGTGATGGGAGGGATTTTCCTGTCACTGGAGTTAATCCATCTCCCAGAGTATGTCTATACTTTAAATACGATAATGGCACAGACAGAGTTCTCCAGTGTAGACACTACCTATGGCAATGGGAGAACTTCTCCCAAAAGTGCAAGTACTCCACCTTCCCAAGAGGTGGTAGCTAGGCTGATGAAAGAATTCTTCCATTGACCTAGCACCGTCTACACTGGGGGTTTAGGTCAGCATAGCTACGTCTGTCTGTCATGTGGTGCTGATGTAGGTTCCCAGTGTAGACCAAATTATTGTTAATTTTATTTGTTAATAAAGTCAGACCTCAAGAAGAGATTAATTTTGACTCTACACAGAGTGCATGGCCTATGCAGGGCTGGTGCTACCATTTAGGCGAACTAGACAGTTGCCTAGGGTGCCAAGATTTGGGGGCACCAAAAAGTGGCACCCCCCCAATTTTTTTAAAACCATTTCAGCGGCCGCTGCACTGGGAGAGAGAGGGAATCTGAGCCACCGCCGGCAGCCCAGAGGGTCCCCTGGGTCAGCATGCCGCCGGCAGCCCGGGGGCTCCACCACGCAGTTGCTGCTTTGCTTCTCCTGCCTCCTAGGCTTGCTGCGCCAATCAGCTGTTTGGCACCGCAAGCCTAGGAGGAGTATTACAGCAGGGGTGGCGTGCTCGGGGAGGATGCAGAGCAGAGGTGAGCTGGGGTGGGGAAGTACTGCATGGCTTCCCGGGCCAGGGGGTGAGGAGCTGCTGCAAGGCTGTGAGGATGCAAGGTGGAAGTTTCGCCTAGGGCGTGAAACTTCCTTGCACCGGCCCTGGGCCTATGCCTTAGAGATAATGGAGGGGGGTGGGGAGGAATGAGTTTATAAGATTTCACAAAATACCAGCTTCAGGGAAGAAACAAATCACTCAAGCAGAGCCACTCAATCAACATGCATCAAATTCAGTACTGGCGGGCTCCAGCCCAAGCCTGAATGTCAGTACTCCAGTTTATAGCCCTGCAGCACAAGTCAGCTGACACAGGCCAGCTGTGCGTGTTTTATTGCAGTGTAGACATACCCTACATTACTCTTACTCAGGGCGAGAATGCCAGTCTCTGAATTTCCTCTGAGTGGAAAGAGGCATCAGAAAGTTGAAGCAGAGCAGTGCAATTGCAGGTGTAAGGCCAAGTATTGTGAGCATGCTATTTTTTTATATATAAAATCAATACCACTGTGCAAAGCATCTACAGTGATTCAGTTCATTGCCATTTTCTGTTGAACATATGAGTTTGTATCATCCGTTTTGCTCTTGTCTGGCTAACAATGAGGCAGGTTGCATATGAAATATAAAGACCTATCTGGTTTGACAAGGTAATTCATTTCAAGGATAATTAGCTGACTAATTCCCAGCTCTCTTCATTTGAAAAACAACAGGAAAGCTGCCCAAGCGTATATGATAGGAATGCCATGTTATCATTAAACATTCAGAGACCATGCATTTCACATTCTCTACTGCATGTTAGCCAGTTAACTCTTTGTATTCAGAAAAATCTCCTCCTGGAAGCTAACATTTCAGTTTAGCCAAGTCAAAAGCAAACACAGATTTCAGTCTGCGTTCTAATTGGAATGCAATATTCTCCAAACTTCTCTAGCATTTTCCTGATGAACGGCTCCATACTACCTTTCGCCAAACTGGGCAGAGGTGGAGGGGTTTATAGAAGAGAGAATTATCTGTGCTGTGTAACACCCTGCTCCCTGAGAAGTCCCAGAAGCCCTTCTACAGGTACTCCATAGAATTAGGCTTCCGTTATTGTGAGGGTGGAGAGTGGGTTGGGGAGCAGCATCTCTCCAACACACGTTTTCCTGGTGACCAGGCAGGTATTCTGTCAAATATCCACGAGGGGCTTAGTGCTGCTTCTCACTCCCAGTGACACCAAGGAATGGGAGCCAATGGCAGCACAACTCCTAAAGGAGTCTTTGTCAAGAGGAAAGGTTGGATGGGCAGCACCATGGACAGACAGGCACTCCAGAGACATTCCTTGCTGTGGGTATCCTGGGATCTGCAGGGTTTGGAGACCACCCTAATGAGCCCAGGAGAAAAGAAGGCTGAGGGGAACCTGAGAACAGGCTTTAAGTATCTCAAGGGCTGTTATAAAGAGGCTGATAATAAATTGTTCTCCATGTCCACTGAAAGTAGGACAAGAAGTAGTGGGCTTCATCTGCAGCAAGGGGGATTTAGGTTAGATTAGGAAAAAATGTGTTACTATTAGGGTACGTAAGCTCTGGAATAGGCTTCCAAGAGAGGTTGTGGAATCCCCATCACTGAAGGTTTTTAAGAAGAGATTGGACAAATGCCCATCTGGAATGGTATAGGTTTGCTTGGTCCAACCTCAGCACAGGGGACTGGACTTGATGATTTTTCAAGATCCCTTCCAGCCCTACATTTCTATAAAATGCCTCCCCACCCAGCTTAGAAAGGGTATCAGGGGTGAAGTGTATATATATATTTTTTCTGGATCTCTTATTTCATCTCCCCATAGGAATAAAGGTTTAAAAGAAAACATTTAACAGCTTAGTGGACAGAATGAAGGGAGAAAGTCATAATGTATGTGATAATACATACTAAAAACATGTTATAATGATCAGCTTTTATTGTTCTTTAAGATAAATACTGACTTTGGATTTGTTTCTGTCAACAGTATCCTTTTGGGTCAATAAATCATAGAATCATAGGACTGGAAGGGACCTTGAGAGGTCATCTAGTCCAGTCCCCTGCACTCATGGCAGGACTAAGTATTACCTAGACCATCCCTGACAAGTGTTTGTCTAATCTGCTCTTAAAAATCTCCAATAATGGCGATTCCACAACCTCTGTAGGCAATTTATTCCAGTGCTTAACCACCCTGACAGTTGGGAAGTTTTTCCTAATGTCCAACCCAAACCTCCCTTGCTGCAGTTTAAGCCCATTGCTTCTTGTCCTAACCTCAGAGGTTAAGAAGAACAATTCTCCCTCCTCCTTGCAGGAACAAATCTTCTGGTTCACTTCAAAGGAATCATAGAATATTAGGGTTGGAAGAGACCTCAGCAGGTCATCTAGTCCAACCCCCTACTGAAAGCAGGCCCAATCCCCAGACAGATTTCTGCCCCAGATCCCTAAATGGCCTCCTCAAGGATTGAGCTCACACCCCTGGGTTTAGCAGCCCAATGCTCAAACCACTGAACTATCCCTCCCCCATAGTCAACATCTGCTTATTATCCTGCCATCTGCTACATCTTCATTATCATGCTTGTGTTCGTTGGTTCATTGCCATTGCAAATTCTTCTGTGATGGTGCCAGCCAGAATGGTGGTGGCTGGCATAAATGGAACTTGCCCAGCTGAGATTTCCATAGATTAAGCATTGAAGGTGTTATTTATTCTGTACATGCCATGATCACACTAAGGACTAAGACTCAGATATCATGGTGATGGATGCACACAGGTATGCAGACCCATGAAAAAGAAATGGGCTTATGGCAGCCAGGCTTGAAGCCAATTTATCTTCCTTCTGCCACAGAAAGTCTGATTTCCAATTTGGTCCAAACTTTGCAGCTCCCCATTTCTCTCCCTTATGTAGTCCAGTTATCCCTGGAGTAACCAGCACTGCCTGAGCGCAAGTATGTTCCTCAATGTGGGGGTTCTGCTGCAGCCCCTGTAGTAAGAACAGTCCTCTGTTGTCCTGGTCATTGTTGAAGTTTAGTCTCTTTACAATAGCTTTTCTCCTGCATATTCATTTTGCCTCTATAGATTTTTACATCTTTTATTTATCTTCTCAACAGGCTCAGAGGAAGCATCATCAACAGCTGCTACTACATTATCTCCACCCACATCTACTAATGGTAGCACTCCAAGTATGTGCCTTTCTTGAAGCAAAGGCTGTAAATATTAAAGTGATCATTGATAAGTACCTGATTCATGTTACATCCATAGTAACACAGACTTTAAATGTCCATTTATTATGGTTTCATGTAAAAATGCATATGATTTTAGATAGCGTGTAATGAAAAGTGAAAGATGTCCCTGGTGTTTTCACTGGTGTGAAATTAGAACACAGTGGTAAGTTGGGCCATATATCTAATATCAATAAATGTTACACAAGCTCAGCAGAAAGAGAGACCTTGTTTAACACACAGTGCCAAATCCTCAGCTGGGGTAAATCAGTGTAACTCCATTGGGCCCGCTGTCTTCTGACGTCAAAAGTCTGATTCAGCGCTGGATTACTCTAATTTTATGCCAGTCTCATTCTATTTAAATTAGTTGGTGACACAGGCATAGAACTGGATCAGCACAGTACTGACCAGGCCCCAGAAGAGCAAGGAGGACACAACTTATGATAGAAAATGTAAAGCAAATTCATCTGCTATTCCATAGCGCCATTATATGGATGTTATGCAGTCCGTGTTTGATTACAACACGTTGGTGTGTTTGAAAAGTTGCCCTGAAATCTTAAATTCATGTTGGCCTTAAAAAGTAATTCCTAAGTGTTAATTATTTACTTGTAATGACATGAGTTATTATTCCCTAGTAAGATTTGTTAGTACAAAGGGGCTGATCCTGCAAGGTGCTGGTCAGCTCCAGGAGTTGATGTCAGCTGGGGTGGAAGATGCTCAGCACCTCACAAGATCAAGCCTAAAATGGGGGACTCCTGGTTGCAGCCAAAATGCATCTGAATTTGAAGGTTATTATATTTGGATTAAGATGCATTTCAAAACGTTTTGCTTTCGTAGATTTCACTGGAGATGCAACAACTGAAGATACAACCATAGCTATTCCTGGATATACTACTATACATTATACAACCATGTCTGTCCCTGAGCCAAAAGAGATGACAAGAGCCGAATTCTCTAGTACTGCTGAAACATCTCAAGCACCTGAGACCACATTAACGGTTAACCCAGATGGGACCACACATACACTCTTATCCTCTTCCACAACATCAACGCCCAGTACCTCAGTTACCGTGTCAGGGACTACCCATCCACGGATATCTGCAGGAACCACAGCTTCACCCACCTCCTCTTCCACAACATCATCGCCCAGTACCTCAGTTACTGTGTCCGGGACTATGCAGCCATTGATATCTGCTGCGACCACAGCTTCACCCACCTCCTCTTCCACAACATCATCGCCCACTACCTCAGTTACCGTGCCCGGGACTACCCAACCATTGATATCTGCTGGGACCAAAGCTTCACCCACCTCCTCTTCCACAACAACAAAGCCCAGTACCTCAGTTACCGTGTCCGGGACTACCCAGCCATTGATATCTGCTGGGACCAAAGCTTCACCCACCTCCTCTTCCACAACATCAACATCCACTACCTCAGTTACCGTGCCCGGGACTACTCATCCATTGATATCTGCTGGGACCACAGCTTCACCCACCTCCTCTTCCACAACATCATCACCCAGTACCTCAGTTACCGTGTCCGGGACTACGCAGCCATTGATATCTGCTGGGACCACAGCTTCACCCACCTCCTCTTCCACAACATCAACACCCAGTACCTCAGTTACCGTGCCTGGGACTATGCAGCCATTGATATCTGCTGGGACCACAGCTTCATTGAAACCGAAAGAGACTGTTCCTACCTCCAAACCTGGTGATGCAACATCACAACCTATTGTAACTACATCTACCACTAAACCTACTTGTATTTTGTCTGTTTCCAGAACAGTGATAACCTTATCTACAGATACCAAAACCACATCCAAACCCGCCAAATCCACATCTGTATCTACACCTGATCTGTCCACTACAGTAAAATCAGATAAAAAAGGTATGGAATTTGCATAATTTTCTGTGGGTAAAGAGGAGTGGACTATACAGAATGCCAGATTTCATCTAGGCTTCTACATTAAACCATGAAAAGAAACACCCCTTCTAATGATCCAGCCCCAGTAGCAAGGAAGAGATGAAAACCCTGATAGTTCTTAGGCACTGTTCAGCCAGCTAAGAGTATCGCATTCAATCCACAGTATACAATCTCTTTCTTAAAATGAATGGAAACATGACAACCTGTGTGACTGAGTTCTTCTTTTCGCAGGCTCTCACATTGTTGTCCCTGCAGATTCATTGTGGGCATAAATTAGCAAGTCATGATTGTTTGGGCTTGTTAGTAATTAGCTGCCTAGCTACCTGTTTGTTTAACTCAGGTGGTTTGATGCTAACAAGTGATGCTTCCAGCTGCAGTTCATTTTTGGCTAAACAAATGCAGCTGCAGTTGTCTCCCCCTGATTATCTGGCTGTTAACCCCAGCCAAATACATATATACATGTTGACTACATATAGTATGCCTAATATGTTGAGATTAACTATTTTTCTTAGAAAAGCAATTTACGCAGCTCCCTGATGTAAATTAGCCAGAAACCCTCACAACTGCTATATATCTAAGAGCTAGATTGGGCCTTTAAAATCAAATATATAGACGTGAAAAGGTAAATTGCATATTTTCCAACTATCACAAAGCAGAGCAATTTATCATCTGTGAAGGCTTTTTTCTCTCTTATTGTGCATCCTCCCTACAATGTAACCCCAAATGAAAAGGACTGTTATTTTTTATTAGAGAGACAAGCTGAGTGAGGTAATAATCTTTTATTGAACCAACTTCTGTTGGTCAGAGAAACAAGATTTCAAACTCCACAGAGCTCTTCCAGGTCTGGAAAAGGTACTCAGAAGGCATGTCTACACAGGGATTTAAAAACCCACAGCTACCCCTCAGCTGACTCTGGCTCATGGGACTTGGGCTCCAGGGCTGAAAAAATTGTTGTGTAGACATTTGGGCTCGGGCTGATGCCTGAGCTGTGTGGGACCCTGCCAGGGTTGAAGGTCTCAGATCTTGGGCTCCAGCCTAAGCCGGAATATCTATACAGCAATTTTTAGCTCTGCTGCCTGAGCCCAAGTCAGCTGACCTGGCCAGGCCCAGGTGTTTCAGCTAGATTCAAGGTGGAACAAATTGTTTCGCATACGTAGTTAACACATATTTCAAGGGAACATTAAATATGAAGTGGCCTGTTAACACCTCTCAAGTCATAGGGGAGAAAGGGGAAAAAAGCTGGGGGAGGGGTAAATTGGTTATAGATTGGTGTAATAAACCATAAATCTAGTATCTATTCAGTCCATGATTTTAAGTGTCTGGCTGAGTTATGAACAACAAGGAGTTCAGTGGCACCTTAAAGACTAACAGATTTATTTTGGCATAAGCTTTTGTGAGTAATGTAAGCTCCCCTGCTTGTCTTTTGAAGGTGTTGTGCAGAATTCCCTTGAGGATGAGGTGAGGACCAGCAGCTCAAACACTATATGGGGATGGCTGAGTTACTGCAGAGAATTCTTTCCTAGGGTCTGGCTGGCGTGTCTTGTCCCATGCTTAGGGTCTAACTGATCGCCATAGTTGGGGTCAGGAAGGAATTTTTCCCCAAGTCAGATTGGCGGAGACTCTGTTGGGAAGGTTTCAACTTCCTCAGCAGCATAGATCACTTGCAGGTTTAGTGTAAAAATAGTGGATTCTCAGTAACATGAAGTCTTTAAATCATGATTTGAGGACTTCAGTAACTCAGCCAGAGGTTAGGGGTCTATTACAGGAGTGGGTGGGTGAGGCTCTGTGGCCTGTGATGTAGATAATGATGGTCCCAGGTGGTCTTAATGGCTATGTCATTTTGTAAAAAGTGTTCACTCACAGGTGACAGCATTTGTCTTATTTTTTCCTCTGTGAGTTCATTCAAGAATGTAGTGATTGTCTCCTTTCAGCCACATAGCTGTTATTGGGGCATTTAGTGTGCTGGATGAGATACAGTAGGATCGCAGAGTTACGAACACCAGAGGTATGAACTGACCATACACCTCTTTTGGAACTGGAGGTATGCAAGCAGGCAGCAGAAGAGACAAAAAAGACAAAAAACCCCAAAACCAAACATGGTACACTACTGTGTTAAACGTGAACTACTAAAAAAAAAGTTGAAAGGCTTTTTTTTAAAAAAAAGGTTTGATAAGATAAGGAAACTGTCTGTGCTTGTTTCATTTAAATTAAGACAGGTAAAAGCAGCATTTCTCTTCTGCATAGTGAAGTTTAAAAAGCTGTATTAAGTCAATGTTCAATTGTAAACTTTTGAAAGAACCACATGTTGAGTTCAGTGTTACAAACCTCCATTTTTGAGGTCTTCATAGCTCTGAGGTTCTGCTGTACACCACATGCTTTGCTAGGCATGTGTAGCACCCATGGATCTTAAAAGGTGTGTTGTGGGGGCTGTTGATCATCATAGCAGTGGAAGTACGTTGTTCTGAGGTTGCCTCATGGAATGGGCCACCCTTCCCTGTGGGAGTGTCCTTGTTTGGTGAAGGTTGTTCTGAGAGTGTAAAGATGTATAGCCCAATTGGACTAACTCTATACAGGGGTGGCTCCAGGTTTTGCAGCTATTGTTCTGGCAGGGTCTGGTGTTGCTTTGAGTTGGTGTGTCCTGGTTTGTGGGGAGTTTGCTTCTGATGATGAGCTTGGAGGGGTTGGGGAGGAGTGGTTGAAGGTCAGAAGTGGAGGTTCAGGAAAGATCTCTTTCAGGCTGTGGTCCCCATGGAATATGGGTAGTAGTTTGATGATCCTCTGCATCAGTTCCACTGTGGGATGTAGGTGACAACTGAGTTGTGGGTGGTCAGAGAGGATTTTATTTCTGTACTGAAGCAAGTTCTCTCAGGGTACTTGTAGGTTGCCTCATGGAATGGGCCACCCTTCCCTGTGGGAGTGTCCTTGTTTGGTGAAGGTTGTTCTGAGAGTGTAAAGATATATAGCCCAGACTATATATAATTACCATTTATTATTTGTATGCCAGTAATAGCCAGGGGCTCCTCTTAGGGATCAAGTGGGGCAGATGCAGTACAAAGAGTAAAATTACAAGCCCCGCTTCAAAGAGCTTATAGTTAAAGGCCCAGATCCTGCAGTAAGCGGTTTCTGGGCAGACCCAGGGCCGACGCTTCCATTTAGGCAACCTAGACGGTCACCTCAGGAGCTAGGATTTGGGGGGGCAGCATTTTGCCACCCTCGGGGGGCAATTCGGCAGCGGGGGGTCCTTCCGCGCTCCAGGTCTTCGGTGGCAATTCTGCGGCAGGTCCTTCACTCGCTCCGGGACCCGCCGCCAAAGTGCCCTGAAGACCGGGAGCTGTGCAAGGACTCCCCCACCGCAGAATTGCTGCCAATGACTGGGAGAGTGGAAGGACCCCCACCTAGGGCGCCAAAAAGCCTGGTGCCGCTCCTGGGCAGACCCCTGCATCTATGCACAGTCTCAGTGAAGTCAATGGGGAACTGTGCACCCACAGGAGACTGACCACTCAGAGCTTATTGCCGGATCAGGCTCTGAGTATAAGGGGAGTTAGGTACCCAACTCCTGTTGACTCCAGGAGTGCCCAACAGTTGACAGACAGGGATGGGAGGAGGCAGGGATGCCAATATATTTTTATTCCAACTACAAACTACAGCTCCCCTTCTTTTCCATTACTACAGTTACCTTCTATGACATCAAAATGAACTTTTCTCTCTTCTATGAAACTCACAGAACTCCTGATTATTATGATGCAAACAACCTTGCTAAAAACTGGGTAAGTGGATTTCCCCCAACCCATTAAATTGTGGATAAGTATCAGGAGATAAGGGAATCTGAAAGAACAATATGAGCTCCCAGGGCAAAGCACAGAGAATTGTTCAGTTAACCAAAGGAACAACATTATGGAGTTTCATAATCATGTTATCCAATAGATTTTTCATGAAGAGACATGGTGGGAGAGATAATATCTTTAATTGGACTAACTCTATACAGGGGTGGCTCCGGGCACCAGCACATCAAGCGCGTGCCTGGGGCGACAAGCCATGGGGGCGCTCTGCCAGTCGCTGCGAGGGCAGCAGGCAGATTGCCTTCAGCGCCATGCCTGTGGAGGGTCCGCTGGTCCCGCGGCTTCGACGGACCTCCTGCAGCCATGCCACCGAATCCGTGGGACTAGGGACCTCCCGCAGGCAAGCCGCTGAAGGTAGGCTGCCTGCCATGCTTGGGGCGGCAAAATACCTAGAGCTGCCCCTGACGCTATAGCGCTCTTCTTCAGGTCTGGGAAACTGCTAGCATCACTACTAAAGGGTAGGTAGAACAGATTGTTTAGCATAAGTAAATATTGTAAAAGACCATTCAAGGTAGAGGGGCCTGTCAACACTTCTGCAGTCATAGGACAAAAAGAGGGGGTTAGTGGATCACAGATTATTGTAATCAGACCAACTCAATATTTCTATTCGGTCCGTGATTTGTAGTGGCTGGCAAAGTTATGAATTTAAGCTCCCAGGCTCATCTTTTGACAGTATTGTGCAGGTTTCCTTTGAGGATGAGGACAGACTGATCAAGCTATATCACACTTCTTTGTGAAGAGTGTTCAGAGATTAGAATTAGAGTTGGTCAAAAACTAGAATGAATTTTGACATTGAAAAATGGGTAAATTTTGCAACAAAAACATTGAAACTATGGATTTACAAGCACCTCTAGTTAAAATATTGACCTGAGTTAATGAGAAACTTGTTTCTTTTACAGTTCAATGCCAGATTTCCTGAAGGTGAATATATTGTGACAAATTATTATATAAAAACTGCAGGCAGGTAAGAACTTGACTATAGGGTGTTTATTTACTCCACAACCTAACCTAAGCGTTGGGAGAGTTTGTAATCAGAATCCTGACTGACATTTCACAAATGACCTCTCTGTATAATGGGACAAACCAAAACCCCAGATAAATGGAAGTTGGGCACCGAATACCTTTGAGGAGCTAGGTCTGAGTGCCGAAAGTCTGCCACAGGATTTACAGGCACAAAACTCTATTAAAAATAACAGTATTTCTGCATCAAACTCCCACACTGCTCTTTAGAGCCAAACCCATGTACGTTCATATTTAATCTGTAGGCAGGTGAGAGAAGTGGGGTTGTTTAGCATTTGCTAGATTGATGGAAATGTCACTTGTACAGGCTGAGACGTAGTTTTACCATTACGCACATTTTGACTTTCTGCTTTCTCCTCCCGCATCATCACTTGAATGATGGAGGTTGTGGATGGCAACAACAAAACAAAACATTGCACTGTTTATGTGAGGCATGTTGTTGTGTATTTGGTTGTCATGGTTTTTGTTCCCATGGCAACTGAGTTAGATTATTAGAGGATAGCCCAACCAGCTTCAGCTGGTTAGGTGAGCTCTGTGTCTGTAAATAAATGGTAGTTTTGTTAGCTGTCTGCTCTCTGGCCTCAAGTGATTTCTTCCTAAACCGGCTGCCCCCAAAGGATATAACAAGTGGCGACGATGGATGGGATTCTGGTGCTGCTCCAGTAACAGAAGGAAGTAGAAGTCAAGGTAAAGAACAAACAAACAAACAAAAACTGCTTGTTTGCACTGACTGTGAAAGTGAAACTAAAAATCATGGCTACTCTGACCGGGCCACTGGAACCTTTTGATGAGAATATAGAGCAGTGGCATGTGTAGCGTTTTGAGCTTTTTGTTATTGCAAATGACATTACAGAAGCGAAGAAGGTGCCAATATTCTTAAGTGTTGTAGGGGCTAAAAGCTACGCAGCTTACTACCGTTAAGCCTGAGACTAAATCTTACGGTGACATTGTGGAAATCCTGGGGTCCCATTTTTCCCCAAAACCACTGGTAGTTGCTGAAAGGTATCGGTTCCACAAAAGAGACCAAAAAGAAGATGAAACAGTTGTACAATTTGTAGCAATTTTAAAAAAGCTGGCAGAACACTGTGAATTTAAAGAGATGTTAAATGATGCCCTGTGTGACAGGTTAGTGTGTGGCCTCTACAGTGAAGCTATACAGAAGCGCCTACTGGCACAGGCTCAGCTTACATTACAGAAGGCTGTTGATATTGCTGTATCCATGGAACTGGCTACAAGGGAGGCGCAATACATCGGTGCATCCCCTAGGGTGCAAAAAGTATCACAAGAACCTACCCACAAAACTGTGCGGCGTCAGGAATGTTACCGCAGTGGTAAGCCGGGTCATCAGGCATCAGAATGCTGGTGTAAGGACCTGGTGTGTTGACACTGTGGCAAAAAGGGACACATAGAGTGTGCCTGTAAACAAAAGAAAAAGAGGCCTGTGGTCTGGCCAACAAAAAGAGGAACCTGCATACCCTAGAGCAGACCCAGGATGATCAAGGTGACACCTCATCGCAAGAGGAAGTGCCACTGCATGTTTTGTCTTTGGCAGTGGGCTCACACGAATACTGGGTAACCCTATTGTTGGATGGCAAACCTATACGCATGGAACTGGACACCAGTGCAGCCGTCTCGCTGGTCTCCGAGACTATGTATAAAGAAAAGCTACAGCATCTTCTGCTTAAGGCAACAAAAACTGTTCTGAAGACGTATACGGGAGAAGTTGTGCCCATGTTTACAAAGATTACAAAGGATGAATATAGGCAAATAACACAGGAATGCAGAGGCAAGATTAGAAAGGCAAAGGCACAAAATGAGCTCAAACTAGCTATTGGAATAAAGGGAAACAAGAAGACTTTTTATCAATACATTAGAAGCAAGAGGTAGACCAAGGACAGGGTAGGCCCACAGCTCAGTGAGGAGGGGGAAACAGTAACGGGAGACTTGGAAATGGCAGAGATGCTTAATGACTTCTTTGTTTCGGTCTTCACTGAGAAGTCTGAAGGAATGTCTAATATAGTGAATGCTTATGGGAAGAGGGTAGGTTTAGAAGATAAAATAAAAAAGAGCAAGTAAAAAATCACTTAGAAAAGTTAGATGCCTGCAAGTCACCAGGGCCTGATGAAATGCATCCTAGAATACTCAAGGAGTTAATAGAGGAGGTATCTGAGCCTCTAGCTATTATCTTTGGGAAATCATGGGAGACGGGGGAGATTCCAGAAGACTGGAAAAGGGCAAATATAGTACCCATCTATAAAAAGGGAAATAAAAACAACCCAGGAAACTACAGACCAGTTAGTTTAACTTCTGTGCCAGGGAAGATAACGGAGCAGGTAATTAAAGAAATCATCTGCAAACACTTGGAAGGTGGTAAGGTGATAGGGAATAGCCAGCATGGATTTGTAAAGAACAAATCATGTCAAACTAATCTGATAGCGTTCTTTGATAGGATAACGAGCCTTGTGGATAAGGGAGAAGCGGTGGATGTGATATACCTAGACTTTAGTAAGGCATTTGATACAGTCTCGCATGATATTCTTATAGATAAACTGGGAAAGTACAATTTAGATGGGACTACTATAAGGTGGGTGCATAACTGGCTGGATAATCGTACTCAGAGAGTAGTTGTTAATGGCTCCCAATCCTGCTGGAAAGGTATAACAAGTGGGGTTCCGCAGAGGTCTGTTTTGGGACTTGCTCTGTTCAATATCTTCATCAACGATTTAGATGTTGGCATAGAAAGTACGCTTATTAAGTTTGCGGACGATACCAAACTGGGAGGGATTGCAACTGCTCTAGAGGACAGGGTCAAAATTCAAAATGATCTGGACAAATTGGAGAAATGGTCTGAGGTAAACAGGATGAAGTTCAGTAAAGATAAATGCAAATTGCTCCACTTAGGAAGGAACAATCAGTTTCACACATACAGAATGGGAAAAGACTGTCTAGGAAGGAGTATGGCAGAAAGATCTAGGGGTCATAGTGGACCACAAGCTTAATATGAGTCAGTGTGATACTGTTGCAGAAAAAGCAAACGTGATTCTGGGATTCATTAACAGGTGTGTTGTAAACAAGACACGAGAAGTCATTCTTCCGCTTTACTCTGTGCTGGTTAGGCCTCAACTGGAGTATTGTGTCCAGTTCTGGGCACCGCCTTTCAAAAAAGATGTGGAGAAATTGGAGAGGGTCCAGAGAAGAGCAACAAGAATGATTAAAGGTCTTGAGAACATGACTTATGAAGGAAGGCTGAAACAATTGGGTTTGTTTAGTTTGGAAAAGAGAAGACTGAGAGGGGACCTGATAGCAGTTTTCAGGTATCTAAAAGGGTGTCATCAGGAGGAGGGAGAAAACTTGTTCACCTTAGCCTCCAATGATAGAACAAGAAGCAATGGGCTTAAACTGCAGCAAGGGAGATTTAGCTTGGACATTAGGAAAAAGTTCCTAACTGTCAGGGTAGTTAAACACTGGAATAGATTGCCTAGGGAAGTTGTGGAATCTCCATCTCTGGAGATATTTAAGAGTAAGTTAGATAAATGTCTATTAGGGATGGTCTAGACAGTATTTGGTCCTGCCATGAGGGCAGGGGACTGGACTCGATGACCTCTCGAGGTCCCTTCCAGTCCTAGAGTCTATGAGTCTATGTTGGGCACTATTGATGTTAAGGTGGAGCTCAATGGACAGGCTGCTAAATTGCCACTGTTTGTGGTGAGAGGTAACTACACAGCCTTAACGGGTAGGTCTTGGCTTGGGAAGATTCAGCTGAACTGGGCAGAAGTGCACCGGATGACTAAAGAAGAAATCAGTCTAACCCCTATACTAAGGAAACATGCTGCTGTTTTTGGAGATGATTTGGGAAATATGAAGGGAATCACTGTGACATTGAACATTAAACCTGACAGTCCACCAAAATATCTGAAAGCCCCAACTGTGCCATATGCCATCAGGCCAAAAGCTGAAGCAGACCTGGAGGGCCTGGTCACCAATGGAGTCCTAATACCAGTTACCCATAGCTCATGGGCCACTCCTATCATCCCAATAGTGAAGTAAGATGGCTCTCTCTGGATTTGCAGTGATTTTAAAGTCACTGTCAACCCAGTGTTGTGTGCAGAGCAATACCTGCTTCCCTGCATCGATGACCTCTTCACAGGCCTGGCTGGGGGACAAAAGTTCAGTAAGATTGATCTGAGTCAAACATATTTACAGATGCACGTCGATGAAAAGTCCCAAGAGCTGTTGACTATTGTGACTCATAAGGGGCTTTATCGATACTGTCGCCTACCCTTCGGAATAACGTCTGCTCCCGCCCTGTTCCAGAGGGCTATGGACCAGATCTTGTGTGGCTTGTCAGGAGTTCAGTGCTATCTGGATGATATCCTGGTCACTGGAAGGAAAGAAGAGGATCACTTAAAGAATTTAGAGGCTACCCTACGAAGACTGGAAGAGTATGGCCTACGAGTTCGCAAAGACAAGTGTGAATTCTTCAAGCCCTCTGTTGAATATTTGAGACACATCATTGATTCTGCAGGTCTTCATAAGGCCCCTGCAAAAGTTAAAGCTATTGTGGAGGCTCCCCCACCTCGAAATGTAAGCCAGCTGCGCTCGTTTCTAGGACTACTGAACTATTATGGAAAGTTCATCTCACAGTTAGCCACATTGCTAAAACCACTTCATGAGCTCCTTGGGCAGAACAAGGCCTGGAAGTGGATTGAAACCTGTGATGTTGCATTTAACAAAGCTAAGGATACATTGCTAAATTCTGAAGTTCTAATGCACTTTGATCCATCCTTACCCCTACAGTTGGCCTGCGATGCCTCCCCTTATGGAGTAGGAGCAGTCGTGTCACACATTATGCCTTCGGGAGAAGAGAGATCTATTGCTTTTGCTTCGCACACTCTAAGCAAAGCAGAAACTAACTACGCCCAAATCGAATGTGAGGCATTAGGAATTGTTTTGGAAATTCAGAAGTTTCATCAGTACCTGTTTGGGTGAAAGTTTACTTTTCTCACAGACTATCGACCTCTGACGTCAATTTTTGGACCCTACACAGGCATTCCCCCGTTAGCTGCTAGTCATATGCAACGTTGGGCATTGTTACTTTCGGCACACACATATGAAATCAAATATCAGAAATCCACTCTGCATGGCAATGCAGATGGCCTCTCAAGGTTGCCTTTTCCAGTCAAACATCAAGATAGTGCCCAAAAGGAAATCTTCTACTTTGCCCAAAAGGAAATCTTCTACTTTGAACAGGTAGAGAACACACCCATCACTGCTACTCAGATAAAGAAGGTAACTCGCGTTGACCCAGTATTGTCCCAAGTTATGGACCTGGTGATGCATGGAAAATCTCGACAAACCTCTCCGGTCTCACCCGACCTTGTTTCCTACATGTCCAGGAGGACGGAGTTATCGGTCCAATCTGGTTGTTTGTTGTGGAGGAGACATGTCATTATTCCTCCACCACTGAGATCACAGATGTTAGAACAGCTACATTCCGGTCACTGTGGAATAGTGCGCATGAAGGAAATTGCACGAAGCTATTTTTGGTGGCCTGGATTGGACCGTGCTATTGAAGAGAAGGCAAAAGCTTGTATGTCATGTCAGGGTGTGAGGAATGCACCCCAGTGGGCACCCCTACATCCATGGGACTGGCCTGAAAACCCGTGGCAACATATTCACATTGACTTCTCTGGCCCCCTTGAAGGAAGCGTGTTCTTGGTGGCAGTAGATGCCCATTCTAAATGGCCAGAAGTCTCTATAATGCAGTCCACTACTGCAGAGAGTACTAGCCAAAAACTACGGGGACTCTTTAGTCGTTTCAGTCTGCCAGAACAACTTGTGAGTGACAACGGACCGCAGTTCGTCTCTCAGGAGTTTCAAAATTTTATGAAGGCAAATGGGATACACCACATCACGTCAGCACCATATCATCCATCCACCAACAGATTAGCTGAAAGATTTGTGCAGACAATTAAACACGCTTTGAAATCAGCAAGGGGACAACACGCCATTCAAAAGCATCTGGATACCTTCTTACTTTCCTACAGAAACACACCTCATACGACCCAGGCATCCCCGGCCTTTCTAATGATGGGACAACAGCTGTGCACTTGCTTTGATCTGCTGAAACCTTCTGAACCCCGACAAATTGTGCAACATCAGCAGCAATATCAAGTCATCAGACAGGCACCCAGAGCAAAAGACCGAACCTTTCACCCGGGACAGCCAGTTTTGGCTCGGAATTATACTTCCAGAGCTAAATGGGTCCCTGCCACGATCATCACTCAAAACAGGACCTGTTTCCTACACAGTCCGGACTGCAGAGAATCTTACCTGGCGGCGACATGTAGATCAGCTGTTGCCAGGTCATGCCAGTCCTCAGGACACATCTGCAGTTGAGTGGTCTGACTTCACCTCTTCTGGTGAGACACCGAATCACAAATCACCTGTTTCTGACTGTTCTCCATTACTGCCGGCGGCTGAGATACCCCTTTGCCCAGCACAAGCTGATACCACCTCCTCACCTGTTCGTGCTGCGGACCCTGAGCCCATGGTACTTTCGGGTGCAACAACACCAGAAGTTCGCCGTAATCCACCTAGAGACAGAAGGCCTCCTCATCGGCTGGATCTTTACCTAGGGTGAACCCATGGTTATGGGGCAAAATAATCCCCAGGGTTTAGCTGGGAATGGAGGCAGTCTACCCTCCTTCTCTAGTCTAGTGTGTGTTTTATTTAGGGGATGTTCTTATTGGGGGAGGGGGGGCGGGCGAGGAATATGTTGTATAATTGGTTGTCATGGTTTTTGTTCCCATGGCAACTGAGTTAGATTATTAGAGGATAGCTCAGCCAGCTTCGGCTGGTTAGGTGAGCTCTGTGTCTGTAAATAAATGGTAGTTTTGTTAGCTGTCTGCTCTCTGGCCTCAAGTGATTTCTTCCTAAACCTGCTGCCCCCAAGGATATAACACATGTTAGATTCTGAAAATCTTAAGGGGAAAAGATAGAGACTGTGAAATAAAGACAGGGAAAGGTGGATTAAAAATGACAACTACTGGATCTGCAGAAAACATATGCAAGATGCATTAGTCAAATGGCTCTTAGGAATTAAGGGGTTAACATTTTTTAAGGTAGGAGCGGAGGGCTTCTAGACTATAGGATGAAAAACAGGGTACTGGCAGCTTTACTATACCCTTAGTAGTTTTTCCTCCTGAGCTAATTATCCCTAAAAAGCAAGACACGGACAGGAAAAAAAAAAAAACATGGCTAGAATGAAATAGAATAAAACTGGTTTGGGACTTGGGAGGACACTGTTGTAAGGAAGTGGCTCAAGTGTGCAACTGCTGAATCATGGGCTCTATGCTATGAATAGGTTCTTAACAACTCCGGTTGTAAGAGCAGGACCATGTGAAGTCTATTGCTGATGTAACCCTGAAGTCCGAGAGGCCTCTGGGGGCAGTGCAGTGACATCAGTGGTCATTCTTGACTGACCACAGATTTGTTATAGTATGAAATATTCCTGAAGATATAATGGGGCTGATTCTATGCCAAGGAAGTCAATGGTGAAGTTCCCACTGACTTCAGGAGCCCAAGGGCAGGCTCATCAGCTATGGGATGATTTCTTTAGGATATACACACACACAATTATTCTGCTCTTTTTTAGATACAGGAATAATTCTCCAGGAGAAAGCGTCCATGAGAGAGCTGATGTACGTATTATAAGATACAAACTCTACTTGCATTGAGTTGTTCTCGTTGGATAATCAAGAAATCATTTTTCCTCTTACTTTTAGCTTATACAGTATTTTAGCTGCATTCTGAAAGGTAGAAACAGAGACCGCATAGTAGAATGTAATGTGACTAGGCTGCCAAGGGATGGTAGAACCTCTAAAGATCAGCTCCAACCATTTTGCTCAGCCAGCTAGTCTGAGAGTTCATAGAGTAAGATTGATTTCTCACCACAAATTAACTCAGAAATGAATTTCAAAACACCTGCTAGCCGCCTGGGGAAAGCCCTGCAAACTGCGGTGTGATTTTACACTGCCTGATTTTCATATCAAGGCCAGGGGTTCAAGTGCCCATGGAGGGAGTTAGAAGTGAGACAAGTAAGCTGAGTTTAGAGTCAAATGTCCCTAAACAGTTCCAAACATGGTATGTGGTTGCATCTCACACATTGTTATTCTATTGTTAGTAACCACGACAACAGTATTTTGCCCCACCAGAGGCCTAGGTTGGCACAGCCCTGCCCTCCTGCATCTGGTTCAACATACTGTTTTTCTGCTGCATTGATAGGACCTACCTACGCTTGTGTCCAGTCCTTCCACCTGTCTTTGCAGTAAGATATCCCAGAGTGCATTGGCCCATGAGTTGTGCTGCTACCCAGTTGTGCTGTCAGATAGCTGTCCAGATTTTCCCAGAATACATGCCAACAGGAGAAGGCAGAGTGGGAGGGCTGGACCTGAGGATATGGCTGAGGTGGAGTGTGCACACAAACAAAGCCATGTGACTTATGACCAGGACTCTGAACAGTAACAGTCCTAGTTGGAGCAGACATAGAATTTTATTCACAGTGTGTTGTTTTTCAAAAGCCCTATTTCTGCCTCTCTCTTTCTGGCTGATTGCAAGGCATCAGTCCTACTCTGCCTTGGATCCATAGCTGAGACAGTCTTCTGTCCCTGTTTGCATCCTCACATCAGCAGCAACTAGCTGGTATACCTTGTTTTTATAGTCATCTTAATATAATGCACCAGTAAAACTACTGCAAAATGCAAACTTGTACTGGACATGAATAGTCAATTACTGACATTTAAAGCATTGAGTGTGTTAGTAGCTACTGTTCACTTTCACTGAAAACCATTACAATTACATTAAAGCCAGTTGTATTATTCTAACCTTATTCTTGTCCTGTTCTGTATTTTGTGAACTGAAGATGGAAGAAAAGCAGAATTCACAAAGGTAGGATACATGTTTACAAATTGTGTGCTTAAATCTAAATTCTACCAACACAATTAAATCAATTCCTTCCTTCACTTTTACACAGTATATTGGTGCTGATTCAATAATAGGATGATCAAGGTACTTACTAGTTCTAGGGGGTTAAAATTATGATAACTTTTATAACAAAGTAGAGCTAGGCATGATGAGGATACTTAGCATACTCTACAGTGGAACCTATCCTTAAGACACACCCCAAAGAATCCCCCGACATACTGAGAATAGTTCTGCCTCCTGTGTAGAAAACCAAGGAGTGATTGCTCAAGAGAGGTTTCAGTGCTGTACCATGCTTTGGACACTACAGGGCCTGCACAAGAAGAGACTGCAGGCAATACTCTCCTAGCTGAGACTGCCATAACCAAGTCTTGTCTGAGTGATGCTCTTATTCTTTGCCCAGCGTGTTTGGTGGCAATACTCCCTCATATGATATGACTATGCCCTCTGCTAAGGTGGTCACAGGAGGCTTGTCTCTAAGGCCTTTGTTACTCAGCCAAAGTTAAGTAGGTATTGCTGGGTAATGCCCACTCCATTTGAAGCACACACTCCTAAACCAGTCGAGGAAGAATTACACAGCTCTTGAACTTTTTGAAAAAACAAAAAAAACCCCCCACCTTTAGTTTTTGGGGGTCATGGAGGATGGTTACTTTGGTGTTTCATTTTCCAAAAACATGAGCACCCGTGATGTTACACCCCATCTGTACTTAATTCTGGAAAGCTTAGTTGAGGGCCTGAGGTACTTCACTCAAACTCCCAGCTTCAGAGAGATTTCTCCTTCTCTGTAGGAGATCTGGAGCGGAGATACTCTCAGGAGAGGTTAAGACTTTTTGCTGCCCCTTTAAGATTGGGCAGTGAGCAATACCCTTTGCCAGCCCCTGGGTCCATCCCCTGAGGGACACAGCACATTAGCAGGAG
Organism: Gopherus evgoodei; assembly: GCF_007399415.2. Lineage (NCBI taxonomy): Eukaryota > Metazoa > Chordata > Testudines > Testudinidae > Gopherus > Gopherus evgoodei. The sequence goes on along the minus strand of NC_044330.1, from coordinate 103,512,757 downwards.
ATTGAAAGGATAGTCTGCAGGAAAAGAGTAGCTGATTCTCGACCTCCTGTGGGACCACAGGCATTGGAAAGGAAGAGGAAAAGCATCTGAGTCACTTCACCCCATGGTCCCTGCTGCAAGGTCAGGGCTGAGTGGGGAATAAGCACAGAGTCACTGCAGCTAAATGGCTCATTGATAGCAGGCAGTCACAAGAGCTAGCACCCTTCATAGCAGCTGAGGCCTTGCAAGTAAAAGAGCTTGTGAGAGAAAGTTGGTTTGCAGCTCTCTCAACCATCTTAGCATGGACTTTGCCTGTGGGCTGACTCAGAGTAGGAATTGCTTCTTCCAGGTTTCTATAAGATTTCCCCCCCTCCCCCACCCCCCACATCTTTCCTGGAGACTCAGGGAGCTCCTGCAAAATTTTTCTGCTTGTTCTGCAAGCCATGGAGATAGGGGTGGTGGGCAGTCATTGGCTTGGTCTCAGTGAAGGGCCTGCTCAACTGTATCAGCATAGACCCCACCCACTCACCAGGTTTCAGTATGGGCTGTTTGATTCTCTCAGTATGGACCTCTTCCCCACACTGACGGGGAGCTGGGTCCTGCAGCCACGCCATCTGCCCTTTCTGAAGGGTGAGGGAAGGAGAGGTGCTGGCCTGAAAATCGTCCTCAGAAAGCCACAAGAATTTTATTTACTTGAGTTTAGCTGTTTTGAGGAGAAAAACCTAGACGCCAAGACTCTAAAGGGAGTGATGGAGCCAGCTGCATGTGCTGCTTGGAGGAGAGAATTCTGGGCAGTTCTTCGAGGGTTGATTCTATGCCCAGCCGCAGAGCTAAGTTCTGGTCTGGCTCTAGGGAAATGGGGAATGCCCATGGGTGAAGCAGCATGCCCTGGCAGTACACATCATATCCACAGTTTACAGTTTTGTTCAATGGTTTTTGGCACTCCCCACCCCCATAACAAATCCTTTCAACACCACTGGGAATGCCCCACTCTGAAGACTGACAATGTAAAGTGCTAAGGATTCTGCTTACAGTTCAATTTTAGAGTAATTACATGGTTAGCTTAGTCCATATTCTGAACAATTGCTGAAAAAAGTGCATGGCTGTGACTTACTAAAGAAGAGTGTAAGATAATGTTAGAGACTCATGATCACAGTTTCACAGGAAACTGAAATTTGGGGCCAGATTCTCATGCCACAAGGAGTACCTCACTCCAGAATCAGGCCTTATTTTCAGTGAAAAGGTATTACTCAGCATAAAGTAATAGCATCAGTATCTGGTCATTACTGCAGCATTGTAAACACAATAGGTGATGAAATTATGCAATTCAATACAACATTGAATGTTAATGATTAATTACAGGATAGCCTGATGGTACAAATGTTTCATTGTTTGTGTGCATTATATTTGTAGCTATGCCTTCAAAGCCATCATAAAAGCCACATCCACTCACCCACAAGAAGACTTGATTATCATGATAGAAAAAAAGTTGCAGAGGAAGTATGAAGAGGGGCCCTTCTCTGTATCTGTGGAACCTGAAGATATGATTGTCAGTTCAATAGGTAATTGTATTTATTAAGTTCTAGTATCTGTTGCCAGACTCCAAAAATACACGAGTTTCATGAAGGTTGGCCCAAACTCAAAAGTTGGTACTGAGTCACAGATTCCAGGGGCAGAAGAGACCATTATGATCAAACGTGACCTCAGGCATGGAACAGGCTGTAGAATTTTACCTAATAATTCTTGCATCAAGACCAATAACTTCTAGCTTAACTAGAGGATTTCTATCAAAGATATCCAGGCTTGAGGTAAAGACTCCAGGGGATGGAAAATTTAATCGCTCACAGCCCTTAGTAATCGGTTCCAATGGTTACTGATAGAAGATGAGGTATACTGGCTTCAGCATCACTTAAGTCACCTGCTAACCCTGTGTCTGAATTTGGCCTGTTCTATTTTACTGTGCACTCTACTTCCTGACAAATGGAAACAGACCTAAACTAGAGTTCTGGGTCTGGACATTTCTGAAATGCAGGAAAAGTGCACGTGTGGTATGACTCCAAGCATGGCAGCTCAGGTCCTTTGCTAGAAACAAGTCTCCTGATTGCTGGAGCTAGTGCTGATTCAAAAAATCAAGTCTCCAGCACCAAACCCAAAACACACCACAGAAGGCAAAACACTTGCACCACTAAGAGAAGGTTCCCCCGCTCCCCAATTCCAGTTTGTGTCTCATGAAAATACACTGTGTAGAGGTGGAAAGAATTGGAGGTTGTACCTCAACATGATTCCGTACTAAAAATTCCAGTTTGTGAATTTCATTTGAGTTCCCCATGATTTGCTTAATTCTTGCTATATAGTATCAGAGGGATAGCCCTGTTAGTCTGGATCTTTGCTGCTCTTGCTATATAGTGACTGAATGATCATAACTAATGTAGTGTATTTTTTTTAGAGAGAGGAACAGTACAGTCAGAGCACAGCACTGGGAACCAGGATCCCTGACCATTATTATCTGGGTCACCTTGAGCAAGACACTGATTCTCTGTGATAAAATGTACCTATACCTTTTTGCGGCTATTATACCTTGTATCTTAAGGAATCTTATAAAAAGAAATGAATTCACTCATTTGCAGCTATAACTTCCCTCTTTATACAATCGCCTCCTCCAGACATTTTGTCCTAGGTCACAGTTTTTATGATCATTGGCAACATATCTACAGATAAGTTTGGCTAAGTCTTTTGGAAAGTTTAAAGCAGTAAATATTTGATCCCCAGAGACCTGATCCAAAGCCACTGAAACCAGTGGCAGACACTCTATCGATGTCTGTGGGTACTCGAACAAGACCACATTTGTTTTATTGACTTGGATATACTCCTTGTCAACCTTTAAAAAATACAGAAGTAGGCAAGAGATAAGCAGGGGACATAATGTACTTGTATTTAAAAACCACACATTTGACACCATTCATAAACAAGACTAATAGGCAAGAGGAGTTACAGGGAAAGTTGTCCTTGTGGAAAAGGCACCGACTGGGTAATGAGCAGCCGCTTGCTTTGGTAAAAGATTATGAGTCAGGTAAGGGAAAAGTAATGAGCAAAGTAACCCTATTATTGATTCTTGTTGTAACTTCACCCTCCACATGGCAGAGGGCACACTGAAAAGGGAAGAAACAGCACCAGCACTGGTAGCTCTGTCTACTAAATAAAGGATTACAATTTCCAGTGCTGGCAACCAATACTGATATGATAAAAGTCTATAAAATCATGACTGATGTGGAGAAAGTAAATAAGGAATTTATTTACTCTCTCGCATAACACAAGAACTAGGGGTCACCAAATGAAATTATCAGAGGGGTAGCCGTGTTAGTCTGGATCTGTCAAAGCAGCAAAGAGTCCTGTGGCACCTTATAGACTAACAGACGTTTTGGAGCATGAGCTTTTGTGGGTGAATACCCACTTCATCAGATGCATGAATGAAATGAAATAAATAATCAGCAGGTTCAAAAAAACAAAAAGGAAGGATTTCTTGACACAACACAACACAACACACAGTCAACCTGTGGAACTCTTTGCCAGAGGATGTTGTGAAGGCAAAGACTAGCAAGGTTAAAAAAAAAACCCCCCACACCACCCCAAAATAGATAAATTCATAGAGGATAGGTTCATTAATAGCTGTTAGACAGGATGGGCAGGAACGGTGCCTCTGTTTGCCAGAAGTTGGGAACAGGCGACCAAGATCACCTTTTCTGTTCATTCCTTCAGAGGCACCTGACATTGGCCACTGTCAGAAGACAGGATACTGGGCTAGATGGACCTTTGGTCTGACCCAGCATGGCCGTTCTTATGTTTTTAACCCAGCACCTGCCCTGAAAAAAAGAGTCTCAGGGGAAACAGAAGGCAAATGAGAATTTAAGCACAACTTTTTCTTATATCAAGACAACAGGAGAGGCAAACATTATAGCTTTGTTCCAGTGAGAGAATATCCAGATTAATAATGAGTCCTAGATAGGCTGGCGCCAGTGAAGACTCCCTTTTAGCTCATACAATTATTCGTTATAAAGCTTTTATGAGTCTTGTTCCTAGCTCCAGGCACTTGCCCAGAAGAATGGTCAACCTACAAAGGGAAATATCTGTGGACAGAGACTAATCCTGCTAGCACAACTGAATTAAGATGTGTGAAAAATTCTAAGCACTCTGCCACCAGGAGTTGGTAAGTGATGAGATCATCTGCCCTTTGGCATTGATTCAGCAGATGCTGGCATGGGGAGTAACAGGGTAAGCAGCAGGGAAACAAGGTTGTATGTGATAGGGTGTGCAGCTGGTGAGCTATTTTAGCATACAGTCATGCACCTGCCTAATTGAATGGGATGCACACCAGGGCTAGAAGAGGCTTGATCTTTGGGGAAAGGGTCCACAATCTACATGTGCTTCCATCTACTGCAAGTGCAGGCTGGCACCATAGCTAGTATGCTGTTCTAGCATTAAGGAGTAGTAGATACTCTGTAGTGTATTCTGCCATCCCCACATATGGCTCTGTACCCTACAATGGCAGAATGTCTAGTTCTAGACACCTCCAATTGCATCGGAGTTTCAGCTGATGTCCACAATTTGAGAACTGGGCACTGGGGGAAAATGTGACCCTTGAATTAATCTGTTTCCAAAAATAAATTATGTTTGTAGCCACTGTATCTGCAGGTGCAGTGAACATCACTGAATAGAATCTGTTTCTTTCTATTAAATAATGCATACTGCTTGTCTCTTTTAGCAAGATAAATATTAAGAGTGGGAAAGCTTATTGGGAAAGACCAAATATGACACAATGTAAATTGCTGGAAGAACTTCCAAATAATATTGTGGGTCTTAAAAATATCATCATAACAGAAGGTAAGATTCCAAAAAGTTTACTTTGACCCATCATATTATAACTGCAACTGATTTAATATTTTTTTTAAATGAGTGTATGCTTTGGGTATCTGAACAACAGGAGCAGTAACAATTATTATTCAGGTCATTCACTTGTTCATCTTAAAGTGTATTTCTTTTTTAAAAAACAGAAATAGTTTTGAGTCCTGCTTTGAACTTCTGTCATTTTGATGACTTAGTTTCTATCTCAAATCCACATTTTTATTACTAGAATAAATAATTCACAATGAACTCCATGAATTTTGCTTTTTTATCCTGTATGTGGATTGTCTAGAAACAAACTTCCTGGAATTTGTGGGTAGTTTGGAATTATTCACACACTTTTTCAGTAAATAATTTTGCCTGAAGATCAAACTGAATAGTAAATCTGCATACACAATTTGATATTTGCATTTTGTGCCAGGGTGACTATTAGGTAAATCATCTCAACAGAAATAATACCACATGGCTTATGTAACTAACTACTAGAGGCACTGATCTGACAAGCTGTTCCATGTGGAGGAATCTCTGTGCTTGCATAAAGCCCCACTGACTTCTGCAGAAACCTACACAGGTAGAAAAGCTTACATGGTGAAGGCCAGAATGTGAACTGTAAATGAGCAGATTTTCCAAACACAGAATTTGCTTCTGATGCATGTTCAAACTAAACACTGACTTTGGGGGGGAGTATTTGTACTAGTAGAGATAGAGGAATCAAATGTTCCCAGCATGCAAACACAAAAGCTTGTTAACATGGTTGAAATGAAATTAGTTTTGAATTGAAAAAAATATTGGATACTTTTTAGCACTATTTGCTGTATTGATTGTACTCCATCAATAAAACTGCATTTCTCTCTCCTGGAAATACAACCTGAGATTTGCAGACTATGTGCTAAAGGAGTGAGCTTGTTGACACCTAATTTATTTTTCTTTTTAAAAGCATGAATTTCACACTAGGCTGGAAGCACTACGTGCATTATTGAGAGAAGAACAAACCTCTGCTCCCTAGGTTCAGAGTCTCCATGGTACAGGCAGACTCATCCTGTATGTCATTCATACAGCGTGAACTCGACCTAGCTTCATATGGGCCTGGAAGGTCTCCAGCTCAGTAAACCATCACAGCTGGGCACCATATTGCCCTGGGGCAGGAAGAGAGGGGGACTAAGCAATTTTGTATGGAGCAGAGGAGGGCTCCATACAAGCTCCCCATCAATCAGCACAGGGGTGGGGGTTCGGAGCGAAGCCAGTGAGTTCGTGACTACATACACACAATGGCCACAAACCAAGTGGTGGTGGCTCCTGTTCTAGTGAGGAAGCCTGTTCCTGTGACTGGAAGAACAGTTGTGGAGGAGATGCCTTGTGTCAAATCCATTGGCTGGGGTGGGGGGTTCTGTGCCCTTCAGCCCCTTGTGTACTTCCCCCATGCACGGATATCTTTTTGTGGGGAGGCAGGTGAGATCTCTGTGTCTATAGTACTTGCCAGAGTAGCATTTTCCACAGTGGTTAAATAATGGGAGTTGGGGGGAGAAAAGAGAAGAGAGCATAAAACCCAGGGGATATAGTTTTCCACTGCACAGAGCTAGAAACTGAGAAGTGTGTTTGATCTTTTACCTTCAGCATTAAATGAGTGGCACTGGATTATTTAAATGAAGAACAGGTTCCATAAGACACTAATGAAACAGGTGAAAGATGGCAGAAGCGAGTTTTAGCACTGGACTGGTCAACAGGATTTCCCAGTGTTAATCAACACAAGTACAGTTAGAAAGGATCATATGTAATAAGAAACAACGCTCTGATGTCGTGAGGTTTATGTGCTGGCTAACGTATGCCTACAGTTTAGTTTGCAAATGTATCTGGAGTTATAGCTGCTTGCACTCCAGCAACAATGGACTGAGAATGAAACTACTTTATTTGCACTAGGATTATTACATAAATTAACAGTTTCTGGAGCACATCTTGTGATTGCATCATCTTTTAACTATAATTGTGAAAAGTGTGTTATGGACCTGGGGCTGATCAGTGCACATTTACACTATCTATAACAGTCTTTTCGTTTACTGAATCAGTTTAGCAAGCTAAGCATTTCTTTTAACACTACATAAGCATTTCAGCTCTATTACAAAACATTGTCACCTCTATGTTCTTTAATCTATTCCAGAAAATGCAGAGGATGTTGCAGAGCACCTTTTAAATCTGATGAAAAACTTTACTAAATTGGATGAGGTAGAAACTGAGGTTGTTGTAAACAAAGTCTCTGCTATTTCAAAGTGTGATGAAATAAGCAAGCCACTTGCTGTGACTACATTAAAAATACTGAACTCCCTTTTGCTGAAAGAAATAGATACACAGGGCTTGCAAACAGTCACCAATAGGTAAGTAAAGTATCTAGTAAATCACTTGTACAGAAGTTAAAGAAATCATTAAGGAATAACACTGTTAAAAAAGGCATCTTGAGACCTACTGCATCATCCTGCAACTTTCCCACATATAGGATCTATGGTAATGATGCTCCAGGCTGTTGGCGTATTCCTCAGGCGTATTTATGGGAAAGTATGGCTGACAAACTAAGGTCCAGACCCACAAAAAAAAACTTAGATCTCTAAACCCCAGGCATAAGGGCACCACTGATCTACAGCCCCCCTACCCAGCTGCCACTTAATTTACTTAATGCCTAGATATTCGCTGTAAGAGTTCCCAAAATGCCTATGTTTTCGTCTCTGGGCATGTGCCCTGCATTCTTGGTGTCCAGACACATCTCTTGCCTAAGCCCCAGTAAGAGCCATAAACTGGGAGAAGATAGAGGTGCCTCTCTTTTTCCTGATGGGCCCAATTGAGTAGGTGTGCTCAGAGCCACCTACCATTCAAGATCTGGCCAGAGGAAGCAGTGGTATGGTTGCTGACCAATATATGTTTTTCGGCCCAGTGGTCAGGCCCAGCTCCAGGCACCAGCTAAGGAAGCAGGTGCTTGGGGTGGCCAGTACAAAGAGGTGGCACTCTGTCCGCTCTTGGGGTGGCATGCCCGGGTCTTCGGCGGGAATTCGGCAGCGGGTCCCTCAGTCCCTCTCTTCCTCTTTGAGCTGCTGACGAAGTGGAAGAGAGGGAGTGAAGGACCCACCGCCGAACTGCCGCAGAATGAAGCGGCACGATTGAGCTGCCGATAGGCTCTCTTTTTTTTCTTTTTTGGTTCGCCGCCACTTGGGGCAGGAGAAAGCCTAGAGCTGGCCCTGCCAGTGGTTGGCACACTCCCCTGGGAGGTGGGACATCCAGGTTCAATTCCCACCTCTGCCTAAGGGGCTGGCGGGATTTGAACAGGCACCGCTCAGGAGGTTACTCTAACCCCTGAACTGTGGGATACTCAGATGTGGGTCTCCTTCAGTCTCTGCAGTTGAAGCTGTTCCACTGTGTACAAATACTGATTGGGGCAGAAAAAGAGACTCTCCCACTTGGGGGCAAAGAGAACCACTCCTGCCATCTCTCTACATTATTAAGACAAAGATTTTCATAAACAAGTGCCTACAGTTAGGTTCCCAACTCTGTGTTTAGGCTGGATTTTCAGGAGTGCTGGGCAGGAAGCAGCTCCCACTGAAGTCCACATTGCTCAGTACTTTTGAAAAAATCACTTTTCTTAACTGGGAACTGAAATGTGGAGCTGGGGGAACCTACCTTCAGACACTTATTTCTGAAGTGTTTGCCTGTGTCAATCCAGAGAGGGCCCCTTGCCAGGGCTGGTAAATGAGCACCAGCCAGCAGCACTAGACACAGTTACTTAAAAAGTTCTCTCTCTGCAGCTCTGACTTTGCGGACTGCCAGAGTTTGCAAGTTTCTCAGTTTCAGATGATGTTTTGCTCTCATCAACATTTTTGAAAGTTTCCAAGGAAAATGAAGCTTTCAATTTAGTCAGTTCATGTGTGGGTCTCTTGGTGGAAGCATATAAAGTTGCCCAGCTCTTTGCAGTAGGCAAGTGTGTGTTGTCTTTATAAAGAGGAAAAAATGCCAAAAATAGTTTAAATATGCCAGATGACACTGCTCAGTGTCATTCTGATCCTCTTGGCAATATTCTCTCACAAGAGAGTCTCTTGCTGCAATGTGGGCGGTATGCCTGCTGCTAGTACAGAACCATTCCCGCATTTTAAAAATGTGTCTTATAATTAAAAAAAAAGAAACAAACAAACCCTGGTGAAAACTTTGTATTAAACTCCTCAGTGAGCTCTTCAGAGCAGGGATTGTCATCTGTTATGGGTGTTCCCTGGGGCCCTGATCCTGACTGGGGGACTCTAGATGCCACCACACTACCAAGCAGAGATAATAATTTAGATGTTATCTAGGGGAAGCTCCTCCCTCACCCCCCACATCTGTTATTTTAGAAATATTTGAGTTTTGAAGAACTTAAGAAGTTACAACCTTGTTATTTAAAGAACAGAGAGAGTCCATAGCAAGGACACATTGATCCATCTGGCTTTAAGGAGAGGATTATTGTGATGCATCCTTAGAAGCACCTGCTTCTAAGTGATTCCATAAGAATGCATATTATGTTAACAGATACAGATTATAAAGCCAGGTGCGACCATTGCGATAATCTAGTTCAACCTCCTATGTAACAGGCCACAGGAATTAATTCAGGGAACTCCTATTCAAAGTAGCTTTGAGCATTTCTTTTACAAAGACACTCTTAAATTTTAAAGTTTCCACTGATGGAGAATTTATCACAACCTTTGTTAAGATGTTCCAAAGGTTAATTACTCTATTTTTTTTAAAGCCTTATATCTACGTGGAATATGCGTAGCTTCAGTTTCCAGGCATTGGCTCTTATTATGCCTTTGTCTGCTAGACTGAAGAGCTCATTAAAGTTTTGTTCCTCATGTAGGTACTTATAGACTGACCAAATCACCCCTTAACCCAGGGATGGCCCTGGACTGAAATTTTGGCTCGAGATATTTTGGTGAAGTTCAAAGGGAACTCCAGGCTTCAGAGCTCTGGAAAGTCTATAATCTGGAGGAATCCTATTGTGGACCCTCATTCACGTGACCGGACAAAGTATACATCAGGCAGGTTCTCTCCCCATGAGAACTGGGAAATCAGGACCAGCTCAAGTAGAAATATTAAGATTTTCATCCACAACCATTGCAGTCTTAACATACATTTTCCCACTCTACAGACTCCTTTTGGTTGACACATCTCTACCAAGCCAAGGAGGATAAATTGCATGTACTTTGGCCTCAAGTCTTCCAAATGAGAAATTGAGCTGGCTTTATTTTCTTTAATAACCATAAACATTGCCAATACAATGTTATAATAGGGTGATGCTGCTGATTGTAGGTCTGAGCCTGCAATCCTTACTCAGACAAAGCTACCACTCATTTCAATGGGCATTTTTCTTGAATTGAAACTGCATGTTTTGGTCTTTTCCATTGAATGTTCATGCCTGTCACACAGTCAGCAAGGGGTAGAGAGTTTAGTCAATACTTGTGATAATCAGAAATGTCATAGTAATAGAAAATTTCACGACGTCTCTTTTTCTTATTTTATATTTTTATATCTATATTTTATAAAGAATCTTAAGGACAACTGAAGAGATAGGTTTCAAGATGCCTTATACTGGGAGAAATGAAACAGTAGTATTGGCTGTACTGGCTTTGGCTGTGATACGTCCAGATCCCAGTGGTTTCCAAGGAGCAGCCATTGGTGTTACCTCATATAAGAAAGGCACTGATCCCACGGTGAGATGAAAGCTTTAGCTTATAGATTATGGATGATGGAGTGAAGAGACATGAGCAAACCTACCTCCAATCAGACACCAATCCTCAACTATTGTAATTTGGCTTAATTATTGAAGTCAACACATATTGAGGATCTTGTCCATATTTCTGTGAATTGACCAGAGAAAGTACTGGTTTAGAGTTCTTGCCACAATCCCATTCTCTCCATCATCCCCCTGAAACCTCTTTTCCTTAATGTGATAAAACTTGACTAGAGAAATAGTTATTACATCTAGAGATGGGACTACACCTGAATATCAAATCTGATCCCTTTGCAGTTCAAATTTGAAGTCTGTCCTTTGGCTTCAGTCCTAGGGGGGATTCCATACTCTGAGAGTTCTGTTTAATGGTTCCAGTTGAGATAGGTCAGAAATACTACAAGAACAACATTTCCACAGTTCAAAGTTGTAGGAAACTTATTTAATCAGTTGATTATGACATTTTTGCCCTTTGGGGGACACAAAAAACCTACCACAAAAACACCTTTCAAGATTTCAATACCAATGAATCCAAACACAAAACCAGCCCTGGCTCTATATGCCTAAACTGAATCCAGATTCACATCCAAACACTTCCCATTGTCCTGCCTAAATTCTTAATTTTTCTTCCTTTGGATTTTGTTTCCAGTCCATGAAAGTGATGGGCAAATTGGCCTGGGGAAAAATAATAAACAATGCCTAGATCTTATACTGTATAGCACTTTTCATCTTTAGTTCTCAAGCACTAATGGCCCCACCCTAAAACCTTGTGTACATCAGACTCTTCACAGAATCATACTCAGAAAATTTGAGGTTCTGAAATGCCTGGAGAATTTGCTTCACTTGCAGTCAGAGACAGAACCAGAAATTGTGTTAGAAAAGGAGAGCAAAGAGGATAGTTCAGATAAGCCTTGTATGTACTCAAACTCTAAACCCTGTGAGATGTATTCTTAACTCTCCTGTAAGGAAGTATGTGATTAGGTAAAGGTGCTACCGCCTGTAAAGAGTTAAGAGGCTCCCAGCTAGTCACATTGCTGTTTGGAGCAGAGTACAAGAGGAAGGGGAACCAAGGAGAAGGGTGTATATGCACCATGGCTGGCTGGAGCAGGGAACACTTCTGATGATTAATGCAGAGTGATTTTCAGTTAGCTTGCTTTTGTTTTGTGGATAATAAAACAAGCCCCAATGAAGATCTCTTATCAGGACTAATGCTTGGAGTTCCTCCCTGGCTGGTGAATCCCCCCCATCATTTCACAGGGTGACAGAGACTGGTTTTGATGCACGTGTTCCTGCATAGCACTGGTGACCTATTTTGCCTGGAACTGCTGTGTTTGTGCTCCCCACTCCTGCACAGTTAGGAGTATATGGCTGTAGAAGTGTTCACTCACCACTGGCATGTCCCCTCTTGGCACAGCAGAATCTCCATCTTTAGCACCTGTGGTGTTCCACCTCTTCTCACGACTCAGCCAGGTCATGTTCTCCTTCCACCCTTTTCAAGGTAACAGAATGTAAGTCCAACAAATAATTCCAGGAGCTTGTGTCAAGTGGACCCATTGGTCCTTACAAACCTCTCCCTGGACTCTGAATTATCCTTATCCTCCTTCCATTAAGGAGGCGTCACACCATCTTCCCAGTAGCTGGCAGGGGAACACAGGCCCTCCCTCTACACTGGGTTCCAGTCCAGGGACCTTGGACAAATAACCAAAGTCTGTTTCATCAGACTTCCTGCTGTTGCCTCTTTGGACTCCTTCCCACCAATAGTCTTTCCTCAGACCTTTCTCCCAGCCTCTTCCTAGGCTCTTTGGAAGGTGTTGCTTCTTATAAGGTTGCTCCCAAGAGGACTAGTTCCTGCCCTTGCAGGAACCCCAGGAGCTTGACCCACTCCCACATCTTCCAGGAAATGCCATTTTCTAGTACCCATGGAATAACTACAGAGCTTTTCTCTATTGCCCCTCATATTTCAGTCCAAACACCCTTTGGCATCACTGTTTTCAGGAAAATTTATGTCTGCCCAAAAGTTTCACTACCCCTAGCCTTCCTTCTAGCTTTGGACCCTCCAGTTCTGGCTTCATGTATCTTTCAGCCTTTAGCCCACAAGAGGAAACACACAGCTCCCTGTCTCCTGGGTCTCCAGCTTACCTTTCCCCTACTACTTTATGCTCCTTCCTTTATCAAGACCCAGCTGGGTTTGATCAGTTAGGCCTCTCACCCCTCCAGGTACCAGCCAGCAGCCTAATTGGGCTCAGGCTTCTATTAATCCTGGATAACCAGTGAGAGGTTTACATACCCCTTCATGATGGCCCTGTGTTTGTAAAACATTCTCATACTGTGTCTGCTATTGACCCAATCCCACTATTGGGTGGGGTAAAGGAAGGGAACAGCTGTTCACCTTTATCTTTGATTGCAAGGGCACATTTTTTTTTCCAGACTGAATAAAATGCTCACAAAGAAAACAAATTGAAAGGAAAATTCCCCCCATCCCCAAAAACCTACTAACCAAAAAAAAAAAAAAGCCAGTGTGTAGGGATATTACCGTGTATTAGGCCTGAGGCAGACATATCTCTGAGCATTTTATCTCTTTCATACAGATTGATATACGTGAAAAACCTTTTAAAAAGGCCTGTGCTGCTGTGTTTTTGCCAAGATCGCTGAGGAACTACTTGGGGAGCCAATCTTTAGATCCAGAACATCATTCAAAGATTCAGTTTAATTTTTTTGGAACAACTTCATTCTTTGTGGTAAATATGGTCATTAGCTAACACAAGCCTAACAGCATTTAGATAAACTGCTTCTCCTAAACTGTGCAGGGAAAGGATCCTGGCGTGTTATCTGTTAGCTAGAGGAAGCTGCATTGCAGGGCACAATTAAAACTAGAGTGGACCATGCACTAATCAGTGTAGGGTAAGGTGCAAAGTTGCATCTGTGGGGAGCATACTGGATGGCCTAACTGGTCTTCTGTGTTTCTAGGCTTCTCTGATCATTTTCCACAGAGATTTGAGTAATTTTCGTCTTGCCTATTTGGCATTATCCCAACTCTTTTATTTCACAAAATAATCAGAACACAACCTAATCTCTCTCCTTCAGTATAATTTACTGTTTCTTACAGAACATGCATAATACCTGTCAAATTATCATTAAAAATAATAGCAACAATACTACGCAGTCTTGCAGACTGTTCTGTTGCTTTTTGGAATTTTGTTGCAGTCCAGATACTATAAAGATGGGCACATTAGAAAAGCCTGGATAGATATTATTTTACTTATATTATGGTAGCATTCAGTGTACAAAGTGTTGCCTCTGCACATACAAGGCAGCATGGTCTCTGCCTTGAAGGCCTCACAGTCTGTTGGGCTTCATGCCTAACATTTTAAGTGATATGCCACTGACTGCCTTGTTGTAGGGGAATGATTGTGAAACTCTCCTGGTCCAGTCAAGGTGGTTGCAGATATATTTCATGTTCACTAATTAGGAGAGAGTTTGTCTCTGAATTTCCCATTAACCACATTTCCTAAATAAATAAATAGTGGGAATCTGAATTAAATCAGGCATTTCAAGGTCTTCCTCTTGTCAGTTCTAATAAACAGTTTTCAGACAAACCAGACAGCAAACAGTTGGAATCTCAGTAGCCTGAATAACCCAAACTCTTATTTTCTGTACATTTCCATTACAGGATGCCAGTTGGAGTAATGAAAAGTTGAACACCTATGTTGTGAGTGCCAGCATTGAAAATGTATCAATTCACAACCTCAGTGAGCGAGTGAATATTATTCTACAGCATATAGAACCAAATACGGTACAGCAATTTTATTTAATCACAGGCCTCTTCAATTAAAATCAATTTCATCTCTTAAAATAGGATTACCTGTCTTGTTGTCCACTTGAAACGTTCTTCCTACTGAACTAATCTTTGCATGCTGCAGGTCAATGGCAAGACTAACTGTTCAAACAGATTTCAGGCTGTCTGTTTAATTCCCACAAGTTACCTAAGCATGTATTCCCTTAGCAAATCTCTAGCTGGCAGTAAGGGGCACTCACTCTTTTATCTTGATCTCAGGGAAACCAACACAAGTTGATTTCCTCCCCTCTCCAATGCCTATTAATTGAGATTAAGAAATTATAATTCAGCACTTAGATAATGCAAAGGGACAGCAACACAAACACAAAAATGCTGCACCCAGTCTGGGTGCTGGTATGCAGAAATATGACTTGATCTACAGAAGTGCAAGAAGTGGCCCACAGTATATTGACTGCACTTTTCAATCAGTAGGCCCTTGGCTAAAATTAAGTTGTGTCCTTTTGTTACAATGAGGACATGAAAACACACACAGTTTCAGAGAGGAGCCTGCCTTTTATTGCAGATCGTATTAATCAGAAACAACTTTTTGGAGTATTATAAGGGCAGAAAGGAAGAGGAAAGCACTTTGTTTCTTCTTACATCCTTCAGACACTACCTAGAAAGACTGTATATTAACATTTAGGGTGAAATTCACCCCCTCCTCCTGCACAAAGCTTTGGTAATATTGTGTAATACTTATACTGCGCTTTCCATCCGTACGTCTCCATGGACTTCCCAAGGGTGGGTGGGTACTTGACATTTCCCATCACTTGACGGATGGGAAGCTGAGATACAGAATATCTAGGTGACTTGCCTAAAAGATTTCACAGCAAGTGTGTGACCAAACTGGTCTACTGGTCCAGGTCCTGTTGTGCTACGATAAGGTCCCTAGTGTAGACATAGCCTAACTCTTATGGAATAAGATAAACATATGGAGGGTTGGGATGATCTAGGAAACTGGTAATGGGAAAACCACTGATCTCTAGGATGCCCTTTCTAATGTAGCCCAGGTAGGCAGTAAAAGTTGTTACCACCTGCGAGCTTTTGGATGGCACATGAGAAATTGCTGGTTCTCTTAAGTCCAGCTCTCAGTGGACAGGAGTGTGCACATCCCAAAAACCACCAGCACATTTGGTAACCTTGCTCGTGGTCTCAGAAGAGACTCAGGTGTGAATGAGAACAGACTGAACTCCACTTTTATTTCTAGATGGGCTACTTAGGTCAGACTTGAGATACATTGACAGGGCAACATGGAGGAAGCTTGCACTCCAACTGGCCATGTAGCTGTTGTTGAACCAAGCAGAATTCTTTGCCAAACCCAGTTTTTGCCCCTCAGAGTGGAAAACACATTAGGATTGATCACTTCTCATCTAGCCAGAGTTAAAGAACAGACATTAAAGGGCGTCTACAGCAATGTCATGGCACTCATTTTCCTCTCTTTCAGGACAATGCCCCAGTGCACTGTGTTTTTTGGGACTTTATGAAGAACAGTAAGTACTGTTTACAAGGGCGCCATATTTTAGCCATCATCATCCCGATGATGCCCTTTGCTACCTAATGCGGCGTCACAAACGCTGATGTCTGTAGTTCAAGTCAAATGCATCCAGGACAGGTGCTTTGTCCTGAAGTCTAGACCAGCGTGCACATGCCATCCCAGGTCTCCCCCTCATGACCTGGGGTGGCCCACAGACACCCTGCCTCAGTTTTTCTGAGTTCCCCAAGAATAATCCAGTCACAGCCAAGCTCTTTGGAACAATAGTTCCTCCTTTTCTAGGGTCTAACTTATTCAATATCATTTAGCATCCACAAACACTCATTTCTGCACACCCCTCAGGGGGAGGGTTGCACAGTCCACCTTCCTGGGACCATGGCTTTATGTTCTGGCCTCCCCAGTCCCTAACTCACCACTCAAATCTGGGATGTCACCATCCTCCTTCCTGGGACTGTGGCTTATAGACTTCGTTTCCCCAGCAGCTTCTTTCAGTAACTCCCTTCCCTACAGACTGTGACAGGCATCTGCCTTTTCTGGACTCTTTTTACCCAATCCTCTCCTTTATCAGAGGCCTAACTGAGTTATGTTACCCATTTTCTGCACCTGGGGAGACAGGTTATGCTTGTCACAGATGGGCTGGGTTCCATCTTCCCTCAAGGGGCCAGCCATTCTATGACAACCAATAGAGTCAGTGTTATAACTGAGGGATGGTCATCTAGCAGTACTTGTAATGAGGCATTAGCACAAATGGTGAAAAGTAAAACTAAGCTAAAGCAGGGTAAAAGTAAATCTGAAACTAAATTTACTTAAGAATAACATTGATTTGATTAATTTAGGTTTCAAATGTTTAATAAGTAGGTATGATGAGCCCATATGAATAATAAACCCCCTATAGGCAGGCGAGGCACAGGATTGGGAGTCATGATATAGATACTATAGTAATCAGCAAAGAGTCCTGTGGCACCTTATAGATTAACAGACATATTGGAGCATGAGCTTTCGTGGGTGAATGTCCACTTTGTCAGATGCATGTATTATAAATGCATAAGACCAACAGACCTGGGTTTTCTGTTCCTGATTCTGACACTCGTCCACTTGTAAAATGAGGATAACAATTACCTCCCTCACAGTAGTGGTGTGAGACCTAATTCATTAAAGGTTGTTAAGGAGCAATATGATATTCAGCTAGAAAGTGCTTTAGACACACACGATATTATTATAATCATCTTCACCTGGGACATGCAACTGAACAGGCCTCATTCAGTGGAGTATGGTTAGCATATGGAGGAGCTGTTCATATCTCCAGCTCATTAAACAGGAATGGGGTTGGACAAGTTATCCTTATTGAAAATGCTACCTGAAGGTTGCTGAGTATGCATGTTGGGGCTAATTCTGCACTCGTTTACACTGGTGCAAATCAGGAGTAACTGTTGACTGCAACGTAGCTACACAGGTATAATACTAGGGTCAGTGGAGAATCAGAGCTGGGGTAGGCTCAAACCACAAAATTTGGATTAGGATTCTGAATTTGCAGGAGTGTCTGGATCCAAGGTTTTGGTTTGGTACATTATAAATAAAAGGGCCAATCATGGAATTGGATCAGGCTTCAAATCTGAAAATTCTCAGAATTCATGGGTGACAGGATCCAGGATTTGGGATTGGCCCATCTCATATGTGTTCTGCTTTTAATGTGGACCAGCAGTATAGCTAAGACTTTCTGGTAAGATAAAACAGCTCCCCGTAACAAAAGTACTTCCCTTCCCAAACCCATGAAATGCTCATGGGAAGGGCTAGCTGATCTGGTTAGAAATAGCAGAAAATCACTGTCGATGCACTTAAATCTCTTGAGTGTGTCAGGATGGCTCTAATAAAATATCAGAGTTAGGCTATGTTTACGGTGACCGGATGTCATGTTTTTAAAGGGACAGTCCCTTTTTTGGGACTTTTCTTATAAAGGCGAGTATTACCCCCCACCCCCATCCTGTTTTTTTCACAGCTGCTATCTGGTCACGCTAGCTATGTCAACACTATGAACCTGTGCCGCCGTAAGGTCTGTTATGTAGCTGGCTATGCTGGCAGGAGAGTGCTCTCCTCCGAACAAGTGGCTATAGGTGCTCTCCTGCCGACACAGCATTGTCCACACCGGCCCTTTTATCAGTCAAGGGGGAGGTTTTTTCACACCCTTGACCAACAAAAGTTGTACCAACAAAAGTCCTAGTGTAGACATAACCTTATACTGCAAACAATACTAAAAGAGCTCCAAAATGCTTCAGAAGGGGGAGAGGTTGCTTCATGTCAGTCTCCACTGAGCCCCTTCAGCCATTCAGCTCTATCTGGAAGGGTAGGCTGGTCCAAAATAGGGCCTTTGAAGGGGAGAAAATAAAGAAGAGATTGGGGTTCCGGGGAGATCACTTCTTTCCCCCTAACATACATGATTCAAGCTTTACATATCATGGTTTTGCAATGAAAGATCAACATTCTTCTCAGAGTTACCCCATTAAGTTAATGGTGTCATTCTAGTGTAGCTGAGCATGGAATTTGGCCCACACTTTCTGCAGATTCAGGAAGACAACAGAGTACTAATTTACAGTCAGCTCGCATTTGGGAGGTTTTCTATGCAACCATCAATGCTAGAAATTTCTTCTTCTTTTAACTGAGAGTTTAGATTCTGAATATATGATACCAGCCACGTATGTAGGTTATAAATAAGTAACACCGGGAGAGATCTGGTCTCCAAGGAGAATGTTTGACTCTCCTGACCTAAACTGTTCCTCCCCACCTTTCAAATACTTACCTCCCCACCTTCTTAGATGTAATCTAGCCAAACTCTCTCTCTCTCTCACTATAAATATCTAGTACTAGAAATATTTCTTCATTCCCCAAGTTTCAGCCGTACAAGTTTAGAGATTCTAATCTCCAACAGCAATTCAGAACATGTTCTGTGAAATCTCATCCGTGTGTGCTGTTAGCTGACCCTGCGCTCTGTACTAACTTGAGCTCATAATCACACCTCCTGCATTTTTCAAAGCTATAAATTATTGGATATGACTAACTGGTTAAAAATCCCTTTCTGTATTGTACAGATGGACTGGGTGGTTGGAATACATCAGGGTGTGAAGTGAAACACAGAGATATGTATTACACAATCTGTTATTGTAACCATCTCACCCATTTTGGAGTGTTGCTGGTAAGTACTCCATGAAACATCTCCGGAAGACACTGACGGCACTAGACAAGTCATCACTGGACTTGTGAAAGACATCTTAGTTTCAAATTAGCTTTTAGAGAGCAAACTGTATTTTGCTGGAAGTAATACTAACAAAGAAAGCAAATAAAAGTAATTTTTAAATTAAAAAAGAAACTGAAGTCCAATTGCACACTCAGTACAAATTCATTTTACAGCAGTTATCATTGCATCTTTACAATTTTCCCTAATGAATATTACTGCATTAGCTGTTGTATTCGGTTGTATGGTAATGTTAGATAGCTGCCAACAGCAACTAATGGTGTTCAGTTTCCCTGAGAGTGGCACTAATTAAACTCTCTTAATCTAAAAATGTATCAGCATTATCATCTATTATTTACATACCACCAAAAGTGTGTTAAGTACTTTAACAAAGTTCCTGCCCCAAAAACCTTAATATCAAAGCAGACCGTGTACAAATGAAGCACTGAAAATGGTTGCAACAAAAAGCAAAGTGATTGGGGAATTCTGAATAAATTAGGCAGCAGATACTAGCAGAATTTCCTCACCCTGACATAGAGAACCTGCATGGGGGAAAACACTTGGTCCATTTCCCTTCGGTCTGTGCAATGTAAACACAAATACACACCTGTGATTAAACTAACTGGCCTCTAGAGGTCATCATTTCTCTCCTCAAATATAGATGCAAGAGCCCTCTCTGGTAGTAAAAATGTTACTTTTACAAGAAGGAAATTTGAATGTTGTAGATTTCATGCAGCCTGTCGTATTTCTAAATCAGGGATCGGCAGCCTTTGGCACATGGCCTGCCAGGGTAAGCAAGGCCGGTTTGTTTGGCTGAACCTGTGGACGTGGCAGGCAATCGCAGCTCCCACTGGCCGCAGTTCGCTGCTCCAGGCCAATGGGGGCTGTGGAAAGCGGCGGCCAGCACATCCCTTGGCCCGCGCTGCTTCCCACCAAACTGAATCAAATCGTAAACTCACTGTTCTCCATTGCTATTCCAGTTACAGACACTGTAGGAACTGTTTTGACCGCATGATGTCTACAATTCTCAGTACAAAAGAAAACAAATTACTCTTGCTTGGTTCAAAAGTCACATATAAAGCATACAGCAGCAGGTTATGGCAGGCAACAAGATTCATGTTATGAACATAACTGGGAATTAATATAGGGGAGTGAGGCCCATTTTACTGAGTGTTTTTCACAGCCTGGCTCTTGAAAGTACTTTTGATGGGTGAATCCTCCCAGATGTCAAAGCATCTGTTATGTGTCCCATCCCCTACTTTCAGCAACCCCCCTTTTAACCAATGAGAGTTTCTTCTACAAATGCGTGTCTATTAAATATTTTTGCTGTATTGCTTTAAAAGCTGCATTGAAGTCTGAGGTGCAATGAGAATGATGTTTTTGCAACTTCTTGGCAATTAAATACTGGATATTTTCCTGTCCTTGGTATTTCCTTACATTCTAAAATGAGTGGTTTGTAAAATTAATAAAAACATTTAGAAAAAAAATGAATAGAAACTGCTCCCTTTCCCCACTGTGAAAATGTAGGAAGCAGTTGTATTTTTTCTGCATGATACAGTCCAATTATGAGTAATGACCAGAATTCTTTATCTTTTGACCTAGGACTTAGCCCGGAGAGAGATAGATGGTGTGAATCGTCGCATATTAACTCTGATAACCTATGCAGGATCTGGAGCCTCTGCCCTTTGCTTGGGGGTAGTGCTGGTGATGCACCTAACTCTTGAGCAAGTTGAATCCTTTCTTTTATTGCTTTTTCCCCCCACAGTCACTACAGGAGTTTTCAGTAACACTTATGCTAGATCAATCAGACACAAGAAGATGATGAAAGGATGATTTGAATATAATACAATGGAATAGTAGTGATATAAAAGTTCATGCGTCAGGACATAAGACAACTTCCAACTAATGGATATTAGGAAGCAATTTCCCCTCTGAACATGTTATTCCAAAACTGCCTACTGCAGTGTTTCTTTCACCTTGCTCTGGAACATCTGGTACTGGCCACTCTTGGAGATATGGTATGGGCTGTATTGAACCACTGGTTTGAACCAGTCTGGCAATTCTTATGTTCCTAATATGCTGTCATTGCTCTTGCATCTGGATATGGTATCATGGCAAGAGGCTAGAATATCTTGTAAGTTCAATGGTTTGGTCCCAATCTCTATATGCAGTGTTAAAGGAGGCAGAAAATAAAAGATGGTGCCTATTAAACATGGCCTTGAAATGTAGATCTCCTCTTGAAAGTGACAGGTAAAAATGGCAGCTGTTATTTGCAGTCATATCTTCTTACTTGAATAACAAACATAATTTTTTCCTACTTGTAACCCTTGTTTGCACTATAATTCCAACACAGGTAAAAGAGAGTAAGTGGGTTGTTCTGCACTTTGTGAAACACCCACAGAATTGTTTGCTAAATTCCAGTGAGTTGCTCAGATTTTACACATGGCATAATCTGAAGACACCAGAGTTGCATAGATTAACCAAGGATCTAATTTAGCCTGCTGGTTATGGTGCATGACATGGAAAAAATATCGCATTTTCCAGAACCCAGAAGAGTTTGCAGGGCTTGCAGCTAGAAAAGCCTCCTCATTATTTTTAAACTAAACATATCCAGTATTTGGAAATCATTGAGATACGATAGTCATGGAATCCTTCAATGATATTTTTAGAGACACTTCTCAGAGTAGAAGCTCACATTTACTCCAAAGTAAGATAGGAATCCACTTCTTTTTGAAAATTACAGGCCAGTAGGCACCTACAGCCTGGGACAGGCACTGACAAAGCTGAATAAAATAAATAATTTTCCTTGATCAGTACAGATTTCTAGATGTATGGGAAAAGTCTCTAATAATGTAGGGCCTTATGTTATCCCAAAAAAACGGTAAGCACAGATTATGAGAACGTAAGAATGGCTATACTGGGTCAGACAATGGTCCATCTAGCACTGTATCCGCTCTTCTCACAGTGGCCAGTGCCAGATGCTTCAAAAGGAATGAACAAAACAAGGCAATCATCAGTGATCCATCCTCTGTCATCCAGTCCCAGCATCTGGCAGTCAGAGGCCTAAGGAAATCCAGAGCATGGGGTTGCATCCATGGCCATCTTGGCTAATAGGTTCATCAATGGCTATCCTCCATGAGGTGCCTGACAGATTTACTATGAGGCCTTATTCTCAAAAGGAAACAAAGGGCTCTTAGTGTAAATGTGTATCAGGTCTTCCAGGAAGGGGGATCTCTCTGCCATTGCTGTGTCTTAGCCGTGGTCTACACTGTGAGGAGGGAGAATCTATCTAAGTTACGCAACTTCAGCTATGTGAATAACGTAGCTGAAGTCGACGTACTTAGATCGACTTACCGTGGTGTCTTCACTGCAGTGAGTCGCCTGCTGCCGCTCCCCCGTCGACTCTGCCTGCACCTCTCGCGGCACTGGAGTACAGGAATCGGCGGGAGAGTGCTCGGGGGTCGATTTATTGTGTCTTGACTAGACACGACAAATTGATCCCTGCTGGATCGATCACTGCCCGCCCATCTGGTGGGTAGTGTAGACATATCCTTAGAGTGCTGAAAAGATATACTCATATAGAAATACTCATTACATGTTTTGTGTATTTTGATGAACTAATATACCAACTGAATGATGATGAAGCAACGTTATGGAGAACTATAGGAGGCTCTTTTGGAAAGAAGTGTTTGTCTACATGGGGACTCACAGGGAAGTTGCTGTGAATAGCTAGTGTGTAAATTTAAAGCATAATAGCTATTCCCCAAGAACTAGAGAGCTAGTGTAGAATAGATCTTCAGCAATTGTTATTCCAGGCTCTTTCCACATGTAGAAAACCACAAGAATTTAGACTGGAAAAAAAGCTCATAATTGTATAGTAGCACTGTAGATTTTAGACCTCCATTTCTTCTCGCTTTTTCATTATTTTTTTGTCTTTCTAATTTAAAAGTCTGTTTGTCTGCAATCCTTTCAGTTTCAAGATGTTCCTTTCCATGTGTGGATTTTTCTCTTCACTGTGTTTTTGCTATTTTATGCTCCTCAATGTACATTTGTTTGTATATATGTAAACCTCTCAAACAAAAGGTGAGCCAACACTTCTGGACTAGACACTATGGGCCAAATTACCAGAAAAGTGCACATGCAGTTGCAGTTACTACAACTACTTGCAAACTAGGTGTTTTTGTGCACAGAGGTACCCATTTAAGCATCTAAACAACTATCCTTTGCTTAGCATTTGCAAATATTCTTTTGGTGTGCATAATCACAATAATGGAGCACGCATTTTTGTGTGCCCTTTAATGTACATACACACCTGAAAATCTGGTCTTGTATTTCTTACCTGCTCACAGTTCTAAGAAATAAAGTGGCAATGCAGGATATACTTACTATTTGATGGATGGTAAGAGGTGGTAACTCCTCATAACCACCCAAACAAGTTCATTTTCTTTCCTCATAGAAAGATTAAAAAGTAAATCTCTTTAAATTTGCAAAGAGGAAGGATAATGTTGTGTTGAAGACACTGGAATAGAACTCAGGAGACCTGGACGCAATAGGGAGTTCAGGGCAAGTCACTAAATCTCTCTGTGGCTTAGTTCCCCTATCCGTACAACAGAGATATTTATACAGTCTGGGCCGGCTCCAGGCACCAGCTGAGCAAGCTCCTGCTTGGGGTAGCAGATTCTATGGGGTGGCATTCCGCCCAAACCTAGGGCAGCACAGCAAGCGTTTTTATTTTGGTTCCCCGATCCAGCTGCCCTGTAGGGCGGAGGAGAGGAGCGCCCTGCAGCAAACTCGGCAGGGCAGCCCACGTCCTTCCCTCCCAGCCAACTGGAGAGGCGCAGAGCCCTCCCAGCAGGCGGCGCGGTGGTCAGGGCCGCGGGGTGAGCGCCCTGCTGAAGCCCTGGCTGCCCCCCTTCTCTCTCTCCCCGTTCCCTCCTGCTCCACCCCATTAGACCGGACACGCACTCTGCAGCACAGGGAGTCCCCCTGCACCCTGGCTCCAGCAGCCCTGTAGGGTTTTTTTGTTTTGTTTTTTCCCCTGCTTTGCTGGCTGCGCCATCCCCCACCCCCCGCTTTGCCGCTCCAGCTGTGCTGTTTTTTGGGTCCCCCCCCCCCGCTTTGCTGCTCCAGCCGTGCCGTGTTTGTTTCCCCCCTCCCTTTGCTGCTCTGGCAGCACGTGTTTTTTTTTTCTCCCCAGCCTTGCCGCTCCGGCTGCGCCACCCCTCCTTTTTTTTTTTTTTTTTTTGCTTGGGGCGGCAAAAAAGCCAGAGCCGGCCCTGTATACAGTCCTTCTCCTATCCTTTGTCTGTCTTGTGTTTAGATTATAAATTCTTTGAGGCAAGGCGTGTCTTTTACTGTGTGTTTCTGTAGTACCAGCGCAATGTGGCTCTCATCTCAGGAGGGGTCTTTAGGTGCTATCCTAATACAAATAATAATATTGTATTGAGTAAAACATGGGCTATGGCGGTAAGACAATGAAGTTCTTTTCCATTCACTACAGTCATGCCAATGCTAGAATTCTCCCTGGAACATGGATAATATATACTCCCAGGAGCGGTGCCAGGGTTTTTGGCGCCCTAGGCAGGGGTCCTTCCGTGCTCCCAGTTGGTGGCAATTCTGCGGCGTGGGGGGGGTCCTTCCGCGCTCCCGGTCTTCGGGACGCTTCAACGGTGGGTCCCAGAGTGAGTGAAGGACCTGCCGCAGAATTGCTGCCAGAGACCCAGAGCGCGGCAGGACCCTCCGCCGCCGAATTGCTGCCGAAGGTGGCAAAATGCCGCCCCCCCATTCCTGGTGCCTTGGGCAATTGCCTAGATCGCCTAAATGGAAGTGCCGGCCCTGTATACTCCCAGCCTTTGCACCATGGAAACAGCAGGGAATTGAATTCTATCTGTTATTGAAAGAAATGAGTGTGTAGAGTATGCCCTGATGTTAGATATTAGGGGAGTGTTTTTAATTAAAAACAAGTTTTTATGAAGCTTAGTTATAAGTCACTAAGGCTATTGAATACACATTTTATTACCTCCTGCTAGAGAACAAAATGTGATAACATTTCATTAATTGGCAGCAAATGCAACTGCACAATGACAATATTAGAAAAATTCATTTCTTTTCACTTTTATTTTAGCAAGCTTTGGAGAGATTATCCTTCAAAAATCCTGCTAAATCTCTGCACTGCACTGCTGATGCTAAACCTGATATTCCTGGTCAATTCCTGGCTGTCATCATTTAACAACCATGGCCTGTGTATCACAGTGGCTGTGTTCCTCCATTATTTTCTGCTTGCAGCCTTCACATGGATGGGCCTGGAATCTCTTCACATGTACTTTGCTCTCATCAAAGTCTTCCGTATATACATTCCAAACTATATACTGAAATGCTGCATTGCTGGGTGGGGTAAGTACGTAGCTAGTCTCTCTTGATATCTGTGCTTGGTATACTGCTCTAATGTAGGCTTTCCTCACGTGAAAATACACTGCACCCATATAGGAAAGATTCCTTAGCCCAGACAGGTCCTGCTGACAGCTACTACTGGACATGGGAGTGTAGCAGATAGTCCTTGTCGCTTCTCTTCTGCACAGAAATACGGGCATGTGGATCTGTACTGTGCCTGCTTTGCTGGAGCAAGACTGTTATTGGCCCCCTCCATGGATATGCAAAGAGAGAGGGGACTTAATGAGCTTCTTTCCCAACCCTGTGCAGGCGCATGAGAGGATACTCACAATGAGGGGTCCTAGTGATCCTGGGCATGCCAGCTGCCTGAATGAAGGCAGCATGGGGGCAGAACCATGGACCGTCTCCATCCTGTGGCCAGGTAGAGGGGATCACTCTCTCCATCTCCAAGGACAGTGTCCTGAAGCTGCCACTCCAACATGCACTTCCGGGGAGCCCTGTGAGTGAATGCTGGGTCTCACTCAGAATATTTTTTGGAGTCTCCAGCAGCAGCATGACGTGATCCACTCTCCCTCCAAACAACAGGGCACCAAAGGTATCATGTAGCCAATAGTAGGGAAGACTGGTAGAAAGGGGTTAACAAGCAGGTCTGCATTAAAAAAGGGCAGAATTTGAAGAAATGATTGTAGTTCTGTTGAGCTGCCTGGATAGTTGCTAAACTCAGTGACTACTTTTAAATACCACATGTACATTACCATCTCTGTCATTAGATTTTGCACACAACTACGCCGATTCTTAGCCTTACAAGAACTCTTGTTTAGGCACAGCTCTTAGCAGTGGTGATTGCTGTAACAATCCTTTCGGCAAACAACAAAAACAGAAGCTGAAAGGAACATGGTAAACAGGAAAGCAGTGGCACTGAAGATTTGTGAACAAGGACTGTTTGAAAAATGTCAGCCTCATTAGACTGTTACACAGGGTGCTACTACCAATTTGTCTTTTGCAAGTCTAAGATGTTTCTAATAATTAGTAGGGGTTGGGTTTGAGGTATTATTTTAGCAGAGTGGATCCCTTCTGGAGATGTTTGAGAACTCAAACATTTTGCAAACAAAGATACTTTATGCCTACTCATCTGCAGTTTACATAAATAAATAAAGGGACAATCCATTATTTCAGCAGAGCCTTCAGGTGTGTTATAGAGAAGAGACCTTGACCTACACATCTGTATCACTGCTGTAATTATTAATCATGGACTGTCACACCAAGAAGAGATTAGGAGATTGGATGTCTCCCTCTTCCAGATTTTCTTTTTTTTTGGCTTAAAATCTCTCTCTTATTTCCCGTGCTATTAGGAATACCAGCTGTTGTAGTTGCTACTCTCCTCATTATAAATACGGACTTTTATGGATCATTTTCTAAAAACCAGAACTCATTCACTTTTTTGTAAGTATATTTGAAGGAATTGGCCTAACATCTTGTCTCCTTTTATTTCTTCCAGTTCATGCTAGTTCTCTTTACTTTGCCACTTTGAGTATCAATTCCTCTTTCTTTGTGGAGAATCTCTTTGCTTCTGGAACACATTAACATAATCTTATAGACTCTTAAGATCAGAAAAGACCATCATGATCATGTAGTCTGACCTTCTGTGCATTGCAGGCTGAGGTCACAGAACCTCACCCACCCACTCCTGTAATAGAGGACCCATAACTTCTGGCTGAATTACCGAAGTCCTCAAATCATGATTTAAAGATTTCAAGTTACAGAGAATCCACCATTTACACTCGTTGAAACCTGGAAATGACCCTTT
Organism: Gopherus evgoodei; assembly: GCF_007399415.2. Lineage (NCBI taxonomy): Eukaryota > Metazoa > Chordata > Testudines > Testudinidae > Gopherus > Gopherus evgoodei. Next base: position 103,485,398 of record NC_044330.1, on the reverse strand, counting down.
CCCTATGCTGCAGATGAAGGCAAAACAATCCCATGATCTCTGCCAATCTGACCCAGAGAAAAATTCCTTCCCGACTCAAAATATAGTGATCAGTTGGATTTGAGTATGTCAGCACGACCCAACAGCCAGACAGTTGGGAAAGAATTCTCTGTAGTAACTCAGAGTCCTCCCCATCTAGTGTCCCATTACCTGCCATTGGGGATTTTTGCTACTAGCAGTTGCAGATTGCCTGCAATAGCATGTAGCCAGTCTCATCATACCATCCCCTCCATAAATTTGTCAAGATCAGTCTTGACGCCAATTAGGTTTTTTGTCCCCACTTGTCCTCTTGGAAGGCTGATTGGAGTAAATCACGACATCAAACCTATTCCATGTGTTCAGTGGAGTCTCTATAAAAATATTTTGGTCCAATGTTCCACACGCTTATGTTAATTCCCCAGGTTTTTGAACTTTTCTCATTCCTGTATCTCCTTTGTCATGATCAAACCTCTCGTAATCTTGAATTATTCAGTTAGATCACATCAACCTTTCTACTTTTCCAGTGAGAATAAGCTACTCTCTAGCCTTTCTTCTGAAATAGTGTTTACATCAGGAATACTCCCACTTGCTCTATCTAGGATGGTATCATTCCAGTAATAACAGATTGTGTATTTACAATCTGACCAGATGGGGGCAGCACATAGCTATGGCAACTCATGAGCAGAACAGAGAGCGAATTATGTATCAGGGGCACTATTACTACCATACTGGAGTAAGGGGGCAGCAGGAATCTGCTACTAACACATCATCTGAGGAAATTCTAACCAATGCCCATCCATGTGCTATATTGATAACAGAACAGCTCCCTAATTAGTTATTTTCAACTTTCTATGTTCTTCTCTTTTCCTGTAGTTGCTGGATTCAAGATGATATTGTCTTTTACATCTCCGTTGTCGCCTATTTCTGCTTAATATTTCTGATTAACATAGTGATGTTCATCAGTGTTCTTCTTCAAATTCATATCATGAAATCAAAGCAGCAAATTAAATCCAAGAACTGGAAGCAGGGCTTTCTTCATGATCTGCGGAGCACGGTCATCCTGTCATTCTTACTCGGCTTAACCTGGGGTTTTGCCTTTTTTGCCTGGGGATCAGCAAGGATTTTTTTCTTGTATGCCTTCACCATTTGTAACACACTGCAAGGTAACTTCTGTATGAGATGCTGATAGCAGTATGGTGTATTTTTATCAGTTTATGAGTGTGATATATAAATACATTCAGATTGTCATTTTACCAACCCAAATTGGGGTGGTTAAGTAGTTTTGTTTGCATCATTTGGAAGTTTGGAGAGTTTAATAATAAAAATCCCTTTGAATAAGTGAGATGATATCCTGAACTTTATATATCACTGCCACAATTCAATAATAGTGTGTAAGGACTTGTGGTAATGCCTTTGAAATACAGGTCCCAATCTATGCCCTTTTCAGGGACACAGACACAATCCATTTAATCTGGGCATAGAAATGCATGCTTGGATTTTGCAGCGACTAGCAGATTGCCAAGAATGTCTGCCCTAATATCAAATCTGTAGAGGGCTCTTTCAGCCATCTATTAACTCAGGGGCATTAAGGAAGAGAATAGCCCTAATTTCTGTGCTAATATAATATAGGCTGTGGATCTGCCTCTCTCAAAGACTCATAGACTTTAAGGCCAGAAAGGACCATCGTGATCATCTAGTCTGATTTCCTGCACATCGTAGGCCACAGAACCTCACACATCCATTTCTGCAGTAAGCCCATATCCTCTGGCTGAGTTACTAAGTCCTCAAATCTTGATTTAAAGACATCAAGTTACAGAGAATCCACTATTTACTCTAGTTCAAACAAGTAAGTGCCCCATGCTGCAGAGGGTCTCTGCCAGTCTGACATGGGGGAAAATTCCTTCCCAACCCTAAATATAGAGATCAGCTAGACCTTGAACATGTGGGCAAGGCCCACTAGCCAAACTCTGTGCTGTATATGATATGTCTGTGATTGAAGAGAGCATGAAAGATTCAGAAAGGAGGTAGGAGGCTGGGGATTCAATATGAAAAATACTGATTTTGTCTTCCTTCTTCCTTTAGGGCTTTTTATCTTTGTATATCATTGCCTGATGAAAGAGACGGTGAGGAAGCAGTGCCGAGTGCACTTTTGCTGGGGGAGGTTTCGGCTCAATAATTATTCTGGTAAGACACTGAGGTTTATTGTTTTGCTTGACTCATTTTAAAGCTATTAATGGCATAAGAATTAAAATGGAAATGCTTGTGTGCCACAAAAGTACTGCTCCTATTCTGGCATTTAAGATTGAGTAAGCTACAGTGAAGAATCAATTGCAGTATATTTTTATCTAATAATTTTTCCTAAAATACCTGAATTGACTTGAATATGGAAGTGCTTAGTGTTGCTGTCTTTATATACTGAATTCTGTGGCACTTGCCACCCAAGGTTTTCAAAATGCTTTACAAATACACCCCTTACAAGGCCTGCCACTGATGTCACATCCATTCTATACAGAAAGGTGGGGCGTCCCAATGTACACATTCCCCACAATTCCCCCACTACTGTGGAAAAGTGTTAGGTCTTAATGTTCCTCCATGAATTCTTCATAGATTGGACCTTGATTAATAGAGTCAATAGTTAATGTGGTGAGGGGGTGACAGCATATAGATACAGGACAGATTTTCAAAAAAGTTTCAGCCTCACCTCTAAAACTGCAGCTGCAATGGTTTATTGCATGTACAGATGGTATTTTTATACAGAATTCCAATAATTACAGCCAATGCAGTTTGCTTATACAAATCTGAAATTCTGAGCATGCAAAAATCTTCAGCATAATTTTAAAGGCTGTATAATGGAGTCAGCACCCACCTCTCACAAGTGGCCCCCCCCCAGTCAAGTGCATGTGCTTGCAGTTTCTCAGTTTGTGATAATGGGGTGGTGGTACCCACCTCTCACAACTCCCCTTGGTTGATGGTTTCTTTGGCAGGTCTTCAGTGTTTCAGCCTTCCAGAGAAGTCACACGCACTGTCTGTAAGTGGAACAGAACAAACCTCTTCCAGGGGTTTACCCTCTTTTGGCCCTACTATGGGGCTATACCCCCAGGGCTTCCTCCCTGGGGGCAGTGTTTTCTTGCAGCCCTCCCTGGGCTCCATCCCAGCAGCCAGCCAGGAGCTCCTTCTTAGTTCCCCTGGACCCTGCCCAGACTGAGCTGTCTGGGGCTGTCCCTATGGCTCTTTCAGCCAGGCAGGAACTCTCTCTTCCAGCTCCAGGCAGTAACTGACTGAATCTGTCTCCACTGCTCCTTTTTATATGACCCTCCTGGCCCCTGATTGGCCATTCCTGCAGCCCCTCTAATTGGCTGCTAAATGGCTCAGATATAGGTTAGGGGTTTGATATAGGAGTGAGTGGGTGAGATTCTGTGGCCTGCATTGTGCAGGAGGTTGGGCTAGATGATCATAAAGATCCCTTCTGACCTTAAAGTCTATGATTCTTTGTGAGACCCGGAGGCCTCCAGCAGGGGGGTCTCTGGGCCTACTCTACCCCATGACAAGCTGTTAAAAATTTTGGTATAAAATTAACAGAGTGTGGAACCCCTGGTTTTACTTCAGTATATCTTCTGATTATATGCACTGCCATATAAATATTAATGTGTGTGTATAATATATAATAAAGTAATATTGTATGGAACACATACACTGTGCATCAGATTGTGCTTTTAAGGTATAGGTCTGTGTTGGGCTGGTGCAGCTCTCCACCACCCCAAGGGATTACAGGGGAAGTGCACCACCTCTAAAATGCGTGTAGCATTTTGGCAAGGTGCTGCTGGAGAAACCCTTAATCAGCTCCTGCCATTCCAGCCCCAATCAGGGAGAATGGATTGGGGCTGGGTGAATCACCCTATGTTTGCCTGGTAACTGATCAGATCTGCCAGCTTCATTAACAGGAGCTAGAAGACTGGAAGGAAGTGAGAGGAAGGGAGTGTGTGTGTGTGTATGTGAGAGTGGAGACTAAGGGCTTGGCTACACTTGCAGATGTAGAGCGCTTTGAGTTAAACCAGCCTTTGGAGAACGCAGTAGGGAAAGCGCTACAGTCTGTCCACACTGACAGCTGCAAAGGCACTGGCATGGCCACATTTGCAGCGCTGTTGGGAGTGGTGCATTATGGGCAGCTATCCCAGCGTTCAAGTGGCTGCAACGTGCTTTTCAAATGGGGGTGGGGTGGAGTGTGACAGAGAGTGTGTTCTGTGTATGTGGGGGGAGAGAGTGTGTGTTTTGGGGTGCTGAGGGTGTATCAGCATGCTGTCTTGTAAGTTCAGGTCCCCCTATCCCCTGCCTCTCTCTCTCTCTCTCACACTGACAGCAAGCAACGTTCCAAAGTAACGGCTGCTTTGTCTCAGAGCAGATAAGCACGCCAGATGACAGAAACGGAGCTTTGAAAGGGCATAGCCGCATTCCTACAGCTGAGTTCAAAACAATTACAAGAGTGGCCACTTGACTTAAGGGGATTATAGGACATTTCCGGAGGTCAATCAGAGTGCAGTAAAGCAACACCTTGTTCACACTGATGCCGGGGTGTCTCAGATGATATTCCTCTCACTGAGGTGGAGTACCAGGAGCGCTCTAGCCACGGAGTCAGAGCCTTGCCAGTATGGACCGGGAGTCAGTTAGAGCGCACTGGGTAGCTTTAGTGTGCTCTAACTTGCAAGTGTAGCCAAGCCCTAAGAGCAGGAGATCAGGCTCAGATGGAATAGGAACCTCCTAGTTTGTTGCTGGCCAGGCGTGTAGTGGGCTAAGCAGTTGTAAAGCCTGTATATAGTTGGAAACTGCTGGTGGAAAACTGAGCATGAATAAAAAACATGCGTGTTGCACCAGATTGAAGTGTCCCTGATTCATGGAGGAGAGGGGCCAAGGGGCCGAATCCAGAGGGGCACTGTGGGTACTCCGTTTCAAGCATGTTCTCTCATGAACATCTGGCTATCCCCACTGGCTGGTTATAGAGAGTGGGAGGTCATGGCCCCACCTCCTTTCCATCCATCCCATCATCTTTGGAATGGCTAGCTAGGAAAGACTAAAATTGTACTTAGTCCCTTTATGGGGAGGCAGAGGCTCTTTGTATCCATCACCTCTTGCACAGGCATGTAAGAGCTAATATAAGAATTGCCAGCGTGGATTAGAACCAAGATCCATCTAGTCCAGTATCCTGTCACCAGCACCAGATGCTTCAGAGGAAGGCGCAAGCACTCCATAGCGGGCAGATGAGCTTTCCCTGCCATAAGTCTCATCCTGGTCTCTAATAGCTGGAGATTAGCATGAGCCCCGAAGCAAGGTTTAATATCTTTCCGAACTCTTTGTCATTAATTATGATAACTCTGGGTATGTGCCTTATAATGATAGACTCAAGGTGTTCAATCTATTTAGTTTAACAAATAGAAGGTTAAGGGGTGGCTTGATTAGTTTGTATGTACCAACATGGGGAAGAAGTATTTTAAAATGGGCTTTTCAATTTAGCAGAGTAAGGTATAACACGATCCAGTGGCTGGAAGCTGACATTAGACAAATTCAGATTTGATATAAAGCAGAGTTTTTAATAGTGAGAGTAATTACCAAATGTCATTGTGGATTCATCATCACTGACAATTTTTAAATTAAGATTGGCTGTTTTTCCTAAAAGATCTGCTCCAGGAAGTATTTTGGGAAAGTTCATGGCCTGTGTTCTACAGGAGGTCAGACTAGATGATCACAATGGTTCCTTCTGATCTTTCAATCTATGAAATTTTATTTCTCATTTTACTGAAATCTCTCTTTCTAAAGATAATGTCACTGTGTCTTTTTTTTTTTTTTTTTTTTTTTAGCTAGGCACAATGTAGCCTTGGGTGTGTGATTATATATTAACACTCAGAACATAGACAGATGCAATAGACATATTTGCAGATTGACAACAGGAAGGCTAACACCTCAAAAGGAATAAAGGCAGAAGAGGAAAGTGTGTTGCAAATGTTCTTACATGCATCACAGTATATTATAAACAGCGTTTAAAAAAGAACACAGAGAGGAAATTTTATTTTATAGTTATGCAAATAATTCACCAAAGAGACAGTCTATGGAGGAGCTTCTAATGAAATATACCTAGAAGAACACAAGAAAGCAATGGGACAATTACACCTTTTGGGTTGCTTACACTTCAAAATCAGGTTTATCAATGCAAGATCATTTCCATCTGCAATAAATGCCAACAAAACTCCAGCCCAGAGTGACCAAACTGTAATATATGTCTCCACCCACTCAGAAGAATTAGTATATATGTTATATAGTACTGGAAACATTTCCCCAATGTACAGAGATTGATTCCTGTGTAGTGTAGTTGTGAGTGTTACACAGTACCTATTTCCAAACGCTGCTACCTCAGGAAACCGCTCCAAGTGCCATGGAGTAATCAGCTGCATCTCATGATACAGTGACCTAACTAACTGCACCCAAAATATTATCTCTTATATGTCCTTTTATTCCCAAACTCACCACTCTATAATTTCAGATTGGAGCAGCGCAGGAACATCTGCTGGATATAAACCAAGAAATTTAGAGCATAAACTATCATCACATTCTTTGAAATCAACCAAGTCTCTGAAGTCTTATGCAACAAGCTCAACTTCCAATGGTTCAGGCTCCTTACCGGAGACATCTTTGGATATGGACTTGAGAGCAGGTAAAAGGAAAGTAATGGGCACTGATTTTTATAAAATCAGAATGTAAAAAGCCTAAGCTGTGGAAACAGAAAAATTTTGCTACCGTGTCTATGTCAGACTCAGACTTCAGGCTAGGGTTTCAGTTACAGCCAGCTTCTGCTAGGCACAGCAAAGTTGGAAGGCTACCAAGGAGCTGGCTCTGTCTTCCTGAGTCTCTATTCAGACTTATCGCTAAGTACAGATGGGGGCTATTCTAATTTATGCAATCTGACAAGAGTCCTCAAGAAATTGCAGAAGTGAATTCTACTCTGGGTTCGCCCCCTTCCATTCCCAACATGTTACATATACTGGGGGTTGCGCAGGAGTGAGTGTTGCCAGCTCTATGCCAGTTAGGGGCATCTTCACCCCAAAAGAATCCCAGCAGGAGAGTTACACCTTAAAGGGGTCTGATTTTCAGAAAGTGCTAAGCACTCACATTCCGAAAAAGGAGTCTGAAATTTGGCATGCAAAATCATTCATCATTTTTGAAACAAGCCTACTTTCTTTCTCTCCCAAGGAAGTTAAAGCATAGTGATATTCTGTTCTCCCTCTTATTTGGAAAGATTTGTTGTAATGAGAGCATTACATAGAAAAAGACGGTTACTCACGTTTGTAACTGTTGTTCTTCGAGATGTGTTGCTCACATCCATTCCAGTTAGGTGTGCGCGCCGCGCGTGCACGTTCGTCGGAAACTTTTTTACCCTAGCAACTCCAGTGGGCCGGCAGGTCGCCCCCTGGAGTGGCGCCGCCATGGCGCCCAATATATATCCCTGCCGGCCCGCCCGCTCCTCAGTTCCTTCTTGCCGGCTACTCCGACAGTGGGGAAGGAGGGCGGGTGTGGAATGGATGTGAGCAACACATCTCGAAGAACAACAGTTACAAAGGTGAGTAACCGTCTTTTCTTCTTCGAGTGATTGCTCACATCCATTCCAGTTAGGTGACTCCCAAGCCATACCTAGGCGGTGGGGTCGGAGTGAGAAGTCGCGGCACGGAGCACTGCAGTTCCGAAGGCCGCATCCTCACTCGACTGCTGTACCAGGGCGTAGTGGGAAGCAAAGGTGTGGACCGATGACCAGGTCGCTGCCCGACAGATTTCCTGGATGGGCACACGGGCAAGGAAAGCCAGCGACGACGCCTGCGCCCTGGTAGAATGCGCAGTCACACGGCCCGTAGGGACATGGGCCAAGTCATAACAGGTCCTGATACAGGACGTAACCCACGAGGATAACCTCTGGGAGGAGATAGGAAGCCCTTTCATACGGTCCGCTACCGCCACGAAAAGCTGGGGGGATTTGCGGAAGGGTTTGGTCCTCTCTATGTAGAACGCGAGAGCTCTACGGACATCCAGCGAGTGGAGCTGCTGCTCCCTGCCTGAGGAGTGAGGTTTTGGGAAAAAAACCGGGAGGAAAATCTCTTGGTTGACGTGGAAGGCTGAGACCACCTTGGGTAGAAAGGCAGGGTGTGGTCTAAGCTGTACCTTGTCTTTGTGGAAGACCGTATATGGGGGGTCTACCACAAGGGCTCGGAGTTCCGACACCCGTCTAGCTGAGGTGATAGCTACTAGAAAGGCAGCCTTCCAAGAGAGGTAAAGCAGGGAGCAAGTAGCTAACGGCTCAAAGGGGGGCCCCATGAGCCGGGACAACACCAGGTTAAGATCCCAGGTTGGAGCAGGGGGACGGACGTTAGGGAATAACCGTTCCAGCCCTTTAAGAAATCTCGACACCGTCGGGTGAGAAAAAACGGAGCGACCGTCCGCACCCGGGTGAAAGGTGGAGATAGCTGCTAGATGGACTCGCAACGACGATAAGGCCAGACCACGTTCTTTGAGGGACCAAACATAGTCTAAGATTTCGGATACCGAAACTTCCATAGGGCGGAGATTTCTCTCTACGCACCAACAGGAGAAGCGTTTCCATTTTGCCGAATATGTGGCTCTTGTGGACGGTTTCCTGCTGCTCAAGAGCACCTCTCTCACAGGCGTGGAGCAGCGCAGCTCGGAACCAGCTAGCCACACAGGAGCCACGCCGCTAGGTGCAGCGACTGCAGGTCTGGGTGACAGAGAGACCCGTGGTCCTGGGTAATCAGGTCCGGATGAAGGGGCAGGGGGACTGGGTCGGCTACGGCCAAGTCCAGCAGCATGGTGTACCAGTGCTGTCTGGGCCATGCCGGGGCCACCATGATCACACGAGCCCTGTCTCTGCGCACCTTCAGGAGGACCTTGTGAACCAGAGGGAACGGAGGAAACGCATAGTACAGGTGGGTCGACCACTGGATGAGGAAGGCATCCGCTATCGACCCCGGCTCCCTGCCCTGAAAGGAGCAGAACGCTTGGCACTTCCTGTTCCCCTTGGACGCAAAGAGGTCCACCCGGGGATAACCCCACCTCCGGAAAATGGAGAGAGCGACGTCCGGGCGAAGGGACCACTCGTGTGACAGGAAGGATCTGCTCAATCGATCCGCCAGCGTGTTCCGTACTCCGGGAAGGAAGGAAGCCCTGAGGTGAATGGAGTGGGCTACGCAAAAGTCCCAGAGTCGTATCGCCTCGAGGCACAGGGAGGAGGACCTGGTGCCGCCCTGCTTGTTGATATAATACATGGTCGTCGTGTTGTCCGTGAACACGGCTACACAACGACCCTGAAGCTGATGACAAAACGTTTGGCAAGCAAGGCGGACCGCTCTCAACTCCCTCATGTTGATGTGTAGCCCCACCTCCTCCTGGGACCATAGGCCCTGCGTCCGCAGGGTCCCTAGGTGGGCCCCCCAGCCTAGATCTGAGGCATCCGTTGTCAGGGATACCGAGGGCTGAGACGGGTGAAAGGGAAGACCCGCACACAATACGGACTGGTCCAACCACCAGCCGAGGGAATCTAAGACCTTCTGGGGGACTGTGATTAACATGTCTAACGGTTGCCTTGGCCTGTAATGACTGATAAGCCACAGCTGGAGAGGCCTCATGCGGAGCCGAGCGTAGTCGGTCACAAAAGTGCACGCCGCCATGTGGCCTAACAGGGTTAGACATGTCCTCACTGACGTCAACGGGGCTGACCGCAAGCGTTGAACGATCGCCGCCATGGTCTGGAACCGCTGCCGAGGCAGCGAGGCCCTGCCCACAGTGGCGTCCAGGACGGCCCCGATAAATTCCACCTTCTGAGTGGGCCTCAGGGTGGACTTGTCTGTGTTTATCAAGAGGCCCAGACTCGCAAACATGCCGGTGATCACGCGGACATGGCTGTACACCTGCTGTTCCGACGTGCCCCGAATCAACCAATCGTCCAGATAAGGGAACACGTGGACACGGTTGCGCCGAAGATGCGCCACGACAACTGCCATGCATTTTGTAAACACCCTCGGGGCCGTGGACAGGCCAAACGGGAGGACCGCAAATTGATAATGACGAGCCCCCACAACGAAGCGGAGGAAGCGTCTGTGGCGTGGCCAAATGGCAACGTGGAAATACGCGTCCTGCATGTCGAGGGCGGCGTACCAGTCTCCCGGATCCAGGGATGGAATAATGGTCCCCAGGGATACCATGCGGAACTTCAACTTCACGAGGTATTTGTTGAGCTCTCGCAGGTCGAGGATAGGCCTGAGGCCCCCCTTGGCCTTGGGGATCAGAAAATAGCGGGAATAAAACCCTTTGCCTTTCTCGTTTTCGGGAACCGCCTCTATAGCTCCTTTGCTGAGGAGCGTCTGCACCTCCTGCCGAAGGAATTGCTCGTGAGAGGGGTCCCTGAAGAGGGACGAGGAAGGAGGGCGGGAAGGAGGAAACGAAACAAACTGCAGGCGGTACCCCGTCTGCACCACGCTTAAGACCCAGCGGTCCGATGTTATTTGGGACCACGCCGGGAGGAAAAACGAAAGGCGGTTGGAAAACGGGGGGGAAGGATCCATAGGGGAAACTGTTACTGCGCCCTCGAGCGCACCTTCAAAATGAAGGCTTAGGACCAGGCGGGGGTTTTGAGGAGCCTTGGTTCTGCCCCCCTTGGTTCCCCGACTGCCTGCGCCTCCCGTTCCTGCCGCGGCGCCTGTAAAGGTCCTGCCGCTGGCGGAACTGGGAAAACGGCCGACGGTGCTGCTGTTGTTGCGGCCTAAAGGGTCTACGCTGTGTCACGGGGGTGTGCATCCCGAGGGACCGCGCAATGACCCGGTTGTCCTTTAAACTCTTAAGTCTGGGGTCTGTCTTATCGGAAAACAGGCCCTGGCCTTCGAAAGGAAGGTCCTGTATCGTGTGCTGGAGCTCTGGCGGAAGGCCGGAAACCTGCAGCCAGGAGATGCGACGCATCGTAACTCCTGACGCGAGGGTACGGGCAGCCGAGTCCGCAGCGTCCAAGGAGGCTTGTAAGGCCGTGCGCGCGACCTTCTTGCCTTCGTCCAGGATGGCCGTAAACTCTTGGCGAGCATCCTGTGGCAGCAGCTCCTTAAATTTGTCCACTGCCACCCAGGAGTTAAAGGCGTATCTGCTCAGCAGGGCCTGCTGGTTAGAGACCCTGAGCTGCAGCGCCCCAGCCGAATACACCTTACGGCCAAGGAGGTCCATCCGCCTGGCTTCTCTGGATTTGGGGGCCGGAGCCTCCTGGCCGTGACGCTCCCTATCGTTCACCGATTGCACTACCAGTGAACCGGGAGTCGGGTGAACATGTAAATATTCGTACCCCTTAGAAGGGGCCATGTACTTCCTCTCGACTCCTTTCGCTGTCGGAGGGATGGAGGCCGGGGACTGCCAGATAGTATTGGCATTGGCCTGGATGGTCCGTATGAACGGCAGGGCGACCCTGGTGGGAGCATCGGAAGAGAGGATGGTGACAATTGGGTCCTCTATCTCCGAGACCTCCTCTGCCTGCAGACTCAGGTTTTGAGCCAGTCGCCTGAGGAGGTCCTGGTGCGCCCTGAGATCCAGCGGGGGGGGACTGTTGGAGGAGGTACCCGCCACCGCCTCATCCGGGGAGGAGGATGATGAGACCCCAGGCACAATAGTGTCCAACGGGGGGTCTTCCTCAGCCCTCGCCTCTGTCTCCGGAGCCACAGCGGAGTCCTGCTGTTTGGACCCTTCGTCCCCTTCCGGGGAGGGAGGGGGGCGAGACAAAGAGGCTTCAGGGGCCCTACGCTCCGCAGTCGCCGGCCTAGCAGGGAGCTGCTGGGGGCCCTGGGCCTGATGGTACGCCCAGGGTGTCCAGAATCCCCACTGTTGTGGGCCTTGGTCCTGCAGCGGCGGATCAGCAAACAGCGCCGCCTGCCGGTCGGTGCCCAGCGCATAGCCGCTGTCCGTCTGGGAGGATACGGACGGCTGCCTCGAGGGCCACGGCGGGGCCGACCCTGGATGGTACGGGTCTGCGCGGGCCGGCACGGAGGATCGTCTCGGTGCCGGGGACCGGTGCCGGGAGTCATATCGGTGCCGGGATCGGGACCGGGACCGGGATCTGTCACGGTGCCGGGCGCCGCTTCGGTACCGGGCGCCGCTTCGGTGCCGGGACCTACTACCAGCTCGGTGCCGGGAGATCGACCGGGACCGGGACCTGCCACCAGCTCGGTGCCGGGAGGTCGACCGGGACCTGCCACCAGCTCGGTGCCGGGAGGTCGAGCGAGACCGGGACCGGGACCGGGACCTGCCACCAGCTCGGTGCCGGGAGGTCGACCGGTGCGGCGAGTAGCGTCGGGACCTGCTCCTGGAGTCGCGGTGCCGGTGTCGACTGGAGCCTGACCGCGACCGTCTCGATGCCGACCGGTGCCGCGAGTGCGACCGGTACCGCTGAGGGGAGCGGTGCCGGGACTGCGAGCGGCGTCGGGATCTGGAGCGCCCAAGACGTCGGGACCTGGATGGCGAACGACTGTCTGTGGGCGGTGCCGACATCATGGGCTTGCCTCTGGACGCGACCCGCACCGGAGGTACCGGGGGTGGCAGCCGAGTAGGCTCCGTCAGGGCAATAAGGTCCCGAGCCGAGGCAAAGGTCTCCGGTGTGGATGGGACCACTATCTCAACCCCAGATCTCATGGGGGAGCTCGGCGGCACCGGACTCAACGGACCCGCCGGGCCCGGGGTCAACGGTGCTGACGGTGCCGGCGGCGCCGCGGCTGATGTCGAGGCCGGGCGCTCTAGCCGGGTCTGCCTGGCCGGAGTATTAGACTTCGACGGCCTTGGCTCTGGCTCCAGTGCCGGAGAGGGTCGGTGCCGAGGAGTCTTCTCGGTGCCGGAGCGATCCGGTGCCGGTGCCGATACCACGGTCTGCGAAGCCGCCGGGTCAAGTGCCGCCTCCATCAGGAGAGTTCGGAGCCTTTGATCCCTCTCCTTCTTTGTCCTCGGCTTAAAGGCCTTACAGATGCGGCACTTGTCAGATCTGTGCGACTCCCCGAGGCACTTCAGGCACGCTTCGTGGGGATCGCTGGTAGGCATGGGCTTCTTGCAGGCCGCACACTGCTTGAAGCCCGGCGAACCAGGCATGAGCCCGGTGCCGGGTGCCGGGAAGGGCTAAGCCCCCGGCGAAGAAGTACTTTATAACTAATTAACTTAACTATCAACTTAACAAACTATTTAACAACTGTAATGGAACTAGAGAATAACAATAGATAACGATAGATAACTAGGAGAGCTAGGGACGTGGAGGACAGCTATGCCGCGCTCCACAGTTCCAACGACCGACACGGCGGTAAGAAGGAACTGAGGAGCGGGCGGGCCGGCAGGGATATATATTGGGCGCCATGGCGGCGCCACTCCAGGGGGCGACCTGCCGGCCCACTGGAGTTGCTAGGGTAAAAAAGTTTCCGACGAACGTGCACGCGCGGCGCGCACACCTAACTGGAATGGATGTGAGCAATCACTCGAAGAAGAATCTGTATTTTTAAACATGTAAACAAGGGAGTCAAACCATGGTTACTGAAAATGATCCTTTATTCATTTTGCCTAGCTGAGGTGCAATACAACCCGGGCTCTGTAAATCCATCTGCTTATCAGGTAAAACATCCTCGGGCAAGAAGAATATCACCTGTGGATCTACAATTGCACAGTACGCAGAAAACTACGTTTTTGCAGTGATACCCAACCTGTTTTTTTCTGCTTAACTGAAGAATGTCCTATTTTGTGGCCTGTACAAATAAATGTTTATCCAAGTATTTATTTTTTTAATTATAAAATAAGCATTCTGAAGATTGTTATAGGGCTAAAGTCCTGCTCATGCAACCCTTTTGGCTTTAATGGTGCACATGTGGGAAGAATTTGGCCCTCTCGTGTGTGTGGCGGTTGCAGTATCAAGCCCCTGATGTTAAGTCTTGATTTGATAATGGAATGCTGCTGATTGATGATGTATGTGATACAAAGATCCAGTAATGATTTTTCTAACTGTCTGATTCAATTGTTAATTAGCATCAGCAGATCAAACCATGTTCAGATCCAAAACCTACACTTAACTTACAATTAATAAAATGCAGAACTGGTAAAAAACATAGGTTTGGAGTTTCCCAGTAAGAACAACATGAAACAGTAACTCTGGATGTAAAAAATGTCTCCTTTTTAGAGAGTGGCAAACTTTATGTATTGTGAGGCCATGTCTACACTATACACTTTGGTCGATGCAAGTTACATCAGTGTAAAGCCGCTGCAGTTAGTATATTGCTCACGCGCATGCTGAGATGTGAGTGGCAATTGCACTCTGGAAGCTTGCAATGCCCAATTGCTACTGGTCAGTGGAAAATCATTTTGGAGTTAGAAAATCCAGTGAAGGCTGTTGCCGTGCAAGTATAGGGCCATTAATCATCTCCTGTTAGGCAGGACTGTCTTGGCAATGTGTATGGATGGACTTGGAGCTATCGGGTTTCTGACCTGTGCTGGGGTGACAACCAGCCCCTACATCCCTATTTTGGCCCCAGTCCACCTTGCCACAGAGTCCATCAACAGAGAGGGCTATTTTGATATGGTTGGTGGATCATGGGAGACGCGTCACTGATATCATGTGGGCTGTTAAGGGAAGGTGTATGACACTCATATCTTTAAGAACACAGGACTGCGTAGACGCTTGCAAGCAGGGACATTCTTTCCTGGCCGATGGATTACTACTGGCAATGGTGAAATGTGAGTAGTGATCTTGGCTGGACTCAGCTTACTACTTGCTCATGAAACTGTACACCAGTAACCTTGACAGAATCAAGAAAAGATGGCTTTACAGGTGCAGAATGACAGCTGGGATGCTGGCTGGATCTGAGAGAGAAAAATATCTCAATGGTTACTGCTGCCTGCTGTGTCCTACATAATATCTGTGAGACAAAGGTAGAAAAGTTTCTGCTGGGGTGAAGGTGGAGCAGCTGTTTGGTGAGTTTGAACAGCCAGACACAGTGGACATTATGTGGCTGAGGGTGGCCTAGAGAAGCACCTTAACCCCCAGCCACAGTAATGTGGTATGGTAGAGTGTGCTCTGCCCGGCCCTGCAGTTTTGAGGGTGGTTACGGACTGTGGAGTGCTTGGTGTACATGTAAGAATACTACACTATCTTTTTATGCACCTATGAATTCCGTGGTGCTTGCTGTACACTATAATTATTACATTGTGTTTTTCACTGAACCTATGAATTCTATGGTCCTGTACAATTACAAGGAGTAGGTGCTTTGAGTAGCACTAGGTATTCTGCAATATATGTTGTGAAGTAATAAAGATGAATTAATGTCCCCCAAATAGACATGTAATGTGTACCAAAAACAGTATAAAAGAAGAATGTGCAATTAAAACACGTACTTCTAAAATAAATGAACAGAACAGAATTTTGAAATTGGAAAGGTAGAAAACTTTTCTGCCCATTTCAGTCCATTTTGGCCTCACATACACCTGCAATGGCTCTCACAGTGTATGAGATACTGTCCTTACTGTCCTCCAGTGTGAAGAGGTAGGGGTTTAGGGATTTTCTCCAGTCCGCTCTTTCCTCCTCCAGGCTGTCTGCCATATTCACCCTCCAAGCCCCCTGTTCCAATGCAGCACTGGCTTGCGAGATCTCACTGAACATATCCTCCCTAGTTCCCTCTTTCTCATCATTAGGGTCAGGTGTTCTGTGGGTGCGGAGGGAGGATCTTTCAAGACCACAACGGCAACAGCCACAGATAAAAGAGAAAAATGTATCATATTTACAGTCACAAAGAAAAGCAAAAGTTTCAGGATGCCCTTCCTTTATCCCTATAAAAGTTTAAAATAAGACATGTTTGTTGACCCTTCTGTTTTGGATTGCCTGCACAGCACTGCTCTCCAATCCCAGCCATGGTGAGTACGGCCTACCAAGAGCAGGAGGCCAGGGAGAGGGAATGGGGGAATGAGGAGGGAATTGTTCAGTTACAACACAATAAAATTTCGGCTGGTTTCCATGAGTACAAGTACAGGGCAATGGCACTGAATTATGCGGTGGTGATTTTAGCAGATATCTCACTCCTGAGGGTAACGAAGGCACAGAGAGGGCAGCTGCTGCTGGCATCCTGAAGCTACGCAGGCCCATATGCCACTAGCCTGTTTCCTGCAATGGTGCCTGCTGAAGTCATTGTGGAATGGTGTGAAAAAGTGCCCTATTGTGGAGAAAAGGGTTGGCATCCCTAGAAGCCTTTGGGATAGGACTGCAGTGTATCTCCATTAAAGTTTCACTGAAATCTTTCAGAAGGATACAAGGGACATTCCTATATACATAAACAAACTGCTCTGCAAGCCCTGCCCTCCCCTCCCTTCTCCCCACCTAATCCTACAGGGAAATGAAAAGCAGATAACACCTCTCTCTCTGCTCGTTGCATCACTACCTCATCTCATACAAGTAAAACTATGAAAAATCAATACTTGTGTCCTGCACCTTGGGCCTGATGCAGGCACCACCTTTCCATTTAAAGTCTGTAACGAACAATACATGCATACACATCTTTCCCTTCACTGAGCTTGTCTATGCTCAGCTGGTGGGACTGGCTAGACTGCAGTGGAGTCTCAAAAAGATCCTGGCTCATGGTGTAGCTGGACCTCTCCGCCCACAAAATCACAGTAGGGGTCTGTGTCTCGGGCTCCTCGGAGGTATCTATGGTGGTCTGCAGGGTGTTGGTGCTGTAGGCAGCTCATTGTAAAAGAGCAGGTCTCTGGTTTGGCACCATTTCAATCATTGGCTTCTCTGGTCTTGTGGTACACCTGCTGCAGTACCTTCACTTTCACACAGCACTTCTTCTGTTCCCTGTCATATCCTTTCACCTGCATCCCCTGTGCAATCTTTTTACAGATGTCAACGTTTCTATCACTGGTCTGTAGCTATGCCTGCACAGCCTTTTCCCCCTACAAGCCCAGGAGATCCAATACCTCATGTCTACTCCAGGCAGGAGCGTGTCTAATGTGTGGAGCTGGCCTGGCCAGCTGTGCAGTTGTACATAACAAAGGAGAGCTGCTAGGTGTACTTGCTAAGCTGGGCAATAAGGAAAAGAAGCCACTTCAAAAATATGTAGGGTTTTTAAAAGACAGGTGGACTTTCGTTTCTGTGACATCTGAGCAGTGGAGTTGACAACTGTGACCAGAGAAGTCATTGTCAGGCATTGTGGGACAGCTGCTGGAGGAATGTTAGGGTTGACATAGGTCACACAGTGCCTACACTCACACGGTCAACTTCAATAGGTCATCCACCGCACAACAGTTTGAGGAGGTGGTATTACTGCATCACCATAATGGGGCACTTATGTTAGTCAGAGACAAATCTGAATGTAGACACGTGCAAATAGGTCAACTCAAGGCAACTTACATTGGACTAATTTTTTAACATAGACCAAGCTTCAAGTTTTATGGGCTCAGCAAACTATTTTGCTTCAGAGTGTATGCAATATACTACATAGCACCTATCTCCATAAATTTAAACCCTTCTTTACAAAGTTTCTCTATTTAAAGGGAAGCTTATGCTAACTTCTAGGGACTGCAGAACATCCCTAAAAGCAAGACTGAGACTAGAAAGTGAGCTCGATGTAGCACATCATATGTATTTTTCCTTGGAAATGTTCTCTTCACCACCCTCACTCCCAATCCTCTCTTTTTGTGTTCTATTTTGCCTGCTCTCTGTTCCATTTTTCACCCAATGAGTTTGACAGAAACTTTTTTTTCCCTATTCTTTCCTACAAGGAACACGTACACAACAATGTTCAGTTTGCAGCCAAACTTTTGAGCCACTTGGTCAATGTTTTTAAAGATGGGTGTCTAATGTTA
Source organism: Gopherus evgoodei (assembly GCF_007399415.2). Lineage (NCBI taxonomy): Eukaryota > Metazoa > Chordata > Testudines > Testudinidae > Gopherus > Gopherus evgoodei. Next base: position 103,467,482 of record NC_044330.1, on the reverse strand, counting down.
AGCATCTAAGTCAGTATTTATGCTCCTAAATCAGCATCCTTCCTGATTTTCAAAGATGCTGAGAGCTTTGAGTGTTCCTTGCTTCTGGAAATCAGGAGGCTTTGATTTAGGAATTTAAATACAGATTGAGAGGACCCACTCAAGACATCCATGTTTGAAAATGTTCTCCAACACTTTCATGTGAAATTTGAAATCACGCAATGCTAAGTTTGCCCATCCCTAGTAGTCATTCTACTGTATAATAAACATCCAAGTACATGGCATGGGCTTGAGTGATAAACAAGTTTTGTTTTATACTGTAAAAAATAAACTATTTTAATTTCTACTATTTCTAGAGCTGCCAAATCTTCTCTCTGGAGAAACATTTTGCTCTGAATTCACTAGGGGCTGAATGCCATCTTTTATTTAATAAGATCATTAAACGTCAGCACGGATGGCTGGAATAATATTGCTTGGCAAGTACTCCCTGATACATCAGTCAGTTGATGTGTGAACTGAACTCTTGTGTTGTTCAGGGCCTAATTCAGCTCCCCTAGAAGCAAACAGGAGTCTTTCCAGCGGGGGCTGGCTCAGGGCCATAGTCACCAGGCTGTTTCTGTGAGGGACGGATTTTAATGTTATGGTAAGAAATATTACCCCAAATAATGAAACCATCCAGAAGAATGGTAGATAGAGCCTTCCTCTTTTACTCAAGGTTTTTTCAGCATGATATGGTTAAATCAGTGATGTGCCAAACTGGATAATAGCTGCACTTTTGAATGCCATCCTCCATATCATTCCAGCTCATTATCAAACTTCAGATTTTTGATAATTGCTCTTAAACAGTAAAAGACTAACCTTTACCAGAGATGAAGGAGTGAAGTAATGTTTCAGAGTCTGTATATAAAATAGGAACTATAAAAGGTTCTTTTATTCAGTGAATAACTCCCACACAGCAATTAGAGGGGAAGATGAATATTTCAATGAATAATAGCAACAGCTAGCCTTCTTGAAATTAGATAGATAACCTTCAGGTGCATAGTTTTATGGGGGAAAAGGTTAGCATATGAAAGCAAGCAAACAAACAAAAAAGCCCCACCTAGTAATTACCCTTTTTATAACTTGAAATGCTGTTAATGGGGAAGGAACCTAATATGAGAAGCAATATAACTGTCAGAGATATGCTTGCATTGACTTCCACTGCATGAGTAAGCCCAAGGCTACCTATTTTATTTTCAATAGTGCTGTGAATATTATTTCTATGTTTCATATCTACTGCTAAGTATCCTTTTAATACTGCTTATGGTGAAGTATTTAAGCATACCTGCTTTCTGAGACTGAATACCACAGCAAAATGAAGCGCAGCATCGCCCAGTCCTGGGCTATGCTGCAGGCTGGAAAGGACACAGAAAGTCCTGGGGTCCTATATAAGTTATGACAGCCTCCCTGGGTTACAGGGATGCTTGGAATCTCCACAGGGTTGCACTGCATGCTGTAGCCTCCACTCCCACATGCCCCCCCCACCCCCAGCCCCACCAGTCCACTTTATGGGTCCTCAGGAGGCAGCCTTATGGCTGTCTTTACAGTGTCTGCACTGGGGGAATACACTAACAGCAAGAACCAGAGCTTTTAGGGTTGTGTTTACACCACTCCAGCCCTTTTATAGAGCACAAGGGGCACAGAGCAGGGGAAGACTTTCTTCCTTAGCTTCTCTGGTTTCAGCCCTTATTGTCCCCTTATTTTTCTGTTGCTGAATCTCTTTGTATATACATGTTCACTGAATCATAGCATTAAAAATGAATTACAGTAAGGTAAAATAAGTCAAGGAGTCATAATGGCCTCAATTCTCCAGCACAGTGGGGATCCTTTCTATCACTTTACTGGCACATGCAGCCATAGACAGTGCACCCTGACATTTCAGATCAGAGAAATTTTGTGTGGCACAGAATGACTATAGCAGCCCCCCAGCCCATGCAAAGGAAAGAGGGGATGTGACTGCGTTATCTAATTAGGGCTTGTTTACACTGACAATTAACAATGCTGCAACTTTCTCGCTCAGGGGGGTGAAAAAACTCCCCCGAGTGCAGCCAGTTGCAGCGCTGTAAAGCGCCAGTGTAAACAGTGCCCCAACGCCAGGAGCTGCACTCTCAGTGCTGGGAGCTAGGCCCCTCCTTGGGGTGGTTTATTTAGAGCGCTGGGAAAACTCTCTCCCAGTGCTGCGCTGCGACCACACAAGGCATGTTAAAGCGCTGCCACGGCAACACTTTAGCATTGCCAGTGTAGACTAGCCCAAAGCATCTAGCTGATTTCAGCTGCTCTAATGATCCTAGTGGCTGTTGGCAGCTTGCACAAGATAGGGTAGCCAAAGGGATATTCTAACATGTGCTGGGGATTTGGCTGGCACATGGATGCTCCAGCACTGGGGCAATGCAAAAGTTACTTAAAGCTAACTCTGCCCCTTTCCCCAGCTGGTCCTGAGAATCTGGTCCAATATGTTGTTTACACTCCGTTTTCCAAATCTCTTCTGGCCCCATTAAGCTCTTTGCTGAATTGTGTGTGTATTCAGTTAGTACCTAGAATGGTTTGTAATCTGGTCATGAAGAAACAAAGACTGTATAGACTTTTTTGAGGACTGGTGGTTCAAAAAATAATTTATTTTGATAAAGGTGAGATTAGTGAAAGAGAAAGTGAATCCAAATTTTAATATATGCAGCTACATGTATTGTACTTTTCACTTCTCCAGTGGCTGGAGGAGCAGTACTAGGATGATCCTAACTGGATAAGTATACCCTGATAAAGAAGCCAGGCTATTTGAGCCTAAAGGAAAACTCACTCTCTTTCCAACCTGCTACATTACTTACAATGAGTTAATAAAAAAGTGACCCAGTGGCACATAATTGATTTTCTAAAAACTTTTGATAAGGAGTCTTACAAGAGACTCAAAGGAAATAAATGACCACAAGGAGAGGGACAAACGAGCTAGATTAGAAACTGGGCAAGCAATAAGAAGCTACGATGCTGGAGTGTTGACTGCTACTCGCAGGGCGAGAAATAGCTGGGAGTCCTGCCTGAGTAAGGAGGGCAGGATCCATCTATCTTTCTCATGTTAGAGGTATAACAGCGGGAAGGTCAACAAGCATACTGCAGGAGATGTGGATGTTTTAGTCCTCAGTAGTCTGATTTTCATTCTGAAGAGCAAAATCTGGACGCAAACTTAAAAATACATCAACTTGCTTATGCAAAAAGCACAGCACCATTTGTTCTAGGAAGGTGGTTAGCTTCATTTTACATCATGTGTCTAATGGCTTTTCCAGCTAAACAGTGTATCATTTACATCTCAAATGCAGCATTGTTTAGGTTGTCAGCAAGAGTGAAGATGTGTAATTTTCTTTGGGCTTGAATAATATCTTCTGCACAGGCCCCATTACATTTGCTTTCCTTTAGCATATCTCCACTGACATTGTCATAGAATTGTGCAGTGATATTATTCACAGGAATACGAGATGCACAAAGACAAATCTAATTAAAAATTGTTATGCTCTCATGATTCACACCCTAATAATTTTTAGTGACTGGAATAGCTTCTGGTGCTGCAGTTCCAGTTTAGCATCTAAAATGAAGGCTCGAGTTTTCTTACAAAACCAAATTATGTTCCACACTGGGTTTTTAGTTGCATCTGCTGAATGTGTTCACTCTGGGGATATGTTCATCTGAAGCTCTTTTGATTTCTGAATTGTTCTTAGTTACCCTTAAATTGCTTGCTTACAGCTGGTACATACACCAGAAAAACATGTTCTGCTTTAAACTGACTCACACAGGGAATTTTTAAAAATCCATTAAGATTTTATGTCAAATCACAGCTGGTTATTAACACTGGGCTAGATTATGCCTTTAGATCCAACACTGAACAAGGGAGTGATGCGTAAGCTGCACTACCCCAGCAGTAGTACTGGGAGGCATAGTGTATCAGAGATACATCTGGGAAACAAAGTTCCCTCTCTGCACTCTTGCTTTGGGCAAGTTAGATGTAGTAATTTGCTGCTCATAGAGTTTAGGGCCAGAAGGGACCATCATGATCAGCATCCTGGAGGCCACAGAATCTTACCCACTCACTCCTATAATAGACCTCTAACCTCTGACAGAGGTAATGAAGTCCTCAAATCATGGTTTAAAGACTTCAAGTTGTAGAGAATCCACCATTTACACTAGTTCAAACCTGCAAGTGACCCATGACCCACGTTGCAGGGGAAGGCAAAAACCCCTCAGGCTCTCTACCAATCTGACTTCGGGAAAAATAGGGCGATCAGTTGGACTCTGAGCATTTCAGCAGGACCCAACAGGCAGACACCAGGGAAAATTTCTCTGTAGTAACTCACTAGCTGTAACTAGTGTCTCGTCATTAGCCATTGGGGATATTTGCTACTAGTAGTCACAGATTGCCTATAATGGCATGTATCCAGTTTCATCATACCTTCCCCTCCATAAACTTATCAAGCTCAGTCTTGAAGCCAGTTAGGTTTTTTGCCCCCACTGCTCCCCTCGGAAGGCTGTTCCAGGACTTCACATCTCTGATGATTAGAAATCATCATCTAATTTCAAGCTTAAACCTGTTGATGGCCAGTTTATATCCATTTCTTCCTATGTTAACACTGGTGCTTAACTTAAATAACTCCTCTCCCTCCCTGGTATTTATCCCTCTGATGTATTTATACAGAGCAATCATATCTTCCCTCAGCCTTCATTTGGTTAGGCTAAACAAGCCAAGCTCTTTGAATCTCCTCTTGTAAGATAGGTTTTCCATTCCTTTGATCATCCTAGTAGATCTTTTCTACACTGGCTCCAGTTTGAATTCATCTTTCTTAAAATGGGAGACCAGAATTGCATATATTATGCTAGATGAGGTCTCACCAGTACCTTGTATAATGGTACTAACACTTCTCTATCTCCACTGGAAATACCTTGCCTGATGCTTTCCCAGGATCGCAGTAACTTTTTTCACAACCATATCACATTGGCAGCTCGTAGTCATCCTGTGATCAACCAAGTTTTTCTCCTCCTCTGTTGTTTTCAACTAAGTCCCCAGCTTATAGCAAAACTTCTTGTTAGTCCCTAAATGCATGATCATGCACTTTGCACTATTAAATTTCATCCTATTTCTATTACTTCAGTTTTCAAGGTTATCCGGACCCTCTTTTATGATATTCCAGTCCTCCTAAGTATGGGCAATAACTCTCAACTTTGTGTCATTCGCACAAATCTGGATCAGCACAAAATTACCACACCCACCCCATGCCAGCTTAAGTACACAGAGCAGTGCACTAGGAGAAATGGAGCCACGACTCCGCCAATTCCTCACCCGTTCCCACCCACCTTCCTCAAGGGAGACTGAATGGGCGTCCAGCATCTGCTGACTCCTCAGCATTCAGGCCCAAGTTCCATGTCACTCACACGGGAGTATATGGGTAGTTCTCACTTTTCTGCATGGGCATGCACTACAAATCACATTCTAGTCCAATGTATTTAGGGCACATTAACAACCTGTGCAATAGATATGTATGTTACTGCATGATTGTTGAATCATTACAAATTGTGTAAATTATTTTTTGATATCCACTCAAGATTCAATAATGTTTACAGTTAGATATCTGGGATATTCCTAGATGTTCAGTCTCTCTTTAGATATTAGAAGACTGTTATTTGATAAATGAAAGGTAAATCATTAAGGCAAACCAACTTGCAGGTTACAAATCAAAATACTGTATAGAATAATTATCTGTTGCATAATATAGTTCAATCTTAATACACAATACTGAATGCTTTTAAGCATCAGAGAGTATTTAGCATATAATAAAAATCTCCAGGATCCAAATTAAATGCATAGTTAAAGTTTTAAAGATACCCACAACAATTACTCCAGATGGATTATTTCATTTTCTGAGCATTCATCTGCTAACAGAAATTAAGAGATTTTTTTATGCTCATTTTCCTCTCCGCAGAGAAGTGACACCAAAGAAATCCCTTTAACAAACCAATATGAAAATAGATTCTGAACATTCATCTATTAAAACTAGTGAGGGATTCTCAGAAGTTGTCAAGGAGGTTGGGATGATGTGATGTCACAGTGGTGAGAACACCACCTGTCAAACATCACAAAGAAAATTAAATTCCACCAGCTCCTCTACTGGACACTCTGAGTTTACATCTTCTAGCAAGTTTGCTTTTTCTCAGGCTTTAACCGACAAGCTATCGTTCTCGGTGCTGCATCGCTAAGCAATGATTCTGAGAGCTCATCGGAGTTGGCCTTCCAACCTACCTCTTGCAACACAGAAGCAGTGGGATGGTGTTATTTCTGCCTCTAGAGATGCTGATAAATCTTTTACTATTTGAAAATAGAATTGAATAACTTGTGTTTACTTCCAAATCATTTCTGATCAGATGTTACCATGAGGTCTTCTATCTCAGTCTAGAAAAGTCTGCTCAGGCCCATGTGCCCTTTTTACAACACACATGATTTAGAATGGAGCTCTAAGCACTGGATAGTGTAACGTATTCAATACTAATTCAATGTATCTCTGTCATAAAAAGGTTGCCTTCAATAATTACTACTGACCAGATGCTGCTCAGAATCATGCAGTGCCAAGATAATGATTGCTAGGGCTTCCTCAACACTGGCCACCCATTTCGATGGCTCAGAATATGTTTTGTGCCCTATTGATGGAGACTATGAATACCCCAGAGAGATGGGCCAATGGTAAACTGGAAATGATTAAAATGAAAGGTGTGAAGACAGTTTTGTAACCTTTTATTTTTCAGTGGTGAATAGCATCAGATTGACAGTCCTAGAAACACAACTCTCTTGTTATCCCTTTAAAAGGAACAACATAGGCAGTACAAAGTGACTCACCTGACCAGCAAAGACAATCAGGAAGATTAAGAGCAGTTAAGTGATTCTGCCAAGGTCACACAGAAAGACAGAGATGGAGCTGAGAACAGAACCCAGAACTCTAGACGGCCAGTCCTGTGCTCTAAGCAATAATTATGCTCTGTCTCTGACAGAAGCATTTATTCTCCATGTACGTTCAATCTCTGGCCTCTCCGATTATGTTGCCTAAACAGATGCCAGTTTGTGGTAATTGTAAGGAGTTTTTCCGTGATATATTTAGCCTCTTGCCCACTAGAAAATGGACCGGAAATAATCACATAAATTACATAGGCCACTCAACAGCAATCAGATAATAATATCATTATTACTAATGAGCTGAGCTGTATTTAACTCAGTGACTTTGTGTTACCATAATTTAACATACTATTAACTTCCATTTAAACAGGAGTTACTGAAGCTGTAGCTCCAGTGCTGGATGTACATTACACCCCAATGCACTACACAGCTCTGTGCTTGGCAGACCACTGGTTAGACAGGTTCCACAGCACTTCCCACTAGCCCAACATGAAGGTGAAACGTTCAAGACCAACTAAGCAGGACCAAAGGTGGGGAAGGTGTCACCAATGATCCTCAATCAGAGCTTACAGAATTCTCCTAGGAAAAGTACAACTAAAAATAGTGCATAGTCATAAAGAGACCTGAGAAATGAAAACAAAGTTTTGGTTTGTTCTCAGTGTCAAAGACAGAGACTGGAGAAACCAAAAGACAACAAAAAGTAGCAGTGAGAAGAGAATTGTCAACAATGTCCATGATCCTTTATTTTGTATGCCTCTAGCAGAGCAAGTTTAGATAATACTTGCAAATATGTAGTTCCAGGGCTCTCAGGTCAGGAGGATTGTAAAAGATCACACTGGCATTTTGAGGTTAATCAAAACTTGCAGGCCTTTTACTTAGACCTTGGCTCCTTTAAGACCAAGGAGTCTGAGAGCTGGAGTACTCAGAAGGGTTGTGTATCTGGAAGTGGGGCCTCCTGGGAGAAGGGGATTGGGTTATAAATGAGACATCCTTTTGGTCAATAAGAGGAGGTTAGGGATTGAGATCTGGAGTGAGCCTTTCCACATGGACTCAGAGGAGAGGTTTGGAGCAGAATCTGCAAAGGGATCTGTGGCTAGAAGCTGTTAAAGAGAAGAGAGGGGCCTTGGACAACACATTTCTGGTGGCAGCTAAAGGCTGGGGAACTGTTAAGAGATCCCAGGATGGGGCTTCTGCAGAGGGTAGGAGGAAGTCACCCTTCACCTCTGTTTCAAAATGGCTAACCCTGGGTGAAAGGCTATCTGATTTAGCTGGACTCTTATTTTGCCCTAGAAGGGGAGGACTCTTATTGGTTTAGCTGGAGTGCTAAACTCCAACTCAATTCTATCACTAGAAGGAAATGCCAATGGAAAACTGAAATACAGATGCAGTGTGTGCTGGAATGGGGATATAGATACCCTGTCACAAGGCCTTACTACATCAGGAACAGTCTCTTCTGCTAATGTGAAGCTTACTAATCCTGCACAAGTGCTGTGGCAAACGGAGCATCACTTGTTCAGACTGACTGAGAACTCTTCAGCAATAACTTGAGTCAACTGTGATTTGGGGATGTACACCATATATCTTGACATTTGCACATTCTCCCTCCTCTTGTTTGAGAAGAAACTGCAATCCATGAATCCTCTAACTCCCTCCAAAGGTATGTGCGCCACCTCAGGGCATAAAACATATACCTTTGGCATGCAGAAACTTTGCCCTTGACCCACACTTAAGTCCTACCTTTTGGATGGCTCTATCGTCAGCACATACCAATGGTCCAGGACGGTGCATACACATGCATCTTCAGGAACACTGACCTGTATGGAAAGCTCCAAGCAGGGACTTTCTTTCCAGAACAGATGATTCCAGTGCAGGGGATGTTGAAATGCCCATAGTGATCCTGGGAGACCCAGTGTACCTCTTATTCCCAATGGCTCACGTAGCCTTACATGGGAAACCTGGACAGCAGCAAGGAGCACTTTAACAATAAGATGAGCAGGTGAAGAATGACCGTAGAATGTGCCTTTGGCAGATTAAAAGTGCACGGGTGCTGCCTTTATGGTAGGTTAGACCTAAATGAGAAAAATATTCCTATGGTCATAGCAGCCTGCTGCACGCTCCATAATATTTACGAAGCTAAGGGTGAAAAGTTTCCCCCGGGGTGGAGCGCAGAGGCAGATTGCCTGGTGACTTATTTTGAGAAGCCAGAAACCAGGGCTCTTAGAAGGGCATAACAGGGGACTATTTGAATCAGGAAGGCTTTGAGGCAACATTCTGACAATGAGCACCAGTAACGTGTCTTTCTATACAGCACTCTGCCATGCTTTGTTAACTTGCCACCTTGTATGAAAATTGTGATGATTCCTGACTGGGATTTGTAGTCAGGAAATGATCCAATTGCCACTATGTATTACTACCAGCAGTAACCACCATGTATAGGAGACAGACAAAGATTGGTTCTCTCTCAGAGAGCTTGTTTTTATTAAATACCAATTAACAGCACACACAAAAGGCTTGGTGGGAAGGATAATAAGAATACAGGGCAGCGTAGGCTCTTCCAACTATCATTTTGGAAGCTGTGTGAAGGGGTGGAGCGAATAGGGTACTCAGACATTTTAGGAAGTTGCAAGGAATGTGTGGGAGGAATTTGGGGAGGGCCTGGAAAGCAGTTCTGTATCAACTGCAGGGGGAACGAGCATGCATGGGTTCTGCCTGGAGCATGATTAGGGACTTCCAACCTCTCTGTTTGCTCCTCCATCCCTTTTATCATCCACACCTGGCCCTGCTCCTCACTCTCATTTCTGTTCTATTTCAGATTTTTCCTTCAGTGTCTTTCTCCGCTCCCTGCATTCTCTTTTTTCAGCTTTTGAGGATTGCTGCACCTCTCAGAACATGTCCTCCTTGCTCACTTCCTTGTCTGGTGGAGGCGTTCTGCTGGTGTGTAGGGGGTTCCCCTGAAGGCCACATCTGTAGAAGCACAACAATTAAACAGAATCATGATTGTTAGTTCACACACAGCACTGAATCATTATACCAAATACACCACTTTTTTTTTTCATATGAATAACTTTCTCACTGTCCCTTGGCAAGCACACATCTGAGCAAACATTGTCAAGATGGTGCAAAGGGTCTAGGTGGTTTCTTAAGGGGAATCACTGCAGGCATCTAGCAACAATATTATAAATTCTGCCACCATTTTCCACAGGCGGGGGTCATTGAAGCCAATATCTCAATCCTGAGGGTAAGCAAGGATGCAAGGGTGCATCTCCCTGCATTCATGCGGCTTCTGACCTGGTTTCTATGCTGCTCACCTGTTCCCTGCAAAAGTGATTGCCGATTGGCATAGGAAAGTTTCCTACCATGGAGGAAAAAACAAAGCAGCTCTGTCAAGGAACCTTCGGCAGGGGATGGTGAGTACCTCCAGGAAAGCTTCCTAGAGACCTCTTTGGAGGATTCCCTTGAAATCCCGATGTGCATTAACACACTCTTCCACTGCATTACTTAGCTGCACAAGGGAATGTGGAGCACATGCAAACACAGGTAGTCTTGTACACTTCTTCCTTCACCCACTTCTAGAATATAAAGAGCAAAGGACAGCTCATATAACAGAGCAGTATCAACTCTAAAAGATCACTTACCAGGGCTCTCCTCTCCTGCATACCAGATGGACTGCTGGGACTGGCTAGACCGCTCCGGAATCAAAAAGAGGTCCTGATTCACTGCAACACCAGACGAACCTGCTATGTGCTCCACATCATCTTCAAACTTGACCCACTAGTCCACAACTTCGTCCTTGGGGTTGAGTCCACTGTCCTCAACCCCATCAAAATATCCATGAGGCTCTTGGCGGTGGAGATGGGGTTGTTACCAAGGATGGTGTCCAGCTCCTTATAAAAGTGGCAGGTCTTTGGCACAGCACCAGAGCAAAGATTTTGTCCCTTGCCTTCTGGTACACTTGCCTCAGCTCCTTTATCTTCACATGTTACTGATGCATGACCTGTTTGTAGCCCTTTTCCAACAAGCCACAAGAAGTCTGACGTAGATCTCAAAGTTCCTATAGCTGGAGTGGAACTGGGACTGCGCAGCCTCCTCTCCCCACAGTGCCAGCAAATCCAACATCTCAGGCGTGCTCCAAGCCGTAGAGAGTTTGCTGTGTGGAGCTGCCGGTCAGCTGGGAAGATACGATGTGAGCGTTCCACACAGAGCAAACAAGAAGTGGAATTTCAAAAATTCCTAGGCCTTTAAAGGGGGAAGGGTGAATGTCTGTGTACATAGGTGCAGAACAGCAGAGTTTGAACTGCTGACTACAGCAGTCAGGATGCACATTGTGGGACATTTACAATGACATAACCAAGAGCGGGGTCTACACTCACACTTTGTCGATATAAATTTGGCACAAAAAGCTCTACGCATCTTGTCAAAGTGGTTTTATTTTGTCGGCACAAGGAGCATTGCAGTGTGTAAATCTTTTGTCGAGGAACCCTGAGTTTTGTCTACAAAATTGTGTAATGTAGACAAGGCCTAAGAGACAGCTAAATATTTCTAGGCACAGACAATACAATTACTACCTAGCAAGCTGAGTTAAAATAATCCTTAAGAGCACAGGCTGGTTACGCCAAATGGCATTTTCCTGTCTAAAAATTCTCTATACCTGCCAGTTTAGTTGTGAATCTTTTTCATGTATTTCAGATAAATAACAATCAACCCTGCCTGTCTAATAAAATGATAAAAATATAATACAAATACACTATACAGAATAATTGCACGTTAGACAAATTAGTCCTTTAACAGAAGTATGACCTTGGTTGTTCTCTTCATGCTTGGTCTGTTACAGTGCAAATGGCTTTAGAAGGTATTTTTTCTAATTACTGCACAGTTCATAGAAATTACTTAAAAGACATCATGCATTCTGCATTAAAACAGAACATTTTCATTCAGAGAAACAGCTAAATGAAGCACTCTGAAGTGGTTTATTTCTATTATCTTTCAGCAGGTGAGTTTAAAAGGAACATTCATTTTCTATAAAACACTATTCTTCAAGAATGAGAGTCAGAATTACTTAAAGTGATTTACTTTAACACCTCCGGATACAGTTTAAAAATACCCTGCTCTTGCTGCTTACTGTTTAGAGTAATGATGTCATTCTCCTCCTTCCTTTTTCCATTTGGATTTTCACAATGGAAATCTGTCAGAATCTCCTTTAATTTTTTAAAAATTTGTTTTGCCTAAATTCAGACTGGAAAACAAACTATTCTCTTTGAAGCTGAATACCTACCATATGAGATCTGATTGGTAGAGACCCATAATCATGAACAGTATGCACATTTTGTGGGTTTAGTGACTTTTCACATATTTTGTTGGATTCCCTAAAATCCAGGGGAGTTTTGTTTTTCCAAAGTGAAATTTCCATCTACTAGAACTTTGGCTGCGAAAACATTCTCTGCTCTGTAAATCAGTGCCAGGATGGCTTGTAAATCTTCAGCTAGGACCCTCTCAGATTCCAAAAATACCTCTATCAGAAATGCAAACAGCTTCCAGTCCTCCCTGGGAAGAATCAATGAGAGGCAGGCAAGCCTCTCCTTGACAGCTCTCATTGAGGAGGTATGAAGCTGGTAAATATCTAAACTGTGTGTAGAAAGAGTAGACCTAAGCAGGAAAACTACTGCTCGAATGTGGCATGCTCATGTAAACTGGGGTGGAAAGCTGTACTGTGCAACTACCATACATTAGAGAAAAATAAGAGCAGGCTAAATGTGTCCCCATATTCCCAAGTAACTCTGGCTTTTAAATTGTAAATATTATGGAAATGCCCTGATCCAAAACTCTGCATCAGAACCACCCCCCTGCACCAAATTGTGACAGCTGGATTCAGATCCAGAGTCCAGATCCTTGGTTTTGGCGGAGGAGCACACAGTACAATTTGGGAGTGGGTGAAAAGGGGGCTTTATATCCTCCTTGTGCTCCCTCTTCCTGCATTGCTTTAATTTGTGCCAGCTGTCAGCAACCCCAAGGGACCAATATGGCCACTGAGGACTGCCAGAAGGCAGGGAAGCCCATCATGTATGTCCTTTTCATTGAACATGCCCCTGTGCTAGCTGCTGGAAGAGGTGGTAGTTCAGGAGTCTCCAAGCCACGAGAAGATCCCTTACACTGAAGTGATCTTCCCAGGGTCAACTACATATGCTTAGGTCTAGCATTCTCCAATAATGTCATGTGCAGTGGTCAAACCGCAGAGGAAAATCTGGGCCTCAGATTTTATTTTGCCTGCTCCAATCTCTCTAGTGGGTCTGAATATCGTGAGACTTTGGGGAAGTTCGCATCTGGATTTACACCCTAACACTGCAGCATGGGCCAATCTTGAATATAATCCCAATGTGATTTACAAGTTTATCTCAGCTAAATCCCAGTTTTAGGTACACACATCTGGTGTTTCATTCTCTGTGCTAGTCTAGTAGATGTTCAACAGTTTGTGAATTGTATTTGCCCCCCAGTGAATAAAAATAATGAAAGCAATTAGTTCCTAATGTTTGGAAATACATACTCCTCCTTTATGGGGAATCTAAACATTTTACATAACTATGTGACATTACGCTGTCACAATGTGCTACAGTTGCAGCATTCCATATTAAGCATAATGTACACAACTATGTCGGTGTGGGTGGACAATATAATCAGGCCATCCTCAAAGGTACCTAAATTTGTGAGCAGCCTACACGTCATACCCATACAATGGGACTTAAGAGGGATGATCGTGATAAGAACCTGTCTACTAAAAAGAACCCAATAAGGGGTCCTAATTTTAATTTTTGACTTACATATTTTTTATGTATCTATGACCTGTTTTTCTACACAGACTCAACTTGTGTGTATCCTGCATGCCCCTCTGATTTTTTAATGTTAAATATGGCATAGTGGTGAGTGCAGATATTTTGGCTGTCATACAGAAAAATCAGGAGATTCCTGTATGGTTTTAGGATCTGATTTTTTTATCACTTTACATGGAACAAGATTAATTTATGCTGATTGGATTTTGTGCTGAGATCCAGCAAATCCCCTCTCAAAAATTCATATTTTATTTAAATTGGTGGAGAGAAATAGACAGCGATTCAAAATATGGATGCTGTAAGGCTATGAAAGAAGGAAAATGTCCTATTGTCTAACAGCTAAATAAGAGAATGTGGAGGAAAAAAAAACACTCCAGACACAGATCTTTGCCCTTTATCATCCCCCCCTTTCCCAAGCTGAAGAAAAAGAGAGTGTTGCTTGCTTATACTAACGGTATATTTGACCCAGAGGGTCCAATTCCCAATATCTTGGGGATGCAAGTCAATGGGGTCATCTCAGAGCAGAATTTGGTCCATAAATAAAATTTGACTCTTAATTGCCTAATCTGGGATACTAAGAACCATAGCACTAATAACTTTGAAGTAGTGTAACATAAAGAAAGCTAATAAGTTACCGTTCTGTCAAATGATCTGTGTTATCACTTCTACCATCTACATCCGGACTGCACAACTCAAAGCGGCGAGGGCCATATTACTCCAAAGAAATCAACTGAGGGCTGAACCCCTCCGCCCCCCCCCTCCAGTGCTGCCAAGCCCCCCCCAAACACAACACTCCCCCAGCACAGCACAGCCCCCCTGAAATACTCCCCCTGCAGCGCCGCCCGCCCCGCGGAAGCAAACCCTCCTTCCCCAGCGCTGCCCCACGAAAACAGCGGTATTGAACCTTGGTAATATGTTATAGCGGGCCCCTAAGGTAGTATAATTAAGGTAAAAGAAAAATGTCTTTTTGCTAGAAGTAAAATAAGATCTTCCCCCCACTTTGTAATCAATCGCCCTGTTGAATGAATGAGGTGTGAATGAGGAAGGCGTGGAAGGCAGCACCTCCAGCCAGCTGCAACCCTTGGAGAGGGGATGGGAACCAGACCAGATCAGTAGAACAGGTCAGCCACTGATTCCTCGCTCACCCCTCACCACCCCAGCTCGCCTACTCAGCTCTTGCCATTGCCCGCCCGCCCGCCTCTTCAGCCCCTCTCCCCCGCCGCCAGCTCACCTGCCCCCCCCATTGCCCGCCCGCTCGCCTCCCCACCCCGCGCCACTGCCAACCCGCCTCTTCAGCCCCCCCTCCCTCACCCGCCGCTTGACTACTCACCCCCCATGGGCCGCACAGAGAGCTCACACGGACTGCATGTGGCCCCCGGGCCGCATGTTGTGCAGGCCTGATCTACACGCTCAATAGTTTGTGGTTTGTACTTGTTAACCAGTGAATTAAAAATAATTGAAGAAATGAGTTACTAATATCTGGATTTACAATCTCCTCCTGTATAGGGAATCTAAACATTTCCTATAACTATCTGCCAAAAGATCTGTGTTACACTGCTCTACAGCCAACATGCTTCTGAAATAAATGTAGTCCAACTTTACTAATTCTGGGTCACTGAGAACGAAAATGATGCTTAAAATTGTTGATTGGCTCTAGTTTTCAAGATATGCTATTGGGTCAGTATATACGACCCTTGACTTGGGAATGGCGGAGGATAAGTGAGTATAAAGGGAAGGGATCTGAATTTAAACCAGAAATGACTGAAATACATCTTTGACTGGATCTATGAATAAATCTATGACTGGGTTTGGACAGTACTTGCTTTTTAGGCAAAACAATGAATGATGCACTCTGAAGCTGGTATTGCGTCATACATGATATAAATTGCATCATGTTATTCCTAGAAGTTATGGATGATGCAATCATAACGAAGCTTACATCACTCTGCTGAACAAATTGCCCTATATCAGCTCTAGAAATCATACAGTGTCGTGCTCTCTTATTCGCCAGTGTTTGATTTTGCAAAGGAACACATTTCTGTTTAGCCAAAGTGAGCAGAGATGCCTCGTACTTGTGTGAACAGTGCAGATAACTTCTGCTATGTTTGTGGTGAAGTGACTTTTGCCTCACAAAACGCAGTATAACCACTATGGTTAAGAAAGCCTATCACCTTTATTTTGGCTACAAAATTGGAGATCAGGACAAGAGGTGGGCCCCACACATATGCTGCAACACTTGTGCAGCAAATCTTGGCCAGTGGTTGAACAGGAAAAGGAAATCTATGCCTTTTGCAGTGCCAATGATTTGGAGAGAGCCAACAGATCATACCAGCAATTGTTACTTCTGCATGGTGCCTGCAGTTGGGAAAGGTGTGTCAAAGAAGAAAAAGTGGACTGTGCACTATCCAAACATTCCATCAGCTATACGCCCAGTACCCCACGGTGTCGGTTCCTGATGCACCAGAATCATTCTCACTTGAGTCAGACGAGGAAGAGGAAGAGGATGAAACTTCTAGTCCTCAACCATCAATGTCACAGGACCCACATTTTCTCCCATCCTCCTCCTCTGAACCACACCTCATAACACAAGGTGAACTGAATGACCTTGTCAGGGATTTGGAACTACCCAAGAGTAAGGCAGAGCTGTTGGGCTCCAGACTCCAGCAGTGGAATCTCCTGGCAGGCTATCAGGGCAAATGGAGCCCATCAATGCTTGCAGACTGTTGCTGGACAGTGACAAGAGATGCTCCATTTAATGAATATAAGAGACAAGCCAAGAAGCGCCAAGTAGACACTGAATAGGACTAAATTATGTACATAATAGTTTTTTGCCTTTTGTTTCATAATAACTTTTATTTATAGAACCCTTTTGCTGATTTTTAAAGTGTTACATAAACAGGACAGGTGAAATATTATCAGGTAAAGCAATTATAAACACACGAAAAGACCTAGGTTTACAATTTATGATTAACACTCTACTATCGACACAATATACATAGACATAAAATGTAAAAACTTAAATATCTTAGAAACAGTAGCCAATCAGTTGTTTTAATTGTCACATTTGAATTCAGCACATCAAAATACATAATAAATATCACATTTTATCTCTGAAGCAGACAACTTCTCAAAAATTGTAGACCAGTGTTATCAGTCCTACCAGTCATATCTGACAGGTATATGGGTGATCACAAGATAACAGGCCTCAATTCTGCAACCCCTGATATATCTCCTTAAGTTTAACCATGAGTCATTCTAATGAAGTCAATGGGATTGCTCAGGTCAGTAAAATTAAGCACGTATGTAAGCATTAGCAGCAATGGAGCCATAGTTTGCTACCTTAAATTGTCTTTTGGCAGCCCACTGGATTACTGTGTCCACATTTCTGTAGGGCACTGATCTATACAATAGTAAAAATCAACACAGCTTCATAACTTGATATCTTTTTCTACAGATGTTCATTATCTGTGTTTCAATATGTTTTTATCCACTATTAACACATGCTGCGGAGGACTAAGTTAATTAGTAGACTTTACACTTATCTATAATCTTCTGAAAACCTGAAAGGTTTCCTATATAAGTAGTACAGGGTACATTTCTTTTGTAAAATATGTAACACAGCCTTAAGAAATATTTACTAGGCAATAATGATAAAAAAAATCTATTCACAAGTATCTCAATGAGAAAAAAAATGACTGCAGATAATACCTTTAAGAACCTCTTTTTTCCTCCTCCCTCCCCACCTCCAATGGCTGAAAAGCCAATAAAAGAATTCTCCACCTCCCACACAGTTCAGTACTGGATCTGTGTGCATTATCCCAATCATACTTTGGGACTTAGGAGTGGGGAAAGGAATTAGTTAAAGTACTAAAGAATCTTAATTTCAAACATAATTATATACCTTTTAAACGGTTTTTCTTACTGACATGATACAGGCTGAGAATTAAACATTTCTCAATAATTTCAACTCAGCCTGGAAAGAAGACACATTTAAAGAGATGTCTCTGGCACACTGGCATTCAGCTAATCAGACTTCACACACATCGGTCAATATTACAGAACAACTGAGATCTATCACTGACAACGATATTGCAGATCAAGCATGGACTGAAGACTCCTTTCCAGGATTAGAAATACTGTGCACAATTTATGTTACATATGCGGTAATCATTTCAGTGGGTCTCCTCGGAAATGCTATACTCATCAAAGTCTTTTTCAAGATTAAATCAATGCAGACGGTTCCAAACATTTTCATAACCAGCTTGGCTTTTGGAGACCTGCTTCTTTTGTTAACCTGTGTGCCAGTAGATGCAACACGCTACATTGTAGATACCTGGCTCTTTGGAAGAATTGGCTGCAAGCTGTTATCTTTTATCCAGCTAACTTCAGTTGGAGTATCAGTGTTCACTTTAACTGTTCTCAGTGCTGACAGGTAGGTCTGCAGCAATTTGGTTTGTCAGGAAGTACTTGTGCATTAAGATAGAAATGAATAAAAGGGAAGAAGCCATCACTTTGCATTAATCTGTAATACTTAGTCCTTGGATAGATAAATATGATGTTAAATGTTCCCATTAAAAGCTAGATGATTTTTTTCCAATGATCATTAAAAATCAACTCCAATTTGTTTAAGAGATCAATATTCTCTGAAAGTGTTAATGAAGTGAATTTAAAAATAATTTAAAAAATAATCTGACCTTTTATTAGTTTGAAGTGATATAAGAAAGGCATTTTTCCCTCTACTGAATCATGAAAGATAAAAGGCTCACAGCAGGGAAAATATAGTTTGTATATTGGTGCTACCTAGTGGTGTACAGAAGAAGTCAATGAGGATGAACAACACATCCTCATGTGAAAAGGACTAAGGACAATGGGACTCCTTCCATTAACTTCAGATCAGGCCTTAAAACTCTGACTAAACTGACTGCCACTGAGGGGTAAAATATAATCAAAACCGTTAATTCAAATTACTTTTAAGACTCTCTTTACAATTTGAAGGCTATTGCAATACAATAATAATTTTAAGCATGGCAATTGCTCACTATGATTGAGATGCAATGTAGCACTATTTCAATATTTTAATTGCTATTGTACTTCTAGTTACTGTAGCTTTTCCAGTGACATTTTACTTCATAGGACCTCAAATTAAACTCAGACTAATCTGAATACTTTATTATTAGAGCACATAAGTGCTTCCATCTGACTGACTTCACAAGTGATTTGGAATAACCCTTTTCACCAAGAAGCATTTACAATGTGCTTTATTTATGACTGAATAACAACAAATAGAAGGCAGCAGTGTAATAAGCATGAATTATCAAAGACTACAAACAGTTAAAGTGAACTCTCAAGGTTAAAGGAAGGAAAAGGTTTTCAAATACCAGTAACTAGAAAAAGTAGTTAATAGCAAACTAGGTCAAGTATATAGAACGAGAAAAAAAAATAAATCCAAATCAGTATTAGGAAAATGGGCAACTGCTTCTGAATTCAATTCTTACTGGATGCCATCCTATAGTTGCCTGGAACAATATTTTAATCCGGTAACTATATGGTTAAAATTACTCTCAAAGTTCAGAACGTGTTAATTATAACACCATGAGCAACTGTATTCTGATTGGCTGAGGGCCTGGGGTCAGAAAAAGGTTATTACTAAAGTTCTAGTCTGCAGTAGTGTGTCTAATTTTGCCCAGAGGAGAAACAGAGGGCCAGATCCTCACTTGGTGTAAATTGGTACAACTCCACTGAAGGCTCTGCCTTCCCTCCATACTGATCTGTGCCACGTTTCACTGTATTCTCTTTCATGGCTGTCTCCTGCCCTCTTCCATGGATCTCCCCAAACTGCCTAACCCAGGGCTCATCCATTCTGAGAGCAGGGAGTGTGGTTTCATGCGCTTCCCAGTTCCCTATGCCCAGTCCTCCCTTTTGGTCCCTTGCCTTCCACATTCTCCTGTCCCCACACGTTTACCCAAGTCCACACATTCTCCCCCCACCCCCCACGGTCTGGCTAAGCCCACTTGTTGCAGCAGTACAGCCAGGAATCAACAACAAGTCAGTTTATAAGTGTTTATATATTATTTTAAACCTTGCTCTGTATACATGTGTAAACTGTCCTGTATGAGTGCGACCTGGGCTGTGATTGTTTTGCACAAGGAATTAGTGCAAAAGTTTTCTTTTGCCTGGTCCAAAAACAAGAACAAACCATCGGCAACCAAGGAATGGCTTGCAGCCATCAGGAAAACAAACATCCCTGAACTTATAAAGCCCCTTGCAAGCAGAATAGCCCATCTGGAGTAGCAAAATGGTCAGTTTCCAGTCCCCCCCTCCCCATTCCAAGTCTGGGAGCTTCCTGGTCCTTCTTCTAGGCTGAACTAGACTGGGAAGGAGCACTCCATCTTCCCTTCATGTGCCCTCCTCTGCCTTTTGTTGCTATGTCTACCTCCACAAAACTTTAATTCAACCCTTTCATGCTTACCTTTAATGTGGGGCATGTGCAACTCCACACCAGCTCTTTATATTACATATCTTTGTAAATTCCCCATTTACCTCCCCTTGTGCACATATAATACAGAATATACAACTCCACCTCTCTGCCCCACAAATATTAACTTACACATGAAACCCCACCAAACACTAGACGGCACCTCTCCTCTGAATGGTTTACAAAGCAAACTGAATTTGGAGTTTGCAGACCAGTCTATTTTGGACATATGATCATTCTGGGGGAGAAAAGTTTCAAGACAATCAAAGTCAATAGGATTTAAGTGCATGCTTAAAATTCATCCCTGAGCTTCTGCCCTCCTTATGGAGAGGCTAGCATCACTTCAAAATACAGAAGAACAAATGCATTATATATATATATCATTTTAAAAACTAAAATGGACCAAATTCATCCCTTTACATTCCCAAGACAATTATGTTAACCTTAGTGGAGATATATCAGGCATGAATTTGTCCCCACAAATTTAAATTATTGGTGCCACAAGACTAATGTTACTGCATTTTTTCTAACACTATGATGTTGGTGTTGTTTCTAGGTACAGAGCTATTGTTAAGCCCTTGGAACTGCAAACAACAGATGCAGTTCTGAAGACCTGCTGTAAAGCTGGCTGTGTTTGGATTGTCTCCATGATATTAGCAATCCCAGAAGCTGTATTTTCGGATTTATATTCATTCAGCAATCCTGAAAAAAATGTATCTTTTGAAGCATGTGCCCCTTATCCTGTATCTGAGAAGATTCTGCAAGAAGCTCATTCTCTGGTTTGCTTTTTGGTGTTCTATATTATACCGCTAATTGTCATTTCTGTCTATTATTTTCTTATTGCCAAAACATTGTACAAAAGCACATTCAACATGCCAGCTGAAGAACATGGCCATGCCCGTAAACAGGTAAGTAAGGATCACAATCTCAGGTGCCCAGCTTTTACAGATTTAAGCATGCTGATTGAAATCTTAATTTAATATGAGTGCAAACATTTTACATACACAGTAGAAAAGTAACAAGTCTATGTAAAGTGCAGCCTGTATACGCAAGCAGCACGTGCTTAAATCCTATTGATTTAATTTTGGGTATGTGCTTAAATGCTTTGCTGAATAGCAATGAATTATGCTTTATGAATCAGAACCACACTGAATTTAGTAGTTATGGCACCTTTCACTAAATTCTAAACACTGAGGGACAGAGCCTGCTCTAGAATGCATTAGCTAACGTGTTAACATCACGGTCCTTAAATCCTTGTCTAGATGAGGCCTCAGTGGGTTCTATCAGACCAAAGGGTGGGAGAGAGAATTTCATAATCAGATGCTCCCAAGTGAAAACACCCTATCCAAAGGCACAAAAATGTAAGGGTGAAAATGAAAATGCTTTAGTTTCTGCTTTGTTGCCATGTTGCCTTTCAATAATGATTGTATGTAGACTGATTTTTATTAAGGGTCTCAGAGCCCTCTAGGGAGTAGCATAATACATAAATATGTATTATTAATACTAGATATGCAATTATTTTTTCCTAGATTGAATCCCGCAAGAGAGTGGCAAAAACAGTGCTGGTGCTAGTTGGTTTGTTTGCCCTCTGCTGGCTGCCTAACCACATTCTCTATTTGTATCGATCTTTCACCTACCACTCTTCCGTAGATGCCTCTGCCTTTCATCTTATAGTCACTATTTTCTCCCGGGCTCTGGCCTTCAGCAATTCCTGTGTCAATCCTTTTGCTCTTTATTGGCTGAGTAAAAGTTTCCGCCAACATTTTAAAAAGCAAATCTTGTGTTGCAAGGTGAGGCTGCCCACACGGCCTCCCAGCAACACACCTACAAGAGCTTTGTCAGCCACAGGCAGCACAAATGGCTCAGAAATCAGTGTTACTTTGCTAACAGATTATAGTATCACAAAAGAAGAGGAGAGTGTTTAGTCCTTCGATAATGGAGATGTGCCAACATCATGCTTCCCCCAAGATTCCAGTGCACTGGGACCCTGCTAGGAGCCGCAAGTAAACAAAAGAATGCAGCCTTCATACAGTCTGTGAAAGCATCTTCAGCAGGACTTCTTAATATCTTCAATTATACAATGGAGAAATCACACCAGTGTGTGTGGGGAAAAGAAGAAACACAACTGATATAAGCTCAGTCAGAAGGACAGTGCCTATTCCCTGGGAATGTTATGCATCCTTTCCATATGCCTGAGGTTTCTGCACCAAGCTGACAAAGTTAAGCTCAGTTAAACACATTTAAACTCACTCGAGCTGCAGGAATATTTTTGTACTGGTTCTGTGTTCAAAAAATTAGAATTGTTGTTATACTCTTGGCCACAGAGTAGTGACAATGAGCGCTGCCTTTTGTTGAGCATTTACGTTGCCTTTGATGTTTTTAAAAACGGAAGCAGCTCTCCATAGAATGACAAACCACAGAGGTTTCTTATTTTGTCACTTTCCTTGCACCAAATATTGAACAATGGTCAAAACTCTGGCGTGAAAGTTTAGGGGGAGGTTGTTTAATTTCAGTTTATGAAAAAAAATAAACTACGCTGAAAGCGATAGCACAATGATGAGACAGTGCTAAGCCCTGGTCTACACTACAAACATATGTCAGTATAACAGCATTGCTCAGGGGGGTGGAAAATCCACATCTGGCACTCACATCTGTTCAATGGGGATAATCAAACTTACCCACCTTTGTTCAGTACTTTGAGCTCTATAGATCAAAAATTCCTATAAAAGTACTAAGTGTTATTATTTAGTATTTGATTTTTCCTCCCTTGATCAATATATCTATCCTATCAACTCAACAGTCAGTAAGAGCTAGAACAGGTGCTGGGAGTTAGTTTGCTCAAAGCAGTAGTTTTCAAACTTTTTTTCTGGAAACCCAGTTGAAGAAAATTGTTGATGCACATGACACAATAGAGCTGGGGATGAGGGGTCTGAGGTGTGGGAGGGGCTCAGGGCTTGGGCAGAGGATTGGGTGCAGGAGGGGGTTCAGGCTCTGGGGTGGGGGTGCAGGCTCTGGGGTAGGGCCAGGGATGAGGGATTTGGGGTGCAGGAAGGGGCTCCAGGTTCGGGGGGCTCAGGGCTGGGGCAGGGGATTGGGGCATAGGGTTGGGGGGCAGGCTTACCTCAGGCAGCTCCCAGTCAGTGACACAGCACGGGTGCTAAGGCAGGCTTCCTGTCTGTCCTGGCACCACAGACCGCGCTGCGTCCCGGAAGCAGCCAGCAGCAGGTCCGACTCCTAGGAGGAGGTGTGCAAAGAGCTCCATGCAGCTCTTGCCCACAGACACCACTACCCTCAGCTCCCATTGGCCGTGAACCAGCCAATGGGAGTGCAGAGCCAGTGCTTGGGGTGGGGGCAGCACACAGAGCCCTGTGGCCCTCCCCTACCCGCCACCCTGCCTAGGAGCCAGACCTGCTGCCGGCCGCGGTGCAGTCTGGTGTCAGAACAGTTAGGGACTAGCCTGCTTTAGCCGGGCAGCACCGCCGCTGGGACTTTCAACGGCCTGGTTGGCAGTGCTGACCAGAGCCACTGAGACCCAGTGCCTTCCAGTACTGGGTCACGACCTGGTTTGAAAACCACTGCTTTATAGTAAGTTTTAGATTTTTGTTTTCCAGGTTATTAGAATAAGTTTCTTTCATAATGGAAGGTCCCCTTGCTCTCAGGTCAATTGACCTTGATGAGAGACATACCTGCCAGACATGGCTGTAGACAAGAGTCTGTATAGCGCTGAAAAGCTCAAGATGACTATTGGCATGGGTCATCTTCCTGTCAGGGAATGCTGGGCGGCCAGTCTTCCTGCTCACAGAGTTACAAAAGTCCCAGAAGACAAACATTTTATGACACTTCTGAGACCTGAACTAGAATTTTACTTTACAGGAGATGAGTCAGGAAATCCCTATGGACCTTCCATTGGCCAAACTGAGGAAACAGAATTTCCATCTGAATAAGGAAACTGGGGAGGAACTTATAGAACAGAGACTATAGTGCAGGTGTTAGCATGACAAAATATGGTATGTAGGCAGGGTGGAGAAATCCTATATTTTATTTCCTAATCAGAAGGGATATTAACTATTGAAGATGCAACACATTTGAGCAGCAATTACTTGTACTGCCCTTAGCAACAGCAACCAGTGTGTAGAAAATTGGAACACTGGATGGATGGATGAAATGCTCCTGCATAATTTGGGGGTTTGACTGTATTGTGTAGACAGTGCATATATATCCTCTCTCTGCTTACCTTCCTGATACAGAATAGCAAAACCAAACTGTGCAAATACTAAAGTCATTCTAATGAACCCTTTTTGTCTGCCTTAAACTACCCATTTAAACCCATCAAACCTGGCCTTATGTCATTGTAATTCTGCATGCGTCATTCTGGAGGCTTCAAGCAGTAACTTTCATATGACTACTAAGAGCCTGATTCCCAACTCTGTTACACCATTACTGAAATCAATGGAAATATTCTAGCATAAAACTACAATTTTATGGAGAATAAGGCTCCGGAATCTTCTCTTACCCTCTGTGTCTTGATACAGCACATTCACTTGTGCAGAACCAGCTTCCTCTTAGCCTCCTGTGCATTCCTGGGGGAAAAGGCTCATGGTCAGGGCCTTCCTGAACCCCAGTGATCCTCACTTGCCAGGAAATTCTTGGATGTCAGAGAAGAACAGGACTCAGCTGGGCCGTAGCCAAGATAAGGGGAACGTAAAAGTGCCTTCAAGTCATGTTTTCCCTCCCTTGCTAGTCCTGCACCAAGCACAGCTTGGATGGAGTAAAGAATCAGGCCCCATGTACCTTGAACAACATTTAGATGCCCCCCTTCCCTTTGCCTCTAATAGGGCTATGGGATAGGCCTACAATTGATGAAAAACCCACACAAATATGAACAAACTTATCTTCATGGAGTTGAACATGGGGAACTTCAAACAAAAGAAAGCATTCTTTCCTCACCTAGAGTTTGCGTTTAAATTCCATACTTTCATACCCCCGTTTCTGAAGGGCCTCTGGAAAGTGAATCTGCCATGTGTTTCCAAACTTTGACACTTTCTCTGCTGAAGGCTAAACTTTAGAGTACATAATCTTTGGTTTCAGAGTAGCCGCCGTGTTAGTCTATATCCGCAAAAAGAACAGGAGTACTTGTGGCACCCTAGAGACTAACAAATTTATTTCAGCATAAGCTTTCGTGGGCTACATCTCACTTCTTCAGATGCAATCTTTGGGTTTTCCTCACAACAGCCCCTAGAAATGGCAGCTTCTAAGATTCATCGTTTTTCTTGCTTTGCATTAGTTACTTTTTGCCTTCTGTATCTATTGTTCTAAATGAGCTAATTTGTTGCTATTGCATGCTGTTATAAATGTATGTTTCTGCTGGACATTGCACATTGACAGTTAGGGATCAACTATATTGCAGGCAGGGGCGGCTCCAGGCACCAGCACGCCAAGTGCGTGCCTGGGGCGGCAAGCCATGGAGAGCGCTCTGCTGGTTGCAGTGAGGGCGGCAGGCAGGCTGCCTTCGGCGGCATGCCTGCGGAGGGTCCACTGGTCCCGTGGCTTCGGCGGACCTCCTGCAGGCTGCCGCCGAATTCGCGGGACCGGTGACCTCCCGCAGGCAAGCCGCCAAAGGCAGCCTGCCTGCCGTGCTTGGGGTGGCAAAATACCAAGAGCCACCCCTGATTGCAGGCCATGACAGGACCTAACTATTCCATCTGTCAGTGACTGGGATGTAGGCAGTTGTGCCTAGTGCTTGAAGCAGGAGTTATGCCTACTAGTTAGAGCAGGAGTCAATAGCCAGGGTCAGAAACAGAGGCTGAGGACAGATGCCAGAGCCAAAGGTCAAAGCCAAAGTCAGAAATTGGTGTCAAAGGTCAGAACCAAGTTACCTGGAGGCAAGGCAGGAGCAGGACTGCGTCTGAGGCATGTGTTATCATAGCAATGAGCAGCCACCAAACTGCTGAGCTTAAGAGCTGGTCTGTGGACTCTTCCCAACAAACAGGCCACGTAAGACAATCATGTGGTCTACTACGGGCCAGCTGCACTCATTAGGCTACCCAGAGACTGGCTCTGCTGCAGGCCCAGATTCTTGACACCATCATATAACACACTATATGGTTTTATCATTCTACCTTTTTTCAACAATAGTTATATTTGTACTCTCATGATACAATGTATCAGTGATGTATTGGTTAACATTTACTTTATCTGAACAATCTGAAGTTACTACTCCATCTATCCACCTAACAATCCATATGTAATTAATAATATCTCTCTAGACTACCAACATTAGATGTAGGGAAAAGGTGTTAAGGTTTCCTTCGCAATCTTTTCTTAATGTATCTTTCTAGAAAGCAGATTATCAGCGAAATTCAGCCCTGGGCAATGCAGATCTAAATCTACTCAAGTTAAGGATGTGATGCCCACTTACACTAGCACTGAATGTGATTTAGAAAAGAATTGTGACATGATGGAGTCTGGATTTGTAATGCAAATTCACATTGAGATAGAGAATATAATATGCAAAATATGTAAAAACAAAAAATAATTGAAAACTAGGGGCTCAATTTTGCAAAGCCTTACTTGCGTAAGTGCTACTCATGTAACATGAAGGCTTGCAGGATGGGCCCCTATATTATTTTATAAATGAGATATATGCCCAGGTTGCTTTCTTTTGCACGTAACATATAATTTCATCTAATGATGTTTTAATTTGCTTGTGCACATTTAATAGCCCTGTTAACTATAAAGGCCCCAATTCAGCATAGGACTTAGTGGGGTTTAAGAACATGCTTAGATGCTTTGCTAAATCAGGGCCAAAGTTTTTCTTCAGGCTGAAAAGTATTATTCAGCTGAACTTAAAAAGATTTCTATCCTCCAGTAAAATAATTCCAGTATCTCTTCACTTATCAAGGAGTTCCTTAATTAAATGACCCTTGGCTCCAAATCTTGGCTTTCAGTTTTGTGGAACTTGCTTGTAGTATTTGCACTATTAGTAATTTTATAAATATATTTAAAAAATATTATGTTTAAACCAAAAAGTTTTTTAAAATGACAATCATTACAATATGACTGCTTTTTAGGTGTTGTAAACATTACCTGCTTGAATGAGTAAAAGTGTAGACATTGTTAAAAGAACTTTTGCTAACATTAATATTATCAGTATTTCAATTTGTGCTTATCATCATGTAAGATACTGGCTTGGGACTGAAACTACCTTTCATTCAGAAAAGCAAACCAATTCATATCAAAGCATGCATATATTGTAAGAAGCTGAATCTCTGACAAATAGAAATGCTAAAGTTATTTCATAAAAATCACCAATTTTTAATTATTTTTCTCTTACGTTTCTGAGAAAAGCGTCTTATTTTACTGTAAGTAGATTAACATGGGCTGCCTGCTGACAGTAATGTATTTCTGCTAAGCATATTACAATTAAAGAATAAACTAAAGTTGCACACAGCTAAAGCATTTGTACTTTTCAATCACTGGTACTTATTAAAAAGAATACAAGCTCTATGCAGTGGATGATTCTTGGCTCTGCAGCAGATGCTCTATTCAGCAGAAAGGTAAGCTATTTCATGGAAGTCATTTTCTTTGTGAACATGGACAGTATCAGCCTGAATTTTTAACAAAATGGCCCTGATCCTGTCATTTTTATGCAGCTAAGACTGCCATTGAATGTAATTGGAATCTTATGTGCATAAGGACTACAAGATCAGCCCTAGGGTAAGGCACAACCCAGAGTACCTCTCTGCAAACTCAAGAGTGGCCATTTAGATTGGCCCAAAGGCATTTTCCCTTAAAATATATTCTTCTGAATTCTCTGTCTGATTACTAAACGGTGAAATCCTGAGGTCCCATTGAAGGAAATGACAAGTCACTTCACTGGAGCCAGAATTCACACTATATTTTTACTAACTGTCACATTCAGAGCACTAATAATCAACTCTGAAGAGCTGGGAACCCCTTTTATCAATGAATGGAGTCACAGCAAGCCATCAAACTATCACGGTGCTGTCATAAACAGATAGCTAAGGGTTAATGTCTCTTTCACCTGAAACACCTGACCAGAGAACCAATCAGGAAACCGGATTTTTTTCAAGTTTGGGTGGAGGGAATTGGGTGTCTGGGGTCTTTGTTTTTCTGTCTGCCTGCTTTTCTCTGAGCTTTGGAGAAGTAGTTCTGTTTTCTAATCTTCTGTTTCTAAGTGTAAGGACAAAGAGATCAGATAGTAAGTTATATGGTTTCTTTTCTTTGGTATTTGCATGAATATAAGTGCTGGAGTGCTTTGATTTGTATTCTTTTTGAATAAGGCTGTTTATTCAATATTCTTTTAAGAAATTGCCCTGTATTGTGTCATCTGAATACAGAGAGGCTATTTGTATTTTTTCTTTCTTTTTATATAAAGCTTTCTTTTAAGACCTGTTGGAGTTTTTCTTTACTTCAGGGAAATTGAGTCTGTACTCACCAGGGAATTGGTGGGAGGAAGAAATCAAGGGAGATCTGTGTGTGTTGAATTGGCTAGCCTGATTTTGCATTTCCTTGGGTGAAGAGGAAAGTGCTTTTGTTTCCAGGATTGGAAACAGAGAGGGCAAGTCCCTCTGTTTGGATTCACAGAGCTTGTGTCTGTGTATCTCTCCAGGAGCACCTGGAGAGGGGAAGGGAAAAAGGATTATTTCCCTTTGTTGTGAGACTCAAGGGGTTTGGGTCTTGGGGTCCCCAGGGAAGGTTTTTCAGGGGGACCAGAGTGCCCCAAAACACTCTAATTTTTTGGGTGGTGGCAGCAAGTACCAGGTCCAAGCTGGTAACTAAGCTTACTATCTGATCTCTTTGTCCTTACACTTAGAAACAGAAGATTAGAAAACAGAACTACTTCTCCAAAGCTCAGAGAAAAGCAGGCAGACAGAAAAACAAAGACCCCAGACACCCAATTCCCTCCACCCAAACTTGAAAAAAATCCGGTTTCCTGATTGGTTCTCTGGTCAGGTGTTTCAGGTGAAAGAGACATTAACCCTTAGCTATCTGTTTATGACAGGTGCAACATCCTAACATTCCTTTGTAGTATGATGCTGATTTGGGATGGCACAGCCCCATCACATATTGATGCAATGCCATGATGCAAACATTGTTGTAAGATACTGACTGTCTGAAATTCCCTTCAATAAAACATAAAAATTTCCTCTCTCTCTTCACTCCACCTTTGGCTGCTATCAGCTCACCAGGAGATCAAAATGCAAGAGTTAGCATATAAGGACATCTGATCTCTTCTAGAGATGATTAGGTAAATAAACTAATCAATGCATTATACTATATATTTCACATTTAACATACGTATGTGTGTGTATACTTGAATGTATGGTGTTTTGTAAAATTTTATCTGAATGAGTTTGGGCTGGCTGGAGTACTTACGAATTGTATAGGTCATTCAAAAAATCAAACCTTATATCACAATATATTCTCAGGCTATTGTTTAATATCACAGATTTTAAAGAGAAATTATTTTAGAGAGTTTTAAAAACAATTTATTGATACTATTTTAATATGTTTCTGCTTGTAAAATGAAACACCCTTAGTACAATAAATCCAACAGCAGTCTGTGAGAAGGAAAATTTATAACAGATTTCTGAAACCTCTAAAATAGCTTTTCTATATATAACAATGTAGCAATTTGCAATCTGCTATATCATGAGCTAGTAAAAAGTATTGTGTTCCACTGTAAATTATCCCTGACGATTCAAGATATTGGATTTTAAACCCATCATTGCTCCAAAACTTAATAGTGTGTGTCCTGTGTCTTGGGCCAGGACAGAGGAAATC
Organism: Gopherus evgoodei; assembly: GCF_007399415.2. Lineage (NCBI taxonomy): Eukaryota > Metazoa > Chordata > Testudines > Testudinidae > Gopherus > Gopherus evgoodei. The sequence goes on along the minus strand of NC_044330.1, from coordinate 103,437,442 downwards.
CATGTTTGGGGAAAGGGGGGAAATCAAAACCAAGCCACACATTTTTAAGTGGTATTTCTTTGAATTTGCTGTGCAGTTGGAAGTGTAAGAAGTAATCTCAGTAGAGACAGATTATTGGGCTGGTTACACTGTCAGCCAATTTATCACATGGTTCTGCAGTTTATCATCACTGGACATCATCACTACACATAGTGAGCCAGTGGATGTTTTACAGCCGTAACAGATATGATACGGATAATGTCTTGCATTCAATAAATAATCCAACTCCGTGGAAATTACTAATAAATTACAAATAGTTTCATTTTATTCAATTATTTTAGAATATATATGAGAACAGACAACTGCATGGAAATTAATCAGACAAAATACAAGAAGGAACCTCGCAATCTTCTGAAACAGCACGTGACAACTGAAAAACCAGTTGTGTTTTGGCTTTCATTTCCTTGAAAAGTATGCCACACATCATAAAATGTTGTAATCCTAACAGCAAAATACTGTAATACATATCATTTAGATGGTCAATGCTAGCCTATACTTATTTTGTTTAAACAGAACAGTCATGTCTGATTAAAAATGGGGACTAACATGGAAAACATGTTTCTTACTTATACCTCCTGTATGTTGGCTAAGTTGTTTGCAGGCTGCAGTTTCAGCAGAAAATATGCTGTTTGTTTTGTCCAATTAAAAACAGCCAGGAAACCTGTGCTGGACAGTCAGAAGGAGTGCAAGATAAACTAAAAAAGTAAATAAATAGACGTTTGTACCAAGTCATAGATGAAGAGGAATTTAAAACTTCACATTTAATGCTCTTAAAAAATGTACCGTTAGGTCTAGAGACTGAAGTCCTTTAATTATTCATTGACTGATTACATCACAGAGAGCAGGGCAAGCATTCCTCACACTGCCCGGCCAGCAGTCCTAAGCTTCAACCTGGAGGAACCATGTTTGTGTGCGAGAGGATAGTTTGTTTTCCACACTTATTTAATGCTCGGTCTCTATACTGAAATTGACAACAGTGGTGCTAATTAGTGTCAGATGTGGGGTGGTACTCTGATGTGGACATTTATCTAGTGTCAGTTCAGTTTCCAGTAAACAGGTCATCCAACAGGCACATGATGGTATCTTTTGGACATGTAGTGCCCGACTTTACGAAATGCTGAGTACCAGCAATGTATATTACTCAGTCCCTCTGAGAATCAGACTCAATGATCTGGGATGGTCTCCTGCTCTGCCCTGAGGTGGAAAAGCTCTATTCACCCATTACCACTCTCCAAGTCCTCCATAAATATGAGTTAAATACTTACTATATTTGCCAAAGATACAGATACAGGAAACTGTTACACACAGATCTGACAAAATAATCAAAGCAGTATAAAATGTAAGCTGTATTCTCTTTACAGCATTCAGAGACATTACTTAGTATTGATGTTGTTTCCCCTCTGCCTCCAAACAAACATCAGAATCAGTTTTTGTAAATGCTTACAATAATCTGATCTCAGTGACTCTACACTTTCACCAGTTTAATTGAAGTCATAATCTGGATCAGCAGATGTCAAATTCCCTTAACTGGATCATTATAGTTCTTCCCTCAACCCTCTAATTTAGGCTATGCTGAGCTTCCTGGATTAAAACAACACTCTATGGCAGAGGTTCCCAAACTTGTTCCGCCGTTTGTGCAGGGAAAGCCCCTGGCAGGCCAAGACGGTTTGTTTACCTGCCCCGTCCACAGGTTCGACCGATCGCGGCTCCCAGCGGCTGCAGTTCGCTGCTCCAGGCCAATGGGAGCTGCTGGAAGCGGCGTGGGCCGAGGGACTTACTGGCTGCCTCTTCCAGCAGCTCCCATTGGCCTGGTGCAGCGAACTGCGGCCAGTGGGAGCCGCGATTGGCCAAACCTGCGGAGGCTGCAGGTAAACAAACCGGCTCGGCCTACCAGGGGCTTTCCCTGTATAAGCAGTAGAACAAGTTTGGGAACCACAGCTCCATAGAAACTGCTTTTTTCCTGGCATACGTGTTGATGTTTTTATTCAAAGATATGAAAATAAAATTTAGGTTAATTAAAAAATTGATGTTAATCTTGGGAGCTTTGAAACAAAAGTAACTCAAATGCCTCTCAAGCTGTCTGTTTTTACAATCACTTACAAACTATCTTTGGATCACTATTATCATAGTTCTGCCAAAAGAAAATTCGTGAAAGATGGAAGATGATGTCACTAACTACACATTAGATGTTCTCTGTATACTAGCCAGAGATTACTTAAAGTCTATATTTATAGCAGTAGCATTCTTATATGACAGTCTGTTAACTGATCTCTGTCTCTCCTCAGAGCTTTACTTTGATTTTACTACCATTCAGTGTATATGACAGTAAAGATATATTTGTTCCTAGAATACTGATTTCCAAAAAGCTTCTAGACTGCATATCTTTCCCACTGTAGGGTAAAAAGTTTGTTTTGCAACTGCAGCAATCAAGAGTTGCCAATCTGTATGGATTTGTTCAACGAAGTTTTTATTTAGAAAAAGAGTTCAAATAAGTTGTATAAATACTTCAGTTTTGTAGTCTTAAGCCAAAATTCATATAACAAAAAAAGTCTACATAATATGCTTTCTATAATGCACATAAAAATAAAGTTTTCTATTCATATTCTTTTGCAAATAAACATACTTGCAACTCAAAAAGTCTGATCATCTTCTGAAAATCACTAGATGATTTGGTCATAGTTTAGGGCAACTGCATCTGTATTCCCCCTCCATGGTCCAGCAAGGACACCTACTTTTAGACTTCTGGCTCCCAGCTGTCACCTCTCTTGCGTGGAGAGGTATGTCTCTCTCCCTTCTGATTGGGGGCTGCACACTCCCAATAATAAATATGGAGGTATCGATTCCAGGAGAGGCAAAGCTGCTTTTGTAATAAGCCAGCCACTCCCAGTCCCTATTCAAGCCCAAATTAATGATGTTAAATTTGCAAATGAATTTTAGTTCTGCTGAATTGACACCTCCTCATCTGTTACTGGGAGTGGACTACATCCACCCTGATCGAATTGGCCGTCAGCACTGGTTCTCCACTTGTGAGGTAACTCCCTTCTCTTCATGTGTCATTATATAATGCCTGCATCTGTAACTTTCACTCCATGGATCTGAAGAAGTGAGGTTTTTTACCCAAGAAATCTTATGCCCAAATAAATCTGTTAGTCTTTAAGTTGCTACTGGACTCCTTGTTGTTTTTGTGGATACAGACTGACATGGCTACTCCCTGATACTTGATACCAGATACAATGAAGACCTAATCAGGATGCATTGCCATTTTCTGCATAAATGTGACAGCACACACAAAACACATTTCCATATTAAGAGTATAAATGAAGACTGGTAAAATGACACTGTCTTTCTTACCTTGGTGAGAAGTGAGAAGGCCTCTGCTATCTTTTGAAATGAACATCAGGCAGGTGTGAATGAGAGACATGTGAAGACTAGTCTTGATTTTGATGGGACTAGTTAGCATCCTTTGAGCTAAACCAGCTGCACAAGTCTATCGCCCAACAGCATATGCTTCTGTTGCATGATTGGAGAGATTCCTGCTGAGGAATCGCTAACGGGGCAGTGGGCACAGTGGACAAGATAAACGGTAGCATCATGGCACAACAGCAATGACAGCAGCACAATGGCATCTCAAGAACATCAAGGTATCACCACTAGGCATGCCTGAGGGGGGCATATGTGACAGCACAGCCAGGCCAAGATGATGGCCCACAAGGGATTAGGACATAAATTACAGCAATGGGGCCCGAGAGTGACAAAGGAAATGGACTGTGTTCAAAGGCCCTGCGGCAGGGCAGACTCTGGTGAGCTCACACCATGCAGAACAAGGACCAGAGGAGCAGGACCGGTGTGAGAGGAAGGGTTTTCCTGCCCTGAGCAGGTTCAAGGGCCCCTTTCCCAAAGCTGAATGGAGCAGGACACCCGGTCAGTGGTGCCCACGTCTTTTATTAAGGCAACCCACCAGCTGCACTTTGCCTTGTTTTGCACCCCCCCCCATTACCCATTTACACCCTCTGCTCTGCTCCCGCCCAAAAGGGAAGCCCTGGGGAGCAAAGGGGCTGGACAGCTCACCCCCCCCTTTGCCCCACAGCAGCAGCCTGTCCTGCAGGGCTGGGCCCAGCTCCCTGCTCTAGGCCTCGCTGCCCGGTGCAGGAGGTCACCTTGCTGCTGAGGTTTGGTTTGGTTTGGTTTGGTTTGGCCTGGCCACCCTCCCTCATGAGCCAAGCAGCACCACAAGCTGCACTGGGTCACGCCTGGGGTCGGTGGCTGGGAAAGGGGCCCTGCTGTGCGGTGCGCTCCCCCAGGAAACATGTGTTCGCCTAGGCCCTGAACTGGGTTTGGGACCAATCTAGGACCTTCCCAGGCCCCGCCCTTGAGGAAATAGGGCGCTAGGCCGCGCCCCAGGCGGGAAAAGAAGCCACGGCCTGCCTGCTCCCCGGAGGGGGCCATCGCTCTCCCCGTGCCTCTCATTGGCCCGCAGCTGACCACGTGCTGGCCCAGCCCGTTGGGCACGTCCATTCCATACCCACCTACACTCTCTCAGAATGGTTCCTCCCATCTCGTCTCTTCCGGGGTGGGGCAGGCAGGCGGCAGAGGTCACTTCCGCTCCTGCGCATTGAGACCCGGGCCGGGCGGTAAATAAACGGGGCTCGGCGGGTAGCGGCTGCCTCCCTGAGGGGAGGCAGGGGCTCGTTGCTCGCGAGGCTTCGGAGCTGCGGGTGGAGGCGTGTTCCGCGGCCCGCGTGCACGATGAGCGGCGGCGGCGGCTCGGACGGGAACGAGGAGTTCTACCAGCAGCTGCGGCTCCAGCAGCTGTACGAGGCCCGCCGCAGCGGCGAGGGCGAGCCCGACCCCTTCACCTACGTGGACCCGGCGGATGGGACGGCCTACGAGTGGGACCGAGAAAAGAAGGCCTGGTTCCCTAAGGTGCGGCGGGGCGCGAGGGTAGCGGCCGCTTCAGGTGCCCCTGCTTCCCTCTGTGTTCCTGAGCCTTTCCCGTTGGCTCATGCCGTTCAGGAGCGGGGCTCCAGGCCGAGCGCAGGGGCAGGCCTGTCACGGCGGAGGGGGCCGATGCCTTTGCAGCACGAGAAAGCATTGGCCGCCTTTAGCTGCTGTATCTCATCGCAGTCTTCCCTCGCCCCCAGCTGTCTCAGCATTACTCTGTCCCGGCTTTCTCTTTCCCGCGGTGCTGCCCCGTCTAACGTTACGGGTGCCTTGATATCTGGGTGATAACAATATGGGGGGAGGGGCGGCAAAAGGCTCTGATACTTCTTAGGGCTTCCTTGAAGTTTGCCTTTGCAGATGATTTTTGTTTCAGCATCAGTCTGCGGCAATGTTTTTACAAGTTTCAGAAATTTCTGGAATAATACATATTTATATATACTGTGGGATAAGCCTTCCTAAAGAGCTGTGGGAAGATAATATATGGAGATATACCTGTCTCATAGACCTGGAAGGGACCCTGAAAGGTCATTGTGTCCAGTCCACTGCCTTCACTCAAGGGACCAAGTACTGATTTTGCCCCAGATCCCTAAAACACTTAAGTGGCCCCCTTAAGGATTGAACTCATAACCCTGGGATTTGATAGCATTAAGAGCTAATTAAATACAGGAGTTGTTAATCCCTGTGCAACTCAGTTATGAGAATAGCTCAGGTGACTGGCTGAATTCACACTTGATCAGAATTTCTGCTGCTGTACAGATGCAGACATTAGGGATAGGGGATTGTATGGTGGGTCAGTAATTTGCAAGCAACTTCCCACCCTTTCATAGAGCACTGCATGTGGAGTTTTCTCCTTAGCCATGACGTAACCATAGGTCTGTGTCTGAAGTCTGGTATGCTTTCCCATTTTTTGTGTGTGGATCATACCTAATCATTTTAAGTTTTTTGATTTCTTAAGAGATAAGTATATCTTCCAGTATTCTTTTGCTCATGGTTTGTGCTTCCCCTAAATGAATCTGATGACTAGATGTGCATTGAAATAATGATCTCTTAATGTTCCACCAGAATAGGATTGAGGGCTATTGGTAAGCTACTGTGTGAGAGCAGCAAAGAATCCTGTGGCACCTTACAGACTAACAGATGTTTTGGAGTATGAGCTTTCGTGTTAGTCTATAAGGTGCCACAGGACTTTTCACTGCTTTTACAGATCCAGACTAACACGGCTACCCCTCTGATAATTGTGTGAGAATTTGCACTTGCCTGTGCTGGGCAGAGAGGATTTAGGTTTTTAATGTTTTGACTGGAACCTTTCACAGCTTGAAAATTCACTCTTGGAGTACAGTAGCTGCTATTATGTTCATGGCTGGTATTATAATGAAGTTGTCCGCTTAATATTCCAGAAGATCAGTCCTAGCAACAGTTGTTTTCCCTTTATCTTCCTGGTTTGGATAGATAAGCTGTGGATTCTAGGACAGCAGGAGCACAGCAGTCTCAGCTGGCCTTGGGTAAATGGAATATCAAATATATTAATATTCCACTGAGGTTTTTTATTAATAACCTCTTTAACAAAAATTGTTTTACACTAGCAACCAGTCCAGTTTCAAGAAATAAAACAAAGTTGGTAATGTATTCGGAAGTAATTTTAAGTTCATTTTGTTGGAACATTTTTCTTCCCACTCAAATCTAAAAATTATGCTGCTGCAGGACAGCTAGTTAGAGGTATTGATTCACTGATTTATTACGTTATTTGATAAACAAAAACTCTTAACTATTCACTGAAAAATTCAAAACAATTAAAAAAATTCTTTTAAGATAGAATTCAGCACCCATGAAAGTCATGAGCTGTTGAGATTGGCTGGAGCCAAATATAGTGCGGATTACCGTAATGTGAGAGGGGTACAAGTGGGTTTTTTACCCATGAAAGCATATTCCCAAATAAATCTGTTAGTCTTTATGAACGAGGAGCCTGGTGGCACCTTAATATAAGATTCTTCAAAGGTCAACGCATCCCTCCTAAATTAGGCCTGGGCCTTTTTAGATGGACAGACTTTCTATTGTGTAAGCAAACTCTTGCACTTGTGATATATTAGTGATTTCTAAACACTGGAATTTAGTGTTATATGGTTCTGCAGCAATTTGGCAAATTACTAAACTCCAGAAAACGTTATATTAAGATTAATTCTGTGTTGGAGAAAGATGACTGTCATTGACAATTCCTTACTGTGTTTTCCACTACATGCATCCGATGAAGTGGGCTGTAGCCCTTGAAAGCTTATGCTCAAATAAATTTGTTAGTCTCCGAGGTGCCACAAGTACTCCTGTTCTTTTTGTGGATAGACTAACACTGCTGCTACTCTGAAAATTGACAGTTCTGCATCTCTTTCTTTGCCATGGGCATATCCTTGTTAAGATAAGAGTTTTCCAAACAAAACCTTTATGTTGAGACCCAAATAATCTATATAAAAGTTCAGGTAGGCTGTAGTGATTTAATTAGTTACCAGTTATGCAAGCATGGAGTTATTCAGAATCCCTACGATCTCACTCTTGTATTTTTGAACACAGATGAAACTTCTAGCATATAGGTTAGTTCAGGAAAACCTAACCTTTTCTTACAAAGCTGAGTTCTCATCTTTGAAGAGGCTGTCTGAAAACTTAACCATATTGACAGTGGAAAAGTTGGTTTAAACAATGAGAGGTTGTAACCATTTTGTGACACTAAAATGTCAAACTAAACTTCAACTAGTATGTTTTCTTGTCCTGTTACAACTATACAGTACTGCAAATGGTTTGTAAAAACCTTGTACTAAAACTTATCTAGCAACAAATAAGATATTGTAAGTTTTGCATCTAATTTAATATAGTAAATTTTTGTGTGAAAGACAAATTTAGACACTGCTCATACACTCTACAGGGAAGTTTGGTTGGGAGGGAAACAGCTAACATTCAGGTAATAGTCTGAGCCAAAGATTATGATCTTTGACTTAATTGTGTATTAGTGCATATGGCCTATACTAAGATTTACACTATCTATTAACATCAATCAGTCTTGTTTGAAAATCTTTCTTCAAGAAGACAGAGGTCCACATTGTCAGTCAATTTAATAGTCAGTGTTTTGGTTCTTGGCTGCCTGTCAATGTCACTTCTCCTTGCTCGTGGTTGAGAGCAATTGAGTTCTGTTCTTAGTATTACATTATGGGTTTCTTTCTGCCTCAGACAAATCTAACTTGGTAAGTGAAAGTATTAAAAGTTTCCCCTTGAAAAAAGGGGCCACTAATGAAATGTGTTTAAGTTCTTCTGCAATATAGAAAAAAGTTATTGAATAGCGTGTGCAGACTTCTCAGTATGGCTTTACTAATATCTGGTATTTGTAAATTTTCAACTGCAGTGTCCATTTGAGCCTTTATATTTTCCTCTGTAGGTGAAGGCATCTGGATTACTGGTTTAGTAGTTATCTTCAGAAATTCCCCACCAGTAAAATTGTAATTGTGCCCTGGAGTTTATCTTTGAACTCTATTATAGATTAATATCTAACATTCCTTTTCTAGGTGACTGAAGACTTCCTGGCAACATATCATGCTAACTATGGCTTCGCTACAGATAGTTTAGACAGTTCCTCTGCTTCAAAGACTGAAAGTAAGCCAGCCGTGGATTCTAGGACAGCAGGAGCACAGCAGTCGACAAATAAAAAAGCACCTCAACAAACAGATTCTAAACAAAAAGGAGAAAAAAGAAAACTTGATGCAGGTAAGGGTCTTCATTTTGCATAAGCTGGAAAATGTACAATATTTAATGAGCAAATGTAATTGTGCATTAGTATTATGCACAGTAGAGATGCTCAGGCATCTGTTCTGAAAATTCTTGAAACACTTCTGAAATTGCATAGCACTTACTAGGTTCTAAAAACCTATATTTCTAATGTGAAATATAATCAAATTACTAATAGTGTTCTGAGCTCTCTTGGGTTAAGTGGAAGCTTCTTGGAAATTTAGTTAGTGAAACTGGTAAATGAGAGCTTAATGTTTAAAATCCTGTTCTGTTTCTAGGGGTTTAGCACAACTTTTACAATTATGATTCTGTTTTTAGGATGGTTTCATGTTGAAGATGACAAAAACACAAATGTGTATGTGACGGGTAAGTCATCACTTTTTTTTTTAAATGTAGTGCCAAAGGTGTGTTAAGCAATTTATATAAATATGTCTGCTCCAGAACACTTAATAGTGTGGATCTCATTTTAGGACATTGTCTCACTGATTGACTCCCTCTTCTCACCATCATAATTGCATGGCCTACTTATGCTCACATTTATGATTGTATAACATCCCTATGACAACTACAGCAGTTGCTGAGATGGAAAAGTAGTACTGGGAAAGTGTTGAATAAATTTACCTATTTAAATACAATGTAGCTGGCTGAAAGTGGGGGAGAGAGCCCAGTGTGGCCAGCCAGTACTCCAAGAACCACCAGCAAGTGCTCCATAGGTTGTGGTGGTACATGGACACAACTCAAGAATCATTGATCTAGACCAGTAGTTCTCAACCGGGGGTCCCTACAGGGCTGTGAGCAGGTTTCAGGATGTCTGCCAATTAGGGCCAGCATTAGACTCACTGGGATCCTCAGCAGAAAGCCGAAGTCCCACTGCATGGGGATGAAGCCCGGGGCCCTGACCCTGCCACCCGCCACCCGGGGATGAAGCCAGTCTGAGCAATGCAGCTTTGTGGGGGCCCCTGTGGCATAGGGCCCTAGGCAGTTGCCCTGCTTGCTGCTCTCTAAAACTGGCACAGCTGGGCTGTGGAGTTTTTATAGTATGTTGGGAGTGGGGGGGCCCAGAAAGAAAAAGGTTGAGAACCCCTGGTCTAGACTAGGGGCTTGTCTACATCAGAAAGTTGCAGCGCTGGTGAGGGAGTTACAGCGCTGCAACTTTGAAGGTGTACACATCTGCAGGGCATCACTAGCGCTGCAACTCCCTGTTTGCAGCGCTGGCCGTACTCCCGTTTTGTCTCGGGTGTAGAGGATCCAGCGCTGGTGATCCAGCGCTGGTAATCCAATGTAAACACTTACCAGCGCTTTTCTTGACCTCCGTGGAAGGAGGAAGCCTCTGATAATCAAGCTGATCTCCTTTCCCGGTTTGCTCTCTCGTTCCCGGAACCCCGAGCAAGCAGATAAGGAGAACCGCTTGCTCGGCGGTTCGGGGAACGAGAGAGCAAACCGGGAAAGGAGACCAGCTTTGCCGCGGTTTGCTCTCGCGTTCCTGGAGCCACCCTGCAAACCGCAGGGAAGGAGACCTGCTTGCTCGGGGTTCCGGGAACGAGAGAGCAAACCGCGGCGAAGCTGGTCTCCTTTCCCGGTTTGCTCTCTCGTTCCCCGAACCGCCGAGCAAGCGGTTCTCCTTACCTGCTTGCTCGGGGTTCCGGGAACGAGAGAGCAAACCGGGAAAGGAGACCAGCTTTGCCGCGGTTTGCTCTCTCGTTCCCGGAGCCACCCTGCAAACCGCAGGGAAGGAGAACCGCTTGCTCGGCGGTTCGGGGAACGAGAGAGCAAACCGGGAAAGGAGACCAGCTTCGCCGCGGTTTGCTCTCTCGTTCCCGGAACCCCGAGCAAGCAGGTCTCCTTCCCTGCGGTTTGCAGGGTGGCTCCGGGAACGCGAGAGCAAACCGCGGCGAAGCGGGTCTCCTTTCCCGGTTTGCTCTCTAGTTCCCGGAGCCCCGAGCAAGCAGGTCTCCTTCCCTGCGGTTTGCTGGGTGGCTCCGGGAACGCGAGAGCAAACCGGGAAAGGAGACCAGCTTCGCCGCGGTTTGCTCTCCCGTTCCCCGAGCAAGCAGGTCTCCTTCCCTGCGGTTTGCAGGGGGTTCGGGAACGCGAGAGCAAACCGCGGCGAAGCTGGTCTCCTTTCCCGGTTTGCTCTCTCGTTCCCCGAACCCCGAGCAAGCAAGTCTCCTTCCCTGCGGTTTGCTGGGTGGCTCCGGGAACGAGAGAGCAAACCGCGGCGAAGCTGGTCTCCTTTCCCGGTTTGCTCTCTCGTTCACGGAACCCCGAGCAAGCAGGTCTCCTTCCCTGCGGTTTGCTGGGTGGCTCCGGGAATGCGAGAGCAAACCGCGGCGAAGCTGGTCTCCTTTCCCGGTTTGCTCTCCCGTTCCCCGAACCCCCCCTTGAAGCCGCCCAACAGCGCTGCAGTGTGGCCACATCTAACACCACTTGCAGCGCTGGTTGCTGTAAGTGTGGCCACTCTGCAGCGCTGGCCCTATACAGCTGTACTAATACAGCTGTAACTACCAGCGCTGCAAAATTTTAGATGTAGACATGGCCTAGGACAAGATAATGTTTTCACCCCCTTAGCCAATGGAGGCAAAAAACAGAATAAATAGGGGAAGGGAAGACAATTTTACAGCAATACAATATTTGTGAAACTACATTGTATCTTTTGCACCTTCTCATGCTTGTTCTTAGCCCAAAGATGAATTTGTTTGAAAAGGTAATACAACTGCTTGTTTTTTGAGTTACGTGAGCACAAGAAAAACATGCACGTGAAGTAGCATATCTTAAAACATGGAACTCTCCTTTCTCTAGGCTTAGCTACCTCAGGAATTTTTCATAATTTAAAAATATTTCAAATGCTGTTTTTCTTCTGTTCAAATAACTCATTTGTTTAAAAAAATTCAAACTTTGGTATGTACAAAGTCTTAAATGAAGGCATGTTGTACTAAATTAGAAAAAATGGTAAGAATGACCAATGTGCTGGCTATGCAGTGTCTAACTTTCTGTTCCAGTTAAAGTGTAGCTACCTAAATGTGTGCACCATGAAAAAAACTGTGTATTGGTTAATACAGGGGTAGGCAACCTATGGCACGGGTACTGAAGGCGGCACGCAAGCTGATTTTTCAATGGCACTCACACTGCCCGGGTCCTGGCCACCAGTCTGGGGGGCTCTGCATTTTAATTTAATTTTCAGTGAAGCTTCTAAAACATTTTAAAAACCTTATTTACTTTACATACAACAATAGTTTAGTTATATATTACAGACTTATAGAAAGAGACCTTCTAAAAACGTTAAAATGTATTATTGGCATGCAAAACCTTAAATCAGAACGAATAAATGAAGACTCGGCACCCCACTTCTGAAAGGTTGCCAACCCCTAGGTTAATATATTTATATGCACATAGTTTCCTTAATATCCCAAAACAATGACACAGCAAACACATTAACCTAAGTCCAAAAACACTTAATGCAACAGAGACTTTTCTGAGTGTTCTGATCTGTGGATGTAGTTAATGGTTACTACAGAAACCATAACATTTCCACAATTCACTTGCTTAAAAAGCAAAAAGATTACCAAACATTCAATTAACAGGAAATAAAACATATTCTCAAAACTAAATTAGTTAACAAAACTATATTTATTTTTGTGCATGTAAAATCTCACCTAGAACATTGCACTGACAGGTATTTTTCATTTTATGACTGATTCATTCTTGTTTCCTCTCGGTGGTGGTGGAAAAAGTGGATTTGGAATTCACTATATAAATACATTCTAGATTTTTATATGGTTGAATTTACTTTGCAGGTTTGCCTCCAGACATTACAAAGGATGAGTTTATACAAGTTATGTCAAAGTGTGGTATCATTATGCGAGATCCTCAGACAGAAGAACATAAAATTAAACTTTATAAAGACAAGCAAGGAAATCTTAAAGGAGATGGCCTCTGTTGTTATCTCAAGGTCAGTGGTGTACTCAGTGTAATATTATTATTATTTTTTTTTTTGGCTCTGCTTCATGACAAAGTAGTTCTTTATTGTCAGATATGAAAGGCTGCAATTTTTTTTTCTCCGACATGGAGAGCTCTCTCTAGCTCAAAAGCTTCTCTCTTTCACCAACAGAAGTTGGTCAAATAAAAGACACTACCTCACTCACCTTCTCTCTCTAATATCCTGGGACCAGCATGGCTACAACACTTTTCTGACACTTACCAACCACTGTTGGTTTTTATTAGATGTTGCTAATAGAGGGCTCTGAGTGGGCATTTTGATGCCTTAAGATGACCACTGATCATAGAGTTGTTCACAATCTTTACCTTCTTCCCTCACAGTCCATTGTATGCACCTGTTTTCACTCATTTTACTTAATTGCAAGCTCTTTGGGTTAGGGACCATCTTTTGTTATGTTTGTACAGTGTCTTTCACAGCAGGATTCTATGCACTACAAATATTAAATAATTAATACACGGGGGCAGAATTCAGAAAAGCTGCATCACAACATTATGGCCATAGTATTGTCACAATAGTTTTTCTGAATTCTGTTACTGATTTGTATTTTCAGAATGCAGGCTGCAAAACACTGACTGAGGTATTTAACCTTGAGGATCTTTCCAATTGACTTTCAAGGAGGCTTAGACTCAGGACCTTATCACTTTTGAAAGTGGAACTTAGGTCTTTTTGAAAATTTTCTCTTTAAATTTTTCCCTATAATTATAATAGCTCACTGGAACTGTCATAGTTCAGTTTTTAGAAAGATTGGAATGAAGAGAAGTGGTGACTTGGTGAACAGCAGTTGAGTGGGGGAGGGTGAGTCTGTTAAATACACTGGTGGAATGTGTGTTTTGGGCCAGAGTCAAGCAATACTAAAAGTGTAGCCCCTTTTTTTTAACATGAATTTTTGTAAACCAGATCAAGCTTTGTTTGGTTGAAGAGGAATTCATTTTTAATTTTTAATCAAAACCTTCTCATTGATGCTTGTTTTAAGGCTTACTATAATTTGATTTATCTTCAAATAGCGAGAATCAGTTGAGCTTGCATTAAGACTTCTGGATGAGGATGAGATTAGAGGCTACAAATTGCATGTTGAAGTAGCAAAGTTTCAACTAAAGGGGGAGTATGATGCAAGCAAAAAGAAGAAGAAATGCAAAGACTACAAGAAGAGGCTGTCTCAACAACAAAAGTTTGTAACTTCTTTCAGTAAAATGTTTTTTCTAAATGTCTTAGCTAAAACAGTTTTTCATAGTCATTTATTTATTCAATGTTATACCAACCATGAAAGATCAAAGATTAGGTTTAGAGTTATTTCATTGGGGTGGGGTGAGGAATATAAGTTAAATGCTGGCATCTTGAAAGTCCCTTGAATTGTCATGTTTGGTTGGAGTCCATAGAAAACCAAAGACTTCCATTACTTTCTTCTGGACAGAGTGTTACAGCTGAGAGGCAGAAAGTGTTGGTGTGTGTGGTTTTGTTTTTTTAAATGTGATGGAAGTTTCTCTTCCTGAGTTATTGAATCTACGGAACCCTGTAGAGTCACTTTAATCTCTTGTGATTAACGCTGATCCTGTAAGGAGACAGGACTGTTTAGCTTCCTGTATGTTACTGTTAGTTAAATTTAATAATTGCATTACACGTACAATTCTAAAGCAGTTAGCATGAAGTTCCAATTAGTAAATGAACAAGTACACTTCTTTCTATTTTTGCCTGTTTATACACGGACATCTGCCTTCAGCATTCAAATGTTTTTATTTTAAAAAAATTTCTTATGTGGAGGTGAATTACCTTTTGGGGAATCTTTAGATGTTTGTTGTACTTTAAAGCTGGTATTCTGTTAACGTTTCTTTTAAGTGAGTCGTAGTCTGAACTGTAACATTAGGTGACTTCAAATATTTTGTCCTAAATTGTTCAAGGTACTTAATAGCCCAGTTATGTCTCTCTGCCTCCTTTTCTTATCCCATGTTCAGCGGCAGCCTACAGAATATTTCTGAATGTTCACTGACTGCTGAAGTTAAATTGGGCTTGTGTCTGTATTATGACATTCTTATGCATGTTTATGGTATTTGAAGCTGCTTTACTAGAGGACAGTGATTAACTTGCTGGTCACTTTTCTATTCTATTTTCTAGAACATTTAAAATAATTCTTTAGAACCAAAGTAGCTATCACTACTGAAATCTGTATGTCAAATTAATGATTTTTTTTCAACAAATACTTGTAGAACCTGAAGAAAGGTGCAACAATGTCTTACTATTGCTTCATTTCATTAGACAGTTGGATTGGAGGCCTGAGAAGAAAGATGGTGCAGCTCGAAAGCGACATGAGCGTGTTGTTATCATCAGAAACATGTTCCATCCAAAGGATTTTGAGGTAGGAAAAACTAAATAATAGGTGAAGCTGGTAGTGCGGCAATAGTCAACATCATCCATCATTTACCATTATCAGACCCTGTTTTCAGTTGCTTATAACGTTGCTAAATGTTAACTTTTCAGGCAAAAATCTTCCATGCCAAGTGTCTGCCTCAGCCTGAATGTTTTTGAAAATTTCAGCTAATATGGTTCATCCACTTCCAAGAACAAAGCTAGGGAAAATATTGCCTTGCCCATGTGTGGTTTTATTTTTTTGTTTTTGTTTAAAAAACCTTAGCATCTTCCTTGAGAAGCTCGAATGCCTCCATGGTTTATTGTAGGGGCTTGAAATTTGGCTGTGTGTGTCTCGCTGCTATCATAGATGCCATTTGCCATCCCCATGGAAACTCTCCAAAATATGGCCAAGTTAAAATTTACACTTTGCACATGCTCAATAGAGACTTATTTTGATAGCAGATACTCTGAAGACACCATCTGCGCTGAGCATGCTTCATCCCAGGGCTGCTGGAGCTAAGCAGGACTTGCCCTGCAATTGTTGCTCCTGGTTGCTGGAGGTGGTTGTGGCACCAGCTGGTGTGTCTCCCCACACCACCAGCAGGGGACACAGGACACCCTGCCATCAGCCCCTGCTGCCCTCCCTGGCTCTGCACAGCTGTCTCCCCCCTGCAAGCAGCAGCTGGCCCTGCCTGCCTGCTGCTGTGGTCCTACTGCTGGGGAAAGCAGGATTCCACATTAATGTTTTGATTCTGTGGTTCCCTCAGAGTATTCTCACAGCCGCCCCTTCCCACAGACCAAGGAGATCCACTCCCTCCCCTGTATCCAGGCACTGTGTTTGCTGCTGAGAGCTGGCCTGCTCAGCTGGATAGTAGCTATGTGAGCTCTCCACGTTGAGCAGTTTCAGAACTTCCTGGAGTTTTGCAAGGGGAAGGGCGCATGCATGTGCAGCTGGATGCAGGGCACCAGAGTTCAAAACAGCAAGCAGAGCAGTCTCAGTGGGCATTGTGGGATACCTCCTGGAGGCCAGTTACGCAACATAATGAAAGCAGTGTCTACACTGATGTTTCGTCAATCTAACTTTGCTGCCAAAAGCTCTGCATCTCTTCTTGAGGTGGTTTTATTTTGAGGAGCATTGTAGCGTGTACATCTCCACTGTTTTGTTGACAAAAGCTGCCTTTTTGCTGACAAAACTATCATGTAGAAAAGGCCTTAGTTCAACCCACGTTCATGAAATATAACTTTTCTTCACTTTTTCTTTTCCATAAGCTATGCTATCTGTGAATTTATGGTATGAAGACACACACATTTATACATGCTGATAAATTCTCTCAACCTTCAGGCTTGGGCAGGATTAGTCTAATGGCAGCAATTGCTCTGCTAAAACAAAGGCTGTAGGAACATTGACAGATTGGAAAAAAGTGAGAGTGTTTTAATTCAGAAATTGTCTCCTGAAATGCCAGACAAATTTATGGCTCTCTCCAGTGAACTCTGAAAACCTAAAGGTATGTGCTCCAGTTTTCAAAATATATTTTGTCCATTACAACAGTACGTTATATCCCTTTAATGAGGAGCACCATGTATTTAAGACCTGTATTTTAAAAATCTCACTGAACTAGACTAATTTTAGTTTAGGATTCAAAATTAAATTTGTTTGCATGCCAAATTCCAAAACTATCCCTGTGTACCATGGAGAACCCATTCCACAAATACTATAGTGATGTTACATTTCCTCCAGTAAGTTTGAGGTAAAAAAATAATTAAAACTAAACTGTCGCATTGGTCTGAAAGCAGTCTTGACTCTCACTGTTGTAATCTTGACAACAGCATGCAGTTTTTTTGGTTGCCATTGGCAACTGAGTGGGAGGCAGAAGGAAAGTGGGTTTTCCCTTTTCCCCAGTAAAATAAAGAAAATTACACCTACAAAAAATAAGTTGTCCAAAAGAACACATGCCAGTAATGTTGTTTTGGCTGCTAGCATGAATCCCTTAAAGTACTGAGGATTTTAAGTTCTAATATGTAATATCACTTGATTCAGTGGATGAAGGGAAATAGGGAGATTTAATGTTTGCAGTTTAGTAAACTTAGGTAGATTCTTATACTCTTAAATCAAACTGGCTTGGTTGAAAAATCATCACATGGGTTCAAAACTGGCTGAGGCCCTGTCTTCACTGCTAGGTGGTGCTTTTTTAGCCTCTCAGTAACTAACATTTGTGGTAAACTAGGTGAGGTCAGTACTATACCACTATGTTGACCTCACCTAGTTTGCACTTCAGTTTTACTGCAAGGTAAAGTCATCGTTGTGTTTACACCCTGAGAACTAATTTGCAAGTTACCTTGTGGTAAAAATCTCACCTTTTTAGCTGTGAAGACAAGGCCTGAAAGCCCATACACAAAGGACAGTGATAAACAGCAGTGCATCTTGATGGAAAGATCTAATGGAATGCAACAGGGCTTGGCGGCAAATGTAATCTAATTAAACATCTTGATTTGGAAGAGGGAGTAAACAACATTAATGAAGCTCAAAAATGATATTAAAGTAGGAGACATTGCAAATACTAGTAGAAAACACTGAGTGTAGGAAAGAGCAGAAAATTAGAAAGTGAGATTTTGGTTTGGAAAAAACAGTCCAAAATTTGAGAGAAAATGTGAAAAGGAATGCTGCAAGTGTACAAATTAGGTCTGAGTTTGCCATGTGATCTGCTAAGAAGTATCGTTCATAGTGGCTGGAGTAGTTTTGTTTGCACTGGTAGCTGTATTGGTCCCAGGCTATAGGTAAGCTCAAAAGCTTGTCGCTTTCGGCAACAGAAGTTGATCCAATAGAAGATATTACCTCACCCACCTTGTCTTTCTAAAAGTTTTGGACATATTCAGAGACATTGCACCATGCATTAGGAAGGTAATACGTATTCTTCATATTGCTGGGGTTTGGCCACAATAGGAAGTGTACGCTTCATTTGGGGATAGTTTGACATGGTCTCTTAAGAATACGAGGCTGCCTGGTAAGAGTGGTTTCTTGAATAATTTCACTATTTTCTAGAAAATAGATTTCTAGAAATATATTTTTAAGTAGCTTTAGGGTATTCCAATCAATGGGGCTTTTATTGTATCCTATTTCAATCAAGAAGTTTCCCTGATACCAATACTAAATTTGCCTTTATTCCACGATTTTATCCCATTTCACAATACTAAATCTCACTCATTCCTCAGAGGATTTCTTTCTAATTGCTTGTAGATTTGTGCTTCTACCACACATTTAGTCTGAGCTGAGCAGTAACTGAGACGCAGGACCTGACAATGCTCCTTTTTAAAGCACATAGAGTAGTACACTGGGAATGGAAAAAGACAGTCAGAAGTCCTTGGGATTGAGATGTCACTGCAATTTTAGTAAAACCAGAGATGTGTAGACTGGCTTTAATACCAAAATAATCTCAAAAGTGAGTATGTCTGGTCACATTAAAGCCCTTCAGTGCCTCCCTGGTCACTTTTGTTGTTCTCTGAACTTCCTCTATTTCATAAAACTTTCTTGGGAGGTGGTGTCTAGAAAAGAATGCAGTATTTGATTCCTAGAGGTAGACTTCTGCTAGTACTGTGAGTGGTCACTTAAACTGTTTCTTATGTTTGGAACAAAGCTTCATGTTTATTTCCAGGGCTCTGGAGTGGAGTCTGGAGCTGAAGCATGGACCAGTAGGTTTTTGCCTGGAGCTGGAGCAATTCAAAACTTTGATTGGTCCAAATCTCTGCTTATTTCTTAATATTTTGAATTGTCATTATTTTGCAACATACTATATAAGGGAAAGTACCCAGTGTTTTTCCTGTATAATACATTGCCACTATTAATCCTTTAAACTATAGGACATAAGAGTGTAAATTCCAGTCTGCAGTTTATACACATTTAAGGGAATTTTCAGCTTTATTTTTTGTTTTAAAAGCTTATTTTTACAACAAATCCATCTATTTATGTATTTCTTTACAGGAAGATCCTTTAGTACTGAATGAGATTAGGGAAGACCTGCGGACAGAATGTGAAAAGTTTGGAGAAGTAAAGAAGGTTCTTTTATTTGATGTAGGTATTTTCTATTATGTTGCATGGTCATAATTACTGTACCTTCTCAAAGCAAATATACAAGATGTTCATGCTCCTTTAAAATATAAGATTTCTGGTTCTCTGAAATTTGTTTTTCATGCAATCTTAATTTCATTTTTCAAATTTTCAGTTCTTGAATTTAATTCAGAATTTCTTCCCATTTTAACAAAAGTGAAGTTAAACTGCACATCTGCATATTCCAGCTCCCCCTATGTCTAGATGCAATATTCAGCTTCTCCAACAGATTTGGGGACGGATTCATTAGAAGTTGAAAAGCATGCACCCATGAAAATGCAAATAGCTAAATTCAACTATTTTTTTTTTAAAGACTGGACTGTGTACAAAAAGATTTTAAGGAGCTTTGTTTAAAACCTAAAGCTGAAAACCATAATTGTGAAGTACTAAAGATGGTGCTGCTTCAAAATCTGAAAAGAATGGAAGGATACATATTGTAAAAGTATATGCACATGAACAAGCTTGTACATGTCTGCATATAAAACTGTACCTGATCTCTTACAAGGGCAGAGTAAAGATCTTTGGAACAAAATTTAATTCCTGTTTAGAGATGTATATCATATGGTTTTGTCTTTTTCTTACAGCGACACCCAGATGGTGTGGCATCTGTTTCATTTAAAGAACCAGAGGAAGCTGATCTGTGCATACAAGCTCTCAATGGAAGGTGGTTTGGTGGTCGTCAGCTAAGTGCTGAAACATGGGATGGTACAACAGATTATCAGGTAATCCTTACTGTTTTTTTTAACCAAATTTTAATTTCTAAAAATTCTTTAACTATGAATCAATTTAATTTTAAAAATAGAGGAAACAAAATCCTAAATTTAAATAAAATTAGGAATTTAAATGTTCTTTTCAAAGAAAAAATATTAAGCCTGGCTTAGCCGCAGATGTTAGTTATTTGGGATCCTAGCAGGCCTATTTTTTGCTCTATTAAAAATTGTATTTAATCCAATTTTCAAAGGCCCCAATTATCTTAATTGTACACTGAAGGTAAATTGTTCAGTTACTCATTGCTGTACAGACATTAACAACTAGCACAATGGGCCCTGACTCAAGTGAAACCTCATGGTATTACTGCAGTCAATGCTGATTATAATAAAGTAGCTGTTGCATAGTTTTAACAAGTGTAAACTACTAACTTCTTTTACACTAAGTGAAAGGTTGGATTTCTGTAGTAATTTTAACTAAGGTTTATTTATACACAGGTGGAAGAGACCTCAAGAGAAAGAGAGGAAAGGCTCAAGCTGTGGGGGTCATTTTTAGGAGAGTCTGATGTAGAGAAACAGAAAATTGCAGCTGCTTCAAATTCTGCAGCGAGTAGTGTGAAACTGCCTGAAGATCGGCCTTCAAAAGATAATGGCACATCTAAAGGTGATGTGAATGACGAAGCTCATAAGAGAGAGGATAATGGTGAAGGAATTAATGAAGATGGCACGGCATCAACAGACAGCAGCCTTGCAGGCAGTGATGATGAAACAGATACATAACATCTCTAATATTTTATGAAAGCATGCTTTTTAGGGTGATGTTTGGATTTCTCTTATCCTGTGCTTCAGGGTGACTACAGACAGTGTTCATGTGTTCATATGCATATTTGATGTCATCAGCTTGTGCTTTGAAATTTTTATTAAAAGCAGTAGTTAATGAAGATCTTAAAGTTCATGTTAATTGGCTATTGTTCAAGCAAAATATCTCAAATTGCCAAGAGCACAGTAGAACTGACCAGGCTTCTTATGTTATATATTTGCTTGTCAGTGTTTAAATTATATAAATGTGAAGTGTATGTGAACTCCAGAGTTTGAACAATTACACAGAATCTAAAAACATTTTAGTAATATACAAAGATATTAAAGTTGATTTTAATGTTTGCTTTAGTTTCCCTACCCTTTTGGAACTTGGTATCTTCCTATTAAAGTAACTGGCTTGAGCACTTTTGACAGTTTTACAGAACAGTTGTTGCAGAAAGGCCCAATACATTCACCCTGTACATGCGTTGCCATATTAGACATTTTAAATAGCACGAAATTGTTGGTCAGTCTACAAAACTGGAAATCTTGCCATAGCCTACACGGAACCACAGATATGTGAGAAGATACTTTAAAATCAGAATGTTCAGTATAGAGGGGGTCTTATGTCCTCCTTGAATCTTCCATTGATGTAAACAAGTTGTGAGTATTTGGAGGAGATTAGCACCCATAAGCTCTTCAGCACCAGAACACTATGTAAATAAAGCTGACCTCTAATCTTCAATTTAAATTCAGATGGTAGAATGAAGTATTTCCATATGCTGAAATCATGTAAAAATTATACATTGACCATAGGGCTTTTGGGGTTCTTTTGCCTTAAATCTAAGAAATGTTTTTTCTCTCTTTGGTAGGGTGGGGAGTCAGTATGAACCATATTCTTTTTTGAGATTGATGCTTTTGGTTTAGTTCACAGCCTGAGGGGCCCCTTCCACCAAAGACTTCATAACATTTAAAAGATTTTAACCTTTAATCCCAAGGTTGTCTCTCACAACTATGAATATTGGGGAACATATTTTTCAAAAATTAGCTGCCCTTTTATATTTATATTTTCTTGTTTTACTAGCCATTAAATTGACTTAAACATTTTTGTTCAATTAGGCAAAGATTTTCAAAACAATGCCTAAAGTTAGCCGCCTTAATTAGATGTGTAAAGTAGTCTGAAGTTCAAAAGCGACTTCAATGGATCAGCTTGGATGCTGAGCACTTTTGAACAACATTACTTTAGGCATCCTCTTTACAAATGTTGGCCCTAGTTCCTCAGCATATCTGTTTAAGATTTGGAACTTGCTCTGGATTATTTGTTCATTTGCGGATACTTTTTAAACTTCCAACTGGAATTGTTGATTCTTTTGAAAAAAGAAGATAGCGGGTTGTGAAAGATTATGGTTGTTAGTGCTTGTGTTTCCAACTTGAAGCACTCAATTTTGATAGAGGACCTTGGTTGTCCTTAATTTGTACTGTACTTACCTTTGATTTTTTTGAAATTTGTCTGAAAAACTACACTGTAGCTAGGTTTTTTTGGTAATCGGTGTGTTTATGTAGGTTATGGCAATAAGTTTGTATAAAATAATACTTGCCATTGTGGTTGCATCTTATTTCCTTATGAGCAACCTAGATAACAGAATAGTAGTTAAGATCATCAGACTTGTAACTCCTGATTGTATTAAATTGATGGATACTTTAATTATAAACTAGTGTGACAATTTAATTTTAAATAAAACACCCTTTAGTGATTTTTTTTTTTAAAAGTTGATTATACCCTTGAGAGGAAACTACTGAATTCTCACTATCTCAGTAGATTCTCTTCCCATCTTTGAGCACATCATGAATTATAAACCTTAGCAAAATAAGTGCTTCTGATTTGTTTAAGGATTCTGTATTGGCTAGCATATAATTATGGATAGTGTCAAATTCAAACTGTCTCTAGCCCATATAGTTCTAAACAAAATGTTCCTGCTGGTACAGTATGTACTTAACCATTCTCATGATTACAAACGTGAATACTTAAAGCTTGTGTGTGCAACATGCAGCTTACTACCATGGGCATTGTTTTCAATGCTTCTCTGTTCTAGCTCCCAAACTCTAGGCTTTGGACCTGTCAAGCTGGCATGCTTTGTTAGATTTCTGGAGGTCCTAATTAATTATATAAAACATTCTCAGCAGTTCAATGTACCAGTTAAAAAGGGGAATTGAAGTTGCTGTAGAGAATGCTTAAATGAATATTTTACAGTACTACAATGCCTTATCAGTTAGTGTCAAATCAAATATAGTTTAGTATTGACTATTTAACAGTATGCTTAAAAACCATGTAAAACTAAGGAATTGATGTATGTACAGTAACTTCCCTCTCAGTTGATTTTAAAATTTGATTGGCTTGCCTACCTACTGAAATTTTTTTGAGTGGGGTAAATTTTTAAATTTTCCTCATTTCAGACTGGAGACAAAGCAACAACAAAAACTAAACAAAACAAAACTACTGGCATCTTGAAATAATTTCTAAGAATATAAACATTATTTTCATGACACTGCCTGAAATTCTGAACCATTTGTTTCCGCTTCTAGCCAAACAACGGTCTACAATGAGATCTTAACATTGAAGTTGGTGCACCTCTCTTCACCTTCCTTTTATGCTTTGACAGCAAAATAGGGAAAATATTTTTTTAAAAGCAGCAGCTTATCCATGATCTATACAAGAATTGTGATAGTGATTGGAAAACAAATGGTGAAACAATGACTGTTTCCAGTGGGGTGTTTATATAAATAGTGGTTTTAAGTTAGAATACTTTTCCCTTTTTATTGTATACAATAATTATGAAAATTTTCATAATTCATTAGCTTATAGGGGAAATTACAGTTTGCCATCTGGTTATAGTGAATTACGATCACAAAACATGAATTTGAAGCACATGGTTATGAATTCTAATATTACAGTACAATAAATTAGTGGATAGTGTGGAATTAACTCTGATCTGTGAATGTATTATTGTTTAATAATTTTTTAGACATCTAGTAAGTGTTTTTATGCCAAGTGACTGTAGTAATAAACTGCTGAAATTCAATATCTACCCCCAAAATAGTTTTACATGGGTACAGTCCAAAAGTAGCAGAAAACTTGAGTCCTGTCACATGGCCTGAGACTTACAAAACTCTCACATAACCAGTCCCACTGAAGTAGACTGCTCTTGTGAGTAGTTTTATAGGATTGAGTCTGATCCCCTCAATTCAGTAAAGATGGCAAGATCAGGATTCAATATGGGTTTCTAGTTTTCCTTATGTTTCATTCCAAAGTGCTGTTAATATACTGCATGCTTTCAGACCCTACCTTAAACCTTAGCTTTTGAAAGCCGTTTTCCTAATCTGATCTGTGCTGTTTCTGCCTGGATACCTTTATGAAGTTGTTACAGTTAGCAGAGAAAACAGGTCTTGCAGAAGTGAACATTTCAAGAAGTTACCCTTCTCCCCCCCGCCCTTTTTTTTTAAAATATATATATTATAATGTCTTATGAAAAGGCCAACTGTTTCTGGTCTAGCAGTAAATTGTCAGTAAATGATTTGTCAGTAATCAATGTAGCTCAAATTCAAAGACCTGCTTTCTGAAGATCTTGCTCGTAGATTTAAATAGTGGCAAAGCACTGAGTGTATTTAAAAGAATTTAAATACAAAGAGGGGGGAATATTAAATAGTTTGCACTTATATAAAGTGTGGATAATATTGCCAAGTTCAAAATAATGAATAGATTAGTATTGAATGGCCAAATCATACTGATCTGTCATTTTATAACTGAATAATAGTCTAATGATTCATAGATGCTTATGTGCATAAGAGGTGGTAAAACTAAACCAATTAAGTACCATGCAAAGATGGACTGGAAAAGAGGAAAAAAAGCTGCAAAGGAGCAGATTTAAGTATGTTTCACATTTGCATGTACGTGTCTGAAGAGAGGAGGTGTAGGGATAGTTTAGTTTCATTTTGCATCAAAATGTTTGTTGCTCCTGCTGACTTTCACTTTTAAAATACAGCTGGATATACTTAACTCTTAACTGAATTTCAATCCTTAATATGTTTCATTTTGTACAGGGATTGCAATTTGCTTAAAATCATTAATGTATTAAATGCAGTGCATTTTGACCTAAAAACTTGTCCCAGATTTCATTCACAAGGCTAAACTATTTAACTTTTTGAATATTTGATCCCAGTTCACTAAAGTGTACAGGTATTAGATGCTTCATAAAACCACACTGACCTTTGAATAGTAGTGAATCAGTATCCACATCTTAAACTCCTTTATTGCAACCTGGCTAAAGTCTTTCTAAGATATCACATGGCTTTAGATTTTTCATTGGACTCAGTTATTTTTGTCTGAATTTGAGAATACGCTGTAGTATGACAAATTAAATTTTGTATATTAAGGAAATTGTGTTAAATTGATGTGTGAGTGTGCTGGATTATGCAGGGCTTGAAGTTTTTGGTATTAAGGTATTTTGAAAGTGCTATCAAATATGGTTATAGAAATAAAAAATGGCTTTCACAGCTAGTGTTACAATTTTTGCACTGACCCATTATGTAATACTACTATAGTAATGTAAGATTAAGTCTGTCAATAAATTGAGTTTTTCTAATTGGCTTTTCCCTTAGAGTGAAATTGAATTTACCATTTAAAATTCTCATTCTGAAAAGTACTTTTTAAAAAAAAAAAATTCCTTCATACTTATAATTTCTAGCCCTGTGACAGAATCGAAGAAGCTCTTGATTTGTCTTGAATTTTTTTTTGTTTCTTAAAGGGGTTGTGTTTTATACTACCTTTTTAATAAACAAACTTATAAACAAGCCAGTCTTTGCTTCTCTGATCAGTGTTTTTAGGCTAATTCCTCATTTGATTTGTAAGTTTTTTGTTAAGGCAGCATGAATTAATATTTATAAATTGTGGTTGAATAGTAACTTTAATGCATGTGTACATATACACTGATGTTTTAGAGCCAGACTTTGTATCTCTGGTAAGATTACTTTACAATCTATACATTCTATTTTTTCTCTCTTGTGCTATGAAAGTTTCTGAAAATGGATAGGCACACTAAAACCAAACTAAATTCCACCCAGAATTGCAGCTTCTGCTGGGTAACTTGCATCAAGATGACAGGTAGAATGTGTTTAGGACAGAGAAAGTGAAGTTAAGCAAGCAAGCAAGCAAGCAACCTACCTAACTCTTGTATTCTGTTGAGCAGATACTTTTTGTTGTACCCACATACACGGCTATAGCCATCACTTCAGTGAGACCAGAAAGCAGAGGGATGTAAGGTGGGGTAGGAGACAGGGAAAATGGAAAATAAGGCATCTGGGGGTGGCATCTAAGCAATCTTTCCTCTTCAATGTTGAATACAATCTATATAAGTGACTTCAGGTATCTCTGACCTTTTGTAGGAAGGTAACATTTTTGATCCTGGTCATGTACCCAGTGGTTCTTTGCCACTTTTTTTTTTTAAACTAGGAACTGTTCTTCAGTGTAGATATTGTCTCCTTGATTATGTACACATTGTCAACAAAATCCTATTTTTAAAAGCCTATTTTCCTCATTCCTGAAACAACCTAACCTGGTTGACTTGTTGGAGTGCATTTCATGCATTCTTAGTAACAAGCTGAAGGAAACGCCTAATTCAGTCACAGCTAGGGGGTAGAAAGCAGCTAGGGAGCTCATGCACGCTCCCTGGATTCTTCTGCAAAACTGACACGTCCATGCTGGGAAAGGATCACAGACGCCACTGCATACCACAGCATGACTGTTCAGAGTGTGGATAGTCTCCCAGTGGGGCTTAATTGAAGGCAGTAAAAATAAGGTAAGAGAATCCTGTTGTATCAGTACTCTTAGAGTAACTTCTCCACATGTATTTGGAAAAGGGTGAGACTTTCACTGAGCTGTTTGTATGCTGCTTGGAAAAACAGTGAGAGAAAGGAGAATTTTTTTTCCAGGCAGTTCTGGATCTCTGGGCAGCAGGGAACAGAGGGCAAAGTTTTTCCATGAGACACTGTGTTGGAGAACCAGCACAGAGCCTTGTCGTCTGCAGCAACTGTAACCATTCGGATTCCCTGGGACTTGCTTACACATCTTGGCTCTCAAAGAGCAAATGAACTTTATACAACCAGAAGGTGGGAATGGACAATGGGATGGATCACTTGACAATTACTTGTTCGTTCCCTCGGGAGCACCTGCACTGGCCACTGTTGGACGACAGGATACTGGGCTAGATGGACCTTTGGTCTGACTCAGTATGGCCGTTCTTATGTTCTTACCTGCACCAAGTCTCACTATAGTTGGGGGAGGCTCTGGGGATACATTTTTAAGGCAGTAAGTCTATCCTTGTATTTCAATAAGAGGTTGTTTTAAAAAAAAATTCTTAAATCCTACCCTGTTTGTACTCTTCCACTCTGAATCAATACATT
Source organism: Gopherus evgoodei (assembly GCF_007399415.2). Lineage (NCBI taxonomy): Eukaryota > Metazoa > Chordata > Testudines > Testudinidae > Gopherus > Gopherus evgoodei. The sequence goes on along the minus strand of NC_044330.1, from coordinate 103,410,297 downwards.
CCTCTTAAACGCATTTTGACAGTAGTTTGGTAGGCAAGTGAACTAGTGGCTTCTAGCTCTGTGACCATTTGCCCTGGAAGCAATGTATGCTACCTCTTTGTAGTCTTCCTGCTAGAGATGGAGGAGTGGAAAGTTAAGGCTGGAGTGGTTAACATACTGCCCAAATCTTGGCCCTGCCTTTATACTGTCAACCTCCCTATCACCCAAACCTTGTCCAAATGATTTATTCTAGGGGATGGATAGATAGAAATGACCTCAGTCATGATTCTATTGCCATAAGTTGGCTTCAAACAGTATTTCATGGTTTTAGGTGCACAGATACCATGGGTATGTGCATGGTATGGAAAACTAGATAGATACTGATTATTTTCTCATAGGACTTTGTTGTATCTTGTCTAGTGCTGTAAGTACGCAGTCCTTTTCGTTAAGTGAGAGGAGCTGAAGATGCCTGAGCACTCCTACTGGGAAAAAAAACCTGCCTCCAGATGCAATTTAAAGTCTTGAGTAGCTTGAGGATGGTTAACTAGGGTGATCTAGGGACATTGTGACTTGTAATGAGAGAAGCAGTCCTTTGGCCTGGAAATTGAGTGCTTGACTTTACAATCTTAATGAATTTTTAATGTGTAATCACAAATAACGGAGGAAATCTTGGAACAGGTGTTTTTAAAAGAGCATTCATTAGGGAGAGTTCAATCACGGGGTGCTTGCCATCCCTCTAAAAGCGAGGCATGGGATAGATTTGACTCCTGCAAGTGCTCTGGCAGCAAGTGATCCTGAGCATAATCCCTTCCACTAGCCTGAAAAAATCTGTGGACTCAGATGTAGAGAGACCCACTTAATGATTCATACTAGAATTTACATGATGCTGTAGGCCTGAGATTTCCCAGATCAAGGCTAAGTAAGAGCCACTATTTCTTCACTAAGGTAAATCAGCTGTGCTGTTTGGTGCAGAATATGGACAATGACAGTGGAAAATCAAGTAGGAATATTGTGCTTTTCTGGTGGTGTTGGAGTCCAAGCTCTTTGAGGCTTCTTCTTTGATCCTTCCGTTTATTAATTTCTGTGATAGCACTAGAGGCCCCAATCATGAAGCAGGACCCCTTTGTACTAGGAAATGTGTATAAACATAAGACCTCATTTTTTTAATTGCACCTAATTTTTAGTCTACTTTTTTTATGTCTGCTTTTAACTTCCAGCCATTTGATTTCATTACATCTTTCTGCTAGAGGTAAAGATCAGAAGTGCTAGGATCAGAAATGTAATTCCCACATAGGTATGTAAAGACTGATCAAGTCACCTCTTCACCTTTCTCCTGGATAAGATAAATACTGAGCTGCTTTAGTCTCTCACAGTAAGGCAGGTTTTCCAGACCTCATTATTCAATCTTTTCTAAACCCTTTCCAATTTATGAATATACTTTTTAAAGTGTGGACACCAGAATTGGACACACTAATCTGCTGAAGATTGCACCTATGCTGTATAGAGAGGTAATACCATCTCTCTACTGCCACTGTATATTTCTCTGTTTATACATCCATAGATCTTAGGTTTCAGAGTAGCAGCCGTGTTAGTCTGTATCCATGAAAAGAACAGGAGTACTTGTGGCATGTTAGAGACTAACAAATTTATGCTCAAATAAATGTTAGTCTCTAAGATGCCACAAGTACATAGATCTTAGCTTTCTTAACTGCAGCATCATACTGGGAGCTCAAGTTGAGTTGGTTATTCACCAGACTCCAAGTCTCTTCAGCATCACTTTCCAAAATGCAGTCCCTCTGCTAATGATTCACATTTAAACTGATTTCAAATTTCCATCAGTGCTTACACCTATCCAACAAAAGATTTGTTTAAAATGAGTTAGGGAAATGCTGGTCTCAGTGTGCCTAGTATGAATAAATGCACTCCTAGCAGTGCCTTGAAAAGTCTACTATATGGTAATCAAAGGATTTCTCATATGGCTATTTATACATAGCCTGCCTTGAACAAGGAAAAGCTTACCTAGATAGGGGCAATCATTTGTGCGTGGCAAGATGTGATTTAATCCCGAGTCAGGATTTGAAAGTTTTTTGGAATTCCCTGACTTGAATATCTGAGCTGGGCCAAGGCTTGTTTCTCCTGCCCCGCGAAATGAAATATAAATTAAAATATACAGAGCATCATCTGTTTGTGTTTGGTTTGTCACTTGATAGTCTAACCTGAATGTGTAAGGAACTACGTGTCTAAGCTCCACTGAAGTAAGTGTCATAAGAGAACATGCTGCAGGGTTTTCCTTTCCCTCTCTGATACAACATTCTTATGTTGATGGTAGCAAGACTCTGGAGCCAGAGCCATTCTCTGAGATCTGTTCCTTAAAGGATCTCAAAGCATTTCCCAGACATTAGTGAATCAATCTTAATGCCTCAGAACAGAGTTGGTCAAAAAATTCATCACCACTTTCATTGCAAAATGCTGTTAGTCAGATTCAAGGTGTTCTGTGAGAATGTGTTAACTTTGACAACATTTGAGGGGAAAATTCAAAGTGGAGTATTTAGACATTTCATTTTGACTTTAAAATTTTTTTAAACTTTGTAAAATGAAGTTTCAACCTTACTGGCTGAAGTGTTTTGACAAGGTCATTTTGATGTTTCTAAATCACATTATTTTCTTCCCAAATCAGGACAAAGTAAAATCTTGAAATATTCCACAAAATAAATTCTAAAATAAATTTCAGAATGTCTAAGTTTCCTGGGGGACAGAAATTCCATTTGCTCACTAGCTCTGTGAGCTAAGAGAAGGTGGTCTCCCATTTTATTAATGGAATAAATGAAGCTCAGAGAGTTGAACTGACTTGCTCCAAGATCACACAATAAGTCAGTATTGCCAACCCTTGTGATTTCAGCTGGAACTGGAAGTTGTCTTGCCATGACTGTGAGAAGCTTCAGCCCTGCCTGGAGGGAAAACCTCTTCTGAGTAGCTGCCTTCCGTACCTGCTCACCTTCTGGGGAGGAGTTGCCAACCAGGACTGATGTAGGAATTAAGACAAAATTTAAGTCTCTCAATTTAGGGGCCAATTATGGGGGGGTTTGTTGTTTTCTGGAAGTCTGACATTTTTGAATTTGTAGCATAGAACTTTTGAGCTCAATTATTGCATCCATGCCACTTACCTTGACCTCTCTGGGAATTGTATGCATGCAACAGGTAATACTGGGACCCCCGTAGTTCTGATTCCCAGGTTCCCATTCTAAACACTAGACCATCCCATCTCCTATAGAGGTTACAAAGAATAGTTCCCATACTACAGTTTGTCCAGTGGTACTAGAAAACAATAACTGATGTCAAGCAGGCACTTGCCAGCACTGGTTTTAAATGATAGAAAATGAGTTGAGTGCACCAAGCAAACAAATTTAACTTGCAGCTGTTCAGAGACTATAGACACGTGGTCATAAATCTAAGGCTTCTGCAACTGCTTCTGACGCTAGTATGGCATAGCTATTACCTTGTATCCATCTATGTGCTTGTGTGCAAGCAATATTTTTATTATATAAGCTTGAAAGGGCTATTTTAAGCCAACATTGGAGTGTGTTGGAGATCCCTGAAGTGCACACTCTGATCCTCAGGATAAATATTAATTTAACATTAAGTGTAACAGTCGAGTAACTTCTGTAATGGTTCTGTGGCACCACCATGAGACATCATAGAGTACACTGCCTGAGACACGGGCACAGTGGTTGCTGACTAAGACCATCTTAATACTATTTTTGCCAGCTTGGCCAGCTTGGACACCATTCCTTCCTAGAGCTAATGCCAATAGACCATCAGGCTCCCATCTTGTGACTTGGGTAATACCAGGCAGGACACGTGGAGTCTAGGCACAGTGCCTTCCAAAAGGGGACTGCTTAGTGAGTGAACAGCTTGTGTCACTAGTTCTCTGCCACCCCACCCTTTCTTTCTGCCTTATTTGGGAGCTCCAGCCATTGATCCTATACATGCACAGAAACTGTGTAGCAGAGATAAATTTATCCATGCTCATACCACCTTTTGCACCTATAGATTATAAATCTTACTGCAAGGACCAACCTGGCCAGTTGGCATCGTTTAGCTCTTTTGTTGGCATTCCTGCACAGATATCCATGTGCACCCATCGAATCTGAGCCAGCAATCATGTACACACAGGGTTTATAGGTCCTTGTGCAAATTGGTGGGAAAAGGGAGAGTGCAGCAAGCAGGAGCCCAGATATAGGATCTGACTCCACTTCTACTGAAAGCGGTCCTTCAAGTCCTACGAGCTTCGGGGGGAGATGATCAAACCCAACATTGGCAATACAACTTTGGCTCAAAAGTCCTTGTTTTTGTTCATAGGCACTGCTAGTTACTGAAGATGGAAGCAGAAAGGAAAAACTCTCCAACACTGAGTAAAAGCAAACAGCCTGTGAAAACAGAATGGGGGTCTCAGAGTGTTGTATTTACTTACTTTCAAGGGGACCTTAACAGTGTGATAGATGAACACTTTTCTAGAGCGTTAAGAAATGCCAAGAACCCACAAGATCTGAGCACAAAGCACAAGAGTGAGGATGTTACCCTGAAGAATGGTGAGCAGTTTTCCATCAGTGTGTGTTTCAATGCAATGCTGCTGTTTAACTCACTAGAGAGTTATGCTGGGACATTTAGACACCGAGGGCCAAATTATCAAATTACTTCTATGTAGGCCCATTTTCACAAAGGAGTCCAAATTCTGATCAAGAGTGAAATCATTCTTTCAAAGCCCTGATCTTGTACCTAGGATTTCATGGGTAAGCCATTAGGCCCACCTGCGTGGATCCCCAGTGAATCTCTGCATGGGTCCAAGGGCAGGATCAGGGCTCTACTTTATGAAGAAAGTCTCCACCTGTCTCCGATGTAGGACATCATTTTAGATCATTTTTTAAAATTAAACTGAAGAGAGTTTGTCTTGCCATGACACGAGAAGCTCCAGCCCTCCACCCAAATTTCTGCTCTCTCTGCAGGGAAACCTCCTCTGATTAACTGCCTTCCCTACCTGCCCACCTCCTGGGGAAGAGTAGCCAATCAGGGCTGCTGCAGAATTTAAGACAAAAAAATTCAGACAAACATCGAGGAACCCTATGCCACCTACCCCTCAGAAAAAATGCCTGAGATGTTTCACAGTCACAGTTAGAGGTGGTAATGACTTTCTAGGTTAGTCTATTTTAGTGTAGATTTGTTTTTTAAAAACTAGTATTGTACTAAATAAGTCAATTATTGTAAGAGTTTCCTTTTATATAATCTGGATGAAATTTTGCAGCCTTTACTTAGATAAAAATTCCCATAAAAGTTAGTTGGAATTTGTCTTGGAAAAGTAAATAAGAACTTCAATAAAGCTTCCAACACTCTTTTCTTTAAAACTAGATAGCCACATGTCTACCCATCAGTGGAATTTCTCTTCTCATTGGACCAAGTCATATCAATCATCTCTTGCTACAAACGCATCGAATTCTGATCTGAATTTGTCGGCTGCTGCTACAGACCACCGTCAGGCATCAGTTCTGCGGAATCCTCCTATTCAGCCTGCAGAGTTGTGGCACTTCCCTTCAATAGCTAATCCACATCTTACTGATTCAGGATATCCTCGCTCCTTGCCTGACCCTGATATGGTGCAGGGACCAATGTCTGATGGGAAATACGGTTCTTTTCTTGATTTTCTGCAACAGGAAAGGTGCCCAGCATCTAGCCAGGAATCTGTCGTGAAGCAAAGCTCTAACTCAGCCTGTATTACTGGATCAGCTAGGTTACAAAATATGAGTCAAAGTTTAACTCCTGGGGAAGGTAAGAAAATATTTACTATTCCTTTTATTGTGATTTGCCTTTATAAATGAAAAATAAAAATCTATGACTGAAGGTGGTAAAAGCAGACTCATTCAGTCTAGCTCCTCTTCAATCCAGTTTATTCTGTAGCTTGATCAAATAATGAAACTATAAACCTATCACACACACACTGATTTTCACAGGTACTTTTTAAAAAGTGGGCTATACAGAATTTTCTCTTTCATTACAGGACTGACTTGATTTGCAAGCGAGATATACATATTCAGTTGACCCTTTACATAGAAACCACATAATTCTACTCATCAATATAACCAAACAGCAGAAAGCCTTATACATAGCAACTACTTTTAAGCCATACGATACGATAGCATACTTACAACACTTAGAAATAGAGCTGAATACACGGTGAGCAGAGCACTCCTGAAGGCCACGAGTTAGCTGACACCAGTTCAGGAAGCCCAAAACCAGGGAACTAGACTGGAACTTTTATACCTAATCTTGATGTGATATATTGGACCATAACAAGATTAACACCAGCCTCTTATTCGTATGTGGCATTCTGGATCTCTGTAAATTATGCGCTTATTCACTAAACATCAATTATTTCTTAGACTGCATTAATGCATAGGAATTAACTGCCTAGTTACCAAATTGCCAGAACTCTCTTATTGCAGAATTACTTTTATAATTCTGTGATGTATTGTACCACTGTGGTCACTTCTCTCTCTCTCTCTCTCTCTCTCTCAGAATAAGAGTGCAGAATTAATGACCTGGGCTTAACTTCTTGGGCCTGCTAACTTCTAATTAAAACTCAGCCCTTTAGCATAACTACTTCCACAAAGTCTCATACTAATAAAATCAGCCTTTAACCCCAGCAAAGCCTAATAACCCCATTACTTGTGTTCTCCGACTTGCCTCCTTATGTTTAGCACAATAAGCAATACACAATCAATATCACACACCAATATTGTCCCTTTTATAGCAACCTAAAATGATACACGAGACAAGGTGGTAAGTTAACAATTCAGAGCCCTTGGCTGGAAGTATTTTCAACAGAGCATCAATGATATGTACTGTAGTACTTGGGAATTGTGTGTTGGCTGCATAGTGTAGCACTATAATTGTTTCCTCTATAGTTTCATGCACAGCTCTTTCCCCTCTGTGTTATGTTGAGGAGACACTGAATATGTAAGTAGGCGACAATATATTCAGAACACACACAAATGATTGAGCGCCCCTAGCTCTTATATATCACTTTTCACCAGTAGATTTCAAAGTGGGTAACAAACAGCTGGGTGCGTGCTGGAAGCTCAGAGTATGGCTATAAATGGAGTAGAATGTTTAGATATTATTTGAGCAATCTGACTATTGTGTAGGCGTTAATTATACCCCATATACAGAAACAAACCACAGCACCCATAAAAAAAATGTCCATGTGCCTAAGAGTTTTTTTTCCCTCCCCATTACAACAATAATTGGGCTAAAAGGCTGGTCCTTGAGCCATGCTGGTCTCCCAGCTAGACCCAGGAGACGGCACTAATATTCACTTCAAACACTACTGAATAAATATTTAACGATGTTCAGTAGACTCTATAGACAGAGTGTAATTCACGCTATGGCTATCCCTGTTCCTTTCCAAAAGGGATTAAAGTAGTCCAGGGGTAAAGACACTAGGATTTGGAAGACCTGGGTTCAAGTCCCTGCTCTGCCACAGCTTCCTGTGTGACCTTGGACAAGTCACTTAGGGAACAGAGGGACAGGGAGGTGATCTGTAAAATGGGGTTGATAGCACTGCTATGCTCTCAGAGCTGAAATGAGGATAAATACATTAAAGACTGTGAGACGCTCCAATACTATGGTGATGGGGGGCAGAAATGTATGACAGAACAGCTTCAGACAAACTCAGTCACCAGGAAAATCTGGTGGTTAGTTATTTGTAACATGGTTGCACCCATAGGTGATCCCATTTGGATAGGCGCCAGTCACTGAACAAAAAGATGGTCTCTGCCCTAAAGAGCTTCGTGACCAAAATTTACACCTTTCAGGGACCCATGAGAGAGGAGTTTAGTCCATTTCCCTGGTGCCCACATCAGAAAGTCAGCCACTGCAGTTGGGACTAATTGGCACCATTATTAGTCTCTGACCCACCTAGGACTGAACAGATGTGGACATTGAAGCTCTTCCCTCAATGTCCCTCCAGGCTGGGTTCAACTCCCTGGTAGGGATGCTGGCACTGCGGCTGCCTATGCTATCCCTGTTCTCTGAGAGAACACAGGACTTTTCTAACCAGGGCTGTCAATCTGGCCCCTTCTCCCTATTAATTTCACAAGAAAATGGTTTATAAAACTCCTTAAAGAGACACTGGGGAATGTGTAGCACATCTGCTATGGGCCAGACAGCTGAATGTCCACAGCAGGAAGGGGCAATGATATATTAACAAAGCAATTCAGAGTAGGTGTTTTTAAAACTATCCAGCCATGAATATAAACAGGTGAACACTCAGCCTCCTGTGCGCCTGGACAGGCTGCCATCCCATCTCTGCAAGGGCTTCCATCATTACTCACATTAGTGGAGCTGAAAAGGAGAGGAGATTCTCAAGTCAGACCGTAGAGTGTGTCTTTGTTCTCAGACCCCATAAGGAAAACGCAATGTGTATTTCTGAAACAGAAATTTTTTGCTTTAGGTCCATTAATAGATGGACTTAGCTTTGTGTTTACATTGCACATATATTTCCTAGATTTCTCCTTGCAGGGTGTAATGTTTGCCATTGTTAATATTTGCAAATACTAAGTGATGTTCTTACTACATTAACAATGTGCTCTGGATTTAAAGGATTCTAATTAAAGCCTGGCAGTGTGGATCTGGGTGTTAAAGCATATGGAACTCACTCTTACACTAGCAGGAAGCATTTTATGTAGGCTGGGTGAGTGAGCATAGGGTGAGGACAGAGAAGTAATAATGCTAACACCAGAGCTGGTTGAAACTTTAAAAAATTCAAAATGTCAGGGAAAAACTGTTGAGGGGAGGGGGGAAAAGGTTGCCATTCTCCAACTACTGTCTTCCCTTTGAGGATCTCAGGAGGCTTTAATATGTCTGAAAAGCTCTAACAGTTCTGTGACATACCACTGTGCATATGGGCAATGTACAGCACAGAAAAAGTTACATGCTCAAGTTCACACAGTGAGTCATTATAGCTACTCCCCTTGCAGTCTGTAATCAGGCCCTAGGAATTCTGATTTCTAGTTCTTTGCTCTAACCAAGAGAGGATACTTCTCAATGCACTAGGGACTTTTTTCTAGACCTGCTGATATTTACATTTATAAAAGCACAGAATGCTGTGTAATGGTCCTGCAACACCTGTGCCAAAAGCTGGGTTGCAAAAGCACAATGTTTCATGTAAGAACTACTGCCTGTGTATTCTACTTTTAGTGTTGTACCACTACAGCTTATCATGTTTTTTCCCCTTAAAATTAAGAAAGGAAAGCCAGCTCCTATCAAAGCCCAGGAAACCCTAGCATCACTCCTGCCAGTTCAGGTAGGTAATGAGACCAGCAGTTACAGTAAAACAGTGTAAATGAAATTGGAATGAGCTCTTGTAATCTTCAACAAGGTGTACTTCCAGGTGTGTTACATACTTCTAAGAACAGTCATGTTTCTTTGTGGAGATGGTGGTTTGCTATGCTAGTTGGGACACTTCATAGCTGTGTTTCTCAACTATCTGCCTCTAGGGTAGATTTACTTTCATCCTACACAACTCTAGTACGATCTCCTAGTTTTAGTAGAGATGTTAGAAACACCACACCCTGCAGCAGCAGTTACAATATTAGTGCTAGCAGAGCAATAACCCCAGATCCTTCAGGCTTCCACTATTATTGCCGGTATCTCACCTTAGCTCTTTGTCCCACATTTGGGAGGTTGCTCTGGTCACATGGCTTCTTTATACTTTCAGTGATGTGATTTATCTCAGAACTAAAATAGCCCCAGTGAAATGACCACCAGGTGCCAAAAAAGAAAATTTTTTAAAAACCTTTTAAGAATTCATGTAGGCTCGTGCTGTACTGACTACTTTCATATTGCTGTATTTTTCAGGTATCCAGTCTCAGGCTAGAAGACAAGACTTATACTTTTAGCCAATGGACATTTCTGCTTTATTCCTGAAGAGTTCTTTCTGTGAACTTTTATAATTCCCAATTGTGAATCAGGAGGAAATAGACCACAGCCATTCTGTGTTTTTTCCAATCAGCCAGTTGCATGACTACACATGCTAATATACTATTTTGTAAAAGAGTGATTTACTTCTAAGTAAATAACTTCCAGCCTGTGTGATTCTACTATAGTAGTTTGCCTTGTATAAATGAAATATATTTGACTAGAGAAGCATTGCCCTTGGGCCCTCTAAAGACTCCTAGCACTTTAAAATCCCCCTACAACCCTTTGTTTTCCATCCTTTGGAAAGAATTACCATTATGGGGGGATGCATTCAATGCCACAAGCTTTCATGTCCTCACACTGGCAAGTTCCCTTACTTGGCAGCTGGATTTGAACTTGTTTAAAATAGCTCAGTTGAGTCTGTTCACAGGAGGACTGAACATGAGAAACAAGCCAACATAGCCAAGTTCATTTCTCCCCCGTCTTTAGAGATTTGGAAACATTAGGGATCCGATATTTGGATTCATACTTTCAATTCCCATTGGCATCCACTGGAGACTCAAGGCTATACAGAGGCAATGCAGGGTTAGCAGGGTCACTCCCCCCCCCAAGATTTACTGCTTAGTTGGTGCTGAGCATGCTCAGTAACACTGCTGAAGCCAGCTGCCCTCAGTGTGCCACCTCCACTATCAGCAAGGATGGGTCATTTCTGAGGCTATACTTGTCCCTTAGTGACCAGTTCTGTCCTTGGTATATCTGTGCAGCTCCTTGGGGCTTCAGTGAAGTAGCACTAGTGGATCTGGTAGGAATTTTGGGTCTTTACTGGGCAAGATGAACGTGTTCCACAGCAATAGACGTTAGAGCGGAGGATGGCCTATTAAGTCACTGGCCCAGTCTTCCTGTTGATAGTGACTTGTATCCACCAGTGCTTTATGTGGTTTAATTTTAAAGCAACTTAAGTAATATGACTTGTGAGTAATTATTGCTGGGCAGGTGGCAGTACATGGTAATCCTCTGACCTTGGAGGGATCTTCTTTTCACAAGCATGTCCTATTCATGAATTTCCACACACACCCCCCCGCCCACTCCCCTGTGCTGCCTGCCCAGAAGACATACTGCCTGTTGATATTACACACTCATCTCTTAACTTTCACACTGATCATCTCTAGCATACATGTCTGCTGCGATTACTGCATGAAAAAATCTCACCGGATCAGTGTTCAAGTTCACATGTGTAACTACTGCAGTATCTCATGGCAGAAATACTGTACAGGAGCCCTTTCTACCCTTTATGGCATTTGAAAGAAGCCAACTCTCTAATGTAGGGCAACTGGTAGTGCTTTCTACTGGCCTCCAAAAGTATTCAGGAAGTAAAGATCCAGAGTATCTTTTAATATGTACATTTTCCTAATTATAGTCATGCCACTAATTTCTCCTATTCATAAGATATCTTGAGCTGAATAAGCTCAGAGGACTGAAAATATTCAAAAGTTATGTGGACAAAAAGACGTGATCCAATACACAGGGCCCCTTGCACACTCCCCTTGGTGAGTGGTTCTCATCAATAATCGCCATCTGCTTCAATGGAACTCCTGAGCAACTACTAGCAGGAATAGGGAGGTCTAACTAATCCACTACTGCTGCTTAAGCTGCTGAATGGTAAGTCATTGGGACTTTTGTAAGTTAAGAAGCCCCTCACTTTTGGGCATTTCCCCCCCTTCCCACATATCTACTGTCTGCATTGAAAGATATCCCTCTGGTGCATTAAATGGGTTACTACTTTCATGTGCCATCTCTACATAACCTATAAGCAAATTTTACACTTGAAAATCTAGAGTTTGCAACTGATAGCGTATTTATACTAGCTGAGGATCTAGCCTGAGCTCCATTTACACTAGATGACAATCGGCCACAGTCTTTAAGGCTTAGTCTATCCACAGTCACACCCATTTAACTAAGGGTTTTATTATATATTGATTTAGTTGAGTAACACACAAAGTTGTTCATCACTGTTTAATCCTGCTTTATAGCTGATTGGCTTGCACTGATAAGGTTACAGGCCTGAGCTAAAGCCCAGTGACCTGTTTTAAACCCATAAGAATTTATACACAGAAGTTGCACCAGTTTGACTGATTTGTTATACCAGTGCCACTGCTCTGCAAAACCAAAAACACTGAAAACTAACACTTCATATTTAGTCAGAACTGTTTTTCTTCTTCTGATCCAGTATTAGGTGTAGCTTTCCAATACGTTTCTTCTTTGATATTACTACTCCGGCCATTCCAGCTCACATTGCAATGAGTTTTTATCATAGCCTTAAAACATATGAATGAAATCTACCCTTACTTCCTGGCTAACACAGGCCAAAGAATTCTATTCAGTAATTCCTGCATCAAAGCTGATATAGCTTCTGGTAATAACTCAGATGAAATTACAACTTTGAAATTGCAATAGTTAAAATGATTTTCTTTAAAAAACTGAAGATATAAAGATGATAGTATAAAACTGTGAATGTCAAGATTGAAAATTGTAAAAATATAAAAGGTGGTTATATTGCCACTGTCCAGCTTTTTATTTGTCACCAAAACGGTTTTTTAAGGTGTGTATCTTTTACTGGGATGACATGAGGCATGCACCCCTCTCTCATATATTATACACACCCCCCCCATCATATATCCATCAACATTCTACTCAGAGAATATTTTAAACACATACAAAGCAGTGCACAGCTACATTAGATTGATTTAGGAAGGGAAGGGAAGAGTACCATAGCTATGTGAAAAAACAGAGGGATTTAAGCAGAAAGCAAATTTCCAGGATAGTGGGATTTTATCTTTACTTGTATGTACAAGAACTCTGAGCACTTGTATTTATATCAGTAATGGGTAAGGATTGGTTCCTCTAGGAGAGTTGTCTCCAACCTTTTAAAAGCACAAGATCACTTTTTGAAATTAAAGTGCAACCCAGGATCTACTTTAAAGAAAATGTAGAAACTACAGTTACCACACAAACACCCTTGCCCTGCCCCTTCTCCAAGGCCTCGCCCCACTCATTCCATCTCCCCTCCCTTCATCACTCACTTTGCCCAGGCTGGGACAGGATTGGGGTGTGCAAGGAGATGTGGACTCTGCAAGGGGCTCCAGGCTGAGTCTGGGGCAGGAGGGTGGGGTGCAGGATGGAGTGTAGGGTGCTAGCTCCGGGAGGAGGCTCAGTCAGCAGGTTGAGGTGTAGGGTATAGGCTCTGGGAAGGGTTTGGGGTGCAGTAGGGAGTTCTGGGCTTGGGTGAAAGAGAGGTTCAGGGTGTGGACTGCAGCTGGGTACTGCTTACCTCAGGCGGCAGCAGTGCAGTGGGGGTAAGGCAGGCTCCCTGCATGCCCTGGCCCCACGCTGCTCCCAGAAGCAGCTGGCACATTCAGCAGCAGCTCCGGGGGTGGGGGGAGGGGCAGATGGCACCACATGCTGCTCTCACCTGCAGGCACTGCCTCTGAAGCTCCCATTGGCTGGGAATGGGGAACCGCAGCCAATGGGAGCTTCGGGGGTGGTACCTGCAGGTGAGGGCAGCATGCGGCAGAGCTGCCTGCCCCACCCCGCCTCCAGGAGCCATTGCTGGACATGCTGGCTGCTTCTAGGAGCAGCACGGGGCCAGGACAGGCAGGGAGCCTGCCTTAGCACTGCTGCTCTACAGTACTGTTAGTGACCGATCTCCCCCTTTGGCTGCAGGAAGGCTGGCAACCTTATCATGATTGACTTGTCAGTCATGGAGCCTCTGACAAACTCTCTCAGTCTCAGTGATTGGTCACCAACTGGTAGATTGCAATGTTCCAGGAGGAGGTATTTCTTCCTTTGGCCATCAGGGAGTGGTCAATACTTCTCCAGATTTGCCCCTATGTTAGCTGGAGGTAGCATGCCTAGTTTTACTCTTCCTCTAAACAATGTTAGAAACACAAGATGGGTGAGAAAATATTGTTTATTGGATCAGCTTCTGATGGTGAAAGAGAAGCTTTTGAGTTACACAAAACTCTTCCACAAGTCTGGGAAAGGTACTCAGCTAAATACAAGGTTAAACAGCATAAGTATTAGTATTAGCATAAGTACTTAGCACAGACTATGCAAACCATTCAAAGTGCAGTGGCCCATTGAACACCACTGTAGACATATGACAAACCAACAGAAGTTGGTCCAATAAAGGATATTACCTCACCCACTTTGCCTCTGTAATATCCTGGGACCCACACAGCTACAATGCCTCTCCATTTCAACAATGTTGGTGGTAGAGTGCATTTTTTGCTGCTCCTTTTGACTTTTCATCCACAATTGTATTTCTGATTATGCTGATGTACTATTCCCTCTGGAAAAGATGTCTTCATTCCCATGCACTACATATTCTCTTCCTAACAAAGGCCTGGCAAAATATTATATTGCCTTCTGTAATTACCATCTGGTGCGTCCCATGTTTCTGTTCAGTTTCAGCTCCAAATGATTAATCACTATGGTGATGGGAAGAGTACTGAGACATGTCCACTCCTATCTAATAATGGACATCAACCAATGACTTCTGATTTTCTTAAATACTAGTGCAACCTCTCTATTTCCTCTGCAGAAACTGTTTGGTGGGAGTGAGATGGGGAAGTGGGGTCAGAAATGGAAATACTCTCAGGCATTAAAGTCACAGGTAACATCTTGATCAGCACAATCTCAGTAGCAAGCTCCCATTTACTAAGAAAGTGACTTTTCCAAGTCAGAATATGCACACACACACTGATCCAGTCAGCAACGCATTATGGAAGACATGCCATATTGTTAGAAAGACAAGTGGGTGAGGTGATTGTCACATACCACTCCACGTGAGGTATCATTAAAGTGTGGTCTACGTTACAGAGTTTATAAGCATCTACACTACAATGTTGCTCCTGCTAATATAAGTTGCCCGTTACACCGACATAACTTCACCTCCACAAGAGGCACAGAGGTTAGGTCGATGTAGTTAGGTCAACGCAGTGTCAGTGTGGATGCTGTTACGTATATCAGACTGTCAGCCCCGGGCAGTGGTGGGGCTCTGGCTGTCAGTCCTCCCCCCACACTGACAGTTAAATCCGTGAAAGTTCTCCTGGGAGAGCAGGAGGATGTGCACTGCCAACAGAAGGAGCATAGCGTGATCATGTAAAACCAATGCTGTGACTATACATTGACATAACGTAAGTCAACTTAATTTTGTAGTCGAGACTTGCCCTTTATAATTACAATCCATACTCAATGGGGATCATATCCTGAAAGATTTATTTCATGAACCTCCATTTCTGGCCTTCAAACAACCCCCAACCTCTCCAAACACCATCAGAAGCAAGCTCCCCACCAATTCAAAGAAGCACAAGACCAGTGGTCTCCAACTTTTTTAGCCCAAGATCACTTTTTCAATTTAAGGGCAACCCAAGATCTACCTCACCTCTTCCCCAAAGCCCCACTCCTTCCCCAAAGCCCCGCCCACTCAATCCTCCCTCTCTCCCACCCTCATTCATTTTCATCGGGCTAGGGGTTGGGGTTCAGGAGCAGGTGTGGACTCTGGGTTGGATCCGAGGGGTTTGCAATGTGGGAAGGGGCTCTGGGCTGAATCTGGGGCAGAGGGTTGGGGTGCAGGAGGGGATGAGGGGTGCAAAATCTAGGAGGAAGTTTGGGTGCAGGAGAGAGCTCAGGGCTGGGGCACAGTGTTGGGGTACAGGAGGGGATACAGGGTGCTGGGGCAGGGGTGCAGGCTCTGAGAAGGGGTCAGGGCTGGAGCAGCATGTTGGGATGCAGGAGAGTGTCTGGGGTGCAGGCTCCGGGAAGACGCTCAGGGATGGAGCTTGGGGTGCAGCCTCCCTTAGGAGCAGCACTTACCTCCGGTGGCTCCCAGTTGGTGGCAGGCACAGCGAGGCTAAGGCAGGCTCTCTGCCTACCCCGGCCCCATGCTGCTCCCGGCCCCTGGGCGGGGAGCACGTGGCTCCGTGCGCTGCCCCTCTCTGCAAGCACTGACCCTGTAGCTCCTTCGGCCAATGGGAGCTGTGGGGGCAGTGCTTGCAGGCAGGAGCAGTGCGCTGAGGGAGACACCTGCCCACCTCCCATCCCCAGGGCTGTGCTGGCTGCTTCTGGGAGCAGTGTGGGGCCAGTATAAGCAGGGAATCTGCCTTAGAAGCAGCTACACTGTACCGCTGGAGATCATGATCAACTGGGAGATCCTCTAGGATCAACCAGTTGGTGACCACTGCACTAGATCGTGCCAAAACAGACGCAAAACCTGCCGACATATCTCCACTGCGATGATGATCAATACACCTTCCTACCCTGCAACACACCTTTCAAGATCCGTGGGTCCTGCACATGCCTATCATATGTGGTGTATCTCATCCAGTGCATCAAATGCCCCAAAAATCTGTAGATGAAATGAGAATCATTATGCGCTCGCTTGAAGCACTCACAGAAAGGTGATGACAAAATTACCATATCACCCCTGGGCAAACACTTTTCACAAAACAAATCACTGCATATCTGACCTCTGTCCTTATCCTCAAAGAACCTGTATGAGATCTTCCAAAGATGATCCTAGGCACTTAATTCATACCTTTGCTAGATACTAAAAATCATGGACTTAGTAATGACACTGGATCAGTGGCTCATTACAACAATTTGTAACCTGCCTTTGTGACTGCAGTAGTGTTAGCTGCCCACTTCACCTTGAATGGTCTCTTGCATTGCAACATGTGTTAACTCCTTGTGGTTAACACTCTGTTTCACCTTGCATTTAGTAATGACACAGAATACCTATCCCAGAGCTGAAGAAGAACTTTGTGTGGCTCGAAAGCTTGTCTCTCTCACCAATAGAAGTTGGTCCAATGAGATACATTACCTCACCCACCTTGTCTTTCAACTATCCTGGGACCAACACAGATACAACTACACTGCAACCCACATCATTAGGTTTTCAGGCTCCTGTAAACTACCCTAGAAAGAAAATCCCTGCACTCAGTCTTTGGGGAAAGAAGAGAATATAGTGATCTAAAATACCAGTTCGCTGAGTATGTGTGTTTATCAGTTTACAAACTCTACATGATGAGGATCAGTGAAGATCAGATGAAGGCTCTCCATATTTATTAATGAACTTGTTATAAATTCTTGTAAAGACTCATGACACAGTATTCCAGACAAGTTCTTACACACTGTGGCAAAGCGATCTGCTCTGCCAGCCCTATTAGAAGGCATCACGTTGAAGAATTGTTAAATTCATCACAACTGTTTCATATGTAATCCCGGTGATCGCTGTATATGAAGCTACAATACACTCTTGCCAGATGATCAGATTAAAAGACTATATTACCAAAAAGTCTGA
Organism: Gopherus evgoodei; assembly: GCF_007399415.2. NCBI lineage: Eukaryota > Metazoa > Chordata > Testudines > Testudinidae > Gopherus > Gopherus evgoodei. Next base: position 103,392,989 of record NC_044330.1, on the reverse strand, counting down.
AATTCTCTTGCTTGTTTATATTCGTAGACAGGCAGGCAGACTTCTGACTCCTTCATGGGTGAGATGACCATATTCCGACTCCTGCCATTATGATGTGATAATTTTCATGGGTGACTGGAAACTGGTTCGATATTCCACCCTGTCTTCTAATCAGTTGTTAAAAATAGTCTCCTGCTGTAGTTGCAGATAGAGATTCTTATTACTAGCAAAACAAGCTGAAAACTTAAGGGGGAGGCGAATATGCTATTGGGTAAATGAGTCCCATCACAGCAAAAGCAACCAACTTTGACAGTGGGCTGCACTGGCAAATTTATTGCCTCTTATTACTACTTACTGCCTATTTTAAATTAGCGCGCAGTTAGTCCGGTGCTGATATTTACATTTCAGACGTTTCTTTCACATAGACTAGCACTTGTTTTAATTTTGGTTCAAAGCCTCTCAGGCTGTAGAATGCACTTGACAAAGCAAGCGAGCGCTCACAGAATTATAGCCTCTTATACTGCTAATTCACTCATGCAGTAAGACTGGGCCTAATTCTGCTCTTCCACCAGTGTAAATCAGGAGTAGTTTCACTGAAAGCAATGGAGGAACAGCAGTGTAAAACGGAGGCAAACGAGATCAGAAGCACCAGGCGCATCAAACAGCTTTCAGGTCAACGATGTCTAGAGGCACCACTAGATGGCACAGAAACCTAGCACAGAGAGAGAGTGAGCACTTTTGGTCACAGTTTTGCTAAAACCAGTATCCATCTGCTTTGTTGACATGGTCCTAATGTGCTGAAGCCAACGAAAATAATGCAATTTAAAGAGGAACACACTGGGTGCTTGAGAGTTCAGATACAGTGTACTTTGCCACAAATTCTAGGTCCATCTATCCATCTTAAGTACTTATATTTCTCACCCTATCATAGCATTTCATTGCCTCAATCTTTAATGTAACCTCGCTGTGAGGTATAGGAGCGCTATCATCCCCCTTTTTGCAGATGGCAAAAGGAACGCCCATCTCCCAAGCCAAAGACTAGTGTCCTAACCACTGGACCAAAGAATGTCTAGAACCAGGCCCCTTTGATAAAGTATCTCAAGCTGGGCACCCAAAGTCATTTGGTGCTTTGGAAACACTAAGGGTTTGATAGTCCAGATTAGCTATCGCACACTAACTCCCCACATGGACACTCATTCTACACCAAGCGCCTTTGTCCAGTTTGGCTTAATCCACTTTGGAAGTGGATTACAGTAAACCACAGTGTGAAAAGAAATGTCCACATGAGGAGTTTGCGTAGCAAGTATCCTGCACTTTTTTAAAAAAACAAACCCATACCCCCATCTCCATTTCGCAATAGCTTCCCTATTCAGACAAGGCCTTCGCTCAAGTGCCCAGTAGGTGGTTCCAATTACGTCAAGTTGCATTCATTTACCAAACAACTTTACCTGCATTAGTTCCCAGCACCTCTTACTTCACTGCGCTGCTCTAACATATGTGGTATGGGATACAGCTCGGAGTAAGCTTTGTTCCCTCCTATGCAGGTCCAGGGACAGATAGGCATTACTGCTTTTCTCTTCTGCTGAGACTGAAGAGTTGATCCAGCTACAGGTGAGGGTGAGATCCAGCGGATCCTAGTCCTTCCCATCCATTACCAATGAAATTGTTAGCCAGCCTCCAACAGCACAAACTTTATTTTGAGATACACACTTTCGATTGCAACTTATTTATAGGTATGGCTGGTGACTAGGTATGAGTTGTTTTTTTTTTATTAGCTCATCACCTCCACACTAGAACCCTACGCTGAGCTTCTGAGGCTGGCTGTTTAGAAATTCATCATTTACACAAGCCGCTCAAGGCTTGGTCTACACTTAAAGCTTATATTGGCATTGCTATGTCAGTCAGGAGTCAGCCCCAGAGTCGATGCAGCCATGCCGACAGAGAAGTGCTTTTGTCAGCATAAACATAATTCTGGTGGTGGCATTTCTTCACTGGTAGAAAAGCTCCTTCTGTCAGTGTAAACTGCATCTCTGTCAGGGGATTATGGTGACATACCTATACCAAGAGAGGGTGTGTAGCATAGACACAGCCCAAATCTGCTTTAGTGTCAGAGTCAATAGAGATGGACACTCCTGACTAAAAGTTTAGTCACTTTTCAGAGTATAACTGTCAACGTTATCTGTAATAAATGAGAGACAAGGTGGGTGAGGTCATTTCTTTTACTGTTCCAACTTCTGCTGGTGAAAGAGACAAGCTTTCAAGCAGCAGTAGAATTTGGTCCAATAAAAGATTCTCATCCACCTTGTCTCTAAAATTCTGGGATCAACATGGCTACAGCAGCAGTGCAAACCCATAATCAATGTCATAAATGACCGCGCAGTGCTTTGAAAATAAGTAGTATGTTATTGCTGAGCATTACCATTTCTTAGATTAATTCCCTCTTCCCGCAAGATGCCTGCTTTTTTTTTAAATGAAAGAAAGTTAAATAAAAAGGAAGCTGTGATTTGCCATAGATTTATTTTAAATAACTTTATGTAACCTGTTAAAAAGGCACAGTCCCATTAACCTTTCCCTTAGTTTAGTGTGGGGTATCAGATTTAAATGCCGATTACTACTCCCAGTAGTTGACAGGGTTGAACATGCAACCGATCAAGAACAGACTACTTTTAGCTAAAAAGGAAATATTTTTTAAAAAGAAGGTTTGTTTATAAGCCAGGCAGTAGGCTTGACCGAACTACAAAAATCAGCTGGGAAACAAATGAAATTATTATAATGCTCCCGTTTAACAAAAATAAATTTTTTAAAAGGAATAGCCCCATTTTTATAAATATGCCATTTTTATGCTTCACTAGTAATTTGAATATCCTTTGTATCTGTCTGGAAATGACAACTGATGCACACAGCTAATTTAAATAGAAATTTACGATGCCCCAGGCTCTTTACAATGCCAGCTATTGGATACATGCAATCTGCAGATTCTACTATCCTTTTTCAGGATGAGATAGTACTTTATTTTGCAGAAAGTCCCACTGAGGAATAAGATCAGGCCTTGGAAATAGCCAGTACCATGTACCACTATTTCTATAAAGAGGTTTTTAATGGACAATAAGATAAGTGTCTAGCTCTCATGGTTGTGAAGAAAAACTCAAACGTGTGACCCTGAGTATAAACAGATGCAGGGACATCTCAGGGTATGTCTTCACTACCAGCCGGATTGGCAGGCAGCAATCGATCCACCAGGGACTGATTTATCGCGTCCAGACTAGATGTGATAAATCGATCCCCTCTGGATCAATTGCTGCCCACCGATCCGGACAGTAGTGAAGACATACCCTCAGAGGCGTAAATGACCCCATTCATTTCACTGAGGGCGTACCATATGTCTACACTGCGTAAGCCTGGGCTCTGATTCAGTTTGAGCCCAAACCTCCCTTCTGTCCACACACAAGTCAGACCGACTCACATCAGCAAATGCTCAGGAGGTGGGTCCTGGGATCCTACTAGAGGATGGGTCAGAGCCCAAGCCTCTCTGTTACTCAGGTCCCAGCCCTGTCATTTTGCAGCAGGGACACAGGTCAAGCAGCAGACTCGAGTCAGGTTTGTGTAGTGCACCATGGATTCGTTAGCATGGCTGTGAGACCCAGGTTTACACTGTGGCATGGATGCTCAAAGGAGGGCTTGGAAACACTGCGTCCACAAGCCTAGGTCCCATAGACCTTGGCTTGGGGTGCAGCATAGACACCCTCATTGGGCAGGGGGTAATTTGAAATGTCAGCATTGTTAACTATTTCATTCCTCAGGACAGGTCTCTCCTGAAAATTAGGTCAACCTAGCTACACAGCTCAGGGCTGTGAAAAATTTCAAATCCTGTTCAATATAGGTCGAATCAAACCCCACTGTAGATACGGTTGCTTGATGGAAGAAATCATCAATTGATTAGCTACCAACTCTCAAGGGGATGGATTTACTACAACAATGGAAAGCCCATTCGATCACTGTACTAAGTGCCACGTACACCATATACACAGTAGATTTCAGGTCAGGCTCTTGTACCAGATATGGACTTTCAATAGAGCCTCTTTGTCAGACAGATATAGCAGAGCCATGTCTGCCAGGAGATCATTTCATGTACTGCTTGGAATGGCTGTTGTATGCAGTGTTGCTGCAGTCATGTCAGTCCCAAGACATTAGAAAGACAAGGTGGGAGAGGTAATAGTGTTTATGGGACCAACTTCTGTTGGTGAGAGTTTAAGAAGATTTGGACCTTAAGCAGAGCTCTGGGTGACTCAAAACCTTCTCACCAAGAGAAGTTGGCCCAATAAATATTACTTCCCCTAGTTTGTGTCTCTAGGAATGGCGGTTGTGAGCTTAAGTTGAACAGGTCAATGGTTCTCAAACTTCCTTTTTTGAGGATCACTTGAAAATTGTTGAGTGTCTTGGCAGACCACTTAACGATCTTTCCAAATGTTGTTTGTACCATTAGCTAACTATTATAAAGTGCTTTGGATAACAGTGATTTTTATATATATATAAAAACAAAAGCAAAAAACCCACTGTAGCTTGTTTTGCTCTACAAATAAAAGCACACAACTCATATTTTAATATCAGTAGTCTTACCTTTCTAATACAGTGGATGTGCCCTCTCTCCTCTACTGCAGCAGCCCCCGAGCTGTGGCTGGGAAGGAGGGGTTGGGGGGTCTCTCCCCCTCCACAGAGCTGAGGTTGGGAAGGAGGACCATCTCTCCATGGCAGCCACAGCCCTGGAGCTGGGGAAAGTTGCCTCTTTCTCTGGCTGCTGCAGCCCTGTGCATCCCAAATTCACCCCACTGACCCCTCCCACCTACCCACTACTCCTCCCCAAGGCCACCACCTCACGTTATGTGTGTGTCTTCTCCTGGGTCCAGGCACATAATTAGTGGAGCCACACCTGCATGGCTCCACTAATTAGGTGGGTGACCCTTCATTCTGTTGTATGCAGCCACCCAGGCACGCACCTTAGAGGGAACTGTTCACAGACCACCTGAACGGAGCTCATGGTCCACAGACCACAGTTTGAGAACCTCTGGAATAGGTAATATATGGCACCACCTAGTGGTTGAATCGTACAATACAGTTTAGCAGTCTACAGTCCAGCTGTGCTACTGTACCACTTGAGCCTTAGATAAGGAAGGAGAGGGAGAATCATCAGTCTTATTTTGTTACCAGAAGTGGGTGGCACTGGGGAAGATATCACCACTTATTCCTTCTTTACCCCATGGACATGATCATTCCATACTGCAAGTCTTAATGCATGTTATCTATTGTAAACTACATACACTCCAAATAGCATCAGTCTGCCACTCTGCCAAACGGAAAAATAAATCGAATTGTTGGAGGGAAGCTGGATGTACTAAATGTCTAAATTGCATCTCTTGTAATCAAGCAGAGTCAAAAATAATCCTGCCTGGATCAATTATTACAAGCCTTCGTTCAGTGCTTGGAGAACTGTCAGTTAATGCATTGGCATAGACTAGTTATACAACATTCAGTTCTCATTACCAAAATACAGATAATTTTACTTTTCATATTCATGTTTTAAGTGTATTGAGAGCTAATTAATTATTTTTATCAAATTATATATTACATTCAATGTGCAGGGTTCTGCCCTGAGATCAAACGGAGTTCATTGCCACAACAATCTCTGGTGGAAAAAAGTTTCTGCCTTTTTCATCAGACTTTATTCAACCCAGTTCTTTCTAGCTCTTGGGCCATTTCTTATCTTCATGACATCTGACCATGGTCCTCCTATCAGAGCTGCCACCCAACGCTGCAGATCACCTTAAAGTTGATACACCCCCCCACACACACACCCCTCTCTCACCTGGAAGAGCAGATGGTTCAGATACAATTGCCAGTGGGCTAGGAGACATCTGAATCACATTTATTTCCCTGATCCATTCCTAGACATGCAATTAAGTTTTTGCCTCTTACTCAAAGCTACTCCCATCTCTAAAATTGAGCTCCGTACATGGCAGCACAGTTTAGTTCATAGAACAGTGTTGTGGGAGATGGAGACCTCTCACTGAGAGGCCATGTGATTTTAGGAAAGAAGCTCCTCTTTATGGTCTCCAATTCTCCTATGGAATGTGGATAAATACACTCGTATGATTGGCTTACACAGGAGATCTCGAAGAGCAAGTTATTTCAGAGGATGTGCTTAATTTTTTTTTTTAAAAAGAACAAGTCAGTCAGTTAGTTCTCACAGAAGCTGATCTCTCTCTTTGTCCATTCATCCTGGTTTAAGCCAAGCCTATATTCTAGCCATGTCTCTATCTATAGTATAGGTGGCACAGGTAGTTCTGCGTATAGCAAAGGTTGCCTCAGACTTTCCATTATAAGACCCTGTTTTCAGTCATTTATAATTTTGCCAAACTTTAACCATCTGGGTGGAAGTTCTCCCATGCCAGATATCTGCCTCTTGCTGAATTTTTTGGGAAAGGTCAGCTAAATATGGCAGTGGTGCCTTGGTCAAAGAAATGATTCTGCTGTGGCTGCATTTTCCCCCCAGTAAGTTGGAGCTCTCTAATTTGCTGTGAGATCCTCTGAAGATTTACCAGCACTAAAGTAGACTCCATTCCACATTCTGAAAAGGAACCAGAATCTCAACATTCCTTCGTTATCCAGGCAAATTAGACATTTCCTAACTTTTGAGTGCTTGACTTTGCCATCTTAATGTTCTTTACATTTAATTTTTTCCACCCCCTGTGTAATATGCATTTACTTTTTTTTTTAATTAAAAGAAATCCATGAAACTCACAGCTCTTGGTGGTCTCATGTAAGTAGAGACAGCTTATCTGTAGTATAAGCACTTGGAATACAAACAACATCTGTTATGCCACTGGCAAAAAAATAGATACCTCTAATTTCCTAATATCTCCCATGCAGCTGGTCACTTGAACAATGCATCCTTGTGAACAAAGCTCATCTTCTGTAACCCAGTCTGAACCTGGTTAATGCAGCTGGAATCCAAACTGCACTATGTAACACAGTGTTTCTCAAACTGGGGCTGCCGCTTATGTAGGGAAAGCCCATGGTGGGCTGGGCCGGTTTGTTTACCTGCCCCTGTCATGAACAGATAGCTAAGGGTTAACGTCTCTTTCACCTGGAAAGAAGTAATCTGAACCACCTGACCAGAGGACCAATCAGGAAACAAGACTTTTTCAAATCTGGGTGAAGGGAACTTTGTGTGTGAGTCCTTTGTTCTTGGGTCTTCTGTCTGCCTGTATGCTCTCTCGGCTATGAGGAGTGATTTCTATTTCCTGCTTTCTAATCTTCTGTTTCCAAGTTGTGAGTACAAAGATCAGATAGTGATTTCTATATTTTCTTTTGTATTTACATAGGTATAGTTGCTGGAGTGCTTTGAATTGTATTCTTTTTGAATAAGGCTGTTTATTCAATATTCTTTTAAGCAAATGACCCTGTGTCACCTTAATACAGAGAGACCATTTTAATGTATTTTTCTTTCTTTTTATATAAAGCTTTCTTTTTCAGACCTGTTGGAGTTTTTCTTTAGTGAGGAATTCCAGGGAATTGAGTCTGTACTCACCAGGGAATTGGTGGGAGGAAGAAGTCAGGGGGAAATCTGTGTGTGTTAGATTTACTAGCCTGACTTTGCATTCCCTCTGGATGAAGAGGGAAGCAATTCTGTTTTCCAGGACTGGGAACGGGGAGGGTGGAGTCCCTCTGTTTAGACTCACGGAGTTTGCTTCTGTGTATCTCTCCAGGAACACCTGGAGGGGGGGAAGGGAAAAGGTTTATTTCCCTTTGTTGTGAGACTCAAGGGATTTGGGTCTTGGGGTCCCCAGGGAAGGTTTTTGTGGAGACCAGAGTGCCCCAAAACACTAATTTTTTGGGTGGTGGCAGCTTTACCAGGTCCAAGCTGGTAACTAAGCTTGGAGGTTTTCATGCTAACCCCCATATTTTGGACGCTAAGGTCCAAATCTGGGACTAGGTTTTGACAGCCCCGTCCACAGGTCTGGCCGATCATGGCTCCCACTGGCCACGGTTCACTGCTCCAGGCCAATGAGGGCTGCTGGAAGCGGAGGCCAGTATGTCTCTCAGCTCACGGCACTTCCTGCAGCCCCCATTGGCCTGTGGCGGCGAACCATGGCCAGTGGGAACCACGATCAGCCAGACCTGTGGACGAGGCAAGTAAACAAACTGGCCTGGCCCACCAGGGGCTTTCCCTACATAAGTGGTGGCTCCAGTTTGAGAAACACTGATATAACAAAGAGCTCTTTACCCCTAGGTCTGTGGTCTCTTAGTTAAATGAATGAATGCACCAGGCACAGGGCACCCAATCCTCAGTTGCACCCCATAAGCAGTAGTGGGCACAGTTGTGGGGAAGTTGTCATTGCTGATCACAGGATTGGTTCTATGCCAACCCTAAACACCATGCAGTTTAGAACAAAGTCCCAGGACAGTGTAGTGTGCTGGGTTTCTCTCCCTGCTCCAGGCCAAACCAATAATGGGACATATTGCATGCTGACCTTTGAGTAGCAGATGTCAGGTTCTCTTCTAAAGCCCTGCTTCCCTAATAAGCTTGGATTTCACTTACTAAGGATCACCCCTTTCTTAGCGCTGCAGTGTCCCTTTTGTTTGCCTATTGTTTCCGAAGGGAGAACAGGCTTGTGGGGATGTGTTGTATAGGAAGAATAGTTCAGGTGCCTCCTTTTCTTTTGTCAGGAGTTTGTATAAGAAGAATCCTGAGCATTACTGCTGAGCAGACACAATGCCAACAGAACTGTACTCACATCACGTGGACCCCTATGGAGTCTTTGAGCATCTAATGAGAAACAGACAGACACTGAATCCTTCCATCCATTATCATTAAATGTCTCCCCTGGAACTGATGCAGGGAGCCAGATTATTGAAAGACAAACTAAAAATAACTTTGTTTTAAGTTTTAACAAACATTAGTATTCCTGTTCACTAGAATTCTGCAGGGACTGAGTAATGGGCACTGGGGTTTTAATGATTGAAAAAATTATAGATCTCGCACTTTATAAAGCATCACATTGGTGCTTAACCAAGCTATGCTCTTTGAAGCACCATGTGGAATTTGGTTAATCAAAAGGTTAATACATGTCAGTTTCAATCCCCCAGATAAGCCAAGTCTAGACTGCTAACCTCAGTCATATTTTCAACTCCACTACCTCTCAGATCAATGTAACAGGTTTCTTTGCACATGGGATACTAAGAATGGGGGACAAGAAGAATTTTCTCAGAATCAAGAGAAGAGCATTAAATAGGTTTATTTGCTACAAAATCATAAGATATTTGTGTTTAAGGGGGAGATTTTCATGAGGCAGCTAAGTACCCAACTTCCATTGAGAATTAAGCACCTGACTTCTGTTTGTGCCTTTGAAAAAAATCTTCTCCTACATTTTCCCACACTGTCTTATGGTTGTGACTGAATGTGCTCAGAAGTGTTGGGATTTCAGAGCTCCACATATGTTCATTTTTTGCCCAAAGGATAGGGGCTACATTAGTTTACACTGAGAGCTGAGCAGGCCCCTGACTGCATCACACTAAAAGGAACATATAGATGGCTTGAAGCTGCCTTTGCCTTCTCCCCGCAAGTCTGTAACTGAGAAGTGGGCCAAGTTTCTTAGCACAGAGTGTGTGCTAGGACTTATGAATAATTGCAAAGAGGAAATTAGACCACATGCTAGTGTTGAACAAGCCATTCCAGTTGAGCAGTGAGACCTTAAATCTCGACAGAAGTTTTTCAAAGAGATAAATTATTCATTTAGACAAATGCCTGGGATCCGAACACAATGATTGCTTGTCGGCATTAGGGTACAATTTGCTAATTGAGCAGAATAAACTGCGTACCACTTCAAGAGGGTCTGTAGTTATTATACTTGGGTTAGTAGCTACAGGTGGGTTGTTATTTGCAAGCTATTTAAAGTCTACTCTTCCCTCATGGCTAGTTTTGAAGTCTATTCAGGAAGTACTTTCTCACAGGCGATCAGACAGGCTGTGATGGTGAGTTGTGTTTGGAAACTCACAGCTAGGAAAGGTGAGTGCATGAGACAAAAATCTTATGAATGGTTATTTTTGAGTTAAGGGGATATTAGGATCAGACTAAGCCAAGCTACTCAAGCCTATCTGCATTGTCATTAAATCATAGTTTCTATCTATGTAATGGGGTACCTATATGACCACCTGTCACTGTAGTATCTGGCCAGGTGACAGGCAGTTTGGCCAAACATTTGCAGAGGCCTTTGAACTGGATTGTCCCTTGATATAAATGAGAGGGTGCTTCTACTCTGTTGCAAAGCCTTATGGCTAGGGCTCTACCAAATTCACAGTCCATTATGGTCAATTTCATGGCCGTAGAAGTTTACCAATGTTTCAAATCCATGTTTTCAGATGTTTAAATTTGAAATTTCATGGTGCTGTAACTGTGGGGGTCCCAACCCAACAGAGTGTGTGGGGCGGGTGTTACTGGACTCTGAAGGCAGCAACCACTGAGCTTCCTGCAGACACACAGGTTCCCAGAGGTGGGTCTGAGGTCCTCCCCCGCGCCCCACACCAAGAGCAGCTGTCCATCTCCTGCACAAGTCCTGTCCCTTCCCAGCCCTGCAGGAGCTGGGAGCTCATAGCAGCAGGGGGAGATCAGATTTCACAGGGAAGGGCTTATTTGACTGTCCATGATGTGATTTTTACATCTGTAAAATTGGTAGGGCCTTCATTCTACAGTACCATGTGAACAGACCCCCAAGCCTGCCTGGATCTAGCTGTGGCATCAGTATCTGGGTGCCTGTTTTTGTCAAGTGGTGCATAAATGTTTTATCACAAACACATAGTAAACTAGTCAAGCCAACTTACTGTTTGATTATTTTCAAGGGGGGAGGGCAGGGTAGAGCATGGATATTTTAGGCCTGCCCAACCCTCTGTAATTACCTAAATGAGACAAATCTCAGCAGCATACCAAGGATGCAATAGTAAGATGGGGTAGGTTTAAACCTGAGTAACAGAGGGGTTAATAACACATTGGTCTCTTCTCTTCTTCTCATAAGAACCTATCTGAAGTCAAGCACACTGTGCTGATACTTAGCTAGTCCATCTGAACACATTCAGATTGCTTCATTGAAAAATATAAATGCTAATTAAACAATTACTGTAGACAATTAGAGTTAGTCCCTCTCTGGACCTTTCAACTTTGTTTTTTTTTTTAAGACAGATTTTAATTAAGGTCCCTTGGCTTTAGTGCAACTACCAAAGAAAATGCAATATTTCAGATATATGGTGACATTGTAGTAGTTCCACTTACCACACACTGTTTTATTGATGCTGGATTAGGGCCATGTTTTCAAAAAGAATTAGCATCAAAAGAGTCTTCCCCTGCCCCCTCAAGGTCTCAACAATTATTGCTGATTGTAATTATGCAGAGGGCTGTATGTCCCAACTTCACTTCTTAACTATAAAATATATTTTAAACAATAATTCAATAGATAATTGCATTTTTCCATAGAGTTTTAGTACTTTGAGCCTCATTTGATAACAGCACTGTATTAATATAGAGCAGTTTATTTCTGAGTAAATGACATATAGGGCCAGTCTTTGCAATCAGTGGAAAGATCCATTCCAGTCTACACAGGTTCTTATACCACTCTCTTCACTGAAGTATTGGAACACTTCCAAGTAGTGCTTTAAGCAAGGTGACTAACCTCTACAACATGTTTGTTCTTTTTGTTCGGGTTTGCCCAAATAAGGGATCAATCAGGATCAAGATTACATGCACATTATACAGAATTCATTCTGTTTCCTGCAATAAAATTAGCGTTTGGTAGCCCAAGTTACAAAACTGGACACTAGCTTATGGATTTTAAGAGTACAAAAATGCAACACATGTACCATTTATGCAGTATTCCTATGCATGTTGAAAAGAAATTGTTTGTAGGAAAAGCACAAAGCAGCCAGCAAGTTTTTGTTTGGTGCAGCACCAGGTGTCAGACTTCATTTGAGTTTTAAGACTTGACTTAACTATAATCTAAGGTTAAGTTTAATGGCTCTACTTTCCCAAATTAGATCTAAACAACACACTTCATTTTCTTAACCTGCATACAGTAGTTCTTCCTTTCCAAGAAACGGCCTTCTTCATATTGCTTGTGAAGGCAGAACAGGAATCATAGACAAAGTGTGACTAATTCCTAAACACAAGCTGTCATGCTAGTTTGAAGCCAGTGCAGTTACTCCAAAGATTAATTTGACCCAGTGAAAAAAAAGCTATTTTCATAAACAAAAAATGTGTTTTCCATTTGTCACTCAAGGGCTCTTTCAAAAGAGAAAATTGATTATTTGAATTGCAGTAACACCCACAATACAGTGCATAGGATAGACACCCTCCAAACACATACAGACAGCCTGTGAAGGAGTGGACTCACCGCTGATTCACCTCCTCATAGCTGGGCATAACATAGCAGGCTCTCTTCATCTAGCACCCCCTGCTGGCGGTCGGTCACTCCAGCCCTGCAGTGGCCTGCTTCCTCTCATGACTTAGCCCTCCAACCAAGTCTCAGGCTCTCCAGGGTCTTCACATCACCTTTTCCAGTGGCTGGTAAGGGAAACCAGGCCCTCTTTCTTCTCAGAGTTCCAGCCCAGTACCCCTGTAATGAACAGGCAAGATCTGGCTATTCAAGGTCCCTGCATCCTCTTTCTATCTCAGAGAGTCTTCTGGTCTTTCACACAGCCCCTCCCTGGGCTCATAGAGTACCAGGGTTTATCTCAGGCTCCCTGAAGCCTCAGGTTTCACCTTTCCTTCAGGGCCGTGAGTCACAGGATTCCTCCCTGGAGTTCTCCAACAAACCCCAAACCAACAGCATAACCACAAACCACTTCCATCCCTCCCAGGCTTGAACACTAGTCCTCCCCAGTATGCTGCTCCTCACCTGAGCACCAGCACTCAAGGATTGCCTCCTGAGAGTCATGCCCCATAGGACCTCATTCTGCTTTCTCAGGCTTTTTCCCAAGTCTCCTGATTTCTGCCATCCCAGTCACAACACACACACACACAAACTTCCCCTCTCCTGGGTCTCCCCTAACTGAGCTCTCTCAGGAAACCTGACTCCTTTCCAGGTGGACCTGCTAATCAACCTGTTTAGTGCCCAAGTGCCAGCTGGTGGGTTGACTGAGCACTCAGGCTCCTGTTAACTCTCAGTACCAGGGTGGGCTTTGCACCACTTTGAGACTATAAGCAAGGGTTGTGCAAAGACAGAATAACTGATAACATCTAAGCAAAATATCACAGATATAGTCTTCCCCAACCCCATTCATTTCCCTGTTTCTAACAATAGGTTGCGAGTCTTCTGCTGTTAGATCTACATAACTGCAGCCCAAAATAAAGTAGCCCAAAAGCTGACACTAAATGGATACAGTCAACTTGAACTCCAGCCAGTTTTGAAAACAGAGTTAGAAGGAGTTTAAACTCCTCCTCCTGCCCCTGAGTCATCTGGCCTTGTGAGTGGGTAACCTGTGGCTTGATGCTATAGATATTAATCAAGTCCTGAACCTGCAACTGACCACTTGATGGCACGCAAGCACAGTCCATGGCAGGATCAGCACCTGGTGTCACCACTTTCCTGATTTGATCACAAGGGCTCCAGATATATGTTTTTCTTAAAGCCCCAGCTCCTGGAATTAGATTATTATTAATTATTCATATTGCATTAACATCAGGACCCCACTGTACTAGGCCCCCACTTGCCCAAACAGACCAAAAAAATGATCCCTGCCCCTAAGAGCATAAGTTATTATGGGAAAACTTTGCTTTTTTTTTTTGTTTAAATAAAAGCATTGCCTACCTTCATAGCTGGGAAGAAAAGTTTGAAAAAGTGAATTCTAGAGGTACAAAACCAGAAGGCAAATAATCCTAACCCAAGATGTATTATTTAAAGTCTCCTAATGTTTAAGCCAATCTCATGGTTTTTTAAACACACAGAGTTGCATGTAGACACAAACTATGTTTAAAATCATTGCCACCAATGATCAATTACAAAATCGGTTAAAATTTGAAGTGCAAGGACAGGGCTGGAACAGGGAGCTGAGTGAATCAGGAGCTCTTGCTTCCTCAACTAGACAATAGAAAGCAAATAGACCATTAGAACCCCCAGAGACGTGGAATGTGGTGTTACCATTCTCTCTTACATCATTGGATCTTCTTCAAACTGAGGGACACCCTACAGGCAGCTGTACCTACCAACCCTCAGCTGGAGGAGTTCTCTGTCCCAGCATCGCAGGAGCCAATTAACTCCAAAGAAGATACTTTCTGCTGTGGAAACCATCCCAACTGTGATAAACAACACCAAGGAAATCGCTGCTAAATCTACTAATCTGAACACCAGGGGTGAGGGGGAAACAAACAAGGGATTTAGCAACATCAAACTAACTGAATGCCAGGTCTCTGAACAGGTGCAGATTACTGGCCTAGTTGAGAGCAGGAAGACTGCAGTAGGTCAAATGGAATAATAACCAGAGCTGACACTGGTGTTTTGTAGATAGCGGGGATTGGCCAGATTTAGGAATGACTTTCTTGCAGAAGGCCACCTCCTCCCTCGCTGACAGAACAATGCAAGGGAATCTCCACAATGCTACTTGCAGTTTCTCTCCCAAACAGTCCTGTCCTGACAATGTCGGGCCACAGCAATGAAGTGACTTGCAAGTAACCCAGAAAGTCTGTAACAGAACCAGGAAGGAAATCTCTTAACTCACAGCCACATGCCTTAGGCACAAGACCAGCCCTTCTCTACCATCACTCCTGGGCTTTATTTGTCCTTTCTCTCCCTCCCCCTCATTGCTATTAGCTCTATTGAAGTGATTAGTGTCTAAATCAGCTCTTTCTAACCACATGTATCTCATTCTTCTTTTTTCCTCCTACTCTTCTCATCTGTTTCTTTTACTCACTGCTTTTTGTAATTAAAGCACCTGCAGCCAAGATCTGCACAGGTGTAACACAGCAAGATGTTCACCTGCTGCTCGGTACTTTTCTCTGGAGATCTCTTTGCTCTCAAAACGCTTTGCTTTTGAAGCAGCAGGTACAATTGGGTTACAATAAGAATGGCTAAACGATCAAACACTGCTTTCAAAAGTATACACATCAGATGTCACCCAGAGGTCAGCTCCTAGACAGTGATCATCATTTTAATGATGGAGGGAAAGCGTAGCCTTCTCAGACACCTTTGGGACAATGGCAATAAAGGGATCTGACAATGACCATTTCCTGGGGATAAGTGAACACCACACACTGGGGGCTGGTGTATTTCCTATGGTTGCTCCCCCTGATGCAGCCCCACTGTGAACATGCCCTCCTCAGGCTGAAGTGAAACAGTGGCCTGGCTCAGTGTGAATGAGGGCATGTTTATAAGTGCTTACAACCTTTAAGCAGGCAGACTTTCCAAGAACTGAATTCAGTGTGTGATCATGCTAAGAAACTAACATGAGCCCTGGAATGGAAAACCTGCCTTATGAAAGGAGACTCAAAGAGCTTGGCTTGTTTAGCCTGGCCAAAAGAAGGCTGCGGGGGGATATGCTTGCTCTATATAAATATATCAGGGGCGTTAACGTTAGGGAGGGAGAGGAATTATTTAAGTTTAGTTCTAATGTAGGCACGAGGACGAATGGGTACAAACTGGATATTAGGAAGTTTAGACTTGAAATTAGACGAAGGTTTCTAACCATTAGGGGAGTGAAGTTTTGGAACAGCCTTCCGAGGGAAGTAGTGGGGGCAAAAGACTTATCTGGCTTCAAGACTAAGCTTGATAAGTATATGGAGGGGATGTTATGATAGGATAGTTTAATTTGGGCAATTGATCTTGGATTATCACCAGATAAGTCTGCTCAATGGTCTGCGGGGAGATGTTGGATGGGATGGGAACTGAGTTACTGCAGAGAATTCCTTCTTGGGTGCTGGCTGGTGAGTCTTGCCCACATGCTCAGGGTTTAGCTGATCACCATATTTGGGGTCGGGAAGGAATTTTCCTCCAGGGCGGATTGGCAGGGGCCCTGGAGGTTTTTCGCCTTCCTCTGCAGCGTGGGGCATGGGTCGCTTGCTGGTGGATTCTCTGCAGTTTGAAGTCTTCAAACCAGTTTTGAGGATTTCAATAACTCAGTCCTGGATTAGGGGTTGTATAAAAGTGGATGGGTAGGGTTCTGTGGCCTGCCTTGTGCAGGAGGTCAGACTAGATGATCATATTGGTCCCTTCTGACCTATGAGTCTATGAGTCTATGATTACCTGACTGCCTTGTAGGCTAGAGGTGGCGAGCTGCAGCCTTCCTCGTTGGCGCAGCGAAGAAGGGCGCAGGGTGCTAGAAGAAGAGGGCGCAACTTTACCGGACCCCCCCGCGCAATGGAGAAGGGCGCAGTGTGCTTGAGGTAGAAGGCGCAGCTGTACCAGACCATCCCGCGCAATGGAGAAGGGGGCAGGGCGCTAAGGGAAGAAGGCGCAGTTGTACCAGACCCCTGCGCAATGGAGAAGGGCTCAGGGCGCTGAGGGAAGAAGGCGCAGCTCTACCAGGCCCTCCCTGCGCAATGGAGAAGGGCGCAGGGCGCTAGAGGAAGAGGGCGCAGCTGTACCAGACCCTGGCGCAATGGAGAAGGGCGCAGGGTGCTAAGGGAAGAAGGCGCAGCTCTACCAGACCCCCGTGCAATGGAGAAGGGCGCAGGGCGCTGAGGGAAGAAGGTGCAGCTGTACCAGACCCTCGTGCAATGGAGAAGGGCGCAGGGCGCTGAGGGAAGAAGGCGCAGCTGTACCAGACCCTCGTGCAATGGAGAAGGGCGCAGGGCGCTGAGGGAAGAAGGCGCAGCTCTACCAGACCCCCCCATGCAATGGAGAAGGGCGCAGGGCGCTGAGGGAAGAAGGCACAGCTGTACCAGACCCCCCCCCCCCGCGCAATGGAGAAGAGTGCAGGGCGCTAGAGGAAGAGGGCGCAGCTGTACCAGACCCCCACGCAATGGAGAAGGGTGCAGGGCGCTGAGGGGAGAAGGTGCAGCTGTACCAGACCCCCGCACAATGGAGAAGGGCGCAGGGCGCTAAGGGAAGAAGGCGCAGCTCTACCAGACCCCTTCCCCCGCGCAATGGAGAAGGGCACAGGGCGCTGAGGGAAGAAGGTGCAGCTGTACCGGACCCCCCCCCGCGCAATGAAAAAGGGCGCAGGGCGCTAAGAGAAGAAGGCACAGCTGTACCAGACTCCCCCCTGCGCAATGAAAAAGGGCGCAGGGCGCTAAGGGAAGAAGGCGCAGCTGTACCAGACCCCCCCCCGCGCAATGAAAAAAGGCGCAGGGCGCTAAGGGAAGAAGGTGCAGTGGTACCAGACCCCCCCCCGCATGATGGAGAAGGGTACAGGGCGCTAGAGGAAGAGGGCGCGGCTGTACCAGACTCCCACGCAAGGGAGAAGGGCGCAGGGGGGAGCAGGCAGCGCCACAGACATGAGGCCGGTCCTGGCAGAGCGGAGCCTCAACCTCACTAACCCCAACCGGGTTTGGGGTTCCGGCAACCTGAGCTTGGAGGGGCCGCCGCTGGGCTGGGTGGCTGGGGGCCTGGGGCGCATGGGGCACAGCTGGTGACCGTGTGTCTGGGCATCATCCTGGTGCTGGGCTGCCTGAACAACCTGCTGGTACGGCTTCGCCAACGCCCTCTTTGGTAGGTGTGGCTGCCCAGCTCCCGCTAGTACCGAGAGGAGGAAACAGCCCTGCCGCAGCCCACAGGGGCAGTGCCCGGGCTGAGTCACACTTCCTCTTCTAGGGCGCTGGCAGCACAGTGCTGATGGGGACAGAGGCCCTGGGTTCCTTGGGGTAAGGATCCCCACCTTGCATGCAGCCACCTCCCGAGTCAGAGCAGAAATATACAGACTGGCAGGGAAAGCAGTGTGTGCTTCCACCCACTGGAAAACCTGGCCCCAGAGACCTGTTAGGACAAGACAACTAGGCCCTCTTGCTAGTGCTGGATTATTCTGTCTTCTAGGCCAAGATTTTCAAACAAGAGTGTCTACATTTGGGTTCCTAAATCCATAATTAGGCATCTAAATAAAAGTTTGGGCTGATGTTTCAGAGATGCCCAGCATGCAGAACTCCTTTGAATTTCAGGGCAGTTTGTAAGTGTGCAACACCTCTGCATATCAAGCCTCTTTTACATATGGGTGTAGGAGAGGGACTGAAGGCACCTAACCTTGGAAGTGTTGCCTCTAGTGTTTTGTGGAGGGTCTGATTAATAACAGAGAACAAACTGTCTTGGTTGCCTGTGGTTTGGGGATGGAGAAGGTGAAGTGGAAGGCCGGTGTTGCTGAGTGTGCCCTGTGTGTTGGTTTCCAAAGAAGAGTCTGGTTGCTATGGGTTTTAGTAAATCACCATTGTCTACAAGGTTTCTTTTAAATCCTTGCATGTCGGACCATAGTTCTGGGCACTTCTCCAGCATTGTTGAGTGGCAGAGGTGTGAAACTTTACCTCCATCATCAAGAGAGGGCTCTTTCCGCTTATCTGTCGCTTGCCCAGTAGAGTTCCTTATGGGATGAAACTGTATATGCCTGGTCTTGCTCAAAGAGGAGTTGTTTTTGGGAAGTTTTAAGTTTTAAGACCTGCGTCTTTTGAACTTAAAACAAGCAGGAAGAATGCTCTTTGCTTTAACAAAAAATTCTACCATGCATGTTATCCTGGCAATGCTTTGCTAGACACATCATCTATAGATGTTCCGAGTTTTAGGTGACCAAGGAGTTTTAGGGCCGCCTCGACTAAATGTATATAACTGGAGCCCACTCATCCTGTCAGTTGACGTCAGTATGGATTATGGGCACAAATGAAGGGCTAAGCAGGCACCAGATTCTTCTGCCTGTAATTTACTGTTATCACTGGCTCACAGGCCAATCACACTTACTAATATTGATATTTATTTGTATTGCGTAAGTGCCTACAGGGGAGACTAGCACATGGCTCTCACACTTCTGTGCACTCCAGCCCCCTTTCCTCCCGGCAATCACCCATTAACCCTTATCACTTCACCCAGACTCATTCACCTTTGACCTAGTTCCCTGATACTTCACATTCACTCCAGCTGTTGGAAGAGTCCTTCCATGCCATCTACCAAATATCAAAATCCTCTGTGAAACTGAATTACTTTTCTCCACCCAGCTCTCTTACAGAGGCCTGCATTAAAAATGGCAGCATTTGCTAATAGCTACCACCTAGTGGTACCAAAGCTAGCACAGTTTCCCCCTTTACTTAGGGTTTGTTTACATGGGGAAATAGACCAGAATGGCTGTTTTGTGGTTGCTCCCCAAGGGGATACTATATTCTGGAATAAATCACTTTATTTAAGACAAATTAGCGTGCTTCCAAAGCAAAGCAATTATTCTGGAATAGAGTATCCACATGGGGAGCTATCTGCAATAGCTATTTGGGTCAATTTCCTCATATAGATAAGCTGTAATAACTGTGACCACTAATATAGCTATGAGTTATGCAGATTTGGGATTTTATAGCTAAAACAAACACATGGGAACAATGCAGAGATGGTCAATATGGGTGATGGTCTACAGCAGGGGTTCTCAAACTTCATTACACTGCAACCGCCTTCTGACAACAAAAATTACTACAGGACCCCAGGAGGGGGGACTGAAGCTTGAGTCCACCCACACTCCACCACCCCAGGTGTGGGCAGGGCAAAGCCAAAGCCCCACTGCCCCAGGCTGGGGGGCCAAAGCCCAAGCCCAAGGGCTTCAGCCCCAGGCAGGGTGCCTGAAACCTTAGCCCTGCCAACCGGGGCTGAAGCCCTCTGGTTTGGGCTTTAGCTTTAGCTCCGGACCCCAGCAAGTCTAAGCCAGTGACCCACTTTGGGGTCCCGACCCACAGTTTGAGAACTGCTGTTCTGTAGTCAGTGGGAGTTTCACATTGACCTCTGTGGAGGCAGGATCAGCCCCATGGTCTGTCAACAGAAATAAACAAGCGATCAGCAGAAAGTGGTGCTGCCAGGAGCAGCTGGGGACTGATATTTTTATATCCAGATGCATTTTACTGCAGCCATTCTGATAGGGGTTTTTTTTTTTGTTTTTTTCGCTCTCGCAGCAGGATATTTGTTTGAAATTAAAAATCTCAGATTTATTGCACGACCATTTCAAATGCCTGATCCTGCAGCTGTTCCCTTCAGTGAGAAGTGAGTACTCATGAGAGGAAGGGCATCAGGACCGGACCCAAGGGTTTCAACTGGCTGGCAGGTCAGAATCTGTGCACTTTCCATCTATCCCTACCCTGTGTGCTTGCTTCTCTCCCAGTGGGAGAATCTGGAAAAGCCAACTGTGCCTATACTGAGCAGTAGCTCAGACAGACTCATGGGGAGAATCCTGCAGGGCCAAAGTCAGCAAGAGTTGACATGTACCTGCAGTGGGAGTCATGACTGAGTAAGGGCTGCAAGACTTGACTCCATGGGAATAACCCCCTTCATCTTTCTGACTCACTAACATCATGCCCATCTCTTTCCCTGCAGGCATTGTCTCTCTGATTTCCCTTTCCATCCTCTCGTACGAACGCTACATCACAGTGCTCAGGAGGCGCATGAAAGTGAACGTGTCCAGCTACCAGAAATCCTGGCTCTTTATTGCAGGGTCTTGGTTATACTCCTTGTTTTGAACTTTGCCTCCTTTGTAAGGCCCAGGCACCACATGCTCAGTAGCAAGGCACTCCAGGTCTCCTAACAATATCTCTTACATCATATGCCTCTTTATCTTCTGCCTTATATTGCCTCTTCTGACAATGATCTATTGTTATGGGAAAATACTGAGAGCAATCCAAATGGTAAGTATCTTCTCTAGCTGCTCTAACATATGGTGGTTGTAACTGCATTCTTCTTTTCTCTGTACTGAATGGGGATATTCTTAGAGTTCTGCCTGTTGCAGGACATGTGATATCCATGTCTGCCTATCAGGAATGAAATCTGCCATAAAGCAATACGCGGGGAGCTATGATCCTGCTCCCACTGAAGTCAATGGGTGTTTTGACAGTGATGCCAAATGCTGAACTTATTGTGGTAGTTCTGGGAGGCTCCATCAGGGAATGGCACGCTCCTTTATGTAAATAAATGTAATAGAAAGATGATCCCCGTGCCAAAGAGCCCATAGTCTGAGTCAGCCTCAATCTACTTTAGTTGTGGTTTGCAGCTATTGGTCTAGATTCACTGTCTGCTCCTAGACTCAACACAGCTCTAAATCCAGTTTAACTGGTCAGGGAAACTGCTGTGTATCTCTGGAGCACAGATGGGAGAGCTAGCAATAAAGACTGTATAGAACACAACAAATATCTACCAGATTATGGAAAGTGAGGGTAATGACTATTATTATGTAGTTAACACATTTCTTGCTGCAGTAGCCAGGTGCTCCTAGGTACTGGGTAGCTCAGGTATTTGCTGTTCACAGGACCTAGTGGATTGCATTGTTGCACATCAGGCAACATGTTATTACATGTGCAACAGTCTACTGTGACATGCTTTGGACAATTCAAGGCTCTGGTCATAAGTAGCTGTAATTGAGTGAGCACATGTGCAGTGTTAAAAGTAGGGATTTTATTTTCACAAAGCTGTGAATGACTCTGTTCACTAGGGCAAGTTATATGTGCTAGGAGCTTTTCAAAGTTAGTGGGGAGACAGTCCCTGCTTTGAAGAGTGCACAGCAAAAAGTGATCAGCAGAAAGTGGTGCCTCCAGAAGCAGTATGGGACTGGTATTGTTATATCCAGATGTATTTTACTGCATTTGACTCTTCTGTTTCCCCCATCTTTAAAATGGGAATTCAGTGTCGCCAACTCTCATGATAAAATTGCAGTCTTGCAATATTTGGTGGCTTTCTTAAAGCCTCAGCTCATGGAGTCATGTTGTAACAGGAGAATCTCAGCTTTCATTTTTTTAAAAGTAGGTTTCTACCTCATGGTTTCAGAGAATATCTTGAAAACTTGAACCATAATGGCTCAAAAACCAGAAGACAAATAAAAAGAATCCCAACTGTATTATTTTTAACAATCCCATGATTTTTTGGGGAGTTTGATTTATGATTTTTGAAAGTTTGGGATTGGCAATACTGATCCTTGGTAAAGTTCTTTGAGATCTACAGATGAGACCACTGTATAAAAGCCAAGTGCTGTTACATGTGTGCATAGTTAATATTTTGTTAGCACTGTATGTGCACACAAACACATACATCAGTAAGGGACTTTAATGTCCTTTTGTTTCTTAGTACTTATACAATACAAGGTCCTGCCACAGGATAGGGGGCTGGACTTGATGGCCTCTTGAGGTCTCTTCCAGCTCTATATTTCTATGAATATACACAGTAACGGCTCCAAAAGAGAGTACTCAGTTATCGGCTTCTTTAAAAAGTCAATGAGCTAAATTCTGCATTTACTTGAATAGAGTTGCATAGGGTGTAAGACAACACAGAACTGGGCTCCTAATCCTGGTGTAATTACATAAACTGTAATTAACAAGTCAGTCTAACATGGCAGCTCCCAAACACCTTGACATAGCAATTTATTTAAACTTCCTTTACACACAAATCTATGTTTAAGGCTATAACATAGGCCAACAAATGCCATAAGATATAGAGTTCAGGATGATAAACCATGTTTATCTCATATGAGGCCTGATCTAAAACTCACTGAAGTCCACGTGACAAGTATCTAGTGACTTCAGTAAGTTTTGGATCAGGCGCTAGTGTTGCTAAGTATTGTACTATGCATGACATCAGTGCACAGATACCATGGTGACAGGTGTATTACAAGTACTTGGCATGTTGTGTAGCACCTACATGCATCTACTGACAGCTCTGGATCTACATCCAGTTGCTGGTTTGACTGATAGTATTTACTTCCCTGGAGCAACATTTTTTGTTTGCTAAAAGGAGGGGCTGAGCAGGGGCTACAATCAGGGCTCAGTTGAAGAGCTCGGTATAAAACACTTTGCCAGAGTACTAAAATAAGAAGAATGCATTTTTAAAAATCAGATGTGTCTGTCAACCTCTGATTTCAGAAGTGTCACCTGCATATGACACACTGCCTCATGCAGCTCCTCCTGGCATTTACACTAAATCTGACTCTACAAGGACATATCCTCAGTGCGGGACAGGTGTATTGGATTAGGACCTAACATACAACAAGTCAGATCCATAGCAGTTTAGAAATGATGTTAGATCATCGATCGATTCACAAATACATGTATTTTGATGCCTCTGTTTTAGTCATGACCCAGAGCTGCTAGGCTGACTTTATGAATACTTCAGGAATTTGTTATTACTAAATGTATCGAGGTGCTACACTGTTGAACTGGCTTGTGAGAAATACAAGAACTCTTCAGTAATATTGGAAAATGCATCCCTAAAAGATTATGCAACCTGGACAAAGTGTCTCACTACATATGTAGAATTCTGGCCTCTTTCTCGAGGACACTTACCTCTGGAATCATTTTATGAATGAATCATGGAGGTATTTTTAGCATCTTGAATTGTGGTGTTGCTTTGAGTTCCAGTGGCAGACAGTTATGTAAGAAATCATTCCCCATGGCTTTTAAAATGTGCAAAGAACTAGAGACGTGATATGAACACCAGTAGTTCACACATTCCTAGCAGAACGCTCAAAAAGAGAACACAAATTCACAGAAATCCTCTAAGCTAACCTGTCTTTTATTTTATGCATGTTTAATTCACTGAAGATGAAGTTGTATATATAGGCTGATGTGGAGGAACAGCAGTGGGATGGGAGACTCCACTGGAAAGTGCTGTCTAAAAATTGATGGTGTATGTGATGCTAAGGAAAGACAGGACAAAAAATGGGCTAGAATGCTTATTTGTGATATTTCTTTGTATTTGTTTTTGAATGTGCTGGGCATAGTAAACTATATTTTTGCTCATCTGTGTGATGAGGTCACCTATTTAACAGTTCTAAACTGTACTCTAGTAATGTTCATTAACTACTGTCATTGGCCTGGCTCAGCCAATCACAACTCAGTTTTATATAATTCACATGATGGCATCAGAGAGGCAGTGCGATCTGTTTGGTTAGAATTCAGGAGGAGGCTCCAAGAGCTGCTAAAGCCTAATCCCAGCTCTGAAATGTACCTTCCCTGCCACCTTAATCAAATCTTAAAAATTCTGTGTTCACCCATCTCTCGAGTGGGGATAATGGGGTAGACATTCCAAGTCACAAATAGCACTTAGGTGTCTGAGTTCCACTGACTTTCAATGACAACTGCCTCACCCTATTGTACTTTCTTTCCCATGTCATAAGGATTTGTGGGGATTGAATGATATTTGTTCACTGCTTTGAATATGTAAATGTGAGCTATTGATTTATTTATTAACATGCAATAAAATGGTGCACACAGCTACCTAGTTAGCAATACATTTCCAAACTGATACCATAATCTAGCTGATAGCTGCTCTGTTCATCTGCAAACTGGAATGCGCAGATCTTCATTGTTTAAGCAAAGTGGTAGGTTGACCTAAGTGTAGAAAAAGAGGAAAACTGTGCATTTGACAGTTACACAAGGGCAGTGGGCAGCTATCCAAGCCAGATCTATTAAGCTAAATCTATGCGTTAGTAATCCTTCAGATTTGGCTAGTCCCTTTCAAAGCTAGCATCTTAATAAGTCTAATTTAAGGGGGGGATGCTGGGTGCAGAAAAGCTCTTGTTAGGCATTAACACAGAAATGTTTCCAGATGCCATCAGCACTGTTATGTAAGTCAGAGCCTTGATGGCCGCACAACATCCCATTTGGATGGAAGGGTCTTGCCATTATTGAGCTCACACAGAGTTGGAATTAACAGGAAACACTAAACAAACACAATGGGCAGATCTTCAGCTGGTATAAATCAGTGCAGCTCTTTTGAAGTCAATGGACCCAGTCTTGCAAACCCATGCTGATGTGAATAGTTCCTTTGAAGCCAAAGGGTCTAATTCATTGAATATGTTTTTTCAAGACAGTCCTAGAGAGATATTGAAATACGCCTGTAACAAATGATATCCAAATTTGGCCCTTCTCCAGCCATATATAACCCTAATAGGATTTGCACTTAGAACCTGTACTGCCAAAGCAGGTTCCCTATGCATTTAGCCAAAGAGATAGTTCAGGTATTTAGAGCAAAATTGTACACCAAAACAGGCTTATCCTATTCCAGTAGAGGTCACTGTTTACATGTATTCTGTGCTAAATTTGGATGTATATGTTCTTGGCTTGTTACACCCTGGGATAAGGAAAAAATGGCACAGATAAATGGACTTCTTTTATACAAAAAATTTTGTGTTCCTCATATGAGTAGGAATATTAGTGACAGAATAGCTGTGCCATTGCAAATATCAGGATAGTTACATGACAAAATCATTTGCATGTGTCACATAATCCTTCAGCATCTATAAACTTGTTAAATTTAGGACTGAAATAACCCCCACTCCTGAGTTTCATAAAACTACTTTATTTTAGCAGGTTTCTCAGTTTAATATGACAATGGTTCAGAAGAGGGAACGCCACATACTTTTTATGGTGGTATCCATGGTTACCTGCTACCTCCTCTGCTGGATGCCATATGGGATAGTATCTTTGATTGCAATATTTGGCAAGCCAGGAATAATCACTCCAACAGTAAGCATTGTCCCATCCATTTTGGCAAAGACTAGCACATTTGTTAATCCTGTTCTCTGTGTGCTCTTGAACAAACAGGTAAGAATTTCACGTTGTTTGTATTTATTCTGGAATACAATTGCTCCTTCATATTAGATTTGTGATCAGTAAGTGCTATTGTTAAAATATATGTAACAACTTTGTATGGGGACCTGTCTGAAATGAGTTGGGGTGTCTCAGTCCCTTTCTAGTGGACCATTACAACACCCAGTCTTATAGCTGGGCTTCCTTAGAAAAGTGATAAAAGTTGGCAGTGATAGATTTGTAACTTGTGCTTCTCTGGAATGGTGACATTTTCCAGCCCTAGCTCTTCTTGTCCTTACATCAATGTTCTCTTTCATACAGGGCTTTCTTTAGGCACCTTCTTTGATTACATTAACAAAGTTCTGGTCAAGGGTCAACCAAATTCTGAGCTGGCATCCTGACTTGTAGCCTAAATTCAGTGTTAGTGATGAGGTTCTATTACTAAAGTAAACTGGTCTCTTTGGTTTTAATTTGGTTTGGGTGGTTTTGTATGTGGGTTTCTTTTTCTTCAGCAAACGGCCCATTCTTGTTGCTATCATCTTTATTTGTGTCAAATATGTAATACTTCAACCAAAGCCTGCCACATTTCCTAGACCACGGGGATTGCTGTTAAAAGAGGGGTGAGGTTCTTTTGAAAGGGGATCTTCAACCCTTGCATCAGAGTCAGAAGCCTAGTGAATGGGATGCAGTAGGATCTGCTCAGTTCTATGTTTATGAAGAGTTCCTCTTGAAGGAAGTAGATCCTAAAAACAAGCAACCTATATTCTCTCCTTGTGCTTCATGTGGAGCTAAGCTATAGCTTGATAATGAAGTCTGAACAGAAGATCAGTCAAAATAAAGGGAAATCCATCCTTAAAGCTGTATATCTATGAGCAAAGTTGAAAAATTCTAGTAGGGAGGCAGGGATTGTCTTGGGGTCTGCATTTGGTTTTCCATTGTGTGTAGTGGCGTATTGTTCCTCCACAGTGACTCCTCTTTCCCTTTTATAGCCGGTTTCATTACCCCATCACCTCCTGCACTCTGGAGGGTGTTGGTTTTGAAACAGTCCACATTTTGTCAGCTGATTTGGGTAGCAAAGCTGTGATTAAAAAGGGGACGGCCCTCATATTGGCTGACAGTAGGGACTAAACTGGGGACTTCCAGAGCTAAAATCATGGGGCTCTACATCTTGAGTTAAAAAGATGGGCTATGTAAGTGGGGGACTGTAACACAGTTGTGTTCTCAGTGGGTGGCACATGGAGTGGGACCTGTAATACACATTGACGAGTGGGTTACATTAACAGGCTTCTCGGCCAGTTCCTCAGATTTATTATGCACAGGATAAAGTGCAGGGAGCTAGTAATAATATGAAGTTTATTATTCCTCTCTCAGGTTTGTGTGACGTGATCCTTAAGGGGCTGCTCGAGACTATGTTCTTAGCATACGCTCTCCTGAATTTCAGTTTTTCAATTTTTCTTCTTCTTTAGTTCTACAGGTGTTTTATCACTGTAGTAAAAGGTGGACCGTTCCCTCAGCGTACTGAAAACATACTCAATTCAAAAGAGAGCCAAAACTTTGAGACAGCTGGCCAGATAATGGAGATTCCCCTGTCTCAAACACCGGCGGATGAAAGGCAAAGCAAAAATAACACTCAATGCTCTTCAAAAAACCAAAAGACTCTTGTGGTTAATTACAAAGTTTAGATCAAAAAGCTGCTTTTACAACCCTCCATTCAACTTCTATGTTGGCCCAGCAATGAAAGAATGTCCCAATTCCCAATAGAAATGAACAATAGGATGAACATAGAAGACATCACCGAGGCCCATGGGACTCCCACTACTCAACGACGTTAGGTTTATGTCTGCCAAGAAGAATAAGATGCAATACAGATCACAGCTGGAGATTGTCAGCTAGCAGCCTTTCACACTTCAGCATACATGCCCTAAATCTTACACATTTAAGAATACCACATGTATGCAAGCTACTGGAATAGACTTCAGTGTTGCCGGTAATACAAACATTACTGGCAAAGAAACATTTCTACCTAGAAACATCAACAAAACGTTTGTGACCCTCTTAATTCTGAAGTAATGGTTGTTCTGTAATGGTTTTTTCTATATCATTTCTGGAATGGTAGATGACCTGTTATTGCCATCAGAAGCTCTGATTCACTAGCACTAAAATCATCTTTCCTGGAAATACCTCTTCTGGGCCAGTGACACTGCAGCATGGTGAACCGAGAGAAATACCTGTGTTATCTATGCTACCTAGTCACAGAGCGAGAAACAGGCTCCTAAAATCCCTTTCTATCTTTATTTCTAGAGTTTTTGTCTCTAGTCACCTAGCAGCATTTTGTTCATGAACATGTACAAAAATGCTAGACCCCAAGGCCTGAAATCCTAACATGGGGAGCTGCTCGAGCACTGGTTTATCAGCCCCTCAAATCACAATTCTTAGTGTCAATGCAGAAATGCAAATTGTTTTAAGCAAAATGACTGTGACTCCACTATAACAATTGCTTAATTGAACCATCCAGCTTTGTGTGGTAGAGCTTCAAAAGTATCAGATACTGTTTTGTTGGTTTAATGTTTTTATCCTCCTCTGCCAGTCAAGAAATATGCTGATCTGAAGTCTGCCTGATATTGCCTGTGTTATGATAAGCTACTCTGATCTCTTCTGGCCTTAAAGTCCAGGAAACAGTAAAGAATGGTTTGTTTCACATTATTTTGCACAGCTTAATTGTCAAAATGCCAATGGTGTGCTTGGCCCCTGTACATGCAGGACAGTACCTGCCCTAAGGAGCTAACCATCTCTGGCTCTTTCTATGCTAGAGCTTTTGCTAACATTTCCTTCCGTTGCTCCCAGCTGCACAATTCCACAGGTGGTAGCAAGAGTGAGAGTGCTAGAAGAGACAGTGCAGTTGCTGGCATTTAAAGCATTGTGTCAGGTAGCTCTGTGGCCACCTGAAGTCTGTATTAGGGCTGCAATGGCTGGAGCTGAACCGGCAGTCACTGTGGTGGGGAAATTTGAGCAAAGGCTTGCCAATGTAGATGCTCGCTAAATGCCAAGGCTGCTTGCACTGCCCTCCAGTCAAACCTGGTCCTGTATGTTTTTGGACTTGGGTGCAGTAAAGGACGTTCCAACTCAGGAATAGGGTGAACATTAGCAGAAAAGTTTCACTCTTTATTCCACAAGCTTAAAATTACCATTGTTTCCTTCCCATTTAGTTTTGTTTGGGAGAAGTGCTAAATAAATTACTGTCCCACATCTGTCAAAGTGGGTATTCACCCACGGAAGCTTATGCTCCAATATATCTGTTAGTGTATAATGTGCCACAGGACTCTTTGTCGCTTTTTGCAGATCCAGACTAACGTGGCTACCCCTCTGATACTTGTCCCACTATTGTTCCCCCGGCTCCAGTTGTGTGTGTGAGCTACTTGATATCCAGCTGATATCAAGGCTGCTGTTTGAACCGCAAAGGCTATATAAAGTCTCAGACTCTCACTATTCTGGTAAAAGTGTAACACTGCAAGTGTAACATGGTCCTTCTGTCTCCCCCATTCCTGTTTGTGAATAAGGTACAATCTTGCCTAGATGAAGGAGAGTTCATCCAGCTGGACTTCTCGCCTCCTGCCCTCTGTTAGCACCTAGGGTCCTCTCTACCCATCCCACTCTCCTTTCCCTCCCTGTAGGGCAGAGGTCCAGCCTGGTACCCCAGAACACCAGCTATCCTTCCCCAGAACCAAGGATGGGCAGTCATGCCTCCAGACAGCTAGCTCCACCAGTTTGTCTGCCCCAGCTATCTCGCCTTGTAACAAACACAGCCAGCATTGTCCTATTCCCATTCCCAGTGTGGCTCCTAACCCCTCTACAACCCAGACTGACCCTAGCACACCAAGCCCTGTGAAGGACGTGATTTCTTACCCCTCAGGACAGTTCAGAGGCACTGCAGTTTCTAAGAACAGGATGCTCATGGCTTTTCCCTGAGCCAGCTGCTGCAATTAACGCTTGTGCCATTTCTCTCATGATTTAGTACTAATTAAACAAGAAATTCTTGGCCAGTGGAGGGCTGTCAGCTTAGCTTTGGGACTGAAAGCAACCAAAGAAAATGCAGTCTTGCTGCTGCTTTCCACAAGCAGGTTCTGAGAAAGGAGTATGGTAATCCTATTGCTGATGGCTGTGTCTGATTGCACTAAATACTAAATTCCACATATGAAACATGCATTGTGGCATGGATGTGTTATGTAAATAGTTTAGCATTGTGTTCTGGGCCTTCTGGCAGCTTTTGCTGCTTTTTTAACACTCATTTTAAATTAATGGACTCAAAACTCTAAATGCTGTGGGTCTGGCAACACACTCTTCTCTACCCCTCCCAGAAATGTTAGGCCAGTAGGGAAAAAAAAAGAAGAAAATTATTGCTAGATATATTCAAAGGGTCATTCCATTCACCCTTGTAATTTTGACCCAGATGGAACTGGGTGTTGTTAAGGAGGTTCAGACCTTAATAAAATACTGCATTTGTGGTACAGCCTGTGCATAAATAGGCGAGTGCAGATAAGCCTGCTACCATGTCTTTAGCCTCCTCATTGTGTCCTCTGCTTTTAAACTGTACCGTTTCAACACCCATCAGAGCAGTAAATGTACTTCCTGCCTGTTAGTAGAATCTGCCCTTCTTACTGGTGGTGAAGGAACACCCACCGGATGTTAGTGTAGGGTCTGATCCTGCAGTCCCAACTCAGGCAAAATTCCCACTGACTACAGTAAATTGGTCATATTTGAGATCAGCACAAAATGTGAGAATGTAGGTGACATGCTCATCTCCTCAGAAAAAACCCAAGGGGTAGATGTTGACTTAATCCAGCTGCATGGGAGGTAAAGACATCTTCATCCCCATGCCTGGTTCTTAGGCGGCTGCTTGCACAGCAGATCTGGGGACCCTGAGGAACTCAGTGCTTGTGTTTTGGATTTTTCATCCATTCCCTGCACAGCAAATGGATGGGGAAGGGGTGGAGTCTTTGTCTAAGCCTTATATATTTGCTTCATGTAATAGGGGTGAAATTCACCCACTGGCAGAGGAATTCCCCATGCTGTCTCCAGCCCTCCAGGAATGTGCCAGCTGGTAGAGATATCTGGAAATAAGAGGGGAAACAGGTTAGACCAAACTTGACTTCCTTGTTCTGACAAAATTCCACGGAGAATTGTGCAGGAGCAAGGAACTAAGCACACGGTCCTGAAAGCCTAATCCTGCATTGCTTTGCCTCTGAGTCAGATCCCAAACACCTTATGCATTCTAGGCTTTGAGTCTGGACCCTCTTTTCACTCTCATCTGGATCCATAAACCCGTTCCCTTGGCCAGTGCCTGGTTAGAATAAGGAATAGACGTGTCTCTTAAAGCCCCTCATCTGCTGACTGGTGTTGATAGCTATAGAAACAGCAGCATGCTGAGATACTGAACCAGTAACATGACTGCCCTAGCACCCATCAGTTACATCTGTAGAGAAATCAGAGAGGCAACCCCTAGCTCTGAGGATATAAATGGAATCAGGGTTATTCAGGTGGAAACGTGGAAATGCAGTTCTCTTCTCTAGCAGTCCTCACCAAATCCTTTGCTACATTCAGGGTTGGAGTTTGGAGGAGCCAGCTATGACATTTACCACCCGATTAATGTGGTGTGTCAAAAAAAGACCAGAATCAAAAACTACCTCTAAGTTTAGAAACTCTTGGATTTTTACAGGTTGCACATGTAAAGAAGAAGAGGGAAAAAAAGAACTGGGAAAAGGAATCCCTGTGTGTATATAACTGAGTGTGTGTGTGTATATAATATGTTTATTACACAGAGTTCATCACTATACATTACAACACGTTTTGAGTTAGAAAACACATATTATTTCTCATCTTTGTAGTATCAAAGTAATTCTCACAACTGCAGGTAATTTCAACTGTCTCCAGTTGTTCCTTTCTTTGACATGTATGCCCTTTTGCTTTTGAATATTGGAAGTGTGGAACGGATCCAGTGATGAATACTTAATTTTGGAGATATTGCCCTCCCTGCAGGCTAGTTTTTATAGCACAAGGACTGAGAGCTTTTTTCTCTATTTTTTATTTCCAATGATGCAAATGCTGGTTGATTTTGTAATATTAATAAAAGTAAATCCAGCGTTAATCTCATCTTCTCCTTGTATTTTATTATTTATAGACTAAGACTTATATTTACTTCACATGATACGGAGAACTTCACCCACTGGCATTGGTTTTCTATGCTGTAGAGCTCCCCTCACAGTAACTCTGCAGAGGAGGACTGTGGCACACTGGACTCTGTGGGAGGTGGGGTTAGTGACACCTCTGAATATGCCTAATAAAGGTTTTAGTGCCAGAAAGATGTGGATTCAAGGGCCTGTCCTTGCCAATTCCTCTGTGTAAACCAGAGGGCTGTGACAAAATCCCATCCGCTAAAATTCTTGCCAGAGGGTTAAATGATAATCCCATTGAAATCAATAAACTCTGGGCCAGGTCCGAGTCAATACACTGCTCCCATTGACTTCAGAGAAGGCAGCGCTGCCTCCGAAGTGTTGAATAGATACTTCCCCAGCTCCACGTGGTTGAAGGCCTTCTCACCATCTAAAGAGAGTGCTACCACTGGGGCAAGGTGTTCATTTGCTTTGCAACATTTTTTATCCAGCAAGCAGGTGCTGTTGGGGCCAAACCGGTTCTTAAGCGAAGAGAACTGGATTTGGGGGCATGTGGCTGCTGTGCCATCGTTGGAGAGGATGCTGTGTCAGCTCCACTCTGAACATGAAGCCTGATCCATAACCCCATGAAGTCAATGGCCCAGTGATTTCAAGGGCTTTGGATCAGGCCCATGTCCAGTTCCACTAGTCAGGGCACAGCAGAGTCATAGCCCTGCCCTCTCCCTGTCCCCTTTGGACAAGGCAAGTAGCCTTCTGAATTCTTCGGCTCCCTGGGCCCAGGCAGGGGCGGCTCTATGTTTTTTGCTGCCCCAAGCACGGCAGGCTTCTGCGGCAGGTCCGCCAGTCACGCAGATTTGGCAGTGGTTCTGCGGGTGATCTGCCAGTCCTGCGCCTTCATCATACCTGCCGCTGAATTGCCACCAAAACCGCGGGACCAGCGGTCCTCCCGCAGAAACACCCCCGAAGGCTGCCTGACCGCCGCCCTCACAGTGACTGGCAGCCCACCCCCCGTGTCTTGCCGCCCCAGGCACGCACTTGCTGCACTGATGCCTGGAGCCGCCCCTGGGCCCAGGGCTGCCATTGTGACCAAGTCCCACACTGTTGTGCAGAGAGGAGAGCTCCCCTGCATTCTCTGCCTTGCTGCATTTACACTAGGGTGACCAGGTAGCAAGTGTGAAAAATTGGACGGGGTGGGGGATAATAGGCCTCTATATAAGAAAAAGCCCCAAATATCAGGACTGTCCCTAAAAAATTGGGAGACCTGGTTACCCTAGTTTACAGCCATGTGTGGGCTGGACACAGTCTTGCCCAGCTTGCTCCCAGGGAGACAACACTCACAGTAAATTGTGCAGATCCGTGACCCTCCCTGTCCTTTCCTCCATGAGCAATTAAACAGTTAACAAGCTGCATTTAAATTATCCTCCTGGGGCCCCTGAGTTAACCCCTCGCTGATCTGACTGGAGCAGTTCACACCACTCAAAGCTATTGTTCCAGGCCTTCTGCAGACTGAGGCATAGTCTACACTTAAAATTTAGATCTACATAAATCTACATTTTGATTCACACCTCTGAGCACTGTAACTATGCTGACCTAACCCCCAGTAGAGATGCAGCTAGGTCGACGGAAGAATACTTTAGTCAACCTAGCTAGAATGTGGTGGAGAGATACTGAACCTGGCTGAATTTCCTTCCCCAGGGGACAGTTCTGCAGTCTATCCAGATAATTCAGCAGCCTTATGGGAGGCAGCCAAGATTCTCACTTGTTGGTAAGAGGAGGGATCACAAGCCTTGTGGCCCGTTCTGGGGAGGAGAGTGCATGGTGCTGCCCTCCTGCAATTCCCTTTCCAACCTTCATCCCCTCTCACCACCAGCCTTTGGAATGGCACAGTCAGCAGCTGAAGGGCTCTATGTACTAATATGAGAAGCCAGTGGTTGCCTCAAGAGGCCTGTGAAGATGGCAGAGGGGAAGTTAAACAGGGAAAATGGTGGAATCCCTGCAAACCCCTTCTCAAAAAGAATGATCTTTAAAGTGTTTTTCTTGGGAGACCACCACAGCATCCCAGGAACACGTGCATTGTGGTATGCTGAGCAATCCTCAACTCCCACTATATTTAGCCTTCCAGGACTGGGCCTCAGACAACTCCAAAGGGCAAATCCTCGTAAGTGCAGAGCACCGGAAACTCTCATGGACATCAGCGAGGGCAGGAGCAGGCCCATACTTCGAGATGTGCTTGAAGCGTCACTTAACCTCTGGACTGAGTGGTAGAAAGTGATCTTGCCTGCAGCCGCATGCATGTTAATGAGCTTTATTTTATTCTCTTCTTAGCAGAGCCCCTTGCTTTGCAGTTTTAAAACTAGTCTGAGGCCAGCACTCTTTTTCTTGTGTACTTCCAAGTGTCATTGTTAGACAGCCTTTGGAAAATGAATTTACTTGTGCATCCCACTTTAGAGTTTTCCCCAGGATCACTTGGTGCATCACATTTGCTGCACTGTTAATTTCTTTTCACCAGCCACTTTCCTTACCAAGCAGTGTGTGACTAAGTGTGAGATGGATGGATGGGTGCATGATGAGTCAGTAGGTGGCAGAGCTGAGCTGGCATCTGACATGCTGCTAGCGATTTAACATTTGTAGTGAAGCATCTTTATAAGGGCTCTCTGCTAGCAGAATCACTTTCTGAAGGCACAGGATAATGAAAGGTTATTGCAATCTCAGGCTAGTGCCTGGCTTTGGCTGAGACGGCTACCATCTCAAAAGCTGGTGGTGGGAGGGGATGAAGATTGGAATTGCAGGAGAGCCTGTGGCAACCAGCATGCAGGCATTATGTTCTGCAATAGTAGTGTTAGCGGCGTTCAGAGCTTCAGCTCCTTATAAAGAAACCCTTACACTGGTGCCACAAATGCTACAGCTTACAATACTAACACTGCAGTGTCGTGGGCTATTATTACAGTATCAGTCATATTCGTTGTGCCCCAGCCTTGTCTTGCAAGTGGTTCTGTGATACTGGAGCATTAGCGTTGGCCCTGATTATGCTTGGCATGTGTTCTCTGTTTGGCTTGAAGTACTAAATGGAGCACTGTCTGGGGATTTCAGCAGCATGCAAATTGCCATTTTAGTGCAATGATCCCATCTGCCCCCATACTAATCCTCATGTTAAGTCCCAGAGAGGTGGTCACGTTTTTATGGAGAAGCTAATCGGGGCATGAAGATTTTCCATCATCTTTATGACCAGGGTCTATAAGATTCAGCCTGTGGGCTGAGTTGCACTGACCCTTGAGTGTCTGCCTTTTCTAGTGGGCTGAGCTCCATTTTTTAACTCAGGAATATCTCATGTTCATGGAAATATTATCGTACGTGAACCTGAGCAGGGACCAAGATCCAGGAAGAAAGGCTGCCCATGCCCCACCGTTTGTCTGAGTGCCCCTCTGTCATAAACAGATAGCTAAGGGTTAATGTCTCTTTCACCTGAAACACCTGACCAGAGAACCAATCAGGAAACCGGATTTTTTCAACTTTGGGTGGAGGGAAGTGTGTCTCTGAGTCTTTAGTCTGTCTGCCTGTTTCCTCTGAGCTTTGGAGAAGTAGTTCTATTTTCTAGTCTTCTGTTTCTAAGTGTAAGGACAAAGAGATCAGATAGTAAGTTCTATGGTTTCTTTTCTTTGGTATTTGCATGAATATCAGTGCTGAAGTGCTTTGATTTGTATTCTTTTTGAATAAGGCTGTTTATTCAATATTCTTTTAAGCAATTGACCCTGTGTTGTATCATCTTAATACAGAGAGAACATTTGTATTTTTTCTTTCTTTTTTATATAAAGCTTTCTTTTAAGACCTGTTGGAGTTTTCTTTACTTCAGGGAAATTGAGTCTGTACTCACCAGGGAATTGGTGGGAGGAAGAAATCAAGGGGAGAGCTGTGTGTTGGATTGCTAGCCTGATTTTGCATTTCCTCTGGGTGAAGAGG
This sequence comes from Gopherus evgoodei, assembly GCF_007399415.2. Lineage (NCBI taxonomy): Eukaryota > Metazoa > Chordata > Testudines > Testudinidae > Gopherus > Gopherus evgoodei. The sequence continues at coordinate 103,357,175 of NC_044330.1, read as the reverse complement.
AAAGTGCTTTTGTTCCCGGATTGGGAACGGAGAGGGGGAATCACTCTGCGTAGTTTCACAGAGCTTGTGTCTGTGTATCTCTCCAGGAGCATCTGGAGGGGGGAAGGGAAAAAGGATTATTTCCCTTTGTTGTGAGACTCAAGGGATTTGGGTCTTGTGGTCCCCAGGGAAGGTTTTTCAGGGGTACCAGAGTGCCCCAAAACACTCTAATTTTTTGGGTGGTGGCAGCAGTACCAGGTCCAAGCTGGTAACTAAGCTTGGAGGTTTTCATGCTAACCCCCAAATTTTGGACGCTAAGGTCCAGAATCTGGGAATAAGGTTATGTCATGGTGTGCAGCGGCGGGATATAGACAGAATCCAGAAGCCAGTAGGAATATTATATTTTTCTTTTCTCTGCTAAGGGTTTTTTAGCAGAGAGAAACAGTTTGGTTTTAAAAGGGAACCAGAGAGAATTTTTTTTTCTGCTCTCTAGCAGTTTGTGGTTTGCATATTAAGCGAGAAGACTGTTAAGGGTCTTTTGTCATGCAATAGCCCTCCCATTAGGAGGCAAGTATCAGCACTTATATGCATGCAGATAAAGTGGTTTTTCTGGTTTCCCTTAATTGAACATTAGCTAGAGAGAGAAAAGGAAAAAAGCACTGTTGCTAGGCAGACTTCAGGAGGCAACAGAGAACCTGCAGTTCAGAGGATAAACACCGGAGGGCACCCCAACACAAGAAAACAGGAATCATGACTTCTAAGGCAAAAATTAAGGCCGAAGACCAATTCAAAGAAGCTGAACACAGGCGACAACTAGAAATAAAACAAAAAGAGATGGAGCTGAAAGAAAAGGAAGAAAGCATCAAACAGGCAGCCCAAGAGGCAGCACACAAAAGAAAACTAGAAGCAGAAGAGGTGGCCTACCGAAGGAAACAAGCAGAAGATGAGGCAGCCCACAGAAGACAGATAGAACTCCAGAGGGAAGCCCACCAACAGGCCATGGAATTAGAAAAGGCTAAGCAACAGACTCCAGCCAATCCTAACAACCCATCGCCCATTATTGCTCCACAGCACAGGAAATTTCCCACCTACAAGGCAGGTGATGACACCGAGGCCTTCTTGGAAAATTTTGAAAGAGCCTGTCTTGGGTACAACATCCCCGAAGACCAGTACATGGTGGAATTAAGGCCACAACTCAGTGGACCTTTAGCAGAGGTGGCAGCTGAAATGCCTAAGCTGCAAATGAACGACTATAAACTTTTTCAAACCAAGGCCAGATACCGGATGGGGATAACCCCAGATCATGCCCGTCGGCGCTTCAGAACCCAAAAGTGGAAACCAGAGGTGTCATTTCCCAAACACGCCTACTACATTGCAAAAAACTATGAGGCCTGGTTAACAGGAAACAACATTCAAACCTTGGAAGAAGTGAACCTCCTCATACAAATGGAGCAGTTCTTGGATGGTGTTCCTGAAGACATCACACGGTACATACAAGATAGAAATCCCAAAACTATCGCTGAGGCGGGGGAGATTGGAGCCAAATGGATGGAACTGGCAGAAAGCAAAAAAGCTACTGTCAAGGGGAACGATTACCCCAGGGGGCACACAGACCATAAACCCTACAACCGAGGACAGCCAAAGACCCTACATACCACCCATGTAAAGCCACAGATACCCTACTCTTCAACCTCACCAGTCTCCAGTAACTCACCTCGGCCCAGTGACCCATCAGATGGAAGATGCTTTAAGTGTAATGAACTGGGACATATCAAGGCCAACTGTCCCAAGAACACCATGCGAGTGCAATTCATTACACCACCATCACCCCAAAGATCCCCAGGCCCAGATGCCTCTCAAATACCCTTGGAGCGAAGGGAAAATTTGAGAGTGGGCGGAAAGAAGGTTACTGCGTGGAGAGACACGGGGGCACAAGTGTCAGCTATCCACCAATCCTTCGTTGACCCCAAATTCATCAACCCAAAGGCCAAAGTTACAATTTACCCCTTCATGTCACAAGCTGTACACTTGCCTACAGCTCAACTGCCTGTCCAGTACAAAGGCTGGTCAGGAATGTGGACTTTTGCAGTCTATGACAATTATCCTATCCCCATGCTACTGGGGGAAGACTTGGCCAACCAGGTGAGGCGGGCCAAGAGAGTGGGAATGGTTACCCGTAGCCAAACCAGGCAAGCTTCCAGACCCATTCCTGTTCCTGAGCCGTCCACAGAGGCCCCGTCTGTGTTACCAGAGACCCAGACAGAGGTAGTGGACCCGGATTCCATGCCTACCACTGAAACAGCCACAGCATCTCCAGTCCCAGGCCCGGAACTGGAACAGCAACCAGCACCAGCAAGTGCAACCACATCTTCAAACTCAACGCCAGAGGGCGCCAGCGAGCCAGAACTGGCAGAAGCACACGACAGCCATACCCAAAAGGCTCAGCCAGAGCCTGAAATACCCTCAGGTGCACCAGCGGAGAGCGGTTCACCAGCAACGGAAACAACCCCATCACCTACATCGCTTCCAGAGGGACCAAGCCCAAGTCCACAGTCTGAGGAAGAACTGGTGACCCCAGCCTCAAGGGAACAGTTCCAGGCTGAGCAGGAAGCAGATGACAGCCTTCAGAAAGCGTGGGCGGCGGCACGGAGCACCCCACCGCCTCTCAGCTCTTCTAATCGATCCCGGTTTGTTATAGACCAAGGACTTCTATACAAGGAAATTCTTTCTGGTGGACACCGGGAAGAATGGCAGCCGCAGAAACAGTTGGTGGTTCCAACTAAGTACCGGGAGAAGCTCTTAAGCTTAGCCCATGATCATCCCAGTGGCCATGCTGGGGTGAACAGAACCAAGGACCGGTTGGGGAAGTCCTTCCACTGGGAGGGGATGGGCAAGGATGTTGCCAAGTATGTCCGGTCTTGTGAGGTATGCCAAAGAGTAGGTAAGCCTCAAGACCAGGTCAAGGCCCCTCTCCAGCCACTCCCCATAATTGAGGTCCCATTTCAGCGAGTAGCTGTGGATATTCTGGGCCCTTTCCCAAAAAAAACGCCCAGAGGAAAGCAGTATGTACTGACTTTAGTGGACTTTGCTACCCGATGGCCAGAAGCAGTAGCTCTAGGCAACACCAGGGCTAACACTGTATGCCTGGCCCTAACAGACATCTTTGCCAGGGTAGGTTGGCCCTCCGACATCCTTACAGATTCAGGGTCTAATTTCCTGGCAGGGACCATGGAAAAACTGTGGGAAACTCATGGGGTGAATCACTTGGTTGCCACCCCGTACCACCATCAAACCAATGGCCTGGTGGAAAGGTTCAATGGAACTTTGGGGGCCATAATAAGAAAATTCATCAACGAATTCTCCAATAATTGGGACCTAGTGTTGCAGCAGTTGCTGTTTGCCTACAGGGCTGTACCACATCCCAGTTTAGGGTTTTCACCATTTGAACTTGTGTATGGTCACGAGGTTAAGGGGCCATTACAGTTGGTGAAGCAGCAATGGGAGGGGTTTACGCCTTCTCCAGGAACTAACATTCTGGACTTTGTAAGCAACCTACAAAGCACCCTCCGACACTCTTTAGCCCTTGCTAGAGAGAACCTAAAGGATGCTCAAGAAGAGCAAAAGGCCTGGTATGACAGACATGCCAGAGAACGTTCCTTCAAGGTAGGAGACCAGGTTATGGTCTTGAAGGCGCAACAGGCCCATAAGATGGAAGCATCATGGGAAGGGCCATTCACGGTCCAAGAGCGCCTGGGAGCTGTAAACTACCTCATAGCATTTCCCAATTCCTCACTAAAGCCTAAAGTGTACCATGTTAATTCTCTCAAGCCTTTCTATTCCAGAGACTTACAGGTTTGTCAGTTTACAGTCCAGGGAGATGATGCTGAGTGGCCTGACGGTGTCTACTACGACGGGAAAAAAGACGGTGGCGTGGAAGAGGTGAACCTCTCAACCACCCTGGAACGTCTGCAGCGGCAACAAATCAAGGAGCTGTGCACTAGCTTCGCCCCATTGTTCTCAGCCACCCCAGGACGGACTGAACGGGCATACCACTCCATTGATACCGGTAATGCTCACCCAATCAGAACCCCACCCTACCGGGTGTCTCCTCATGCCCAAGCTGCTATAGAACGGGAGATCCAGAACATGCTACAGATGGGTATAATCCGCCCATCTACCAGTGCATGGGCATCTCCAGTGGTTCTGGTACCCAAACCAGATGGGGAAATACGCTTTTGCGTGGACTACCGTAAGCTAAATGCTGTAACTCGTCCGGACAACTATCCAATGCCACGTACCGATGAGCTATTGGAAAAGTTGGGACGTGCCCAGTTCATCTCTACAATAGACTTAACCAAGGGGTACTGGCAAGTACCGCTAGATGAACCTGCCAAGGAGAGGTCAGCATTCGTCACCCATGCGGGGGTGTATGAATTCAATGTCCTTCCTTTCGGCCTTCGAAATGCACCCGCCACCTTCCAGAGGCTGGTAGATGGTCTACTAGCTGGACTGGGAGAATTTGCAGTTGCCTACCTCGATGATGTGGCCATTTTTTCAGACTCCTGGCCCGAACACCTACTCCACCTGGAAAAGGTCTTTGAGCGCATCAGGCAGGCAGGACTAACTGTTAAGGCCAAAAAGTGTCAAATAGGCCAAAACAGAGTGACTTACCTGGGGCACCAGGTGGGTCGAGGAACCATAAACCCCCTACAGGCCAAAGTGGATGCTATCCAAAAGTGGCCTGTCCCAAGGTCAAAAAAACAGGTCCAATCCTTCTTAGGCTTGGCCGGATACTACAGGCGATTTGTACCACACTACAGCCAAATCGCTGCCCCATTGACCGACTTGACCAAAAAGACCCAGCCAAATGCCATTAAGTGGACTAATGAGTGTCAAAAAGCCTTTACCCAGCTTAAGGCAACACTCATGTCTGACCCTGTACTCAGGGCCCCGGATTTTGACAAACCATTCCTAGTAACCACAGATGCATCTGAGCGTGGTATAGGAGCAGTGCTCATGCAGGAAGCAACAGATCACAACTTCCATCCTGTCGTGTTTCTCAGCAAGAAACTGTCTGAGAGGGAAAGTCACTGGTCAGTCAGTGAAAAGGAATGCTATGCCATTGTGTACGCCCTGGAAAAGCTACGCCCATATGTTTGGGGACGGCGGTTCCAACTACAAACTGACCATGCTGCACTAAAGTGGCTTCATACTGCCAAGGGGAACAACAAGAAACTTCTTCGTTGGAGTTTAGCTCTCCAAGATTTTGATTTTGAAATTCAACACATCACAGGAGCTTCTAACAAAGTTGCTGATGCACTCTCCCGTGAGAGTTTCCCAGAATCCAGTAGTTAAAAAGTGTTCTTAAAATGTAAAAGTCTGTTAGTTATATACTTAGTAGTATATGTAAAGGTGCATGTGTTGTATTAATCTGTTTATTTTCAAGTTCTAGAAGGAAATTGCAGCCAGTGAGCTTCCCCACTGTCTGCAATTTGGGGGGCGTGTCATAAACAGATAGCTAAGGGTTAATGTCTCTTTCACCTGAAACACCTGACCAGAGAACCAATCAGGAAACCGGATTTTTTCAACTTTGGGTGGAGGGAAGTGTGTCTCTGAGTCTTTAGTCTGTCTGCCTGTTTCCTCTGAGCTTTGGAGAAGTAGTTCTATTTTCTAGTCTTCTGTTTCTAAGTGTAAGGACAAAGAGATCAGATAGTAAGTTCTATGGTTTCTTTTCTTTGGTATTTGCATGAATATCAGTGCTGAAGTGCTTTGATTTGTATTCTTTTTGAATAAGGCTGTTTATTCAATATTCTTTTAAGCAATTGACCCTGTGTTGTATCATCTTAATACAGAGAGAACATTTGTATTTTTTCTTTCTTTTTTATATAAAGCTTTCTTTTAAGACCTGTTGGAGTTTTCTTTACTTCAGGGAAATTGAGTCTGTACTCACCAGGGAATTGGTGGGAGGAAGAAATCAAGGGGAGAGCTGTGTGTTGGATTGCTAGCCTGATTTTGCATTTCCTCTGGGTGAAGAGGAAAGTGCTTTTGTTCCCGGATTGGGAACGGAGAGGGGGAATCACTCTGCGTAGTTTCACAGAGCTTGTGTCTGTGTATCTCTCCAGGAGCATCTGGAGGGGGGAAGGGAAAAAGGATTATTTCCCTTTGTTGTGAGACTCAAGGGAGTTGAGTCTTGGGGTCCCCAGGGAAGGGTTTTTTCAGTGGGACCAGAGTGCCCCAAAACACTCTAATTTTTTGGGTGGTGGCAGCAGGTACCAGGTCCAAGCTGGTAACTAAGCTTGGAGGTTTTCATGCTAACCCCCATATTTTGGACGCTAAGGTCCAGAATCTGGGAATAAGGTTATGTCACCCTCAGTGCAAAGTCACCCAATCTTTTCACAAGAAGTTTTGAAATGATTAAAATGCTTGGGAAAGTGGGTGAATGGTGGCTTTGCGACTAAGGGCATGGCTACACTGCAATCAAAGACCTGCAGCCCAGCCATGGCTGGCCCAGGTCAGCTGACTTGGGTGCATGAGGCTCAGGCTGCAGGGCTATAAAACTGCATTGTTGACATTGGGGCTCGGGCTGGGATCTGAGACCCCACGACAGGGGGACAGACCCAGAGCCTGGGTTCCAGTTCGAGCCTGAGCAGCTACACTACAATTTTATAGCCCTGCAGCCTGAGCCCTGCAAGCCTGAACCAGCTCTGAGGCTTGGTGCAGCAGGTTTTTCTTCATAGTGTAGTAGATATTCCCTTAGGTGTGTGATAGGGACACAGGAGACCTGCTCCTGACTCAGCTACAGACGCCTCTGGAAGACACAGTCTCTGTGTCTCAGCTCCCCATCAGTACGACAGGGACAATAGCACTACCATGCTTTCTTTATCTTGTCTGTTTAGATTGTAAGCGGAGACTGTCTCTTTTGTGTGAACTCTCAGTGCCTGGAAGAGGGTCCTGATCTCTGCTGGGGCCTCTAGATGCTACCATCATGCACATTTTAAATATTAGTAATAATAAGTGAAAAGATGCTGGAGTGATCACTGGGTGGAGTTCTTTCTTCACAAAACAGCATCCCCTCCTCAGCAGGCTGGCACACCTGGACTCTGACCTGGATGATCCATCCAACGTCCGAGAGATGTTCTGGCATGAAAGGCCCATCTGGTCGTTAGCCACTCTGCTGAAGTGTGGCTAATGGTGGGGGTAATTTTCATTATATGGAAATCTGTCCATTGGAAGGTGGAGTGAAACTGCCAACTCATATCACAGAGATGCCAGAATAGCCTTCAGATGGAAACAGCTTTCTAGGAGCAGCCTGTTACACAGACTCAGATTTCTGTGTGTCCTTGCTCAGTGCAGTTCCCCTCCCATTCCTGACTCCATAGTTAACCAGCTCTCTCAGGCTGAGTGCTGGTTCTGTTCAGGGCCTCTCCACTGGCAAACCAATCACTGCATCCCAGTTCTTATTACTCTATCTGTTGTATGTGCTTACCTGGCTCTCATCCCCCTGGTATCTGAGAACCTCCACATCTTTAATGTATTCATCCTCACAACCCCCTGTAAGGCAGGGAAGTGCCATCAGCCCCATTGTATGGATGGAGAACAGAGGCAATGAGAGACTAAGACCCAGATCCTCAAAAGGTATTTAGGTGCCTCACTTCCACTGAAATCTATGGCACCTAAATACCATGAGGATCTGGGCCTATGTGACTTGTTGACTGTATAGCTCTATGTCTATGGTGGAGCAGAGAATTAAATGCAGATCTGCTGAGTCCAAGGCTGCCATCTTAAGCACTGCACCATCCTTCCTCCCTTACTATTATTTTATATTACAGCAGCACCTACCTCATCTGTTATATTAGGTGAGGTACTTGCACACAGTAAGGGACAGTCCCTGCTGTGAAGAGTTTACACTCTAAATTGATGAGCTACACAAAGGAAATATTATCCCCATATTACAGCTGGAGGAGAACACAGGGAGTCTGTGCCAGTGCAGGGGACTGACCCTAAAACTCCTGTGCTAGTGTCATGTCTTAACCCCAAGGTCAGCCTTCCTCCTTAACATGTGCCACCTGCTTATGTAACCCACACCCACCCAGTGTGGCTCTGTCCCAAGTTATTCATGGTTGGGCCACCCACAGGGCTTGATGAGCATACTATGGTCTTGGCTAACACAGGTAAGTATTTGAGCGCAAGCAGCAGAATCGAGGGCACGCTGACCCACCCTGGGGTCTGTCCTCATGTTAAGAAGAAGAAAATTAATTATTAATATTTCTGCAATGGTTTCCAGAGCAAAGCTAGCATTTATTAACCTAGTGAGGGAGGCCAGGAAATGGATCGAACGCTGAGGCCTAAGAGCCCGATCCTGCAGCTGGTCCTATTCCAGCAAAGCATTTAAGCACATGTTGATCTTAATGGGGAGTTGTTAAGGTTCCTTCCCACTCTGAACTTTAGGGTACAGATGTGGGGACCTGCATGGACACTTCTAAGCTTAATTACTAGCTTAGATCTGGTATCACTGCCACCATCCAGACGTTTCAGTGTCTGGATCACTCCCTTTCCCCCCAAAACCTTCCCCTCCCTGGGTAGACTTGAGAGACTCCTTCACCAATTCCCTAGTGAGTCCAGATCCAATCCCTTGGATCTTAAAACAAGGAGAAATTAACCATCTCCCCTCCTTCCTCCCACCACTCCCTGGTGAGTCCAGATCCAATCCCCTTGGATCTAAAAACAAGGAAAAATCAATCAGGTATTAAGAAAAAAAGGCGTTTAATTAAAGAAAAGAAAGATAAAAATCATCTATGTAAAATCAGGATGGAAAATACTTTACAGGGTAATCAGATTCATATAGCCCAGAGGAATCCCCTCTAGGCTTAGGTTCAAAGTTACAGCAAACAGAGGTAAAATCCTCTCAGCAAAAAGGAACATTTACAAGTTGAGAAAACAAAAATAAGACTAACACGCCTTGTCTGGCTGTTACTTACAAGTTTGAAACATGAGAGACTGGTTCAGAAAGATTTGGAGAGCCTGGATTGATGTCTGGTCCCTCTTAGTCCCAAGAGCGAACAATCCCCAAAACAAACAGCACAAACAAAAGACTTCCCCCCACCAAGATTTGAAAGTATCTTGTCCCCTTATTGGTCCTCTGGTTAGGTGTCAGCCAGGTTTACTGAGCTTCTTAACCCTTTACAGGTAAAAGAGGCATTAACCCTTAACTATCTGTTTATGACAGGAGTACTCAAGATGTCATATTTAAGAACATAAGAACGGCCGTACTGGGTCAAACCAAAAGTCTATCTAGCTCAGCATCCTATCTACTGACAGTGACCAATGCCAAGTGCTTCAGAGGGAATGAACAGAACAGGTAATCATCAAGTGATCCATTTCCTGTCGCCCATTCCCAACTTCTGGCAAACAGAGGCTAGGGACACCATCCCTGCCCATCCTTGCTAATAACCATTGATGGACCTATCCTCCATGAACTTATATTGATCTTTTTTGAACCCTGTTATATTCTTGGCCTTCACAACATCCTCTGGCAAGGAATTTCACAGGTTGACTGTGCATTGTGTGAAAAATACTTCCTTTTGTTTGTTTTAGACCTGCTGCCTATTAATTTCCTTTGGTGACCCCTAGCTCTTGTGTTATGAGGAGTAAATAACAGTAAATAACAGTTCCTTCAGAGACGCCCAGAGGGGGAGGCAAGTGGAGCAATTTGCCCCAGGCCCCGGGCCCCACAGGGGCCACCACGAGAGTTTTTCGGGGCCCCTGGAGCGGGGTCCTTCACTCGCTCTGGAGGCCCCAGAAAACTCTTGCGGCCCCCCTGCAGAGCTTCTTCCATTCCTGGTCTTCGCTGGTGGAGGGTCCTTCCGCTCCGTAGCAGAAAGACCCCCGCCGCCGAATTACCGCCCAAGTGGGACCCACCACTGAAGTGCAGCTGGGTCTTCGGCAGTAATTTGGCAGTGGAGGGTCTTTCCACTCCGGGACCTGCCGCCAAAGTACCCCGAAGACCCGCTGCGGGTGCCTCCTGCTGCCGAATTACCGCCAAAGACCTGGCTGCACTTCAGTGGCGGGTCCCGCTTTGGCGGTAATTTGGCAGCAAGGGGCCCCCGCTGCGGGTCTTCGGGGCACTTTGGCGACGGTTCCCGGAGCGGAAGGATCCCCTGCTGCTGAAGCGGGGCCCCCCCACCGCCGAAGACCCCAGGCTCCCAGAATCCTCTGTGAGGCCCTGAGTTCCTTATTTACTTTCTCCACACCAGTTATGATTTTATAGACTTCTATCATATCCCTGCCCTTTGTCATCTCTTTTACAAGCTGAAAAGTCCCAGTCTTATTAATCTCTCCTCACACGGAAGCTGTTCCATACCCTTAATCATTTTTGTTGCCCTTTTCTGAACCTCTTCCAATTTCAATATATGTTTTTTGAGATGGGGCGACCATATCTGCACGCAGTATTCAAGATGTGGCCATACCATGGATTTATATAGAGGCAATATGATATTTTCTGTTTTATTATCTATCCCTTTCTTAATGGTTCCCAACATTCTGTTTGCTTTTTTGACTGCCGCTGCACATTGAATGGATGTTTTCAGAGAACTATCCACAATGACTCCAAGGTCTCTTTCTTGAGTGGTAACAGCTAATTTAGACCCCATCGTTTTATATGTATAGTTGGGATTATGTTTTCCAATGTGCATTACTTTGTATTTATCAGCATTGATTTTCATCTGCCATTTTGTTGCCGAGTCACCCAGTTTTGAGAGATCCTTTTGTAGCTCTTCGCAATCTGCCTGGGACTTAACTATCTTGAGTAGTTTTGTATCATCTGAAAATGTTGCCACCTCACTGTTTACTCTTTTTCCAGATCGTTTATGAATATGTTGAATAGGACTGGGTCCAGTACAGACATCTGTACAGATTCCCGTCGAATCTGCAGGAGTTGCACTCACACTGAGTGTTCCTGGTTTTGGTCTTGACATCTGAAGGCAGTAGAAGTTGGGGGAAACTAACGGCAAACCCTTTAAAGATGTGTGACATACCTGATTTGTGGAAAAAACTTTTGTACATGCTAGGGATGGTGACAAAACAGTCCCACAATCATGCTGCTTTTCAGCTTATACCTGTAAATGGGATGGAAGCTTGGCACAGAAGCAAAAGCATAACAGGCCTACGCTGCTGTGTGGAAGGGGAAACTGAGGCACACCGCTCATGGCATTGATGTCTAAACGCCAAGATGCCTACACTTTAACCAATGTTGCTATCTGAATTCTGTTAATGATACTACACCCCAGCATGTTTTCAGGCACCCAAGGACTAGGAACCCAGAACTTTGCTAAAACACCTAGGAATGACATCGTAAGGTTTAAAGGTACAGGAAGGGAGTGTGACCAGAGACAAACAGGGATTTTACTTGTACTCCCTCCACCATGGACAGTGTCCAAGTCTCTGGCCTTAAGTTCAGGAGGAGGGTGTGACGTTGCACCCAATACTGTTTTATGGAAATATGCTTATGAATGTAAATATGGCAACTGGAATATGTTTTATGCTACATATGCCATGTAACATATCTCTGCAAAGGTTATGAGCTACTGAATATCTTCATCCTATTTGTATGCATGTATCATTTTTATATCTGAAGTTATGAACGTTGGCTCTATGCTTGTATTTAAAGTGTTTGCTGTAGAAAGCACATAAGGCAGATTTGGTCAACATAGTGTGAAGAGGTTATTCAAGTAATTGGGAGTACTTAACTAGCAATGGACTTTGGGAGATGCCAATCCACATCTGAGCTTTCCTGGGAATGTTCAAACTAACATGTAAACAATGGCATTGGCCTGCAAAAAGCTGAAACATTCATAGACATGGGACTTGCCCAGGTGGCTACAGACTCCATCTTGTTACTGTGATTTTGCACAGGAGAACAAAGGGGTTTCCACCCACAAGAGAAAGAATATAAAAGGTCCTGGAAACCCCTCCATTTTGTCTTGAGCTGGCTCAGGAGATAGCCTTTCTACCCCAAAGAGATGCCTGAAAGAAACTGGAACAAAGGACAGTAACTATGTGGGTGTGAATGATTGCTGGACCCAGAGTAGGAAGGAATCTAATCTGTGAAAGAAGCTTGTTGGAACATCTCTGAGGGTGAGATTTATCTGCATTTAGTTTCCTACTAGGCTTAGACTTGCATGTTTTTGTTTTATCTTGCTTGGCAACTTACTTTGTTCTGTCTGTTATTACTTGGAACCACTTAAATCCTACTTGTTATACTTAATAAAATCACTTTTTGCTTATTAATTAACCCAGAGCAAGTAATTAATACCTTGGGGAGCAAACAGCTGTGCATATCTCTCTATCAGTATTATAGAGGGCAAAAAATTATGAGTTTACCCTGTATAAACTTTATACAGAGTAAAACAGGTTTATTCTGGGTTTGGACCCCACTGGGAATTGGGTATCTGGATGCTGGAGACAGAAGCACTTCTTAAGCTGTTTTCAGTTAAGTCTGCAGCTTGTGGGGGATGTGGTTCAGACCTGGGTCTGTGTTTGTAGCAGGCTAGCGTGTCTGACTCAACAAGACAGGGTACTGAAGTGCCAAGCTGCCAGGGAAGATGGGCTCAGAGGTAGTCTCAGCACTTCAAGTGGTAGTCCCAAAGGGCTTTCTGTGACCCAACCCACCACAGGGCCCTTATTGATTTTGTGTCTCATCCACCAGGTAAGCAAAGGAGCCTTTCCAAAATTCTTTGGGCCTGATCCTGCACTGTCCTGCACCTTGTGTTATCACTTACCCTTGTGAAAACCCAGTGCAAAGTGGGTGTCAAATGCTCCCACCATGAAAACAAGTGGAAAATTCTGACCTGGTAGCATTTGACTCCCACGTTGCAGCAGGTGTAAATCACTACACAAAGCACAAGGCAGGGGTTAACCAGCCCCTGCATTTTTAATGTTATTTCCAGCATGTGAAGAATCCCAGGTACAGGTGATGGGGTCACAACAGAAAACAGTTCTAAGTACATTGTGAGTGACCCACTATCTTTGGAGAAGGTCACACTTAGTCTCTGACAGGTTGCTGCAATTGCTCACTCAGCTTGTGTCCTCTTTCAGTGCGCCGTGTGTTTTTGTTTTGCTGGTGAACACGGCAGAGATAAAGAACACTGTCACGTATCTATTTCAGGAAAGGCCTAGGAGTAGGAGTGCCAGCGTAATGCTGGGACCCTCCCCACCTACCCTACAGAGTTGCACTGTAGGAAGATGGCGTTGGCACTTAGAAGGGCTGGGGGCCTCCCGCAGCTTTTGCTCTTCCACACACCTACTCTTTTCTGTCACAAGATAAAAGGGCAGAGCCCCACTTGTGCATTTCAGTTCAGCTTTGATGCGCGCAAGCCTCTGAAAACTGTATTGGTGAAAGCTGCTTTCAGCATATGCTAAGCCTGGCCGTGCGCTGCTTGGGGAGCTCGTGGGGTGCCTCTGCCTGATGGGTTCTTCCCCTATGACTCAGACAGCAAGGCTTTGGCAAGGCTAATGCCACAGCGTGGAGCTTTTCCAGGGTCTATTTTTAGGAAGCAGGGAGTGGTAGGTACAGCCGCCTCAGTGAGCAGTTTCTGATGCTATTTGTGTCTCAGTAGATGCAGTGGGATGCAGCATCACTTTTGAGCTGGTGAAAGTCAAAGGTGCCCTCCTGGTGAAAAGACTGTGGGTTTAGTCTTATAATCAAGAAGCTCAGCCAGCAGCACCATGTAATGAGCATTTGGAGTCTTGTGTTCTGCTCTCATCAAAGCCAAGTGTGTGGCCTGAGCTACTTTTCTGTGCCTAGCCCTGGTTAGAGAATAAGCCACCATCTAGGGGCCTTCCTCACGCTCCCTGTGACTTGAGCCCCTGGAAGCAGCACTGAATAAACAGACTGCAGTCGCTGTCCCTCCAGACAGATGGGGTGCAGAGTAAGAAAGGTTGGAGGGAAAAAAGAACAGAGACATCTTCCTCCCCGCAGCAGTCAGAAGAGGGGCAGGGAAGAAGACAAGATTATGGGAAATATAGTTGCAAAAAGCCTCAGAGTGATTGGGACACAGTATTCTGATGCTGCTGTGTCAGCACATCACCCTGCTGTTCTTTTTAGTTGCTCTCTGCAACTCTATTTGATGATTGATGGAGTGTTTCTCCAGAACTCAGCCTGGCTGCTTTGAAATGTGGAGCCAACCCTGGGACCAAAATATAGTACTGCAGATAGGTCTGCATATGCACCATACTGGCCGAGCGTGTGCTGTGTTCCCTAGAGGAAAAATATCTATTACTGCTGCTAGCTATCAGAGTTAGTTCTCTAGGTCAAGTGGTGGAGGTCTCTGCTGCAGTACTGAAGGCAGAGGTTTCAAACTTGCTGAAGGTTGTTACACATTCTTATATCCACATGCATCAATTCTGTATTTCCACGTTCAAATGACAATTTGCAAGTGCAGTTCTTGGTTCGTACATGGCCATGATAATGATACTTTTTTTTTTTTTTAAAACACAGGACTGCAAGCTTCAGACCTTTTCACAATCACTCCTGCGTGTCCTTTCTGTGCTAATGTGGACTAGATATAACTTTCTATAATTAAACCTAGGGAGAATCAAACATAACATTTCTCTTTATGCGGATGGCATTTTGCTGTTTTCTGGCTATATTTGTTTCCTGTTTGCAAAGACCATCTTGAAACTTGGGGCTGATACCTGGTTTTCTAAATATATTGTTAAACTGAGGGCCTTCAAATTCACGTGGCAATGAGAGGTGCTATAAAAAAGTTACAACTGGGGAAGCTAAATTATTAATGCCCTCTATACCCCTGGATCTACATCTTCTTTGTATCTCCCTCAGCGTTACACCAAACTGCCTTTGAGATTCAAAATAAAATCCTCCCTTTCACTGTATTGCTATTAGTACGTTGCGCTGTGGCATGTTCATTAAGTGCAGAACACTGTAAAGCATCAGGGGGGCAAGTGGTATATATCAGCTAGCCAGACGCAAACCACTAGTGAGAACACAAAATCTCACCTTTCATCAGCATAGTCAATGGTACGCGGCAGCAACCCTACAGTATTTGCCAGAACATCAGGGGAGGCTACCGGATATTTTCTTAGTAAACAATGCTGAATGCTCTAACCATAGCTGTGACAATTTGCTGATCAGTGGAAATACCCTAAGTAGGTCACTCGGCATCCAAGCGATGGATCACATTTTCCCATCCTGTCACATAGCAGGCGGTGATCTGGCTGTGAGAGAACCCTGCCTGGTTTGATTCAGGAAGGGGTTTGTGACTTGGGCCCTGGGATTCTGTTCAAAGGGATCTGGGTGTGAAACCATCCCAAGCCCTGCAGGTCTGCTTTGAGGGGTTCAGCTCGACAGATTTCAGTTCCTGTGGGGTATCCTACACAACTAATCCCTCCCCCACCCTTCACATCCTCCACTGGGGCCTTTCTGTGCTCCCAACTGCCCTTTCCCCTCGGACAGTTAAACCACCCACAGGGCCACAGGACCCTTCTGTTACATCCACCAAGTCTTCCATACTGCCGGATGACTGCTTCCACCAAGCATGTTGGGGAGGCTTGCAGCATGAGCTTCTGCCTTCTCGAGGGCCCTGTGGGGACAGTGTGTACCTCCTCATATCCTCCACTGCCTTGATCTCCTCAAACATTGGGCTGGGCAACTGAACACTTTGGCAGGGCGCAGGGGGATGAAACTTTAGGGCTGGGTGTTAACAGCATACTAAAACCACTGCAACCTCCTTCTTCTCCCTAGACTTCCCAGCAGCCCCATAGACGCGCATTGATCAAGAGGAGTGACAAGATGGAGCCATTTGGAGATTCCCAGGAGAGCTCCTTCAGTTTGGAGGAGCAAACCACTTATTAAGAATGCTCAGTCAGAAAAGGATGGAGCCTCCGAAGAGCAGTTTTGCCCAGCCCCACTGAAGTCCACAAAAGAGTCACCGCCATCTCATGGTCAAGGGTGTCAAAGTCAGCCAGCAGATCTACTGCTAGCATCACCTACTCACTCAACCAGAGCAGTCTCAGTGCCATGCCTGGGCTGGTACTCAGCCCCACAACAGTTCAAGACCTCAGGCTGCTATACACTCAGAGTTGCTTGGCCATCAGCTTTTCAATAATCTTAATCAGAAAAGGTAGATGAGATACAGGATGGTGATTGGCCAGACTGCCAACTTCAAGTCAGCAGAGGCCAGACTTCTTTAAGAGAAATTGTCAACCTTCCCTCTCTCAAGGGGGGCATTGATAATTGCTGCCAGAATCCCAGATGCACTATTCTCCCATAGAGTCATTGTTCAAGTGACTTTGTGCCAAGACTTTCAAAAGTTACTAGTGATTTTGGGTATTCAACTTGCAACACCAGAAAGGGGCCTGGTTTCAGAAAGTGCTGAGTACCCACCTTTGTAAGTCAGACCCCTTTAAGAGTTTCATGTTGGGCCACCAAAAATGGAGGCCACCCTAAACCACTTTTGAAATCCTGGGCCTTTTGAGTTAAGTTCTAGAAAGTACCATCTCCTCCCTGCAGGGTGCATGTCAAGGGCTTTAAGAGTTTCCGGTGTTATTCAGAGGCTGTGCTCATTTCGGTGAAATAGCTGCTGGTACTTATCCAAAAGATGATTTGAATGAGTTTCATCTGCAGGTGACAGCCAGGGTTTAGGAATATCTGTGCAAAACCTCAGCTGCTGTTCTTTATAAAATGCTTCGTTGTGGTTTCACACATTATTGACATTGAAGGATTCGGGGAAAGTATTAAGTAACGACTTAATGTAGCACTTTTTTCTCTCATTTAAACAGTTTCTTTAAAAACTAGTCAAATTCAGAAGAAACTTTGAAGAAGTCAGGAAAATTGAGGTTACTATCACATGTGCTTAAAGATCAAGGATGCCCTTGTAGTAAAGGCATTGGGCTGGTATTCAGGGACCTGCCTTTGATTCCAGGCTCTGCCACAGATTCCCTGTGTGACCAAGTCACTTAATCTCTGTGAGCCCAGTTCCCCACCTGTAAAATGGGGCAGTCACTGAACCTACTTTCTGTCTGCATTATCTATTTAGATTGTAAACTCGTTGGGGCAGCAACTCTCTCTCAGCCCATGTCTAGAATAGGCATAAACATTTGTGTCCTAGCACAATCTTTACTGAGTGTCCAGTTTAGCATTTGCAAAGGTCTTAATCAACTTGAGTTTAACAGAAACAAACTGCTAGTCTCCAGCTACTCTCAATGTGTGTGTATAATGCCTAGCAAAATGGGGCCTTGAACTCAGTTGGGACCAATGGGCCAAATCCAAAGCGCATTGAAGGCAACAGGAATCTTTCCACTGACTTCAATGGGGTGTGTGTCAGGCCCTCTATTGCTACCATAATGCATATAATAATAATATTTGGTTCATACAGTGGGCTTATCCATGTATAATATGCAAGAATAGTAATAGTCCCATCCCCGAAGAGCTGTTTGTCCAAAAGAAAGATAGCCCAAAGACAAGATACACTGGGAAACCCAGAGGTGGGGTAACTTGGGAAGGAGGGGGCTCTCTTTGTTTGCATCTTTTAAATTATAAGTTCGCTTCCTTTGGCCTCGGCAGAGGATGGGGTGATTCAAGAGGCTTTTGAATGAAGAAGGGGCTATGGTTTGGCTAACTGGGATGGGGAACTTTTGTCATATAGAAAAGCAAAGGTAATGTTTAAATCGGATTCGAGGTGTGCAGAAGAAACTTGACCTGGAACAGTTCACTGCAGCAAGGTTTTTTGTGAATGAGCCCAGAATTGCTGTTCTTTGCATTATGGTGGTGCTGAGAGGCCCAAGCTAAGATTAGATCTCTGTTCTGCCAGGAGCTTTATGTGTATGTATAGTAAGAGGCAGTCCCAGCCCTGAAGATCTTACAATCTAAATAGAGAAGGATAATAATCCTCATTTTACCAGTGGGGAACCCCGAGATAAGGGACTTGCCTCAGGTCATGCAGGAATCTGTGGAGGAGCTAGGAACTGAATGCAGACCTCCCGAGTCCACAGCTAGTGCCTTAACCATAAGGCTGGCCAGCCTTCCGCTGCTATTCTATTACAATCATATGAGATAAGTCTCAGGCAGTATTAGGGCATCCATTTTACTGATTCTAAATTTAGATACAGAGGTTCAGTGACCTGCCCAAGGTCAAACTGAGTTGGTGGCACTGGTACTTGTGCTTACCAGCATTTGCATTTGCAGCAAACAGCTCCCCAACCACACAGGACAGGATGCTGGAGAGTGGGTGTATAGCTGCAGGAAGCTGCGAGCTCAGTTCTGCAAGGTGCTGAGCACCCCTGCAAGGCACTGAGCATCCTCAACTCCAAATGCAGTCAATGCGAGTGGAGCAGCACTCAGCACTTCACAGCTAGCACTCAAACTCCCGCAGGATCCGGCTCTTTAATTGCCATGTGCACATCAGATAAGATTGTTGCATTTAACAACTTTATATGATGGTTTGATTGCTGCCTGAACAAGAGATCTAACCCTTTGATTTATGTTGCAAACTGCTAATCCCATATTACAGCTACTGCAGACCTACCTCTCTGCGATGGTGTGATCCACTTTCAGCTACCACACAAAATCCGAACACTCCATCCCACTAATTGCTAATGGTTTAGGAGCCCACAGGATTGCCATGCTTTTGTTACAGCAGTGCTGAAACGGGCCATCTCAGTCCAAAGCCTTATTGGGCTGGACACTGTACAAACACATACTAGGAATCAGTCTCTGCCTTAAAGAGTTCCAGGCTAAACAGACAAGACAGAAAATTAAGGGATACCATTTCCTTGTTACAGCTGGAGAAGTGAGGCCCAGAGAAATTCAGTGACATTTGGATCTACATGTCCAAGGTTACACAAGGAGTCTATGGCAGAGCCAAGAAATGAATGCAGATTTCCTGCATCCCAGGCCAGTGCATTAACAATGAGACCAACTTTCCTCTCTACGAATAGAGGGCTTGTTATTCACTATAAGTACTGATCCCACTCTCCCAACTGCTAGCACTCATGAGCTTTGGTTGCTCCCTAAATGGGTCAAGTTGCAGAAAGGTCATGGCAAGGATCTTGATACCAAGAGTCTCTGCTCTGTAACAGCTCTCTCCACATCAGGTGATGGGGTGGGGTGGAGGGAAAGGAGAGGAATATGGCCAGTGAGTTTGCAACAGCATGAGGTCACTCATCAATGCTTTCACTCCCAAGACAGCGGGAGTAAAAAGGTGATGCTTGTGGATAGCTTCTCCATACCTAGGTGGGGGGGACTGCCCCTCTTCTTGGAGATCTCAGTGAAAAGCCTAGAGAGTTTTGCCTGAGCAAGGACTCCAAGATTTGGCCCTCAGATTATTGAACAGCTGGGACCGGATTTCCAAAGTACTGTCTCTCTTTAAAGACCTGGTCTTTTGAATTCAGTTACTAAACTTCCACGGACTTCAATGTGAGCAGGATTGTCACCTAATTGTGCAAGTGTCATCGGGTCCACTCACCACTGGAGCACCTCCTACTGGTTGCTCTGGGGATTAGCTAGTTTCAGCTCTGATGCCCCCTTCTGTGAGTTCCTCGCCCATGGACTCAGAGTGCTCCTTCATGACTCAGCCCTCCAACCAGGTCATTATAGTCCATCCCTTCTGATATCAAAGTCCCTCCCTATAAAAATGGCAGTCTTCCCTTCACTGCCCTGACTGTGTCACTCCTCCAGTGGCTGGTAGGGGAACCCGGGCCCACCCTCTACTTTGGGTTCCAGTTCAGGGACCCATTCTCTAGCAAAGATGGCCTATACGCTCCCAGACCATGTTGCTGTTCCTCATGACTCCTTCCTACTTCCCAGCTCTACCTTCTGGCACCCCTCTGCTCTAGGCTTACCAGCCCAAACTCCCTCCTCCCGGGGAGCAACCACAGGCTAGTTGGCATCGTAGCCCCAAATACACCTCTCTTCTCTGAGGGAGTGACTACAGACTACTTCCCCCACAGCTCCTTCCTGAAGCCAACTTCCTGTCTTTATAAACCTGGCTGAGTCCTCTACCAGCTGGACATCATCAGCAATTAGGCCTGAGTACACCTGGGCTTTACTCCAGTGGCAGCCCTGGGTTAATTGGCCTAATTTAACCCCTTCAGACCTGTGTGGGGTGGACATTCTGTCACACAGGGTAGACCTTATGGGTGGGTG
The DNA here is from genome assembly GCF_007399415.2 of Gopherus evgoodei. Classification (NCBI taxonomy): domain Eukaryota; kingdom Metazoa; phylum Chordata; order Testudines; family Testudinidae; genus Gopherus; species Gopherus evgoodei. The sequence goes on along the minus strand of NC_044330.1, from coordinate 103,337,038 downwards.
ATGTGGGCAATTGCCCAGGGTGCTGTGACAGGAGGGCGCCATAGTCAAGAGGCAAGAAGCGGGGTGGGCATGGGGTTTGAGGCAGCAGAAGTGAGCTTGGGGCAATGGGGAGGGGAGGCAGCTGGGCCCTGCAGTGACGGGAGGGGTGGGGAGCCCAGAGAGGCAGTGGGTGCCAGGGGGGATGGGTGAGGAGCACAGGCAGCCAGCAGAGGTTGGGGCACCAAAATACAAGTTCACTCAGGATGCCATTTTCCCTAAGACCAACTCTGCCATCCCATAAAGTCAGAAGATTCATTGAAAACTTGGCTATAAAAGTAAATCGATACTAGAAGACGTAGAACCCAAGACTATGGCTGTTGATATGATAGCACATAAAGGCCTCAACCAAGCCTGGCAGTCTATTTTGCCAGGTGCTGTACAAACACATGGTAAGAGACATTCCTTGCCCTAAAGAGAGACCATCAAAGCAGATACAAGAAGTATTATTACCCCCCCTTTTCACAAACAGTGAGGTCAGGCATAGAGAGATTATGCAACTTGCCCATGGTCACAAAGGAAGAGACTGTGATAAAGCCAGGAACTGAACTCACATCTCCTGAGTCCTATCTAGGTCCTTACTTACAAAACCATCTTTCCTCACTGAGGAAAACAAAAATTAAAGTAAGACTTTTTGTGTGTGTTGGTTTGACTGTTTCCCAATCTTTTACTCTCCACACTGAAATTCAACAGCTTTGCTTGTGGATTTGTTTTCCTCATTTCTTTGAAGCCATCAGCCATGAAATGTTTGTCCTCAGTAGGAAAAAAATAAAGTTATTTTCTGGAGCATTGCTAGGCAAGTATGAATACATGGAATAAGAACATTCAACTGACTTCTGATAGAACAATAGGAAAAAGTATGGAAGTGAATGAAAAAAGAAAGTTCAAGTCACCCTTTTTTGTTGTGGGAGATGGTAATGAACAAACCTACCCACTACGAAGGATTTTTTTCCAGGAAGTGTGGGTTGTCACAACTATCTATCCCTTAACTATCTTGAGTAGTGTGCTAGCGAGGCAGTTCTCATGCTGCTCCTGCACCCTGCTTTTGAAGGGGAGGCCACAGCCACTTGAACAGAGAATGAACGAATCTTATAGTCCAACGACGCCTCGACCTATCAGTACCAGCTCACCTAACACCATGAAAATTTTTATGTGTTTTCTTATTGCATTTATTATAGCACAGACTATTGGGACTGTACTTTTTTGCTTATATCTTCACATGAAGCTGGATAAGGTAAGGTTAGAAACATGATCATGTTAAATGGACTGGTTCTAACAATGATTTACATTTAGCTCAAAGAAAACTAATTAACAACAGCGGAAAATGAGGCAGAATAATGCAAATAGTTGCACTTACATAGAAGCAGCATTTATCGCATAACCTTCTTGTTTATGCCTTAATTTTCCACTTAATAAAAGATACGTTGTCATGAAGAGTTTTCCACTTTAATTAACAAAATGATAATAGCATAGCAAAGGGCACTATAGATTATATCAAACTAAACTGCTTATTTTATCAGATTAAATACAGTGACAGTAGAATGATATATTTGTTGGGTTGGTTTGAACAGTTTGACAATTATTCTATGCGCTTCATCGGGAGTGAGGTGACATCTTTTATTTTGTGATAGTATTTTAGATTCAGCAGTATTGAGCTTTACAGTGATACCTAGCAAGAGGAAGAGATTTCAAAAGCCTTTTAAATATTTGCCTGTGATAATTTTATAGTAAGTTTCACTTTAGGAGAGTAGAGTTTTTTTAAATAAGCATAATCCAAATTATTCTGCTTCATGCTTCTAACAATATTTTTTAAAGAATTCAAAATTTCAAAACTGTTCAAGTTTGCTCTTATTGAAACTGCAGCCAGACTATGCTATGCTTATAGTCGCTTGCCTAAAACTAATTTTTAGTCAAGTAAAAGAAACGATGTACAGTAAGTGAGCCAGATGTGCTTCATATATCAAGTAAAACAACTAAACTGGGTATTAAAAGAAATGATGTACAGTAAGTGAGCCAGCTGTGCTTCATATATCAAGTAAAACAACCGAATTGGGTATAAAATAAAGTGTATTCTCCTTAAAAGGCATGCAGACAATATTTTCTCATTGAAATTAAAAATAAAGATTTTTGCACATTTATAATGTAAATTTAAATGAGCTAATACTGATCCCTAATCATGGAATGTAGAGCTGGGCTCCAAATGTTAAAGTACAAGAGGCAAAAGAGTCTGGAAGATTAAGACTGGGTTAGTTTGCATGCAGAGGATTAGTTAGTAAATTCTGTACCCACATTGAGTGGTACCTTACTATGCAGTAGTCCCACTGATTTGAATATAACTACTTGTGCAGTATGGTCCTACTCAAGAGAAACAAAGCATCACAGTCTGAATGAATGTAATGACTAGTTATCACAACAAAATATTTCTTCTCCGAGTTATGACATCGACTGTTTTGGTCTAAAAGAAGATGAAATGCAGTTGTACACCATAGAAAGAGTCTGAATGTGCCACCCTTACTCATGATGAGTAGTGAGTCTGACCCTGCATTTGGATCCACTAGCATAGATCATGCAGAAGTCTGTTCCAATCACTGAAATGTGTATTGGCACAGGAGTCTGTGTTCTTCCATCCCAATACAGCCTCAATGATTTCAGTGGGACTTCTTACTGATTCAAGGTTCTACTCCACATGACTAAGGGTGGCAGAATCAAGCTCTTCATCAAAATTCACACACAGATACCTAGAGCAACTGATGAAATCTCACCTTCTGCCTTTTGAAAAGGGGAAAAATGTAAATTAATTAGGGCTGTCAAGAGATTAAAAAAATTAATCACGAGTAATTGTACTGTTAAACAACAATAGAATACCATTTATTTTAAATATTTTTGGATGTTTACTACTTTTTCAAATATATTAATTTCAGTTATAACACAGAATACAAAGTGTACAGTGCTCAGTTTATATTTATTTTTTATTACAAATATTTGCATTGTAAAAAACAAAATTGTATTTTTCAATTCACCTCATATAAGTACTGTAGTGCAATCTCTTTATCATGAAAGTTGAACTTACAAATGTAGAATTATGTAAAAAAAAAACCTGCATTCAAAAATAAAACAATGTAAAACTTTAGAGTCTACAAATCCACTCAATCCACTTCTTGGTCAGCCAATCACTCAAACATACAAGATTGGTTACAATTTGCAGGAGATAATGCTGCTTGCTTCTTGTTTACAATGTCACTTGAAAGTGAGAACAGGGGTTTGCACGGCACTGTTAGAGCTGGCATTGCAAGATTTTACGTGCCAGATGCACTAAAAATTCATATGACCCTTCATGCTTCAACCACCATTCCAGAGGACATGCTCCCATGCTGATGATGGGTTCTGCTTAATAATGATCCACAGCAGTGTGGACTGACACATGTTCGTTTTCATCATCTGAGTCAGATGCCACCAGCAGAAGGTTGATTTCCTTTTTTGGTGGTTTGGGTTCTGTAGTTTCTGCATTAGAATGTTGCTCTTTTAGGACTTCTAAAAGCATGCTCCACACCTCGTCCCTGTCAGATTTTGAATGGCACTTCAGATTTTGGATAGCACTTGGTCGAGTACTGTAGCTATTTTTAGAAATCTCACATCTGTACATTCTTTGTGTTTTGTCAAATCTGCAGTGAAAGTGTTCTTAAAATGAATATGTGCTGCGTCATCATCCGAGTCTGCTACAACATGAAATATATGCAGAATGCGGGTAAAACAGAGCAGGAGGCATACAATTCTCCTCCCAAGGAGTTCAGTCACAAATTTAATTAATGCATCATTTTTTAAACAAGCATCATCATCATGGAAGCATGTCCTCTGGAATGGTGGCCAAAGCATGATGGGGCATATGAATGTTTAGCATTTTTGGCATGTGAATATCTTGCAACACGGGCTACAAAAGTGCCATGCCAATGCCTGTTCTCACTTTCAGGTGACATTGTAAATAAGAAGCAGGCAGCAATATCCCCCACCAATGTAAACAAACTTGTTTGTCTGAGCAATTGGCAGAATAAGAAGTAGGACTGAGTGGACTTGTAGGCTCTGAAGTTTGTTTTGTTTTTGAGTGCAGTTATGTAACCAAAAAAAAAAATCTGCATTTGTAAGTTACACTTTCAGGATAAAGAGATTGCACTTCAGTACTTGTATGAGGTGAATTGAAAAATACTATTTCTTTTATCATTTTTACAGTGCAAATATTTGTAATAAAAATAATAAAATAAAGTGAGCACTGTGCATTTTATATTCTGTGTTGTAATTAAAATCAATATTGAAAATGTAGAAAAACACCCAAAAATATTTAATACATTTCAGTTGGTATTCTATTGTTATAAGTGTAATCAATCATGATTAATTTTTTAAATTGTGATCAATGTTTTTGAGTTAATCACATGAGTTAAATGTGTTAATTGACAGCCCTAAAATTAATACAAAAGATCTGAGAGCAAGTTTCGATTGCTGTTATTCATTTTAGGGACAAAATTCCCATTGAAGTTAATGGGAACTTTGCTTGAGTATGGACTTCAGGGTTGGGCGCTTGAGGTATGGTGTAGGGATCTATTGTTTCATGAGACGTTTCAGAATACAGTGAGCTTATTTTCTTTTGTCTGTTGGCCTCTAGCATTCTGTTTACCCTCTCTATTATCTCACTGACAGTTGGAACAGGAGTTGAGCTTACAAGAAGATTATTTGTTCCTCCGAAGAATACAAAAATGTCGGAAACCAGAAGGTGTGAGCTCATCATTATTGGACTGTAAGGAGATCATAAACAGATTCCAGGATCTGCTAGTCAAGGTAAGATGCTACTAAATAAACAAAGAGGCTGATAAAGATTGGCAATGTCACATATGTATGTACACACACACAATATTGCAAAGTTGTATTTAAAAAGTAATATTTGTACACTTCCACATATTGGACCAGATTCTAATCCCATTTTAACTAGAATTAAATTCAGAATAACTCAGCTGAAGTAAATAGAATTATTATAATGTAAGTGTGATCAGAATCTGGCCCATTAAAACAAACATTATAGAGCCTGATTGTACAAACAAACACAAACACCTGTGGGTAATTTTACTCACACAATCTGCTCCAGCTGACAATGGAATGTTTATCTTAGAAAGTTTGACAATCGTCTGCATTGAATGAAACTTTTAACAGACATAGGATAAAATGAGATTTCATTATTTATCATGTACTGAAGACAAAGATATAGGAAAGGCTCAATTATATTGGAGTTCAGTTACTGTGTCTGTTTAGAGTGTGAGCTCCAGAGGGCTCGGATCATGTCTCCTCCATGTTAAATATAGTGCAAGGCAGTGGCGTTGGAACAATGTTTATAGAGGGGAAGCTAAAAGCCATTGAACAAAGCTATAAACCCTGTATATGATGGAAACCACTTCAAGCCAAGGTGTGGTGCCACACTTCCTGCACTCCTAGTTCCAGCACCCCAGTGCATGGTATACCAGTGGCACTTAACACATCATAATTATTACACAGGAGTAACATTATCCAGAACAATATTTGCAATGCGCCAAGCATGAAAAATATAGATGACAAAATACTGGGTCACTCTAAGCCCTTCACGATATTTGCTCTTTTTTACATTAAAATGAGTTACATTATGTAACAACAATCTCACCCATTATTTAACAAACAAGACAGTAGCTACAAAAGGATACAGAAGAGGTTGTGTTCTCAGTACCACACTCAGGACATTGAAACCCTAACTCTCATCGGCTTAGTGGGAGTGTTGGAGCCGACGCCCTGCAAGTTGATCTCATATTGTATCCAAGAAAAATTGTTCTCCTTAACCCCTGAGGATAGGACAAGGAGAAATGGTCTTAAATTGTAGCAAGAGAGCTTCAGGTTGGACATTAGGAAAAACTTCCTAACTGTCAGGGTGGTTAAGCACAGGAATAAATTGCCTAGGGAGGTTGTGAAATCTCCATCATTGGAGATTTTTAAAAGCTGGTTAAACAAACACGTGTCAGGAATGGTCTAGATCAGTGGTTCTCAAACTAGGGCCACCACTTGTTCAGGGAAAGCCCCTGGAGGGCTGGGCCGGTTTGTTTACCTGCCGGGTCCGCAGGTTCGGCCGATTGCAGCTCCCACTGGCCATGGTTCACCACTCCAGGCCAAAGGGGGCTGCAGGAAGGGCGGCCAGCGCATCCCTCGGCCCGCGCTGCTTCCCGAGCCCCCATTGGCCTGGAGCAGTGAATCATGGCCAGTGAGCACCGCAATCGGCCGAACCTGTGGACACGGCAGGTAAACAAACCTGCCCGGCCGACCGGGGGCTTTTCCTGAACCAGCGGTGGCCCTACTTTGAGAACCACTGATCTAGATAATATTTAGTCTTGCCATGAGTGCAGAGATTGGATTAGATGACCTCTTAAGGTCCATTCCAGTCCTATGATTCATTAACATTGCTCTGATGCCAGCTTTCATGCAGAACTGGAGGGAGCTCCATTTGTGGGCTGCTGGTAGGATCTAACCCTGTGTGCTAAACAGTACGCAGACGGCCTGATTCTCCACTGTCTTGCACCTTACTGACACCTTTGGAAGGTGGGTGTAAAATGCTGTCACTAGTGTGAGATTTGGTAGTGTTTTTACACCCACATTGCACAGGTGTCAATGACTACACAAGTTGCAAAGCGCTTGAGAACTGAGCCCAGACACTGTGCTCATTTTGATTTCTGGGGGTGAGGTGCAGCACATACTGTTTGGCAGCTAGAAAAAAGTCTGCTATTCATGAAGAAGCAAGGCAGCAGGTTATTTGAGATGCGTGAGAACAGTGTGCATAGCACATCTGAGTCTAAATTCTGCTCGAGCATAGACGCTTTATGTTATGCAGTCCTTGGTTTGCACATGGAAGTGCAGTGCCATTAATGTTAATGAGAATTCCACACACAGATCTAAGCTAGCACAGGGCTCCAGATGTTTGATATCAGCTACATGGACACAGATCATCATGGGGTTTTTTAAATTCAGGTATTTAACTATGAGCTCATTGACGAGGCACTAACTAGGATCCATTTGGTATAGTCAGTAAGTTCCTTCTGGCATTTCCCAGTGGATAGAATAGGTGAAGAGAACCAGCTAATGAACTCTGAATTGGTGTCAGACTAGGGGAATGCGCCCTCAATCTGCCTATCTCTTGGAATAATTAATTAGCAGTGTTTATTCTGTTCCGTAAATATAATAATTTGGCATTTTCTACCTGCATTAAGTGGATTCTGGTGGCAGGCCCATCAGGGGCCCATCAAAGTCAAATGAGAGTCCTTCTGAACGTTTTCAATCAGGCTCTAGTTAATAAAGCAAATCATGCCTGAAACTGACCAGCCTCGTCAGTTCTGAATACCTTCTAGTCACATGTATGAGCTGGAGGAGACCAGCATTGCAGCTCTATGCTATAGCCTTTTAGGAAAGCCTCACACTTCTTGAATTGCCCTGTACAGTCATTCTTCTAAGTGTTTTCAAATACACCTTTCCTGTCACAGCATTTTAATAATATAAAAACTAAAATCAAAGGCCCTTTAAATTGTGAACTACAAATGGAAAGTCAAAACTCTGCTGCACATGACCTCAGCAGAGCTATTTTCACAAGTTCTGGTGATAGGTATCTCAGAACCGAGAGCCAAAGAGCTCTCAGGGCGAAATTGTAACCTCACTAACACCTTTTGAATACAGTGCTGGGGAACAGGAATAAATGAGGTCAGTAGTAGGTCTTAAATATCTGCTGTACCAAAGCAATGAAAAATACTGCTTACCATAAAAATGAATTCCAATAGGCTGCACTGAAGGGAAGAAAAGATTTCACAACACAGTTGATGAAAATGGGAACTTACTGGCATTTTTCTTTCTGCTTTCTCAAATATTTATCTTATCCTCTCTCCATACATCAGAAACACTGATAAGGTAGTTCAGGCACTAGAGAGAACCAAGAGGATTACACTCAATGATGATGAGCTGTCAATTTCTTTTATTCAAACCTTGCCAAACAGTAATAACCAATGTCACTTGTTAGAGGGGCACTGTATTGTCCCCCACAAGTGCTATGCTTTGTTTATGTACTAACAGTGATTCTGCTAATGCAAGGTCAGAGTGGTTGCCAGAAAAACAAAAAGGGGTGATCTATTCTCCAATCTTTTTCTACTCATGGAATTTTTACTGTATAATGAGGCTGGTAGATAGGGGATGCCTTAGTGTTCTAGGCATCTGATTTGAAATGCAAGCAGCCCTTCATCCTCCTGTCAGACAAAAGGAATAACATGCAGTTTAATATGGATTAACCTTTAGGGTCAAACTGTTTTGCTCTGTATGTATATTTACATATGAGTAAAGGTTTGGTTCCCCCACCCTGCCACTATTTTTCATTATGCTGTCCTACCTTCTAGCTCCCCGAATTGGCTGCCTTTCCTTTCGTATGGCCCTGCAATCCTTTAGGATGATAAGTTTCATGTAAATCTAAAATATTAGAGGTCAAACTCTGCTCTTAGTTATGCTGGTGTCCTTTTACTATGAATATTGTTATATGGTCAGAGATAACTCCAAGGGTACTATTCTGATACCTTTGGTTATCACACATACATTGTAGGATGAGATGTGCTATGTTTGGAACACTAATTAAATGTGATTTCAAATCTCTGAATAACCTTTTTTAACGCTCTGGTTTTAGGATACAGAAGTCAGCAAGGATGATGCAAAATTTGAAATGCAAAAAGGTACATTTCTTGATATTCTGGAAACTTTTACTAAACGAAATAAAGTGGAAACTAGGTCTGTCAAGAGACAATGTTCTTTGCATCACTGAAAACATCAAAGATAACATAGGAAATCTGGGAATGGCCTGCACTGTGCTTGGAGCCTGATCTTGCTCCCAGTGAAGTCAATGGCAACGCTACCATGCAGCAGGTTTTGTTCCTTATGGTTCAGAAGGTCTAGAGTCAGTATCTTAATATCTTTGGCAAACTTTAGCTTTGCAGTGTCATTTTGGAACAAGATTTGAGGCATCCTTTGCTCAGCATCTGGTTCTTTCAATGTTATTATATCATGATAGCATGAGGCAGCGGAACATCTCTACGAACCTAAGAAGGATAAGATGTCAGAAGAATAGAAAGTGCTTACCAGGAAAGTGACCAAAAAGTGCTGAATTGCTAAATCTGCTGGTATAAAAGCCAGTAACGAAGCACTGTTCTGCCAGTGCCCCCATGCAGCTAATCCTTCAGTTTACGTAGGCAGAAAATATTTTACCAACTATTTACTATGTATTGTATGCCCATCATCTGTGTGAGGCCATTGTTCATACCAAACAAATTGAAGAGTTCCTGCTGCTAATTAAAGCCAGGGAGTTAAAGCCCTTTTGAAGTCAGTGGGGCTGTACACCTGCAACCAAAGGGAGGATTGAAACACAGCATATACAGAAGGAATATCAAGGTGGCATGCATATAAATACTTATTGGTGGTGTGCATTTTACAGTCCTGCCTGATGGATTCCTGTTGGTGCATCTGTCATATCTTGACTGGGCTCCTATAAGGGAATGTCTTCACTGCAGAGTTAGCCCAGGTGATTAGCACCTGAGTCCGAGCATTCAAGTTAGTCTAGCTCAGATGTGAGCAGCCACACAGCAAAGCTATGCCTGTATTACTGCATCCTCACTGATGCTACACTCACCCATGTGTGTAACTAGGACTTCTGGGGGCACATCTCATAATGCTTGGCACTGCAGTAAATTGAGCCACTCTATAATTTTTTCCCAGTAAATTGTGGGAGGATTTGTCTGTCCTTCTAGGCACATGGGGAATTATGGGAAGGCATTGGAGGATTATCAGCATTGAGTGATTTAGCCTGTGTCCTCTCTGCAAAGTGGGCACGTTACCAGCCCGAGTGAAAGTGGAACCCAGGCTCTAATCATCACCCCCAGCCAGCCCAGCTAACCCAGGGTGAAAGCACCATCAAACTTGGGTGAAAGGGTTTTTGCTTGTGGAAGGGAGGGGAGTTAGGGGCAACCTTTGAGTCAGAGCCTGAGCTAACCCTGCAGTGAAGACATTCCCTGCTCACCTCAAGCAGAGGGTGTTAGGGTAAGGCTTATTGAAGTGGTTAGTGCTGCAGTACACAGCATCCTACTGTCTGGGTGAGGCTGGTTTCTGTGAGCGCATAACACCTTTACACTGTGTGACCCACAAGCAACCTATTGGTAATTCAGCATGCCAGCCAGCCCTTCAGGGTCTGGGAGTTGGTTATTTAATGCACCATCTGTCACTTCATTTGAACCTTACATTTGATGTTTGATGAGATGTCTCTGCTGTCAGTGCCTTTCAGGGCAGCACCAAGGCACTCTGAGCTGAAAGTCCCCATCTTGCTGTGCCCATCAAAGCTCGAATTTGCATTTGTACACATGGAAATTTGTACAGGTTTTGTTTGGTCAGACTTTTGACTGAATATTAATTTAGGCCCTGGTCCTGCAGGTCTCAGCATGGGCACAGGGGGCTGCTTCCATAGGGCTCATTGCAAGATCGGGGCCATTAACTCTATTAGACAGGGAAGTTTTCTGTCAGGGGTGGGGCTTTTTAAAATCATTCCTGATTATTCTGGCTCTTGAGTACTTTAATATTATTACACAGCACAGTGCGTCCAGGGCAGTTGCTGTACCGCCCAAGATAACGAATAAGGATAAATACATGAATAAATCACTGGCCTTGTTTGATTGCAGATGACAGGCAGCAACCAATTTCAGCTCACCTAATGGGGTTCAAAAACAGCACCAAGAAAGTATCAGGTAAGGAACTCAGCTTTGCCAGACCTTATTCACAAATCAGAGGGGTGGGGAAGGAAACTGGGAGTTATAAATGGTGAAATAATCATACTAATTATTATAATAATTGGGAGGGCATATCTAGTGGAGTCTCCCAGGAGTCAATCCTTGCCCAAAGTCACCCAGCAGGCCAGTGGCAGAGCCAGGAATAGCATCAGATCTCTTGAGTCCCCGTCTTCTGCTCTAGCCACTGGGCTCACATTTTCCTGTGTGGGGTTTTGCTCTTCAGGGAATCAAACACAGCGGTAACTATGTAGAGTATTATTCTTGAGTATGATGGTATTGCATGTAGGCTAACTCCTGCTTGCCTTACTCATGCGTATCTGCCCACTGAACTCCACTGGGTCAATGCACTTGAATAAGGTGGGCTCAGTTTGGTCCTATGTGAAGTGTAATTGAAGGGCTACAGAGAGTTAGAAGACAATAATTCTAGCATAGGAGTTTGGTGACAACATAAACTAAACCTTGCAATGAACGTTTTTCCTTTTGCTTCATTCCTGGTTGTTTTCTGTGTTTTTTTATTTTAATGTTTCCTAGAAATAAATAATAAATTTTCATTAAGAAAAGGAAATAATGTCATTGTTTTCAAATGGACCACGCTCCTGCTGCAATCTGGCTAAAATACATTTGATCTTGTAGGGCATGTCAGAGGATGCCTACAAGGATTGTGTGCCTTTTGCAGAGTGTGTGTGTGTGGTATATGTGTGTGTGCGCTTTTTGTAACATTATTTCTGGTGGTCATTTTACAAGAAAAATGCTAAACGAAGAATAGCATCATACCAGGGATTGTCAGGGTCAGCTGTGAGCGGAGAGGGTTAGGGCTGGTTTAAGTGAAGGGTAATGTTCATCATATGCAGAATCTGAAATAGCCCAAGGCATAGGCAAAATAAGGCCTAGTCCTGCAAACCCTTTGTCATGAGTGTAGTCCTTACTCATGCAAAGCGTCTCACTCTTCTCAAGGCTGTCTCCACATTTCCCCTAAAATTTCCCACCTTTGATATCAACAGTGAGAACACTCATTAGATAAGGCGCTGGTGGTCACTGGCTTTAAAGGGTATATCTACACTGCAATTAAAAACCCATGACTGGCCTGTGCCAGCTGACTCAGGCTCACGGGGCTCAGGCTATGCGGCTGCTTAATTGCAGTGTAGATGTTTGGGCTCAGGTTGGAGCCAGACTCTAGGACCCTGCAAGGTGGGAGGGCCCTGTAGCCTGAGCCTGAACCTCTCTACTGCAATTAAACAGCCCCTTAGCCAGAGCCCCACGAGCCTGAGACAGCTGTCACAGGTCAGCCACGGGTGTCTAACTGTAGTGTAGACAGATCCTTAGTCACTATAATGAATGTATAGACACCACAGAGCCATGTTCTGTACCATCTCAATTACATTTACCTAGAACAGTTTTCTGAAACTGCTCAATATGTTGTGGTCCTGTCTACACTTGCATTTATACCATTTTCATCACTGGTTCGGCTGCACTAATTGTCAGCAATAGGTAAATTTTCTAGAGTAGTCCTGGCCCAGGAGACAGCCTGCAAGAGCAAAGGTGTATGAGTAAGCGTCTGCAAGATCAAACCTATAATCTGGTAAAAATCTCTAAACCTAAGCACATTTCGATTGACTCTGGAGTAACTACCAGTAAACAGAAATTGCTCTTTCCATCTCTGACGCTACAACTCACACAGACTTTATTCCACTTTATAGCTCAACCCATAGCCTTGGGGAAACCTTAGTATCAGATGAAAATCACAAAAAAACTCCCTGTAATCCTATAGATATTATAATGTAAACTAACAAAAACTCAGAAATGAACTAGTTTGGCTGGAACTCAGTGCTTAGACTCAGCCATTAGGGAAAAAGAAAACAAGACAGTAACATGCCTATGTATAGATCCCATGCTGAATTATTCCTTCACTAACAGAACTTCTTATTAAAGGACAAGATACCCATCCTGCTCCCATTGCAGTGAATGGTATTTCAGTTTCTCCAGGGTTGGGTTTTTTGTGAGGTAATTAGAAACCCTGATACTGGATATTATTTTCATATTAATATCTGAAGCTGGAGTTCATTCTATTCTCTTCACTGGATTATAGAGGGTCACTCAACATATAGCTTGCTCTGGAACAGTCATAACCATCAATGGGATTATTTGTGTGCCCTAAATCCAGAACAGACCGTGGGTGTTTAAATTCTGCTCTGTGCTGTAATGCCACTCTCAGAACTCCATCAGGTCTAGCAAACTTTCAAAAACCTTAGTTATTTATTTTCTACTTCCTTACCTGATTCTCACTCTTTTTTTCCTATTAGGAAAAAAAATCAAGACTTTTTTTTAATTTAAAGTTGAAAATGAGTATTTGCTCGGTAGACTTCAATAGGACTTGATTTTGCATTAGAGAAGTCAATGGGAACATTGTAATTGACTTCAATGGGCACAGGATCAGGCCCGCAGAGAAAAAAAGCCCTCTAAAGGTATGTCTACACAGCAACTAGACACTCATGCCTGGCCTGTGCCAGCCAACTTGGGCTCGTGGGGCTCGGGCTGTTTCATTGTTGTGTAGACTTCCAGGCTCGGACTGGAGCCTGAGCTCTAGGATCCTTCTACCTCACAGGGTCCCAGAGCCCGGGCTCCAGTCCGAGCCCAGAAATATTCACAGCAATGAAACAGCCCTGCAGCCCAAGCTCTGCAAGCCTCTCAGCTGGCAGGTGCCAGCCACGAGCATTTAGCTGCTGGGCAGACATATCCAAAGGGTTCCAGCTGGAGCTCAGGCTCTGCAGCCTAGGGAGAAGGGTGGGCTTCAGAGCTCAAGCTGCAACATCTACGCAGCAGTTTTTAGTGCTGTAGTGTGAGACCAAGTCTGCAGCCTGGGGCCCGGATACTCGCTGCTGGAGGCTGTGTAGGTGTGTACTCTGATTGCTTGTCATATTTCATGTTCTAAATTAGAGAGGGTTTTTAGTTATTTTAGTTTAGTTATTTGACGATGCTCAAGGTGGTTGTACAAGTCAGCCAAGAAAAGGCCCCTCCTGTGCTCTTTTACTCAGCTCTCTTTGATCTAATGGGTACTTTACCTGAGTAAGGATGTACTCTGAAAATGTCCTTGGCACCTCCACTCACCCCCTCTAGCTGTGGCAACTGGTGCACACACAACAGCCCAGCCTGGCATGCAGCAGATAGTGCTGCAGATGCTGTTGGTGGAGATTTGTGTCTTGCCACAAGAACATTTATGGTACATAAGTTGCTAGGCTCGGAGGCACCCACTACAACTGTAGAGTGAAACCTGCAGCAAGTTTATTTTATACTTCCTCATCTGATTCTCACCCTCTTCAGTAGCTGGAAGAGGGCAATGGAAGGGGGAATCTAAATACAGGGTACAGGTCAGAAACAAATGTCGGCACCTGGGTGTTGAACACACCTGATAACATAAAAACAATCATTCATTTCAGAGGGACTCTTCATGGCTATGAGTCAGCTCCTCTCATAGGCAATGCCCGAGCACCTGAAGGCTGCATTGATTTCAGTGGAGCTATGCCCATTTACACCAGCTGAGAATCTGGCTTTTTGTGTTTATTATTTGTAGCAAAACGTATTATAACCATGACTACTTCTCTGCTGCGTAAAGAAGGCCAAATGCTAAGCCACACACCAGGTCAATCAGAGGGGACAGTGTGGGTTAAGAACCAAAAAAACCCAACTTCCTTCCTGTGTATAAATAACACAGCAGGGCAAAAGGCCACTCTAGTGCTGGGATCCCGCTAGAGCGCATAGGGGAAGGACAGAATATCCACCTAGAGCTCCCAATCCAGCTCTAATAATTCCCATCCGCTTGTACCTCACAGACTCATAGACTTTAAGGTCAGAAGGGACCATTATGATCATCTAGTCTGACCTCCTGCACCAGGTCTGGCTTTAGGCCTATTCCACCAATTCCCCCAAATTGGGCCCCGCGCCTAAGAGGGCCCTGCACCCTTCCCTGAAAGAATCCCTTCCCTGGCTACAGGCGCCTTTTTAATTTTTACTCACCTAGCAGCGCTCCAGGTCTTCAGCGGCACTTCAGCAGCGGGTCCTTCACTTGCTCTGGGTCTTTGGTGACACTTCGGCGGCGGGTCCTTCAGTGCTGCTGAAGACTTGGAGCGAGTCAAGGACCCACCGCCAAAGTGCCGCCAAAGACTCGGAGCACCACCCAGTGAGTACAAGCCCCATGTGTTTTACATGTGTGGGGTTTTTTTTTTTTTTTTAAATCGTACTTGCCAGGGCCCCATCGAAACTGTTCGAATTGGGCCCCGCACTTCCTAAAGCCGGCCCTGTCCTGCACAATGCAGGCCACAGAATCTCACTCATCCACTTCTATAACAAACCCCACATCTATGTCTGAGTTATTGAAGTCCTCAAATCGTGGTTTGAAGACCTCAAGCTGCAGAGAATCCTGATGACAACTGATACAACTACTTGCCATGAAGAACAAGGATCCCCTTTCTCCCAGAGCAGGAAGAGGGAGCACAGAAAGAGGGAGGCTGTGCTGTGCTGTGGGTAGCGCTCATGGCCCCAGAGGAGGAGCATCTGGGCAAGGGCAGGATGGAGTCTGGGAAGCTGTGCTGGGGAGCAGTTATCTTGCTACATGCTGTAGATACACTTCGAGAGACAGTTCTTACTACAATGAGCTTACAGTCTAAACAGACAAGAGAGATTCGGGGTGGGACTGATTCCATTCACACGAAATGTTCTAATGGTATTTTTTTCTCTTAATATGATTTCTGACTCATTCAACTCAAAAGTGATATTTTTCCCTCCACAGTTTTACAATGGCAGAAAACTGGGTATGCCCCTATGAGCAACCTGATATCTTACAAAGGAGGGACATTGAAGGTGGAAAAAGAAGGGCTTTACTACATCTACTCCCAGGTCAGCTTCTGCACCAAGACAGCACCTGGGGCGCCATTTACAGTGTTTATTTATTTGAACCTACCATCAGAATCTGATCGGCTCTTATTAAAGGGACAGGATACACACAGCTCATCCAGTGTTTACTGTGCCCTACAATCCACTCACCTGGGAGGAGTGTTTGAACTCCGGAAAGGTGACATGGTGTTTGTTAATGTGACAGATTCGACTCAAGTGAACTATGATCATGGAAACACATACTTTGGTATGTTTAAACTCTATTGAGAAGTGACCTGCCACGAAGAACAGAACTGCAGGAGGCCCCATCCCAACTTTGTTGAACAAAGTGAATCCTGGTTTCCAATATTTATGTTCCTTTGCATCTTTAGTTTTCTTGTATTTAGTTCTGTATATTTTGTTATTTATTAACTGGGGCAGAATGAGCCCTTAGAACAGAAACAGAACAAAGTTTGGAGCTGTTACTGTGTGCACTTTGTTCTCACCTTTACTCATTGTGGAATGTCTGTACACATCTGTATCATATGTATTTAAGCCTTCCATGCCCTGTGTGCTATTACTTGTCTGACAGAGTGGATATGCTTATTTAGTAGAACATAATATGAGTGTTTCTTTCCAAACAACATTACGTATCTCTCAGGGGACTCCAGTCAGATAGATTATATGCACCTCTTTTTCAATCTGCTTATAAAGTAACAATGGAAAAACTTTAATGGTTTAGAAATATCTTCTCTAGGAAAAAAGCAATCAGCAAATTGCCATCCTTAAGCGGTAACTGCCAATGACACATATTAACCATTTAAATCGTATATTTCACCTGAAGTCTCCCTTCTTTTCATCTCTGTATATGTACAATATACAATCAGCAGAGACTTGTACCTTTTATAATCATGTGATATTTGCTGGGGCTTGTTCACACTGGGTGAAATTCACTCTGGAGCAGAAGGGCCTGCACAAGGTCCATGTGCCACTCCTGTCCTCAGAACAGGGCTTCAGTGAGATGTAAATAGTCCTCTGCCCCAGGGTGAATTTCATCCACAGGCCTAGACTGTCCTGTATAGATTTGTGAATGAAGGGGACACTGCTCATGGAACAACCCACACCCATGTGAAAGGGAGCTTCAGCCACCCTCCCCGTACCACGACCCCTTCTCTTCAGGCCCCCTGGACAGTCCTCCTCCATTGGCCCTTATTCCACACTAGGGGAAGAAATGAGAAGGCAGAAGGCTAGACCAGGCAGGATCCCTTGTCCAGTCCTATGATACACCTCCAAGCTGTATTATCTATTGTGTAGCGCCTCCTCTGGACATTTTGGGGCTACCACTGCCAGGGTAGGTCCTGTTAGAGAGGCTCCATTGGGGTCACTAGGGCCATAGCTGGTGCAAAGGGACTGGACCTCTATGGACAGGCCCCAGAGCCTTTTTCATGTGGGAACAATGGGTAATATGGGATGTCTTTGCTGAGATTTTCTCCCCGAGACTTTCCTCCCATGGACTGTGAGAGAGGATGATCCGGCCCATAATAAATTAAGACAGTTACATAGCACCTTGCATCCAAAGATCCCAAAAACCAAGAGACTTTTAAGGGTCCTGATCCTGGAACTCTGACTCACTCAAGTAGTATTCACTCATGGGAGTAGCTCGGTTGAAGTAAATAAAATTGCTTGTATAAGGGCTGCAGGATTGGGACATAGGATTTTTGCCTGAGTAAAGATTGCAAGATTGGCCCATATAGCATAGCATGGTCACTTGCCCCATCTTCAATATGTAGCCATCTCTGGGATGGAAGGCAGTAGTCTTTACATGCAGAACACACCAATACCAGTGACTGTGGAATTAAGGCCTGATGCTGTACCTACGGATGTCAATGGGAGGCATGCTCAGAATCTGCCAATATAATTTTATACGTAGTGTTGGTGGCATAACTTTGTTAGAGAATGGAGTCAGTGAAATGTTTTTGTTTGATGAGTTATGTAAAAATTATTTATTTAATTAAAGCTGAATTATATTAATGGACAAAGGGAGGGAACAACTCAAAGTTGCATTGAAAAATAGAAAGTATGCAAGGAATAAACATGACTGTTGTTATGTTTGTTCAGTAATGTTGGAGCCCCAGTATTGAATGTTGAGTTCTGAAGTGCTAAACAGGAAGTGCTGTATTGTTTACACATCACAGCACTGAGCTAATTTGCAGTCTCGCTACAACAGTTGGTGTAGAATTCTGCATACTGTAGTGTTACAAATAACAAATCATTTAGAAATTAACCAATAAAATTTCATTTGTATACAGTTTTTAACGTGGTTGCATTTTTTTAAAAATATGCCAGAGTTTGCCACTCTGATTTGGGGTCTAGTGTAGAGTTCTGTACTGTTGCCCATCATTGTATCATCTGAGCACTTACGCTACAGGATACTGTATGTGCTTTCCTAACTGAAGTCATGACACTCAACATTATATGTACTCTTGCAGTTTGACAGGGATTTTGATTTTTCCTCTCTTGCCATACACAATATGCCTGTGCTTCTTTTATCCATGTATTTCCTGTGTATTTTCTGTATGAGTTTCCTCCCATCTCTCTTTTTTGCATAACTTCTTCCTCCTGCAAAAGTTACTCTTCATCAGACGGAAGTGGAAAAGTGAAATTATCTCAGCCAATCAGAGTGCAGTTACGTACAATTCTCTTCACACTGACTCTGTGCAATAACTACGTAGTATGGAAATATATGTACCTTAGCTGGTTGTCAGCCATTATTAGCCAGTTAAAGAACAAGGATCGGTAGAACCACTGGATGGTTATTTCTCACAGATTGTTCTGTGAATGCAACTCTTTGCACTCCCATTTCTTCAATGCAGCAGTGGTGAGTCCTGTGATGGGGGAGAAGAGGCAGCTGCAGCATGTAATACACAGAGGTGTCTGTTGCATTCAACAACCAATATTAAAATAAGAAACAATATGGGATATTTAGCACAAGGGAATTTACAGAGTTTTTTTAATCATTTCACATTGTCGTAGAAACCGAACCCTGCTAAAGGAGCCAATGGGAATGGACAGCAGATATCTCAGGGCCAAAGATCAGCTACAGCTGGGAAACAATTAACTTATCAAGGCTTCTGTCCCTGAAGCAGGGGCTTTTACCAGGTCTCTGCAGCAGTCAAAACCGCTGACCATGAGATACTGCCATCTCACCTGCAAGAGATGGCAGGGATCCAGGAACTCCATGGCCTGGTCCCAAGACATCTAAAAGAGCCTAAAGACCTGGGAGGAAGACAGTGGTCGACACTTGCACTGCTCAGGCACGATGGAACTCTCCGCAATAAGGGTAAGGTTCTTCTGTGTGGGACACAGAGCTTTCCTGGGGACTGGTCGGAGACTATGGAACAAACTGCCCTAGTGTTCTGTGTTCAAGCATAAAAACAGAGAGAGCATAATTCAAGCTTTAATCCTTCCTCCACATATAGTGCACTCTGTCCTCAAGCACTTACGGAAAGTAGAGTCCTCTACATTCCTAGCCATTACCCTATACATAATCATACTCTTCATACCGTGACACCCCCACTGAGCAGCGAACTATTGTAGCCCACAGGAACGAAGGACCGTTACAAATCCACTACCTTTTGCTCCAAATGCAAGATGCATTTATTTGACAGAGTAATGTGTATTAAAAAACAAACAAACAAAAAACCCTACCAAAACAGAACATTCCTCTGCACACACAATTGGCCCCTGGGAAGAGGATGAGAGAACACATAACATGTGACAGATGTTAGTCACTTTGTTTAATGCACTCTACTGAAGCTGCTCAGATACCATGGAGATGAGGGGGGTAGAAGAAGCTATATACAATAGGGTTTCAGGTGTGGCTGTAGGCACAAGTGGAAGACAGTCACACTGTTCCCTGCAGGGTGAGATACTGAGACTCAGTGGGGGGCATGCGTGAGTTCATGTCGAGGTGGAGCTTTCTAGTGCAGACCTGCAAGGATCGGTACTAAGCTCGCTTAGCCTCTCACTCTCCCCATCCCCAAGCCCACCTCTCGCGCTGGTATTTCTGCAAGGTTATGGTTGCAGTGGCTTTGAGGGCACCATTTCTTGATATTCACATGGGTTTAGTGCTTACTCTTCCTTTTTCCTGCCTAATTCCTGTAAAACTCTATACAGAATAGAATACAATAGACACAAGAGTTGCACCAGTAGAATTCATCTTATTTCGGTGGCGGCACCCACGCATCCAAACTCATGTGTGTCTATCACCAAAATATCCTTCAGGTTTTTCAGTGGCACAAAACCCGAATGGTGGACCTATATCGGCACAGCGTCAACATGGACACACAGACATCAGTACTGTATTGCCAACCTCCACAGATCTCCCCTGGCCCATCCCCGGTGTGTGTGGACAACCACTATTGTCCACTCTCCCAAATTTATTGGGCAAGCTGATTCTGGCCTGTACTGCAGAAGCTCTTACTCCCACATCTGCCTGTCCTCTACCCAGCAATTAATTCTGCCCCCCAGCTCCCACCCCCTCAGTTCAGCCCTCCAGTCCTCCTACCTGTATCAGTTCAGCTGCCCTCAGTGCCCAGCACCTCTGTTCAGCCCCCTCAGCCCCATCTATTCAATCCCCACTCAGTTCAGCCCCCTCTGTCCCCCTCCATTCAGCCCCCTTAATCTCCATCTGTTCAGCCATCCTCAGTGCCCAGCACCTCCGTTCAGCTCCCTCAGCCCCATCTATTCAATCCCCACTCAGTTCAGCCCCCTCTGTCCCCCTCCATTCAGCCCCCTCAGCCCCATCTGTTCAGCTCCCTGTGCGCCTCCGTTCAGCCCCCCCAAACTCCCCTCAGTTCAGTCCCCTCAGCCCTGTCTGTTCAGCCCCCCAGCCTCAGTTCTGCCCCCCCTTAGTTCAGTCCCCATCCCCAAGTTCAGCCCCCCAGCCTCAGTTCTGCCCCCCCTCAGTTCAGTCCCCATCCCCAAGTTCAGCCCCCCAGCCTCAGTTCTGCCCCCCTTAGTTCAGTCCCCATCCCCAAGTTCAGCCCCCCAGCCTCAGTTCTGCCCCCCCTTAGTTCAGTCCCCATCCCCAAGTTCAGCCCCCCAGCCTCAGTTCTGCTCCTCCTGGGTTCTTCACACCCCTCTCCAGGCCTAGGGGCTGCAGTGGGGTCCCCTCCTGGTTCCAGGCGGGGGGCAGCTCATGGGCTGTTCACCCCCCAGTGCCCCTCCCCAGGCGATGCTGCAGGGGGCAGAGGAGCCATCCTGTCCCCATTGCTCACAGGAGAGGATGGGGCCACCCCTCCCCCTCCCCCTCCCCCTCCTGAGGGGAGAGAGAGCGCACCAGCGAGCCAGCCTGCAGTAGTTTTGATTGGTTGTTCTGCCCCAAGAGGCGGGCAAGCAGGCTGGGTGTCCAATCAGAGGGCTCAAATTCCCCAAAAGGCCAGAGCGCCTCACTTCATGGCCAGAAAGGCTCATGCCCAGGCCAAGGCCCTGTGGCTGAGAAGGTGGCGGTGTCGGGCAGGTGCACACCGAAGCCATGCCGGCAGCCCCCCCGCTGCAATCCTACACTGCACCACTCCCGTCAGCCGTGACGCTCCCCCCGGTAATGCCACCAGGGAGAGTGGGATTGTCATAACATTTCTTCCCAGATCTGGACCTTAGCGTCCAAAATATGGGTGTTAGCATGAAAACCTCCAAGCTTAGTTACCAGCTTGGACCTGGTAATTGCTGCCACCAGCTAGGAATTATACAGTGCCTAACTCACTGTGGTCTCCCCAAAACCTTCCCTGGGGGACCCCCAGACTCAGATGCCTTGAGTCTTACAACAAAGGGAAATAGCCCCTCCCCTTGTTTCCTTGTTACTTCCTCCCAGGCTCCCCTCCCTGGACGACCCTAGGAGATTCCCTGCTTCCAGTCCTGGAAACACAAGTACCAAGAGATCTAATCTCTCTCCCCCTCACCCAGAGGTTATGCAAAGTCAGGCTTAGTAAATCTAACACAGAGATTTTCCCCCTGACTTCTTCCTCCCACCAATTCCCTGGTGAGGTGCAGACTCAATTCCCTGGAGTCCCCACTAAAGAAAAACTCCAACAAGTCTTAAAAAGAAAGCTTTATATAAAAAAGAAAGAAAAATACATTAAAAATAGTCTCTGTATAACGGTGAAAATATACAGGGTCAATTGCTTAAGAAAAAATGTGAATAAACAGCCTTATTCCAAAAGAATACAATTTAACACATTCCAGCAACTACACACATGAAAATACAAAAAAAACAATATAAACCTATTGTCTTACTATCCTTGTACTTACAACTTGGAAACAGAAGATTAGAAAAACCTGGAGATAGAAAAATCACTCTCAGAGCCGAGAGAGGGAACAGAACAAGAACAAAGAACAAAAACTTCCCTCCACCCAGATTTGAAAAAGTCTTGTTTCCTGATTGGTCCTCTGGTCAGGTGTTTGGTTCCCTTTGTTAACCCTTTACAGGTAAAAAAACATTAACCCTTAGCTATCTGTTTATGACAGGGATGAGGGTGGGTTTGGGAAGAAGGTGAAAGACTCTGGGATACCTACCCCCAGTGCACCATGACTGTAGTGACAGAGCTGTAGTCTGAGGAGTAGAATTGGAGAGGGAGGATCTGGCTTCAGGAGGGGTTTGTTGCAAAGTGACACCAAATCGCTCCTTATTTCGGGCCTTTCGTAACAGGTGACTTCAACACAAAGTTATAGTTTAAAAACGATTCTAGGAGTGGTGTTGGTGATTGACAGGCATCAAGGTATATGCACTTCATTAGAATTTTAGAATCCTCCTGTCCCCACTCCCATTATTTTAAGAAAACACACCCAAGTCTGTGAACTTTCTGGCCCGTCCACTTGACACAGCCTATGTTCCAGTTTTTCGTCCCAAACCGGGATATAGGCACGTCCCTTACAACTAATGGCAGCGACCTGTGTGCAGGACATCGTTAGACTGACCTCACACTTGGTAAGGCAACTCCCATCTTTTCATGTTTTTATACCTGCTCCTGTATTTTCCCCTCCATGCATCTGATGAAGTGGGTTTTAGCCCACAAAAGCTTATGCCCAAATAAATGTGTTAATCTCTAAGGTGCCATAAGGACTCCTCGTTATTTTTGCTGATACAGACTAACACGGCTACCTCTCTGAAACTTAATGTGTGTCAGCAATGTAATGCAGTTGTGAAAAAGGCTATTATCTTTTTGGGATGTATTAACTGAAGTGTCACATGTAAGACATGGGAGATAATTGGACTGCTCTAATCTACTGGGCACTGGAGAGGCCTCAGCTGGAGTACTGTGTCCAGTTCTGGGTGCCATGCTTCAGAAAAGATGTGGACAAGTTGAAGAGCATCCAGAAGAGAGCAACAGACATGATAAAAGTTTTAGAAAACCTGACCTATGAGGAAAGGTTAAAAAAATTGGGCCTGTTTGGTGTTGAGAAAAGATGACTGAGGGGGAACCTAATAGTGCTGAAATATGTTAAGGACTGTTATAAAGAGGAGGGTGATCAATTGTTCTCCATGCCCACTGAAGGAGCAAGGGAGATTCTGGTTAGATATTAGGAAAATCTTCCTAAGTATAAGGATAGTTAAGTTCTTGAATAGGCTTCCTAGGGAGAATGCGGAATCCTCATCACTGCAGCTTTTTAAGAACAGGTTGGACAAACACCTGTCAGGGATGGTCTAGGTCTGTGGTTCTCAAACTTTTGTACTGGTGACCCCTCTCATATAGCAACCCTCTGAGTGTGACCCCCCCCTTATAAATTAAGAACACTTTTTTATATATTTAACACCATTATAAAGGCAAAGGAGGGGTTAGGGTGGAGGCTGACAGCTCGCAACCCCCCCTGTAATAACCTTGTGACCCCTGAGGGGTCCTGATTTCCAGTTTGAGAACCCCTGGTCTAGGTGTATTTGGTTCTGCCTCAGTGCAAGAGGCTGGACTTGATGATCTATTGAGGTCCCTTCCAGTCCTACATACTATGATTCTCTGACCCCTAAATCCTTTTCAGAGTCATTGTTTTCCAGGGCACAGTCCTCCATTCAGTAGGTATGGTCTGTGTTCCTTGTTCTTAGATGTATTAAAATGTATTTTATTTAGATCTAGATCACTCTGTAGGACGGCTCTGTCCTCATACTTATTTACCATTCTTTGTGTCATCCACAAATTTTATCAGCAGTTACTTCCTGATCATCTATGAAATAGTATTGAGCTTAATACTGATCCTTGCAGGACCTCAGTAGAAAGCTCTACCTCGACATGAACTCATGCATGCCCCCTACTGAGTCTCAGTATATATTAATATATGGAGCTATACCTATCTCATAGAGCTGGAAGGGACCTTGAAAGGTCATCCTGTCCAGCCCCCTGCCTTCTCTAGCAGGGCCAAATACTGATTTTTGCCCCAGATCCCTAAGTGGCCCCCTTAAGGACTGAACTCACAATGCTGGCTTTAGCAGGCCAATGCTCAAACCACTGAGCTATCCCTCACCCCTGAGGGAATGGGGGTGCACAGGTGGAAGACAGTCATGCAGCCACACCTGTGGACAGCATGCAGGGAAACAGCAGCGCTGTTGGGAAAAACATATTTTTCACTGGTTTTTTTTTTCATTTTTATTTTATTTTGTTGAAAAACTTGGTCTTTGGTTGCTGAAAACCAATTTTGTTTTTTAACAAAACCACCTAAAACTTAGATAAAAGTGGACATTTTCTTGTGATCAGAAAGCTGTTTTTGGTTGCAAAAAGGTTTTGATTAACATTTTTTCAACCAGCTCCACTAACCAGGCAAATGCCCCTGAAGTTAATGCAGCCTCAGACAGCAGTGACTTCAGGAACATGGGCTACATGGATTGCAAGAGATTCCCTGCTCCTCATACTCTCTGCAGTTTTGGCCATGTCTGAGACAGCCATGTGAACATGGCTCCAGGGCCACTTTGCTCAGAGCAGGGCATCTTTGTGCATTTGGGATGGGGGACTCCAACTGGGTCTCTGCTCTCTTTGCACTGGATCTTTCCACCCCTTTCTCTACACTCTGTCTCTAGGACTCTTGGTGGTGCCAGTCTCCTGCCTTGGACTATGGGCTCTTCTTCAGTGCCTTGCCCTTTCTAACGGTTCTTTGTACCGGAGGGAACTGTGGCAGCTTGTATGCACATTATGTAATATCCGTTCTCAGGAAAACACTGAAGCAGTACTAGATAACCATCTGCTCTCTCAAGTAGCACATCTTCTGCTCGGTTCTAGCCTCTCACTCTCCCCACCCCCAAGCCCACCTCTCACGCTGGTATTTCTGCAAGGTTATGGTTGCAGTGGCTATGAGGTCACCGTTTCTTGATATTCACAGGGTTTCCTGCCTGGGTTTGATGCTTACTTTTCCTTTTTCCTCTGAAGGGACAATCTGCCTAATTCCTGTCAAATTCCTGTTGCTAGGAAGCCCTGCAACTAGACACAGGGGCAGGGCTGGCTCCAGACCCCAGCGCGCCAAGCGCGTGCTTGGGGCAGCATGCCACGGGGGGCTCTCTGCCGGTTGCTGGGAGGGCGGCAGGCGGCTCCAGTGGACCTCCCTCAGGCCTGCCTGCGGAGGGTCTGCTGGTCCCACAGCTCCGGTGGAGCATCCGCAGGCACGCCTGTGGGAGGTCCACCGGAGCCGCTGGACCGGCGAGTGGCAGAGCGCTCCCCGCGGCGTGCCACCGTGCTTGGGGTGGCGAAATGGCTAGAGCAGGCCCTGCATGGGGGGCCTGAGTCTCCATGCCTGTACACCTTGTGCAGTCATTGACACCAATGCAAAGTGGGTGTAAAACTCTACCAAAGCAGAATCGAGGAAATGTAGGACTGGAAGGGACCTCCAGAGGTCATCTTGTCCAGTCCCCTGAACTTAGGCAGGACTAGATATTATCAAGACCATCCCTAACAAGTGTTTGTCTAACCTGCTCTTAAAATTCTCCACTGACAGAGATTCCGCAGCCTCCCTAGGCAATTTATTCCAGTGCTTAATCACCCTGACAGTTAGGAAGTTTTTCCTAAATGTCTAATCTAAATCTTCCTTGCTTTCCTAAGCACATTACTTCCTGTCCTCGGTGGTTAAACAAATAATTTATCGCCCTCCTCTTTACAATAACCTTTTCATACTTGAAGACTATGTCTCCCCTCAGTCTTCTCTTCTCCAAACTAACAAACCTAGGTTTTTCCATCTCTCCTTGTAGATCATGCTTTCTAAACCTTCAATCAATTTTGCTGATCTCTTCTGGACTTTTTCCAATTTGTCCACATCTTCCCTGACGTGCAGTGCCCAGAACTGGACATAGTCCTCCAGCTGAGGCCTCGTCCATGCTGAGTACAGGGAAAGAATGGGAGCTTTATACCCATTTTGCTCTGATGTCAGTGGCAACACAAGGTTCAGGGCAACAGGCAACCAGGCTCAGTGCGTATGACCTGGGGGAGGGGAGGGGAGGGGAGGGGAATTCCCATCCTGCTGCAATTTGGTTTTTTGTGGTCACATTCTTCTTCCCCTGCCATGGGAACAAGATCATGTTAACATTTCAGTCAGACTTGAGAACCACATTAAACCATTGTGAGGCATCAGAGAGGAGATGGTCTCAAAAGACCAGGTATTTAGAAGGGTTAGATTCTGCTAATAACTTCCTGAGATTTGTGCATATGCAGCTGAGGGGACAGTTGGGTCCCAGACATCTGGCCTCATGATCCAAAGCTGCTTAGGGGAGAGTGGGAAGAGAAATAGACAGACTCTCTCATAGTGATCTGGGGACAAAATACTCAGCTCTGAATCAGGAAGTGCAGAGACTTGAACTTGAATGGAGGGAGCGGTGGCCCCCGTTGCCTCCCAAACTGCTCAGGTTTCCAGCTGAAAATGACCACTTTGACAGAGGCCCATTTTCACGAAGCCTTTCGAAAGGGCTCGTTTGTTCCAAAGCAGAATGAAAACAAATATCAAAACCACAAAAGTTGCCGGGAAACACCAGTGTTGCCCTGTGCTCAGCTGTGTTCACGCTGCTTTGCACACAGTTCTGCCTAAGCACCAATGCACCTCACAGCCCAAGCCTCAAACATTTGCCTCCACAGCGAGGCTGATGTATTTCTCCTCGCCTTAAAATAAACGCTAGTGCTAGTGTAACCCACACACCTCCTGGGTGTGGAGCTCTGTCCCATCTAGTGGCACCGAGACCACTGAGAGAGAGAGAGAAAAGAAGTCTGCTCTCACCCTTAGCTAACAGCCAGCTGGCTTATAGCTCATGCAGTAAACTCCAGAGGTCCCAGGTTTGATCCCTCACACCACTGACCTGGTCTGTTGGCATTACACTACCACTTTCCAGTCACTGAAGGAAAGAGCAGTTTACAGCCCTCTACTGTTGTTCAGTATAGCTCCATTTCTGAGTCAGATCCAAAGTCCATGGAAGTCTTTCCACTGATGTCAGATCAAGTGTCACGTGCATTATCAAAGAATAGATGCTTGTCTCTGCCTGCTGTTACTATATGAGATACTTTCTCAGGGAGTCCTGAGGTGTAAGTCACACTGGCACCTTTCTGCCTCAGCAAAAGAGTGATTTGCTGTGTGATAGCCGGCCAGCCAGCCAAACAAATGCCTTGGGATTCTGCCAGTCCGAACTTTGCCTTACAGGTAACCCTGGGTTCCCCCAGCTCCCAAACCCACTGGAAGAGCATTCCTCCATACTGGCCACTCTCTGAAATAACCAAGTCTCCAAAGAAAGAGAATGCACACCAGCCTGCTGGCTCAGCTGAGGATGGGCACCTCACTGGAATATCACAGCACTGAGATGAATTTACAATAAAACTAGAATAAGTTTAGTAATAAAGAACAGATATTTACATGATATGAAGCAGAGATGATAGAAACAGAAAATGATTCCAAATAATTTAAAAGTATGACATGCTTCAAAGCTTTGTCTAAAGCAATTTTCTCACCTAGTTACTTTTCCAGCATCACCAACCCACAAAATCAGGGACCTACTGCTCAGAAATGCAATGAGTGCTGATGCAGCAGTTTTGGCTCACAGCCCCATCCTACCGTGCCTCAGTTTCCCTGCTCTCAGTCGCATGCAGGCTCACATCTTTCTCAGCTGTGCCAGAGTCTCACCATTCCCAGGGGTCTTCCCTGCTCTCAGTGGACTGTTGGGGTCAGTGAGTCACTGGTACAGCTAGTAAAGCTCTTGAATCTACTGGGAACCATCTGCCGAGTGGTAAGAGCTCTGGTTTCACACCTTAAGGGGGTGACAGAACTCTTCACTGGTCTGAGTGAAGGAAACAGGCACAGCTCAAAGATGCTGTGGCCCAGAATCTACTGTGGGCCAGGACTCCATCAGAAGTAAAGAGGCGTGTCTGTGCCAGGGGCCCAGCTAGGCATGGAGGCAGAAAGCGCTGGCCAGGGAGGTTCGAGTCGATTGGTCACTCCCTCCCCCTGTGTGAGAGAGGTGTGCAGGAGTGTGTGTGTGTGTGCGTGTGTGTGTGTGTGTGACCCCTTCCCATATGTGGGGTAGAAGTGTGTGTGTGTCACCCCTCCGTGTGTGAACCCTAATGCCTTAAAGATAAGGAAGTAAATAAAAAGAATCCAACTGTGCAGTATTTCTTTTTAACACAGGCTTAGTCA
Source organism: Gopherus evgoodei (assembly GCF_007399415.2). Classification (NCBI taxonomy): domain Eukaryota; kingdom Metazoa; phylum Chordata; order Testudines; family Testudinidae; genus Gopherus; species Gopherus evgoodei. The sequence goes on along the minus strand of NC_044330.1, from coordinate 103,308,641 downwards.
ACTTGATGTTAATTTGAACATTTGTACTGCATATGATTGCTGTTGAACTCGCTTGAATATGAGTAATTTTACCAGGTGTCCCGTATTTAGCATAGAGAAATATGGTCATCTTATTTAGGATGGTCATTTCAGATATCATTAAACCAATTGTGAGACTGGAGAACAAAGTAGTCAATGCTCTGTCCAGAAAAGAGATGGCAGAGGTGAAGCTTACATCATGGCCAGTGGCCAAAAGGGAGTTGTGACAATCAGGGTCCAGATACCGCATGGTGAGAACAGGGGTCTGAACCCTGAAGGATAAGCAATGAATCAACTGATTGCATACAATATTATTGTCCTATAAAAGTGTATCCAGTAAGGTCTTTTACTGGTGATGAATATCAGCGTGGTCTGTATGTTTCAGCTCTATATGAGGAATTTTGGCTATTTACTGATATGTTTAAGTCTGTGACCAAACAAAGGGAGAAAGAGGCTATCTCCCTGTCTGCGCTGTGAATTAAGCATTGTGGAGTGGAACCAAAACGCTGGAAGCTCTATTTACATAGGAATCAAGGGGAAGAGAAGAATGGTGGCGTGGGATGGGGGGTGGGAGTCATCCTGTCTCTGGCTACAAAAATGAGTTTTTGGAAACATAAGGAGAAGAACAAAAGCCATTTTGGCATCCATCACTGGGGGAATAGAGGTCGGCTCTCTTTGCATCTCCGAACAGTGGGTCCCCCTGCTATGTGGGTTGGTGATGCTGAAGAGAAGTTGTAGAGGAGAAAACTGCTTTAGACAGAGCGTGGAGCCTGCTAGGAGTCCCCTAGAAGCATGTTATATTTTTGTTTTATTTGTAATCATTTTCTGTTTCTATTATCTCTACTTGGTATCACTTAAATCTCTGTTCTTTATTAATAAACGAGTTTTATTATGAACTCATCTCAGTGTGGTTATATAAAACTGAGGTGTGCATCCTCTGCTAAGCCAGCAGGCTAGTGAGCGTTCAGTCTCTTTGGAGACAGCAGGCTTGGTAATTTCTGCGTGTCCAGCAAGAGAGCCTGGATTCTGCAGAGGAACACTCTTCCAGCGGGGTTCAGGAATTAGGGGCACCAATAGTTACCTGCCAGGCAAGGACTAGCAGAGTCCTGAGGAGGTTGTTAGGCTAGCTAACGATCTGGAGTGACATGGAGCTGATGGAGTTTAGCAGCTGCAAATCTCTCTCTTGCTGAGGCAGAAGGGTAACAAGGTGACTTACTGTTCTGGACACCCCGTGAAAGCATCCCCAGTAGTGTGTCTGTACACTGATTGTCACACTATGCAAGAACTTATTCCCTTCCACAACTACCCTCACAGCCATGCTCTCCACTGACTTTAGGCCTGAATTTACACCAGTAAACCACTTATGGAGAGCACCAGTTCCTTTAGGATGGTTGAATTAATTAAAATCACAAGGTACTATTACAAATGTAGTAGAAATGTGGGCATGTACTAGAGGTTTTGTCCAAGTGGGAGACTAACTGAAATCCTGTTGCAAAGAGAAGCAATAAACTCCACCTGGGCAGAAAGTAACATACTGTATAACAGGCAAGTGACTCATGCAGTAGAAAGAACAGATACTTCTCTGTAAAATACCCTAGTTAGAAAACCTTTACAAGAATGAATATGGGGCACAGGCAAGGTTTTGAGACCCAAAGCTTCACTGCTGTCTTCATGTGTCCTAGCTAGAAGGGCTTTTCTCATTTTTCAGAGGGTGACAGGTTAGTGGTAGATATTGCAAGTGCTTGTGCAGGTAAATTACAGCAGATCTGTGCCAGGATTGAGTAATTTGGGATTTGAGAAATCTGGGTATAAGTCCCTGCTCTGCCACAGCCTTTGTGTGACATCTTGGGCAAGTCACTTAGCCTCTCTGTTCCTCTTCTGTACAGTGGGGACAATAGCACTGCTCTGCCTCACAGAGGGTTGTGAAGATAAACACATTAAAAGATAGTGAGACACTCAGATACTACAGTAATGGAGCCATGTAAGAGTACTTACCTAGATAGATGTCGATGCAGGACATCATTACACTGCCAGAAGCCAGTGAGAAAGACCAGAACTGAGTACTGTAAGCTGGCATGTGAAGGAGCAAATCCTCATCCATGAGGGGCACAAATAGAGCAGAGACTCAACTCCTCTGCTTGCTGGGATATCCCCCAGCATGGAGGAGTGCCCAGTGGACAAAGAACTGGCTGAGCAGGCACTTCCACCCACATCCCTATAGACCAAGCACGGGGGGCATGACGGGAGGAGGATGGGACCATGGCCAGCTGACATAGACTTCAGCAGGCTGTTCTAATCTATGGCTGGAGTCAGGCAGAGACTCAGTGAGTGGCCAGCTCCCCAACAGCCCAGCCCACCACCCCTCCCTGTGCTGCAGAGAATCAGCCTGCAATCACCACACAACTCACCTTCTCCATATAAATCTGGTTGACTGTGGGCAGTATTTTGAACACCTCCAGATTTCACTGTGGCAGGATTTTCAGTAAAATCCACTGATGCCAGAGCCTGCCAACAACCTGTATCCTAGATAAGATAGGACCGAGCCTGCAAACTCTAGCCTTAGATTGACTTCTGTATTGCCATACCAACTCGTTCTTGGCATAGCCTTTGTGCCAAATGCCAGACTGTCAGTGGGTACACGGGGGGGTGGCACTGCTGCCCTGTCACTAAGCATGCGCTTCCATGCCCAGGCCCAGGCCAGGAGGTTTATTCTTTTATAAGAAAGGTTAACAAGCAAAGAGAACACAGTCTTAAGCCTATACCTGGTCCCCAGGCTGCTAGGTCACTCCTTCCAGCTGGTTCTCCAGCTCCTGGCAGCACCTTGTCTCCTCCAGCTCTGCTCCCATCTTGGAGTTGTGGAGTTGCCCCTTTACTCCAGAGACCCACCACAGGAATCAGCTCCACTCCAGTGTGACCTCTGCTGACGGGTGCTCAGCCTGTCTCAGTCCTGTCCCACCAGCTGCCTATTAGCTGCACTTTATAGGCTCAGGTGTAGCCCAACCCTCTTCAATTAGCTGGATTGGGCTCCCCTGCTCCAGTCCAGTGGCCCTGGGCTCAGTCTATTCACAGAAATCAGCGATCCTGTGACACAGACACTGAAAACCTAACCGAACAGGTGCTATATTTTGAGGATTCCAATCCCGGGGAAGAGGGGAACTGGACACAAAGAAATCAATAGATGTAGCAAAGAAGCCATTTTTATCCTTCTTTATTTGTTGAAAATGTCACTTAAAAATAGTTCAAAATAAAAACATTAGAAAATTGAACTTGCATAAGTAGTAACAGTAAATAAATCTACATGACAAAAGATCAAGTGGAAGGCAGCTGACACAGAGCATCCATCTTAAGACAGACTAACCAGAACCTATTTACAAAGTACTGTAAACAAAGTAACTATGGCAACACTGCTCTCCGTTTGACATGGCTTCCTTTCCTTTATTTATTTCTTTTCTTTTATTTTTGGCTTGTTATGCTCAGTACATGCATCTGTTCCAAAAACGTACTAGCACATCCTCCAGCACATCAAAAATCCTATAAACATGCATATGTACACAGCATGGGTTCAAATAAACTCTAACTAGAGGGATATATTTATACCTTTTGCCCAGGACTATAAGTCACAGTCTGGCTTAGTTCACTTATTGATTACAGTTCATGAGCCAAATGTGGCCTGGGTGCGTAAGTGCATGCCAGCCCAGCGAGTCAGAAGACACAGCTGGCCTGCTGCTGGAGCATGGGGTAGATTACTGCCTCTCCTACTCTGGCTCCCCAAAAATCAGTGGAGAAGTTACTCTGACAGGAGCAGCACAGGTAGGGTGACCAGACAGCAAGTATGAAAAATTAGGACAGGGGGAGGGAGTAATAGGAGCCTATACAAGAAAAAGCCCAAAAAATCAGGACTGTCCCTATAAAATCAGGACATCTGGTCACCCTAAGCACAGGGATGTTACTAGGGAAGTCAGAGAACCAGCTTCATGACATCCAGCGACACACCAAAATTTCACACTTCTGCCCTTCAGAAGTGAATGCATGTTAAAGCCCAGTGCCCGTGCAATGGGGCATGGACAGATTGCCATGGCCAGTGTCAGCTCGGTACATCTCAGCTTCACACACTCGATGCCAATGTGAGAGGAGTCAGAGAGCTGGTCACTTCAGGGACCACCTACCATCGAGAAGTAAGGACAGGGACAGTGAATGTTGGCCAAAGCAAACAAGGCCCAAGATTTAAAAAAAAAAAAAAAAAATCAAAATCAAACAAACTCACAATAAAATGAAAACCCATTTGAAAATGCTCTGCCGCTTTGAATCCAGCTTTTCAGCCTAATTGCTTCTCAACCCCAAATGCAATTTGCACCACTCATGTTGAACTTTAATTGCATTAGGAGGGTAATAATTATTCCCTGTAATATTTCCTTCATGAAGAACTTAGAGTAATGTGCTATGATATGTGTCTACATCACTGTGGGACACTGCCCCTTGATATTCATTCTCACCAGTTAGAATATTCCAGACCTTCTGCTAAAATGAATGACGAATTGCTAGCAAGGAAAATAAAGCAACAATAACAAAACAAGGGGAACCCAGAGCCAGATAGTCTACATATGCACACTGTATGTGTTCTTTGATTTAGCTGGTATTTCTGCCAGCAATTTGTAAACACTGTATAAATTCTTATACAGGAGGGAGATTGACCATTGCAGCTCTTGTCAAAGCATAAATGTAAATATTTCTCCTATTGCAGCAGAATATTGTTTCCTATTATAAAGCCCCTTTTGGGGTGGACGGAGTAATTAGTGGTCATTGTCTTTTTTTCATAACCAAGGTGAAGGAACTACAAATGTTTTAAGTAGGGGAAAAAACCTCTAGCAACCCCTTGTCAAGCCAAGTGTGCATTCCATAAAGGGGGGAGCACATATGGCAAAGTAAAAGCACTGGGAAAATATAAAACGTATTCACTACATGGAGGTTTAGAAAGTGAAAGTGTAACAGGAACCAGTATCAGAGGTCACACATTAGAAACAAGCCTTTGGGCAAAAGAGAAGTTAACTGTTATGTTAACCATTAGCTGCTAAGAGTTTCATCCAATGTGACTTCCTGATGTGCTAATGACAGAACAAGATCCTACTGCTCCAAGGAGTTAAATTAAAAATGTCTTAAAATGTTAATTGCACATTTTCATCTTTATAAAGGCCACATGGGAACCACACTATTGCAGGGCACTATCTTGCTACAGACAACTAATGGGGGGTGGGGGGAATATTTGGAGGGGAAAACTTCCATTCTTGATTTTCAGAAAACAAGTGCTAGTTGCTTTTTGGTTTTTACCTGACTCCAGCTCAATAACATTTCCATTTAATAAATTAAGTACCAGGGATGTTAAAAAGCATAAAAAGGAAAGCATAAAAAGTGCTTACATTTCCTTTATAGGAAACCACTGCCAAGCCCCTCTTCTGAGTGGCAGTCATTTGCAGACTTCTTATTTGCTTCCAGTAGCAGGTACAATGAGGTATTAGTTGCTGCAGATGAACTGTGAATCTTAGACCCCTTGCTGACCATTTTAGCTGTTGACTATTTAATTGTTTGTGGTATGTGTTATATCCTTATGGAATAGAAACAAACTATTTTTCATTACCACTTTTTTTTTTGTAACAAAAAACCAAACCCCCCAACAAAATACAATAAGGAGCAAGAAGAGGCAAAGCATCCAGTTCTGCTTCCCAAGAATGCCTGAGGTCACACGCAACTGCCAGCAGCTTCGTCCCGAATTCAAGCTAAAACCGAGGACTTGCGCCCAGTCTCATCCCTGGCACATTCATCAGTTTGCTTCAATAGCCTTCTGACTAACTTCTCTAAATCTTTTCTTGACTTCAGCTCTTCTTCCAAACATTGTTTCATTTTTTTACTCTCCTGTGGGGGGGAAGAAAAAACCTGCTATATTTATTCTTAGCAAAGTTCAAAAACCTTATAGGCCCAAAAAAGCAAAGTATTAAATATGTGGTTAATGTTAAATGCATGCCTAATGCTTTGCTGAACAGTAATAGACTTAAACATGTGCATAAGTGTTTTGCTGTAGCATGGCCTTAATCGTCACCAAAAAGTGGTGGTGTGGGGAAGCCCCCCCAAACCCAAACACACCCAAAACAGGGACAATTGACAAAATTTAGTGCTGGTTTCCAACGATTCGCAGACCAGGTCACTTGTGGTTTTGAATAAACTAAGAGTCTGATCCTGCTCAGCCAGAGCTGTGCTGCTATACCGGTCCACATCGAAGTAACTGGGACTTCACATGGGCATAAGCATCCACCAGCAGGAATCCCATTCCAGGACCAGGACTTCAAGGCCCTCTGGTAGTGGAGTGAGTCAATAAGATCTAGAACTGGGGTGCAGGGGAGGGGAAGGAGGGATGCTTCCCTCTCCTACCCCAACGGGCATTAATTTTTACATCTGTTTATCAAAATTCTATAAAAGGAACACTATGGACAATAGAGATTAAAGGACAGGACAATTAAAAAGCCAATATACAGCTGACAGAGGCTAAACCTGCTCTGTACTCTTCATATACTGAGACAAAGCATAGAGCCCCACGGATCCTGCAGCCACTTGGCACACAGAACTCAAGTTGATGTCAGGGCTTGGCTACACTAGAGTTGCAGCGCTGGTGAGGGGGTTACAGCGCTGCAACTTAGGATGTGGCCACACTTGCAAAGCACGGCCAGCGCTGCAACTCCCTGGTTGCAGCGCTGGCTGTACACCCGGTCGAGCCTCGGGTGTAGGGATTCCAGCGCTGGTGATCCAGCGCTGGTCAGCAAGTGTGGACGCCCACCAGCGCTTTTATTGACCTCCGGGGTATAAGGAGGTATCCCAGAATTCCTGTCCACAACAAACCGGAAGAAAGGGAGAGCTCGGAGTTCAGCCAAACTGCTTATTTAAAAAACGAACACAGCTCCTGTTTGCTGAGCGAGCTGAGGCAGGCAGGGGAATTACTTTGGAATGTTCACAGCTGTTTGCTTGAAGAGAGAAACAGCACTCTCACACAGCAAGGGGAGAGGGAGAAGTCCATGTTCAGCAGTTGCTGATCTGGTCTGACGGGTATTTAGCAGTACATAATTTGCATTTAGTGAATGAGAGAGGAGTGGGGGAAGGGAGTTAGAACTTTTAAAATGATTGAAGGTAGGCACAGTCCTTAGAACTTGCAAGGCAGGGAGCTGAGAACAGTGTCAACTCCAAAAATCCATTCTCTCTGTCTCCTCCACGCTCCCTGTCACATTCCACCCCACCCCCCTCTTTTGAAAAGCACGTTGCAGCCACTTGAATGCTGGGATAGCTGTCCACAATGCACCACTCCCAACAGCGCTGCAAGTGCTGCAAATGTGGCCACACTGCAGCGCTGGCCCTACACAGCTGTACGAACACAGCTGTAACTACCAGCGCTGCAAAACTGTAAGTGTAGCCATACCCTCAGTGTTAAGTATGCCTGTCAGGCAGCTGCAGGATCAGACCCATCATTTTGAAGGCAGCTGAGTTCTCAAACAAAGATCAGCTAATTGATAGAATGTGGGTAGAGCAAGGCCACCTGTTTAATCACTGCTCTTACTGACAGCACATGCAGAAATACTCTAGTTACCTGCTTTAATTCTTTGACCTGATCTTTCAGTGCATAAACCGTGTCTACCAGACTTCTAGAAAATAAGCAGAAAATTAAGATAAGAGAGCTGAGGTGCAATAAATCTACATCAGAATGATATCTGCATACAAATAGTTGGGGGAGGTGCTGGTAGTTTGTATTTTATCTTAGGCTGCTTATTCCAGCAAGGCTATTAACATTTCCTGAGCTAAGTATGTGCCAGCACTTCAGTGCTGAGGGTCCATCCAGGAGACCTAGTTCTGGAGTCTTAGCAGAGGAGTATTTAAACCTCACAGCCATCAAAATGTAACTCTCTTTTCAAATTTTAGAAAATATTGTTTATCTAGGTCTCAACAACAAAACATACAAGGCATTTACATCGAACGGTATGCATGGAAGATGGATGGATGGATGAATCTGTCGGGGCTTGGCAGGAGCAGTAATGATTTTACAAATAAATAACCTGTAAAAAGGATTTACCTTAGCTGTCACAGTGAAAAATCCAGGTGCAGACCCTGAGCTGGTGTACACTGGCATAGCCTCCAATGAAATGGTGCTGATTTACACCAGCTGAGGATCTGGCCTCCAATTTTAAAAAGAAAAGGAGCTAAATACAAATTGGAATCAATCTTATATTCCTTGCCACCTGAAACTCACAGTGAATGTCAAGGGCCATAGTTTGTAAGGATGCACCGGGCATGTTCTGACCTGAGTACCTATATCCTTCCAATGACATCTACACAGAGAAGACATGGCCTTGGTTTTTAAGGTATCACCCAAAATCCACTGCAATTTATCATAAAGTTTAAAGCATAAACACGCAAACAGGGAAACCTCACGCACTTTTCCTCCGTGACAGTCTGACCATTGCTTCTTGTTTCCTCTATGATGATTTTCTCTTCCTCAGGCAGTAGGACCTGAGGTAGGGAGTCTTTACGAGAGCCTATAAACAAGAGTTGCCAAACAAAAAGAAAAACTGAAACCTGCCACAACAGCTGACACCATTTAGAAATCACAAGCCTAATTGTGAACTAGCTCACCCTAGTCTATATTAGGAACACCTCCAGTGAAGCCAATGAGGATAGATCATTGTGAAACTGCTGAAGGCAGAACTGGGTCCATTCATTATTTAGTTTTTATATGACAGTAGCACCCAGAAGCTCCAGGCAGGATGGGATCCCTGTTGTCTACACATGTCCCCTGCTTAGGGTACGTCTATACTACCCCCTGGATTGGCGAGTAGTGTTCGATGTATCGAGGATCAATCTCGTCTGGACGCGATATATCGATCCACTAATCAACGCCCGTACTCCACCACGGCAGGAGGAGTAAGCAGAGTCGACAGGGGAGCCGCAGCAGTCGACTCGCCACTGTGAGGATGGCCAGGTAAGTTGAACTAAGATGCTTTGACTTCAGCTATGCGAATAGCATAGCTGAAGTTGCGTATCTTAGTTCGAACCCCCCCAGTAGTGTAGCCCAGGCCGTAGAGGGTTTCTTCAAAGGCCACGTACAACATTCCTCTTTTGAGCTAACTTGCCATTTACACCTTGATAATCCACTAGTTTCTGCACAAACAACATACATCCAGGAGTAAAACTTTCAACAGCACGTGCAGAGGCAGACAGGCCAAGTCCGCTAACAATGAGAGCAGAAGTGACTCCACTAGGTCCCCACGATGCCTACACTGCAATACGTTAAATACCCACATGGAGTCAGCACCCAATTAGCTGTGGCCATTCTCAATCCAAGCAGCAGGAATACTGAAAGAAGGTACATTATGGGCAATGGCCTAATTCAGCAAAGCACTAAATCACATGCTTAAATACAAGCATGTGTTTAAATCCTGTTGACTTCAATGGGACAGCAAGTGCTTAAGTGCTTTGCTGAAGAAGGATGGACTTAAGCATGTGCTTAAGTTAACTGAGGCTAAAGCAGTAAATGGCAAGTTGTTGGAGGCACTGCCTGAATCTAAAATTATTTGATTGCTTATAAATTAAAGTATTTGTTTAGGGTAGGAACCATTAGAAGATACATTTTTCATGGGTCCCAATTTAAAAATGTTTCCTCATCTGATAGTTCACCAATTGACTCTGATCTCTCACCAGCACTGATAAATAGCTGTAGTTCCAGAGTTTCACAAAATGTTAGATACTCGGGTTCTCATGAAGCAGCTTGTTCTTAAACATGCGGCTGATCAAGAGATAATATTCAAGCTTCCTTTCAAAAGCTATCTACCAACCTGAGATTAGCATCAGTTTCTCTTACTCACAGCCACAGGCACAAACTAGGTTTGTTTAATTCCTACCAAGTGCTAGTGAAGTAGCTGTGTACTACAACCCAGAGCGTCTGCCATCTTACCTCCTACTTTCTCATCCTCTGTGATAGAAGAAAAAACAATAGCAAATAAACCACTAGATGTATGAAATGTACTTATCTTGATGATTCAGACACCATGGTTTCTTTGCACAAGCTTGATTGCCATATGTTGCAACACTGTTTTTTTCCTAAGAGGTGATGATCATTTCAGATACCTTGTGAATTATGTAATAGGTTTGTGTGTCTACCTGAACTGAGAGTTTGCTGAAAACCTGCACCAGTGCAATAGGCCTCAATAACTTTCAGAATCTGGGCATCCTCTTCTAGTGCAGCAGTACCTGCAAAACATTACAAATATTGGCTAAAAGCAATATATTTTGGCTTCTTTTTTCTCTTTCAAAACCCTTGCAACAAACTCACTTACGAGGAGAGACAGCCGTGCTTGTATGACAAATAGTATTGTCTCTGGGAGTAAGGCAGAGGTGATAGGGACGGAGAGCTTTGTATGTCACAGGAAGGCCAGTTAAGTGGAGTGGTGCCTACCTCTGGCTGAGGTCTGACTAAAGGAATGATGGGGATACTGGATAGCAAGTGCTGTGAAGGGTGAGGTAGCTACTACCCATGGTATGCAGGACTTGCAGGGGAAATAAGTGCACTTGTTAAGAAGCTGCAGGCTTAAAACCCCACTGCCAGGATCCTCGAGAGAGGTACGACTAAGAACCAGGACGTCCTGATTTCTAATCCTGCCTCTGTCACTGTCTCACTCTGTGACCTTGGGGAAGTCACTCATCTCTTTTAGGGTTTTGTACTGCCACTCTTCATCACAGTATCTGATCCCCTTCCACGTAAAAATCAAAAGTTATGTCCTAAGTAGACTTCATGGAATCTCCAACAGATCTCCCTTAGCATGATAAAAACGTTTTTGGGGGGCGGGGGGAGGAGAGGGAGAGAAGGAGAGTTAGATTTTATCAATTTTTTTTGTTGGCAGGGGTTTAGCAGTACAAGAAGAAGCCTGTATTGGGAATACTACTCTTATGTTGGAAAGCTTTTTTGAAGAGAGAGGTTTTGCAGAGTTCCTTAAAGATGGGCAGACGCTGAACTGGCCTGATCTCCTCTGAAAGTTAGTTTCATAGCCAGATCCCCTTGACAAAGAATGTTTTGTCCCCAGCTTTCACTGGCTTCCTTCTTGGGCTTTGTGATCTGCATTGTCCAAGAAGAGCACAGCTATTGTGACTTAACCGCTTTGAAGATTATCATCTTGGTCCCTGTTTCCCTGTCTGTATGGTGAGGACAATAACTTCCCTACCTTTCTCATCGTGATTTTGTGATGCTTAAATCAATGGTAAAAGGGATATAAATGCTAAGCATTCCCACAAGAGTCTTACAAAACTAAGATAGATGGCAGCTGTGCATGACATAGTGGGAAGCTTATGAGGTATGACGAAGGCTTTCAAAAAATCTCAGAAACAAAGTACCTTTAGTTATTTATGTGCAACACAGGATGCATTGAACAAATGGCTCCGTCTTCATTTAAAATCTCATGTAAATTACTTTGCAAACAGAACTCCCCTACAGAAAAGAAAACACTTACTTTTTCTAATAACAAACTCCTCATCAGATGCTTTTCTTTCCGTTTTCCTTTTAGGAAGAAACTTCTTCATTGTCTTTGGACTCTTGCTGGAATCCTATAGAGAAACAGACTTTCCTTCTAAATAAGAGTCAAAGGTAGCTAAAATAGCAGGGCAATTCAGACTGAATGTGATTCATTGCATTATGCACTAAACTCCTTTGCACGCAATTATAAAGTTAAGGAACTTCACAGCACTTAGCGCTATTCCCTGCACGAGGTCTGTGTGCACAAGTCCCAGTAAAAGCAATGGGAACTGTGCATGTATCTCAAGGAAATGACTGAGGAATAAAACACAATCAGATGAAATATAAGTATTTGGTAAGTGACTCACATAAATTCACTAGAAATATCAGTATGATCAACTTTTCTGTGGTCAGTTATAAAATTCCCTATGGAACTGTATACATGTTAATTCCTATATTACATTTTTGTTTATAATATAGAACATATCATAAATGATACAGTGTTTATATATATACACACTATATCTGTGTGTGTATAATTATAAACACCTTCCCATACACATATGTATGAAATATAGGCATATACACACAGAGTTAGTGTCTGATAAGATTGTAAAGATAAGAAACAAGTTTTTAGTTCTTTTGTTGAGCCACAATCATTCTGATTGATTTTGAAAGCATTTGTATATGACAGGTTATGTGTAATATAAATATCAAGGCTAAAAGATCTAGTAACTATACAAATAACAGGGGTGTCATGTTTTTCATGCAATTCAGCCTTTGTGTCACAGTCCTAAATATTTTTGGTGAACCTGTTCAAAATGTATATACCAATCAGAATTGAGTCATACTGTAAATTATTAAAAGCAGGCACAATTAGGAAAAAGCAAACAGGAGAAGAAGGATCTGCTTAATAAAGGTCACAGCACAAGCATTCTATGTTACAATAAGCCAAAGAGATGTATCTACCCTTACCTTTAAGATATAAGACATCCTCTAAAATGAATATGTAAAGAAAGAGAAGATGAGAGTGAGTGGTCGATGATTTTACTGACCAAGTTCATTTAATCAATAATTCTAAAACAACATTTAAATGTTAGTGTTGCAATTAATGTGTTACAGGGATTGTCACACCCTCAGTATCAATATGCAAAAGAACCAAAAAGAGCATGGTTTCATGCAAAATTATGAATGTTGAAAAATAAATGAAATATGAAATACATGGCAAGCAGGCATTCATACACTCCTAATACAGCAAAAATAGTGATCATGCTTCAATGAGTAGTAGTAGGATGTCAGTAAATACTGCTTATTTATAACCATACATCTTAGAAATGCAATAAATCACAAGAAATCCAACCTCAATATGCAAGCTAAGGCACCGACTCTGCAGCTGCTCTGCATCCACAACTCCCACCCACCCAGACTCGTGGAGAAGCTGTAGGGTCACGGTCAGGCTCAGGGGTGTTGCTCTAGGCTTAGATTTGTTTCAAGAACAGTAACCCTTTCTTCAAGTCAATGGGGCTGAGGGAACATTTGGTGTTAGGGTGGCAATGTCCCCTGGCGTGCGGTGAACTGTGTTTTCTAAAGTAGAATGGGACCCTATCCTAGCGGAATTATTTTTTTTTCCTGATCAATGTCCTCCTAAATGAGAGACTGCTACAGTGCAAGGCATTGAAATACACCAGAACTCTCCTCCTACTTCACTAGAAATAGAGTTTCCCCTATAACCATCGTCAATATGGCCCAAATCCTCAGCAGGCACACAGGGCTCCCAACACGGTGGAACCACTGTGGATCTGTTGCAGAAGAGGGCAGAAAGATGCCAGGAGATTTTGCAGGGAGGTGTCCACACACGCTGCATCCAATAGGGTCCCGCACCATGGGTTTCTGTGGTATCCATTTGCTCTGAGGACAGTGTGGTGTGGACTGGGGTTGATTGAACCTCTATTTTTCCCTTCCCTAGTGTGGGCTGCAAAGGCCACAGAAACTATTCTAGTCCTTAGGATGGATTAGCAAAGTAGCTCCCTGGCCTGATAACCTGCTGTCATGTGTTCCCCAGCAGTTAGATAAGTTTCATAGCTGAAGTACTGAGGGCCAGATTTGCTCCTACAAGCAGCTCTTACTACAAATGGTTTTGTGGGGTCTCTGGGAAAGACCCACAGAATCTATATGATATGGGTTTTGAGGCAAGATTCCTCCTCCAGGTGCACTCATGCACGTGATGCCCTCTGACCCAACAGAAGTTGCTGTTTGCACAGAAATGTGCTGCTGTAAGAAGAAACCTTACAAGTCATGCAAACCAGGTAATTTTTCAAGCTAGGAAATGTGTGTCACACCCCATTACCCCAAATCCGGACATGAAAATTTACCAGTGGGCACCTGCTCTGTAATTTCAAATTATGACTAGAAACAGAACAGGAAAAATGACCCAGTTTACACTGAAATGGCAACACTGATACACAGTGCGTAAGCAGGGTTCTGGGGTTTCCTGAATGCAGCTCGCTATGAGAAAGAGCACAAAAATCTGTGAAATTCCGTCCTACGAACAAGAAACCAATTGAAATTTCAGTGGATGTCTAAAAATCTCCTTTCTTTCCATCAAACTCTGCACTATCCCCCCAAGACAATAATGAATTTCTTTCAATTGAAGCTCTAAATTCTCTTTTCAGAAATGGATTTCTAAAATCACTTTTATATGTCTCATAACAGGAATCTGACCTGGTCTGATTTCTCATCCCCATTACATGGTTGTATCCATGAGGTGCAGCCTAAATTTTAAAAGGTCTCATTCAAAGCCATTACTGTGCGCCACGTAATTGTGGGAGGTGTAAATTAAGAATGCATTGTGTGGAAGCCCTTTGAATCACTTAGTGTGTGAACAGAAATGTTATGCCTTTAAAAACAGAGCTGAGTACTGGCTTCTAGTGCATGAACAAAGCTCCAGCTGGAGTTCATCTGAATTTACACAGTGTAACACCAAGATCAGAATGTTGCCTTATATGTTTAAAATTTACGTTTTTTCCTTCCTGCTCAAAGTGGGTCAATCAATTAGTGCACATTCCAGATGAGTCATGTCGGGTCTGGTTCTACTTGGAACTGGGGTTCTGATTTGCAAAATGCAAACAGCTCTGAAAAGGCTTTTTATCTTTAAGCTACAAAATGATGCCAGGGAGGGTCCACAGACAGATCCTAGCAAGTGAGGTCCACTTCCCAAGACCCCTCTTCACAATTGGCGCTAAAGAGCACCCTGCCAGGAACCTCAGTAGAGTGAGTCTGAGCTGAATGGCTCATTCCTAGATCCAATCCTGCCAAAATGCATGTGACGCATGCTGGTAGGGCAGCGTGAGACACATCAACTACCCATGCTGGGCCTGGTCCATAAACATTCAATAAGTGGCTTTTAATTATCAACCTGACATCTTTCCATGAACACTAGCTTCACTTACACATTTTAAATTAAGGTTTGTGTGGATGGGGGCTGGGAGCTGCCACCAGAACGTTCCCCCTTAGCACCAGTGGCAGGCTAATGATTTTGCTGCCCCTAGGCCCTGAAATAATTGTCACCCCTGGCCCCATACGAACTTATTAAACATCAATATTTTTAATATCAACACCAATATTTTCACTTTTTACTTCGCTACTACTTTCAACTATTTTTTCTGTTTCACTATTGGCACTAACTGATACGACAAAGAATCTATTTTGCACATTTTTGATATAATTTCATTTTCCCTTTCTTTCTTTTGTATAGCTTTTTTTTTTTTTTAACTGAGAACTGCTTAATTTCTTCCTTCCGGTCATATTATTAATGTTTAGTATTCTCGTGAGTACGTTTACTAAATGGTGTTGTGCCGTCACTGGTGGTTTCAATACGTGCTATGCGTGGTAGAATCGCGGCATCACTGATGCCGTGATTACAAAAATGCTGCTATTATAAATTTCCCGCCCCTGTAAATTTGTCGGCCTAGGCAATAATATGCCTCTGCTTAGCACACAGGGCATTGCTGACATCCACTTTGTGCAGGGGTTCATCGCAGCCTGCCCCTATGCTCTGTGGAGAGTTTTTCACTGTACGGTAGGCTTTACGCACCAGGATTTGACCCTAAGTCACATGGTCATTCTCTTATCACACAACGGTTGCTATGGAATCACCAATAATAAATTCTCTTCTTGAGAAATCTTAAACTGTTTTCTAGACATATAGTCTAACGTGCTGTGTTGCAACTACCCAGTAATAACTTCTGAATGAGATTCAAAGGGCTGTGGTGTCAATAGTTATATTGGTCAACCTATACATTTTTTGGCCTATTTTAAAAAAATCCATTTATTATTGCAAAGCAGTGATTCAGCCTTAGATTAAAATGTAGTAAGTGGACAACAGTTTGTCATGCAAGTATGAAACTGCTTAGTCAACATTAGGGACTCAGAGCAAGCAAAGATTAAGGGTCTTAAAACCCAATTTAGTTTTCAAAATAAAATTTCTGAATTTTCTTAATTAAAAAAATCATCTCAATTGACACAGTGATGTCTCAACCCTCCTCCTAAATAATTCACTCCTGCAGCCCGCAGACCCCTGCCCACTAGGTTTCAGAGTACTGAAGGCCCTTATAACAGAAAGGTGGCTGACACAAGGCTAGGATGTGTCTAGGACCGTGAGACAGTAATGGTCACACCTTTACTGTAACCAGGATGATTGGTGATTCAGCTGTTTAGTCATCTACTTCTACCGGGAACATTACACAATTACTCAGTTTATTCTAAGGGAGGGAAGGATGGTCTTGTGGTTAAAACAGGGGACTAAGAATCAGACCTGGGTTCTATTATGGGCTTCCCCACAACTTCCCGCGTGTCACCTAAGCCCTGGAAACTGAGTTTCCCCAGGGGAATAATATTGACAGGGGATCCGTGATCTAGCACCAAAAATACACGGTGGAGAAATATAATCAAAATTAATGGTGGTTTCCTTCCCATAACTTTCTGTGTTAAGCCCAGTCTGGAGGTCCTCAGGTACATAAAACTCTCAGATGGAAGTTTTGTCTAAAGACTGCAGGACTGGAATCAGTGGAAAATATTAACTCTTCAATCCTGCAAATACATATGCACTTAACTTAAAGCACGAAACCAGTTCCATTGATTTGGTGGGACATACATGCTGAAAGTTAAGTATTTGCATAAGTGTTTGCAAGATCAGGGTTTTATTTTGTGGAGACCTTTAATTTAAAACCTATCTTCGTTAAAGGTCATTAACCCTACTCCTTTCTACTATAATCATGCAAAACAACTCTGTGCATAAACGTTAAAGATGTCTATGAAAGGCACAATATGCTGCATGTATCCAAGATTACCTCTTTGTAACCTAAAGCCGCTGATGGTCTGAGTGGAGGAGCAGGTCGGAGACAACTTAAGGTCCAGGGTTTAAGGATTTTGGGCGGTTCCAGTGGTCCACGAAGCTGTCCAGTAGAACTAAAAGTCTGAGAAAATACCTGATGAGATTGTGAAAGCTGTTTGCCTTCGCATAGAATCACAGAATATCAGGGCTGGAAGGGACCTCAGGAGGTCATCTAGTCCAACCCCCTGTTCAAAACAGGACCAACACCAACTAAATCATCCCAGCCAGGGCTTCATCAAGCCTGTCCTTAAAAACCTCTAAGGAAGGAGATTCCACCAGCTCCCTAAGTAACCCATTCCAGTGCTGATGTTAAGTGTCTGTAAAATTTAAGTCTCTTGCCTGAAGTCTCCTCACCATTTTAATTAAATCAGATTAATTACAATATGTGAGAGGAAAAAAAAGGACCTTTCTCCATCTGAACTACTATACGATCATGGCTTACCACAGGGATAGCAAGGGAGATTAGAAAAATGACATGAATAGCCAGCTATAGCGTTAAGTGTGAACTATACAGTCACAGGCCCAGAACCATGACCTCAGTGTGAAAAATCCTGTAGCTCTGTAAACTGGTCTGAAATCAACAAGATGAAATTCAATAATGACAAGTGCAAAGTACTTCACTTAAGAAGGAAAAATCAAATGCAAAACTACAGAATGTGGCGTAACTGTCTAGGTGGTAGTACTGCCGAAAGGGATCTGGGGGTTATAGTGGACCACAAGCTGAATAGGAGTGGCCAATGTGATGCAGCTGCAAAAAAGGCAAATATGATTCTGGGGTGTATTAACAGAAGTGTTGTATGTAAGACACAGGAGGTAATTGTCGCATTCTACTCAGCAATGGTGAGGCTCCAGCTGGAGTACTGGGTCCAATTCTGGGCACCACAGTTCAGGAAAAATGTGGACAAACTGGAAAGAGTTCAGAGGAGAGCAACAAAATGATGAAAGGTTTAGAAAAATATTTAAACTTGAGACAAGAAGGCTGATGGGGGACCTGATAACAGGCTTCCAATATATTCAGGGATGTTCTAAAGAAGATGGTGATAAATTGTTCTCCCTCTCCACTGAAGGTAGGACAAAAAGCAATGGGCTTCATCTGCAGCAAGGGAGGCTTAGGTTAGCTATTAGGAAAACCGTTCTAACTACAAGGCTAGTTCAGCTCTGGAATAGATTTCCAAGGGAGGTTGTGGAAGCTTTAAAAACAAGTTGGACAAACATCTGTCAGGGATGATCTAGGTTTACTTGATCCTGCCACAGCAGAGGGGCCTGGATTGAAAGACTTTTCAAGGTCCCTTCCAGCCCAACATTTCTATGATTCTGTGAAACTGGCTAGATACAAAACCATCTGCTTTTGTCACATTAGGTAAGAAGCCTAGTGACAATACTGAGATGCAATAAATTCAGAAAGGGCTGGAATGGTCCAACATACTTACAGAATGAGCACTCCAGGACTGTGTTTTGGATATTGTCCCTTTGGTTAGCCTTTGCAAATGGTCGAGCCATTCGTGCAAATCCTGGCTGCTGTTACATGACACTGTGATTCGTTCTATCATGTTCCCTGAATTAGAGGATTAAATTACATTCTTTACAAAATGGCATCAATCCACCGAAGAGAGAAATTCAGCCCAATTCATTCTGAGAACAAGCACCTCCTGTGTTTGCAATGCGATATGGCTGCAAAAAAAGCACTGTGTCCCAGAGGAGGAAGGTGCAAGCCCCTCTATATGTGCCTGTTCCAAAGCCCAACTAAGTCAATGGGAGCTTTTTTCCTAGGGTCAGTAGGCTTTGGGAATCAAGCACTCTGGTATGAATGTATCTGGAACAGTGTACTCAATTCAGGGCACCTCATTGCCGGAAAGCTATTGACAAACTGGGGGGAGTTCAGAGAAGATCAGCAGAAATGACCAGGGTACTGGAGGGATAAACTTGTGAAGATTTATTAAAAGATAAGTGTAGCTTCAGTAAGTAGTAACTAACGGGGGCCACGATAACAATCTACAAATATTTACAGGGTTCAAATGCTAATGATGCAGCCAAAGTACTGAGCATGGTACAAGGTTGGTCTAACTAGGAGTCACAGGATGAAATTATGAAAGGGAAAAATTTAGATTGAGTATTAGGAAAAGCTTCCTAGCAGTGAAATGTTTTGGGCTGTAGCATGATCTGTCAAGGGACCCCAAGGCACAAGACATTTATAACTAGAATGGACAAGAAATTAGGAAATATAAATCAGGGAACAATGCTGCATTGGTCAGGGATGGACTGGATGATCCAGATCTTTTTCCATTTCTAGCTCTGATGATATTCTGACTCAATGCGCAGTAGTGGTGGCTTGTGAATAAACTGGTAGTAGATTATGGACGTGGCTCCCAACATTTTCACAAGACAGTACCAACTTAAGCAGACCTTGGCTGTACCCTACACTCTCCTCTTTCCTCAGCATACAAGCTACTGGTAACTCATAATGGAGTTTGAAGCAGCCCAAACCCAGTCATGGCAGATTAAACTGCACACAGATGGATCAAAAGCAGACCCCATTCTTGCTCAACAAGGGAGCTGGACACACAACTCAGATGTCACTGTAGCATAAGAACAAGAAAAGAATAGCATATCATGCCAGTGAAAGTGTAAAGCATATCATGTAGCAGCAGCTTGGAACTACTTATACAATAGATGCTGCTCCCACTGGACAGGAAATGCAAAAAGTGTAGTGACCTGTGATTTCAAAAGCATGCTCAGTCCCTTCTGTTCCTTCTAATTTTGTCAGCGTCATTCCTGTTAATGGCAGTTTTCCCTACAAAAAGAAATGACAATGATTCAGACTCTACATCTATCATTTTTAGCCAATTTGCCTTTCTCAGAAATCACCACCAGAAATAATTGAAGGCTTCAGAAAACCAGAAAAGATTCCCCTTCAGTCTGTGGATCTAGTTTTCCCTGTCCTTAGCAGGCCAAACACCTCAGTCGTGTAGTAAGCCCCAAAAAACTCATTGCCTGGAGCATCAAATTATGTAAAATGGAAATTATCAGCCTATGGTTAAAAAAAGGTCATAATGAAAGCTTTTAACCAGTCATCATTGAGATGGGGGTGGTACACGCCACGATACCCAGTTTGAAGTTTCTATTTGGGTTCAGAATGGTAAAGCCATGTCAGCATTTATTGTGCATGCACCAAAGTAATTGCTCAGAACTCTCTGAGTATAAGAAAGTGAGATATTTTAATTCAAGGGCACTCATGCTTGTGGAAACTGTCTAACGACTCCCCATGCTGTATGTATGGTAAGCTAAAGTTCTCAGTTTCCTGGCGGTGGGGGGTTAGCACCACAACAGAGGAGTTTCAGAAAGCAGAGGAATTTAATCTGATTACAGACATTTGGTTTCCTTCTTTACGCCCAAATACTTGCAACTTCAAATCAAATGTGCCTACCTGATAGATAAACCCAGTCATCCGAGGGCTTGCAGACAACATTAGCAGAACATTGGAAAACAACATGAAATACCTCTCTTCTTTCTCCTAAAGTGAAAAATACGTCCATTTTACAATGCATCACAAAGATTTTCCTCAGAGACATTAGTATAATGGGCCCAATCCAGTTGCAACAGAAATCAAAGGCAATGTTCCCAATGGTGATAACAGGACCAGAACTGAGCCTATTAATTTGAAATTTCCTTACTTTCTTTACTTAATATCCCTTCAGAGACTATAAACATTCATACATGCATCCTCCCAAGCATTAATTTGCCTGGCAGTGAGAAGTACCAATGCTCTACTAGGTAAATACTCAATCAAAACCAATAAGAGCTACTGTAGTAAGAAATTACTCATATATAATACACACCCACGTACACATATATATGTACTAGAATATATAACACATATATTAATATATACACAGAGAGAGAGTGCATTAGAACTACCACGTCTCACTTGTTTATTTAAAACTTAAAGGTCAAAACCTGCCCTGATTCTACTCACAGAACTTCGGGTAACGGCAACAGGAGTAGTGCATATAGATCGATGACAGAACATGTTCGCTTGACAATATGAAACCAGCTTTTTGTTTGAGAGATAAATGCCAGCCAGATAGGGCATGAGCCTGCATGGTGCTGAGCACTCAGGATCTGATCCAGGGACGCATTTAAGCACATACTTAACTTTAAGTACACGAGCAGTCCCACTGACTCCTTAACTTAAAGTTAAGCAGATGCTTAAGTGCTTTGTTGGGCTGGGACCAGAGCGCTTAGCATCTTTCACAAACACGACCATGATAAAGAAAATTTTTAGACTTGAGCATTCTTTTACCATTTTAGCATTGAGAGGGAGAGAAGGACTTTTGCCATGTTAAACACCTTACCTCACTTGCCCCACACTGTACCATGACCTGTGACATATAGATTACATTGCCCATGGTTTTGATATCCTCCCCTTCCCATCCTGGAATGGACTCTGAAAGGATCTGCAATTCAAGTTGTTTCCTCTTCCTCAGCTCCTGGCACTGTGACTGTAAAGGCGATATCACAGACAAAAAAAAGTTTTGTTAAAATGAGAACAGGAAAACTTCAGAATCGTACCTGCTCTGACCCACCAAGAAGAGATTTTCTGGCAATGCTCCTATCAGTCTGATGGCTAACTCCAAATGCAGTCATTAGTGTGACCACTTACAAGGAGAATGTCTTTCTACAGGGCAGATTTTTAAAAGTATTTAGGATTTTCAAAGGCATCTAGATATCTAAAATGCATTGATTTCAATGGGTGTTAGGTGCATAGGTGCTTTTGAAAATCCAACTAGGTGCCTAAATACCTTTAAAAATCTGGCCCTAACATTCTACATTGTATATTACTTATTTAGGGTCACATGAATCTGGCTAAAGATTATGGTTTATTGTAACTTTCCCTTAATAAAAAGTATCAAAAATCTGGCCTTAGAGGAAGACAGAAAAGACCAGGCCACCACCAATTATCTCAGTGAGAAATGAACAGCATCACTCAGTTTTATATAATAGAATTCAAGCAAGCAGAAAATCTTAAATTTGCTTTATTGTACTAAGTTTGTTAAAGTCACAACAGTCTGATGAATTACAAAGTCAGAAGATATTTTAAAAATGAAAATTAGAAAAAGAGAAAATAAAGGGGCACTGAGGTATATGTTCTTTTGTCAAACCAGCCCTGTATCTAAGTGAAAAATGTACCCATTTTCTAAGCCAAGGTGGCCACACAGAATGGGAATTGTGAACTTTCTATTTTTGTAGGTTTTTAATGGGAAAACAGCAATTTTGTCCAAACTGTAAATAAAGTGCAAAACTGCATGAAGCAAATCAGCGAATATTTTCCTATTAAATACTGCATAACAGAAACTGTGAATTTTGCGCATCTTGAGTACGTAGACAGAGGAATAGAATAACTTAAAAGGAATCCATGTAAGTTGATCTAAAACCAAAATATCTCGTTATAGTTCAACAGAATGGGCCAAACGCTCGGCCTGTCTAAATGCATATAGCTCCAATGAGCAAAATGTGTTGCTCTTCTTTCCTGCTGCCTTAGTTGGCACATGGGAACAATTATACAAGATGCAAATGGAAAAGAAAATGAAAAAGCTGTTGAGAAAAATTTACATTTAAAAAACCCTAACAACATCATTATACATTTATTTTTATTAATTGTATCTAGGTTCAGGAGTACTGATTATACATACATGATCTCACTCTCTGAGGGCAAAGGGCCTGGTCCGAAACACTCTGTAGTCAATGGGAAACCTCTCATTGATTTCAATAGGCTTTGGATCAGGCCCTAACTCCTGAAGTCTTCATACAGTATGTACACAGGCAAAATTCCCAATGAAGTCAATGGAGGGCCTGACTGAGCAAGGATTGCAGGATATTGTCCTAAAGCACATGAACTACTCGGTGGGGCTGTGGAAGCATTTCATTATGGAACCTGATATAGGGTGAAGTTCTGATGACTTGGGAGGAAAAATCCTGCAAGGCCAAGCCTTGGCTCAATTTTTACTCAGTCCTCACACTTGCCAAGCTCTGATTTCTTACCCCATTTTAAACTCAGGATTTAAGCCAGTTTTGTACAAATCTTTCAGGGGCTGTGACCCTTTCGCTGTGACTGAAGGAGGAGCCCCTTTTGGCTGTACCCTTAAGGCACTCATTTTTAGAACCAGAGTTTAGTGGTTTCCTTTTGGTTTGCAAAACTTTGTGCCAAAAGTCATGCGGTACAAGTCACATGGTAGGTTTTCTGTGACCCTGATTGGCTGAACCTGCAGTTCAGGAGATGGAAACCCACATAAAACCTACAAAAGTTTTCTGCAATCCCTATAAACTGAAACCACTGTATTATCACCCTACTGCTATGACAGGACTACAAATAGCATTTTTGTTAGCTTTGTGCAACCCATACACTGTGCTTGGAAGCATACACTTGACTGATCCCTGACTCCATGAAAGTCATGCATGCATTTCTGAAGGCAGAATTTAACTCTTTGACCATCTAACCTCAGACATATAGTAAGTACACTACAGTGACAAGTAAGAGCCCAATCCTGAGATGTGCTGAGCTTCAGCAAATTCCACTGAAGCCTACAAGATTTGCAGATGCTGAGCCCCTTGCAGAATTAAGTGTTTATCTTACCTTATGCACCACAGACAGTTTAAAAATAGGACCTAATACATGAATAGCTCAAGTACAAATCTCCTTACATTACTAGCATCTCTAAAGCTTTAAGCCAGTTTGAAGTTAATATAACTGAATTCCTCCCCATTATCTGCTATAATGAATGCAAATTGTCGAGCTTCTAAGCAAATGTAACGTGACACCCTGTTTCCTGTTTTCTATGAAATTTCTCCTCCCTTTCTTCACTGGCATCACTAATCATTGTAAACTTGCATCTTCTCTGGTAAGGAAGGAAGGAAGCTGGACCACATCTGGAGTGGTTATAGTGAAAGATATTCAGTAGCTTAACAGACACAGAACATAACTTCCTTGATAACTGAGGATTAAACCTTCCTGAGTAAAACGGTCAACCATGTGCAAAGTTTTCTTTCTCCTTTCATTTGCCAAAAGGTTCTAAAGTGATTTGGAATGATTAACTGAAATATGTTCACTATTGAATTGCTACTGATCGCTTTACTGTTATTTGTAAAGACACAAAGAGACAGTAGACTAATAACTTCTCTACGTATTGCCATTTCACATGGTGTTATAATGTTTATAATATACAAGGACCTGTTTATTATATGTTTATATTATAATGTTTATAATATACAAGGACCTGATCCCAAGTCCATGGATACCAGTGGAAAGAATCCCAATCAAAATCAATGGGCTCTGGATCAGCCCTGGAATGCATCTCTTTATTAGAAGTGGCAGTTGAGTCATATACTTGCGTTAATCCTTCATAGCTCATTTTAATGAGTAAGGAATTGTGCAATTACATGCAGCAAAAATGACAAAGGTGTAAAGGGGAAAGAGATGAAAAGAAACTCCCCACCCACACGTGGCTTCCTTCTGCGGCACACATTTAAAATATGTTTCTTTATCTAGTTAGGTACTGCACTACAGAGATCACAATGCAATTGTTGGAACATGCTGCCAGATAGCAAAGTCAGGCAAAATTTCAAATAAGGTGTCTCCATAACCCGTCTTTCCATTCTAAAAGACCTTTTCACAAGGAGACAAATGTCAGGCTTGACTCACTCTTTGTGAAACACAGTACAGAGAAGGAGCACTCTATTTTGAGAATCGCCACCTACCATAAGGGACTTGAAAGATGCGAACGCTTTCAAAACATCTTCATGATCCGGATGTGCCTCCTAGTGAAGGAAGAAATCTTGGTTACTTACGAATAGCAACAGCATTTGGAAATGCAGATTTCCCTCATTACTGCCATGGTTTAAAAGCCATGAAAATTCTATATTGCCACATGGACCCGGGCTGCAATCATTCAGCACAGGGAGGATGCAGTATGGCCCAGGGAACTGCACATCCCAGTGGGATGAAGGACCCCCTCAGATTCTATCCTTCACTCTTCTACTGCCTTCGTCATCCTCATGTGATATAAAGCAACTAAGTGAAGTGCTGATGCAAAACTGTTCAACAAAAGAAAAGGGATGAAGGATAAATACCATTTCAGCTCAACCAAATGTTGCTTTTTAAAAAAACTACAGCCCAGTGCCAGATTGTATAGGGCAAAGTTCTGCTCTCTTGTCCACAGAACAGATCTTGACTCTCATATGAAATAGTCCACCACATCACCTCCCATGTATGGAATTCCCATTAATGTCAGTGGAGCTCTGCATATGCACAGAGAACAGAAGGCTAGAGGGGCAGAGATCAGGGCAGGACACTGCCCTTAGTCTCTGCCTCCATCACTGTATGCATATGGCCATTTTGATATTGAACAGACACACACAACTCCCATCAACTTCCACTGGAGTAGTTCACACAGATCTGTGGGCAGAATTTGGCCTATACATTACACAATCTTTATAACCAGACTCCAGAGCCCAATCGCTGGACATAGTAGCTGGCCCAGTCATGGGCAGTTGGGCCAACAGCAGTGCTTAAATTGTAACAAAAGAGGTGCTGGGACTCACACAAATAGGTGCCAGCGGCTCAAATAAAATGTTTTTACTTTCATAACTGATGCAGCAGGCCCAGAGGCTCAGCCCTGGCAAACTCCAGCACAAATTAAGCTCACAACATACTGCCACTCCCATTTCTATCACATTTGCTTAAATCAAGGGTATATACACTCATACAGGCATGAGGTTCATATAAGGTGCAGCATGTATAAACCCACTCACCATGTTCACAATCTAGAAACCAACAAAAATAGGTGACCTGTGTCTGACCAACCTTCCAGCTCTTCTCTCACCTTGGTTAGAGTGTTGACCACAGCCGCTGTGGACATGCAGTCAGAGAAGCATGGGCAGTAGTCAGTGAGTTAGGGGAGTTTCTCTTTTCCTCTCTAGCCTGGGCCCTACACTAGAAACATTAGCCGTTGCTGACATGCACAGCTGGGATGGTGCCGGAAGGAATGTAAGGGCAAAGTGCAGACCAGATCAAGCCCTTTTTAGCCCAGCTATAGAAAACACGGCTGTGC
The DNA here is from genome assembly GCF_007399415.2 of Gopherus evgoodei. Lineage (NCBI taxonomy): Eukaryota > Metazoa > Chordata > Testudines > Testudinidae > Gopherus > Gopherus evgoodei. Next base: position 103,282,594 of record NC_044330.1, on the reverse strand, counting down.
TTTCCCTGGAGCTGATGTAACATGGAGAGACCCCAGTCATCAGCAGGCAGGATTGAACCTGGGACCTCTGAAACGTCGTGCATGAGCCTCTACTGCATGAGCTAAAAGCCACGTGTCGCTTAGCTAAGGCTGTAGCAGACTCGTCAGTCTCTAGCGGGGGACAGGGTGCCACACCGAGCAGGCAAGGGTTACACCTAGAGGATCTCCCAGTCAATCGCAAGCTCCGGCAGCGCAGTGATGCTGCCACTAACTCAGGCTCCCTGCCTGCCCGGGCCCCACGCTGCTCCCGGAAGTGGCCAGCCTGGCTCCACAGCCCCAGGGGTGAAGGAAGGCATCTCCCTCCACGCACTGCTCCTGCCTGCAAGCACTGTCCCCGCAGCAGCCATTGGCTGGGAGCAGGGAGCTGGGGCCAATGGGTGCTGCAGGGGTGATGCTTGCAGAGAGGGGCAGCATGTGGAGCCACGTGCCCTCCCATCCCCAGGGGCACATTGGCCCCTTCCGGGAGTGGTGTGGGGCCAGGGTGGGCAGGGAGCCTGCATTAGCGGCAGCCACACCGAGCCACAGACTGGGAGCCTCCAGAGGTAAGTGCTGTCCAGTGGGAGGCCTCACCTCAACCCCCAGCCCTGAGCCCCCTCCTAGAGCCAGCACCCCATATCCCCTCCTGCACCCCAAACCACAGCCCTGACCCCAAACCAGAGCCAGCACCCTGTACTCCCTCCTGCACCCCAACCCTCGGCCCCAGCCATGACCCCCCTCCCAGAGTCAGCACCCTGTACCCCCTCCTACATCCCAACCCCATGTCCCAGCCCAGAGCCTGCACCCCAACCCCGTGCCCCAGCCTGATGAAAGTGAGTGACGGTAGGGGAGAGTGAGTGACAGAGAGTGGGGGGCATGGAGTGAGTGGGGCAGGGCTTTGGGGAAGGGGCAGGATAGATCCTGGGTTGCCCTTAAATTCAAAAAGTGATCTTGGGCATAAAAAGATGGGAGACCACTGGGTTACACAGATTTAACTGGCCTGGGCAGGAACAGGGTCAGCAACCAGATGGATTATCTGTACTAGGCCTTTCAAAGTTTTTAACACAGCGGCTCACCTGAACCTAGGTTAACAATGGTAAGACATTTTTAGGACACTTCCCTGGTGTGAACAAGCTTCTAGCTGCCCATCCAGAGCTGAGCTGTATTTTGCATAAAAAAGTCTGGATAAAATGTGTCCTCTGGGATCCTATCCCAGTGTGGTAACCAGGCGACCGGATCTCCCCTCTCTCACCCCTCTGCTGCTGTCAGCATTTGATAGATTTTGCTAAGGCCAAATTTCCAAATAAGCCAGTGACATGGGGCTTGTGGGGAACTGCAGAAGCTTTCCAAAAATATAAGTATCTTACTTAGCAAGCCTCAAAACTGAGCCTTCTTTGGGCATTTCTCAGAGCCCTGCCCTGGTGCCAAGACCCTCTGCTGCCTCCTGCGTTCAGCCCACCATGGTGTGGCCCACCATCACTGCCACAGAGCACCACAGCTCCTCGCCAATTCACCTACTGCTGAAAGCACACGGGACAGCAGCAATTCCCCAAGCAGCCACGTGGGAGCTGTCTTGGGCAAACCCTCCGGAAGAGGGGCCTAACGCTGGAGCCTCCCTAGACCCTTCTCCAGAAATCCCCACCCCCCAACGGGTGAACTGCCTCTCCCACCCACCCTCTAGGGGCCTGCTCCCCATCTGGTGCCACCAGGTCTGCTTGTGCCTCAGCAGTTTTCCCGGGGTAGCTCCTCCTGGCCTGCATTAGCCCCGTTTCCACTCTTCCTCTGCCCCACCCTAGTTGCATCCCCTCCTTCCTCATTGCCCTCTCCCCACTGCGTGTGCCTGCTGCCTGCAGGGTTCTCGCTTGCCACTGGGAGGGTCTGTTCATGGATACACCAGGTGCCTGAGCAGAGCAGCTGCCTCAGTGGTATGAGCGCACTTGTGCTAGGAGAAGCTCGGAGCAACAGCAGAGCAGCCTTTGGTTGCTACGCTGGGAGCAGTGGCCTCTTGTGGCCACAGACAAGAATTGCAAACAAAACATCTATTTTGGTCCAGCTCCTCAAGGACACAATATGGGGACCCAGGATAGAGGCCAAAATCTGTCCTGCTCAAAATGAGACTGTTAGCCAATCTGATGCCTTCCCCTCTTCACCTCCTATCTCGTTAGCCTAGGTACCCAGTACTTTCATAGCCCTCACTGCCACGGTGTCCAAGAGCCCCCTGCCCTCCCATATCTCCCTCCTGCTGCTGCAGTGTCCAGAGGGCAGGGCTCAGGGTCACGATGCTCCATGGGGAAGGTGCTGGAGGATGAGCAGCTGAAAGCTTGTAGCTTTGCGGAGGAAGAGCTGATGCGCTAAGTCTCTACATGGGTGACAGCCCAGTGGCTGTGACCCAGTTGGGCCCTGTCCTCACTGCTCAGCCAACCCGTTAGATTAGAGCACTTTGAACCTGATTACCCATCATGATTAGACACAGCTATAAGGCTTGAGAGTAAGAATGGCCCAGCAGTTAGGGTGCTAGTCTCCGATTTGGAAGACCCAAGTTTAGTTCCTTGTTCTGCCACAAATTTCCCGTGTGACCTTGGGCCAGCTTCTAATTCCTCTGTGCCAGAAGATTGGGGATAATGGCACTGTCCTACCTCACGGGGCGTGTGAGGAGAAATATGTTGAAGCATGTGGGGTGCTCAGTTACTACAGTAGAGGCTCCCCTGCCCCCCTAGACAGAAGGACCCCGGGTACAAGCAATTCTCAATGCAGTTTTTTTGGCAGCACAAAACCCCACTTATGATCTGCCTGGCAGACACTATGTTTCATTTACCTCCATGTGCCGCTCCAGTTCTTGGAGAAGGGTGACGTACTTATCCAGTCTCACGAAGGGTTTGCTGAGGCTTGTTGTCAAGATCAAAATCCCTGGGTTGGACGCGCCCTGGTTCTCCATAAACTTCTCCAGTTCATCACTATAAACAGAGACAAGGAAGGTTCACCAGCCTTTAAGGGTCATGTTTTACTAATGCCTTCACTGTCCAAATAATGGTGGCCCAGCTTCTTCTACATTTGCCAGCTGATGCAAACACAGTGGGCCAGAGAGGGCCAGGATGGGGTTCTGGCAGATCAAAGCCACTGCTCCCCAAGGAGACCTTGTGGGAGGGCGGGGGAATCATGCCTCTGGGAAACCCTGGTGCTATGCAGGCGTGTGCATGCTGTGCAACCACCACAGGTAGTTACAGCCACCTCCACACACTAGTGCACTGGCCAGCTCTGCAGGGGTAGGAAACCAAGTTCCTCTGGGGTGACTTGAGTCCCAGGAACACTAGGAAGAAGCAGTACTTGTGCTTCCCCGCACTGCAGCTGGCCCTTGCATGAAGTCCCCAGTGAGAGATGGCTCCTAGCACCCTTCCCCCACCCCCACATACCTGTGCCAGGACCCAGACACAATGCAGGCCCAATGTACAGTTCCAGAGAATACATTTGTAATGATAGCTGCTCATGTTAGATGGCAAGTAGGGACTGCTGTTACAAGCTGCTGTAGCGTAGGCATGCCAAGTACTGTCAGGGCTCTGCCTACCACTAGGCCTCTCTCCTGTGGAATGAGGCCTGGGCACCCTGGATCCACTTGCTGCTGGGTGCCTGAACAACCCACTGGGAGTAGTAAGCAGGATTTCCTTTCTAGAGAACACGCTTTACAGAGATCACTAAGTTACCAGTGACCACTGCTGGAAGACTGTGTCCACAATTCAAGAACAATGTTGCTATATTGGAGAGGGTTCAGAGAAGAGCCAAAGAACGATTAAAGGGTTAGAAAATGCACCTTACAGTGACAGATTCAAAGAGCTCTATTTAGCTGAACAAAGAGAAGTTGAGGAGTGACTTAATTACAGTCTATAAGTACCTCTGTGGGAAACAAAGACGTAAAAATGGGCTCTTCAATCAAGCAGAGAAAGGGCTAACATAACACAGTGGACACAATCCAATCTAACACATTTCAACAGCTGGAAGCTGAAGCTAGAAAAATTCAGACTGAAAATAAAACGTAAATTTTACCCAGTGAGGCTAATTAAACATTGGAAGTTGTTCCAAGGGTCATGGTGGATTCTCCACCACTGGCCATTTTTAAATCATGATTGGATCGTTTTCTGAAAGTTCTGCTCTAGGAATTATTTTGGGGAAGTTCTATGATCTGTGTTTTACAGATCACAATGGTCTGTTTTGGCCTAGGCACCTACTAATCATGCACAACATGCTCAGCTTTGGCTCACAACACTTTGGAGAGCACATTTTGTGTGTATCAGCATTTTCACCAACACAGACCAGTTAAATGCGCATTTGAAACATTCTCTGGCTAATGAACTGAATGAAGCAGTCACTCACAATAGCCAGGACTGTAATTAGGCTAAATTACAGTCAGATGTGTTAAAAGAGAAACATTTGAAAGGCCTTGGGCTGAGGTCACAGCTTTCACAGCTGTGTGCAGGAGAGCTAAGCAGCACTGGGGGGAACGCAGCCGTAGCCTGCCAGCTCAGAGGACTCTCTTAGTTCTCAGTTTACAGTATAAAGCTACGGCACATGTAGGTGTCTGCCCAGGAGTCACACCTTGAATGAGAATGTCGCCATGATTAGTGAAATAATGTACAGAACTGCATGGCCTCTTTGTGGTTTGCTGAGCAAACCTCTGTTTCAAGCCTCTTCAGGCTGTATTTCGGGCCTGATCCTGAGAGGTGGGGAGCACTCTCAGGTAAGTGAATGCAAGTTGAAGGTGTCTGAATCTCACAGGATCAGACCCCTGATATTAGCGTGTCAGTGTCATGTGGGATGCTTGTGTGTCCTTGCAGTGGAGGCAGGTGGGCACAGGTTGATCTGCATGGTGGCAGGTTCCTCTGAACACACACAGGGTCTTTGGAAAGGCTCCGTGCAAACATGTTGCCTTTGGATCCTGTTGTCGAGATCCCAGGCAAAGGCCCTGGCTGGACTTGGCATTGTTAAAAACGGATGGTTTGCCCTTTTGACACAAGTCGTTCCTGACCTGTGTTGGGTTAGCACGTTAACAGCGGAAGGGTGGTTAGCGCAATACGTGAGGTACAGAGATCGGAACTGTGGCATCAGGTTCATAAAACAGCCTCCCACTCTCTGCTGGTTCTCGGGAAGCCTGCAAATATAAGCAGCAACATCTTCAGAGCATGTCATTGAAACAGGAGTTAATGAGCCAGGTCCTCAGACATGACAAAGCATCAGTGAAATGGACACACTGTATTTCATAACCAGCTGTCAGTGCTAGCTGTGGTAGAAATTCAGCTATGTAGAGCAGTGGTTCTCAACCAGGGGTACATGTATCCGTGGGAGTACGCAGAGATCTTCCAGGGCGTACCTCAACTCATCAAGATATTTGCCTAGTTATAAAACAGGCTACATAAAAAGCACTAGCAAAGTCACTACAAATTAAAATTTCATACAGACAATGGCTTATTTATACTGCTCTACCTACTATACACTGAAACATAAGCACAATATTTGTATTCCGATTGATTTATTTTATAATTATATGGTAAAAATGAGAAAGTCAGCAATTTTTCAGTAACAGTGTGGCTGTGACACTTTCGTATTTTTATGTCTGATTTTGTAAGCAAGTAGTTTTTTAAGTGAGGTGAACGTGGGGGTCGCAAGGCAAATCAGACTCCTGAAAGGGGTACCGTCGTCTGGAATGGTTCAGAGTCATTCATGTAGCCCACAATAAGACAGAATTCAGAATTCTAGCTGGGGTGCTGGTCAAACACTCCATAGCTGAGGACACACATGGAAGTGCCTCTCAGGTCTCTGCTGTGGCAGCTTAATGAAGTGTGAGTGTTCTCTCTGACATCTCTGGCCTGTTGCTTTGGGCCAAAGGAGCCCCTGTCCTGCATGGCTCCTTCCCTCAGAAGCTCTGTGCAGTACTTGAATAGGAGATGAGAAAGAAAGCCCAGAGTCTGAAATGATTCTGCTATTTTGACAAGCTTCCCTCCACCCCGTCCCATTAGTCAGCTTTCTTTTTCTCTTTTCAGCTATCCCCAGTAAGAGGGATGAGACAGAACTACCCACTTCTCCCAGTTCTAGCCCAGGCTCTGCCCTGGTCACATTGACAGCTGGGGATGGTACATTCGCTTGGGATGAAAGGAAAAGATTTAGGTTGATACTGTACAAAAAGGCTTATGAGAGTTAGACACCTAGTCTCCCCTGACTTCCAGTGGGACTTGGTATCGGTCTCCTAAAGGCAAATGCCAGTCTTAACTTTCTGTTTATAAGCAGAGCAGTTCAGAAGACACCTCAGAGGTACACGTCACTATTTCTATTACCTTGTCTTACCCTCTAAGCACTGATGACAGCCTTCTCTAGCTCCTCTTTCTTCTATATTAAAACAAATGTACAGACAGTAGCTAGGAGCAAGCTTAATAAATAGGCCTTTGTATTATTTTTAACCACAGGTTAGTAACTCATCACCCTTAATTGCAATGGCAGGTGCTTACTTTGCACATTCTTCCAAGGCTTGATTCAGTGTTAGCTGAAATGAACATATTTCTTCAACATTTCCCAGTAAAGATGCAATATCCACCACACTTAGCCTGAAAGAATTAAAATACTGAATAGTACTTGATAGGTACTTTGCAATGATTCAAAACAATTCTCTTATTAAAAAAAAAAAAAATCTGAGAACGTAGCCATATAACCTGTGCAAAATATGGGAGATTTAAAGTATTTGTTCCAACAGAAACACAAATTAATGTAATGAAATACAAAACCAAAATTCATGATACACAAATAATACCTTATAGAAGATGTTTGCTATCAAGGATTAACTGAATTGTATTTTAATCCTGTAATTGTCTCACATTGTTTAATTGTTCTCATCGATATAGACAGGATTTCTTCTGGAGGCAGAGGAGGATGTAGACACAGAGATACGGGCAGAATAGTATTCACAGGCAGGCCAACCCTGACTCATGTTGCAAGATCGGAGCGTTAGATTGTAATCTCTTCCATGAACGGACTTTGTACAGCATCTAGCACTTAGGAGCTATTGCACACGAATTACAATGACAATCTCTGTGCTCCCTGCACTTCCTACTAGCCTTCCCATCATCATCTCAGCACCCTCAGTCATTTCAGCCTTTCTTCCCTTTGTGCTCTCTACAGTTTTGTGATAAATCAGACTTCTAGATACGATTGTTACAGCAATATGAGAAAGTCACATCACCTAGTGTTGTGCCCCTGGATCCCAGGATAAGAACTGTGACTAAGAAGGCCAACATGCATCCTGTGGAGAAGAAAGGCTGGGGTCTTGAGACTTTTCCATTGCTGAATTTATCCACACAAATATTTCCAAAGGTTTGACGAATCTGGACACCATGTGACTTAAAAAACAGAAACTTTGTTCCCATAGAAAATATGAAGGGCTTGAGATTCTGCCCTCAGATCTCTCCAAACTGGAAAAAGGCTGTGTTTGACTTCTCTCTGCACTTATAACGTACTGGAGTTCTACTTTCTCCTCACAGTATGCAGTACCAAAATCCAGAGATACCGCTACTCCACGGTTACAACTGCACAACTTCTTAAGAGGGGGTGGCTGGCTCTACTAGATGGAATTATCCAAGCATGCATGTTGTGCCTATTTATGCTACTACCTAGGACAAAGGACTATAAAGCCAATGCAGTAAGCATAAGAGACAGGTTACTGAAACTGGAAAAATTTATGCACAGTGAGACTATTGATGTGTAGGCAACCGAGAGATATCTATATGCCAGTGCTTGGAAAAATGAAAGACAAAGGTTTGATAAAATCCTAAATTTGTGATTGGATGTAGATGGAATCTGAAATTTTCACATAAGCTTTTCTCATGATAGTGATGGAAAACATTTTGGTCTATGTCTTATTTCTGCACCTAGATCCTGACAATGACCCCCTGTTGTCCATACATCACTTTGGCTATCCATAACTACAGGATGATGTGTAGAGAACAAGAAAACACTTCAAGCAGATCAATGTACAGAGAGCGGGGCAATGCTTACTAGTTAGCAAGTTCAGAATAAACTAACCATAGTTAATGCAATTCCCAGATCATAGCCTGGTCTAAATAATGTCCACTGAAGAAATGACTAGGAGGTCCCACCTGAAGTTGAGCAGCCAAAATAAGGCACATTGGAGGAGAATACACATGAGATAACAATTCCATGTATGAGCCTGTAGTGATCATATCTATCAGAATCGCATATTTAATAATCCATCGCACAATCAGATGTCTATGCAAAAATGCAGGAAAAGAAAGAGTCAGAAGCTATCACAAACTTTGTTTTCCTGATGATTCTGAGGTTTTGCATGAGTACCTTTAAAGAGCAGAACTGGTCCCTAAATATTCAAAACTGAAAAGGCTTTGAAGTGTTGTGTCATCACAGACTGACTTGGGTCTTACTTGTCATAGGATTGGAGAGGTCTCAAGTAAGTTCCCAGAAGTGACTGTAGTTCCTTAGCATAGTCACGTTCTGTTTCCAGAATACTTTGCAGTACCTACAGTGAGAGACAGAACAAAGAGCAGATCTCAGCACTAATGACTAGGTGCATGACTACATCAGCTTCCAACAACAGAGCAACCTGGAAACATATTTTAAATCCACCTCTGACTTTAAAACACATGCTAATGCAAGACAGAAACTGTGCAAAACAGGAATGAGGTTTCAAATTACAGATTTGATCTCAGAAGGTGCAGAGTGTCCCAGGAAAGCAATAAAAATAAGCCTTAGAAGCTGCTCCTTCTTGACTTCTCTTTTCTGCTATCCAGGGCCGGCTCCAGGCACCAGCACAGCAAGCAGGTGCTTGGGGCGGCCAACGGAAAGGGGCAGCACGGCCGGCTCTTCGGTGGCAAGTCCCTCAGTCCCTTTCGGAGGGAAGGACCTGCCGCCAAATTGCCACTGAAGAATGAAGCAGCAGCACTGCGGCAGTAGAGCTGCCGCTGAAGTGCCGATCGCAGCTTTTTTTTTTTTTTTTGCTGCTTGGGGTGGCAAAAACACTGGAGCCGGCCCTGATGCTATTGGAACATAATGTAAATGCACAGGCAGATTAGGTATTTGCTCCCACAAAAGGCCATTTGCATGCATAAGTGGCTATTTGGCTATGCCAACACTGACTGGGGAAGCATGCAGGCACAGTAACTACACACAAATCACATGCCACTGGACTAGTGCTAGATGAAAACAGTGCAACTGCAAGAGTAGACAGGACTATGCCCAGTTCAACACAGTTTCAGCCCGGACCACGGTTCAGTCATCACTTGCTGGTTGGTTCACGCCTCGCCTGCCTACCTTGGCAGTTAATCTCTGGTGCAGCAAGACCCACTGCAATCACCCTTTGTTATAGTGAAACAGCAGCTTTCTTACTGTAGATCAAGCTCTAAGACAGATGAGGCTGTTCCTAGTCGAGGTTTTCAGCACCTGGGCATGGGCTGTTTAAGTTGGTTTGTACAAAATATATTTTGCCACACTGACAAATGCATTTAACCTCCGCCAGTCTGTATGTCCAAATGCAGACGTTTTAACTCTCTCTTATGCCATGGGGCAATGCTTATAATTTGCCTTGCTCCATCACAAACCCGATTACTTTCTGACTTATATGAAGGTACATAATTTACATCAGAAATAATAAAATGGAACAAAGGCAAATTATGTTTTTTTAAATACCAATCTCGCAACTTACTAAACTTCCATCCTCGCTCTTCTGTCTGGGCTCTCTGTTTTCAGTCTCTCTCTCTCACATACTGTAGCATCTTATACGTGTAGTTCATCATCTCAATAGCCAAGCAGATATCTTGAACCAGTGAAGTCTCAATAGTTAAATTTAAACACAGACTCCCAGATCCTCAACTGGCATAAATTAAATTAGCTCCAAGGACTTCAGTGAAGCTGCAACAATTTATATCAGCTGAGGATCTGGTCCAGAGGATAAAAATAATACTCTGCTTATTAAAACACATGATCAATGCTTTAAAACTTACCACTGTATAATAATTCTTTGTAAGTTGAGGGCTTTCCTGTCCTTTTAATGCTTTGGGAGAGAGTGGTTTATCTGAACAAAAAAAAACAGCAAAAAACCCTGTAAATTATAAAGCAGAACTGCTATCATCCTATCAGGAAAATCCACATCTGTATCTTGTCCAGCAGACTGCAAAAAGTCACATAGTCACAGAAAAAAGAGAAGCCCAATTGCAGGGATTTTTAAATGAAACCTGAAGCAAAGGGAATGCATGCATGAAACTGACAGCTGTGTAAATCTGGACAGAACTGCAACACAGCCATTCTATGATATTTACAAGTTTTTTTTCTAAAATAACTGGCAACCGTGCAACAGCTGGGGGGTTTGCAGCAGGGGTTTTGCTTCAGCCAATCCGCAGAATTCAGATTTCATACTCCTAACTCCGGGGACTTCTGAGTTTCTGGGTTGCTGTGGGCGATCTCTAATTCATGATTTATTTAAACAAACCTCAATAAGTAGTTGCAAGTTGAGGTTCAACCCTGCGGTCCTTTGAAAGGCAAAATCCTCACTGAAATTAAGGGAGTTTTGAGTGAATAAGGAACAGCCCAAAGCTGAAAGGCTCAAAGTTCAACCTACAGTACATCTTTCTCTTCCATCCATTTGCTAAGATGACTCACAGTAGCCCCTTTTATCCATTTGGTCTGTCCCCTCCCCCCACACCTCCCAGTCACTGTTGCACGGCTCTTTTCCCTAGAAAAAGCTAACTATGCCAACAACGTGCAGGGATAAATTGCTGTGGGTTCACAAGGAAGAGAACAATACCTCTGCCTTAAGCTGTTCTTAACTTTCAGGGCCTAAAAAACCACATTATGACTGCAATTCATGCTAATTGCCAGGAGGCGTTTCCATTTGGGGCATTGTTTCCTCTGTCTAGAAGAACGGGTTTGATGGTATGCCCTGCTCCTCCACCTGTATAGGTAATCAGCCCACACATGGGCTGCCCACGGGCTCATTTCTGCATTCCTTTGGTGAACCAAGCTCCCCTTGGTGTTAGTGGGAGCTCTGAACATATAGGAAGAGCTTGAGAGTTGCCAGGCAGACTAGACAGTGGTATTTTGTCCTGTGTGCGCTCTTCTTGCAGTCTCCAAAGCACAGTCACACAGACAATAGGGGAGAAGCTGAAGTTGATAAATTGAGCATATTTCAGACTGCAGCTTGTTGTATTTTCTATTTACTGCCCTTGCAGCATTTCCTGTCTCCTCCACAGAGGGTCCCTGTGCATCACTTAAAGCACTTGATGATGCTTTACTCCACACTGGTAGATATTATGGCCCCAAAATATACTGAGGATACACGGTGAGCGCAAATAGCATCATGCAACTGAAGCACTGAAAAAAAGGTAGAACAGCTCTGTTGTGCAGATGCAATCAAACTGCAATGGTAACTGAATCAATGAGAGTTAATGTCTGTGTTCTAACATCTGCTGTCGTGTTATTTAGAGACTTTAATTATAAACCTGCAGCAAATTTATCTACAGCCTCTATTAACTTGGCCTAGGGGGCTTTGGTTCAGGTCCTTTCTGAGCTTTAACTTGCTTTAGGCTCTGAGGGCTCTAGGTAGGAGGACCAGATAGGAAATGTGAAAAAAGGGGCAGGGGGTAATAGGAGCCTATATAAAAAAATGACCCAAAAATCGGGACTGTCCCTATAAAATCGGGACATCTGGTCATCCTAGAGCCTCTAGGGGACAGGGGTGCAGGTGTATCTACTGACTTTTTCCGTCGGGATATCAGAGTCCACCTCTTGGCAGACGTCACAGGTAAAGAACGTAGGCCATTTTAGTGCCTTCCCCTTCTGTGCAGACTGCAACCCTCCATGAAGCCTGGTACAACGAGCAGTGCCTGCGTGACACGAGAGTGTCTGTGCAGGGTCAGCCCTGCAAGACGTTAGCAAACAGTGGGCACAGGCCCTGCCCAGAGCTTCTGGAACTAAGGACGCTGGGGCTGCTGCAACCCGCCCGGCTTGAAGTGGTTTCCATCCTATCAAGGATTTAGTTTGGTCCATTGGCTCTCTATATAAATTGGGCCTGTCCATGCTGGGCCATTGTCAAGCCTGTGCAGAGGGCCAGCACAAGGTTCATCTATCTCCAAAATAGGGAAAAATCCATGGTAACAGCTGGTGCTCACCTCCAAAATACTGGCCACAAAGGGCCTGGTTCACTCCACTAAAGTCAATGGGAAGACTTCAGTTGACTTAATGAGAGTTGGAGCAGGCAGGTGCCTAAATATGGATCGAAGGGCTTAACTTTAACTCCCATCTTTGAAAACTTTCCCCGCTATTTAAAAATCTGCTGAAACCAGATTCCAAAACTCAGCGCACGAGGAGGGAAAGCAGCTCCCTGAAACCACCTCCACCTCCACTCAAACGTCACAAGCCAGTCTGCAGTTACCTGGCGAACAGGTAACTGCTTCCTGCTTGACAGCCCAAACCTGCCCCCTCCTCCATATGCCTGGAGGCCCTTGACAAACACAGCCAATCCCTTCTGCATGCCCAGCTCTGGAAGGGCTCCTAGCATGAGCACATGAACCAGGGCGCTGGGACTGGGGGGTGTCAGGAGGCAGGGTGAGGTTACAGGTTCAGCAGCTACGTGGATTCTCTAGTCCATCTCCACCCCCAGATATGGGGGGAGGGGAAGGGGGCAGGGCCTAGAGCTGGCATACAGGCTACTTATTACGGCTGCTCTTGCCCTGCAGCCTTTGCCCAGTGAATTCCTAGCTCCCTGTGGAGCTACTTGAGTTGGGTGCTAGAGGGAGGATTGGAGGTGAACAGATTTACAGCTCAAAAGGCTGTCATGCTCCTCTTGGGCTCACTGGGAGATTAGCTCCAGTGTGGCCCCTTCCTCTTACTTTATGAAACCTTCATTTTTCTGCTTCACATGACTGACATTTGTTTGCCCCCACGGCTTTCCCTGATAGACTCATTCTTTGAAAAAGCTGCAGCAGCAAGTCTCAGAGTCTTGGTCAACTGACTTGGGCTCACGGGGCTCACACTACTCAGCTAAAACCAGCAGTGCAGATGTTCCCGCTCAGCTGGAGCCTGGCTATGAGACCCAGCCAGGAGGGTGGGTCTCAGAGCCCAAGCAGGAACATCTACACTTCTAGTGTTAGCCCCATTGCACAAGCCCGACTCAGTTGACCCAGGCTCTGAGACCCGCTGCCCCTGGGGGAAGAGGGAGTTGCAGTGGAGACAGACCCTATGACTCCACTGTAAAATCTTGGTGCAGCTGTTACGTTTTCCTTAGACAAAGGGAAATAGCGGAAGGACTGATCTTATGGCCATGTTTATATTACTGGTTGTAATTTGGCATGTATCAAAGCGATGAGTTCTCTGTATCACTACTTGCACCAGTAGTGATATAAACTCATAGATACACGGAGGCAGTGTCGGTTAGTGGACCAGGCACTGAAATGGGAATAAGGAGACCTATTTCCAGCTCTGCCACTGACCTGCTGGGTGACTTTGGGCAAGTCACTTCCTCACTTAGTGCTCAGCCCCTCCCTCCCGCAGTCTATTTACATTGTAAGTTCTTCAGGGCAGGGACTGTCTCTAACTATACCTATGTCCAGCGCCTTGCACAATAATATACTGATCTTGGTTAGGGCTTCTAGACCCTGCTGTAATCAACAATAATAATTGAAAGGTAAAACTTTGTTTTCAAAAATACAACATTCGTCATCACAAAGTGGCTCCAAACGCGTAACAGATCTAACATGGGGAGTCCTATTTAAATGGACTTGAAACCACAAGAGGGCAGTTAACCAGGATGAGTTCTGACGTCATGATTGTTGCATAATTATGAAAAGTTAGATTTCTGAATATTTACAGGAAATTCAAGGCAAAACTGAAAGGAGTTAAGATTTCATCAGACAGGATCTCTTCTCTTATGCTGCCTGCAGCTGAAGATGCACCTAGATAAAGCATACTATGTGAAATCAGCCAGAGCTCCATATAAACAAAGGAATCGTTCCCTATGGCCATGTAGTTATTGCTGCCTTCCACGCTGAAATTGTGAGCGTTCACGATACTGCTCCCAGGAATGGCTACATCAAAAGGAAAATATGCACCAGACACATAGGAAGGTCCTCAACGGAAAGCGAGCTCTGTGCTTAGAAACTGGAGAGACCAACTGGCCCCCACTTAAAATTGAAGGAAAATGCCATGGAGTCAACACAGCATGCTCTTCCTGTTTCTAAAGCCAGGGAAGCTACTCTGCTCCCACTCTGTGCTGTTGGGGCTGTGCAGTTTCAGACGGAGTGCTGGCTTGAGGTGGGTAAAAGCTGCAGAGCAAGGCGTGCAAAGAATGGGGCTGTCTCCTTCTATCCCTGTTCCGGTCACTATTTCTGGTACAGCACTGAGCACGCTAACAGTGCTTAACAAACAACTGCAATTCCTGAAAGGCGTCAGGGGACAAACTGCATTATCCTGTTATTAAATGAGCCACTGAAGATTTGCTTACCGGCAGACTTGATTTCTTTGACATAGTTACTGGGGAACCAGCCTGTTTTTCCATTCAATGTACCTTCCCACCAGCCCCCTTCTTCAACTCTGGTGACATAAATAATGTCTCCTTTATTCACCGAGAGCTCATCTTCATTGGTCTGCTTAAAATTGAATCTGGCTTTTACCACCAACTGATAACTACCATTTTCGACCATCTCCTAAGAAAACAAACATTAAAGAGTGTTAGAAACCAATTCAAGGGGTAACCAAAATTATACTAAGGTCATGAGGATACTATTCTTTGCATTTTTATGCCACCAATAATATCACCCCTTTATCTAAAACTTTCCATCAGAGGATTATAATGTCTCTTACAAGCAATAATTAACCTTCACAATAGCATGAGAGGCAGATAAGTATTAGTCCTTTGACTTGCTCAAGATCATATAGCAATCCAGTTGCAGGGCTGGGAAGAGAACTTAAACTCTGATTCCCAGTCCCTCTGCTCTCGTCACTAGAATGTGTTCCCTCTGTCTATGATAGATCAATGGTTGTCACCGTTAGGCTTGATATTAGATTTTAAATCAAGAGTACCACAGGTTTCGACTGCCTCCTTAACACTCTTGAAGTTATAGATGTTGTCCCGTGTAAATTAGTCTGGGAGCTGCTGGCAGCCGCGCTATGAGATGATAAACGTGAACATGGCCTTTCTGATGGCTGATCTGTTGAAGGAAAAACATAAACTGAAATGTAATCTGTGTTTTACAAAATTGTCTCTATTTCCTCACAATTAAGAGAACAAATAAATGCATGGAACTATAAAGTCTCCAAATATTTAGGGGCTCAGAGCAGACAGCTGAATGCTGCAGTGCTTATTTTGACTGGAGCAATGACATTAACCATGTAAATAAATAGTTTAAGATGTGTTACATTTTAGCATGATAAGAGATTATGATATGTCATCCTCTAATGACTGACGGAAAACAACAGGAAAAATAAATCCCTACAGACAGCTAGTGAAGATTCTTCCTCTGTTCCAACAGACAGAGCTTGCAGTTTTGGAATTTAGTTCTTGGTCTCTATTCTCAATGCCACCTGCATAAGATGTGGGAGATAAGTGGGTGGCTGGTATTTATGGCTTTTTTTCATGACCAATAAGTTTACTTGTTTCTACTCTAGCCACTTAAAATATTTGTCAAGTGATAAAAACCTGTTGGTCACTACAGACCTTAGCTCCATTTAAACCAGAGGCATAAGTATTAGAAACTGCTTAACCCACTATCAATCCCATGAACCATCCGGTCCCCTGCACAACAGAATTTTCACTCATATGCTTTCAAGCAGAGAAATCACATTTTAAGAAATTATCACTCTCATTTACCCTCTGCTACTGTGTCACGTTTCCATGTTATCGGAAAAATAATCAAATCATGTTAGTTTCATATGTTGTCATTTGCAAATGAAAAGGCAGATGTTATCATTTCAAGAAGCTGTAAAGTACAGGGGATTTAAAGGCTTGCTGTAGGTACTCTTATTCCATTTAAATATAACATAAGAACGGCCATACTGGGTAAGACCAAAGGTCCATCTAGCCCAGTATCCTGTCTTCCGACAGTGACCAATGCCAGGTCCCCCAGAGGGAATGAACGGAACTGGTAATCATCAAGTGATCCATCCCCTGTCGCTCATTCCCAGCTTCTGGCAAACAGAGACTAGAGACACCATTTCGGCCAATCCTGGCTAATAGCCATTGATGAACTTATCTTCCATGAATTTATCTAGTTCTTTTTTTAACTCTGTTATAGTCTTGACCTTTACAACATCCTCTGGCAAAGAGTTCCACAGGTTGACTGTGCGTTGTGTGAAGAAATCCTTCCTTTTGTTTTAAACCTGCTGTCTACTAATTTCATTTGATGACCTCTAGTTCTTGTATTATGAGAAGTAAATAGCACTTCCTTATTTACTTTCCCCATACGTGTCACGATTTTATAGACCTCTATCATATCTCCCCTTAGCCGTCTCTTTCCCAAGCTGAATAGTCCCAGTCTTATAAATCTCTCCTTATACGGAAGCCATTCTACACCCCTAATCATTTTTGTTGCCCTTTTCTGAACCTTTTCCAATTTCAATATATCTTTTTTGAGATGGGGCAACCACATCTGCACACAGTATTCAAGATGTGGCCATACCATGAATTTATATAGAGGCGGCAATATAATATTTTTGTCTTATTATCTATCCCTTTCTTAATGATTCCCAGCATTCTGTTTGCTTTTTTGACTGCTGCTGCACATTGAGTGGATGTTTTTAAGAGAACTATCCAGAATGACTCCAAGATCTCTTTCTTGAGTGGTAACAGCTAATTTAAACCATATCATTTTATATGTATAGTTGGGATTATGTTTTCCAATGTGCATTACTTTGCATTTATCAACACTGAATGTCATCTGCCATTTTGTTGCCCCATCACCCAGTTTTGTAGCTCTTTGCAATCTGCCTGGGACTGAACTACCTTGAGTAGTTTTGTATCATCTGCAAATATTGTGACCTCACTGTTTACTCCTTTTTCCAGATCATTTAAGGCTATGTCTACACTGGCAACTGAATGACAAAACTTTTGTCGTTCAGAGGTGTTAAAAAACCACACACTCGAAAGATAAACATTTTGCCAATGAAAAGCGCTGGTGTGAACAGCGCTTTGTCAGCATGAACGCTCTCCTGCTGACAAAGCTACCACCACTCATTGGGCGTGGAAGTTTTTTGTTGGAGGAAGAGCTCTCTCATGGCGACAAACAGCAGCTACACTGCGTGCCACCTTATCTGTGGCAATGTTCATGAATAATTCTACCGCTCCTTCTTGACTGAATTATTTTCCTCACCCCCATGTAATCAAATTGCCTGATGCACACAAAGTGAAATCTAATTCTTAGCTCCTTGAATTGTACTGTTGGTAGCAATAACTAACAGGATGAAAACCCACTTTGCAAAGACAGGGTGTTTTTCTCTAAAATGTACTGACATTTGATCAGACTTGTTTCAGCTGTTTTCAGTGTTCTGAGGGTGGGCAAACTGGCAGGACTGGCATGTGGCCAATTTTAGATGTTTTTCCACATGATTTGTTTTGAAAAGACAGAGTACATAAACCACAAGTCTCTATTCCTCAACCTATCCAAGTCATGAACAACAGTATCAAGAACATTATTTGGTTACTGTAGATTTTAAAGTTTTACCTCCTTGTATTACTAGTTCGGGACGTATGTAAATATCCAGGGACAAATGTAAAACTGACTCTGACAATTTGGCAGCAAAACCTACCATTTATAGTACATCAAATTGACATCCTACTTTACGCCTGCTCCAAAATGGAATGATGCTGCATGTAGCTCACCATATGTTGTCAAAATATGGTTAAACTAGCTGAGTTTTCTGTTCAGAGCTGGATGATACTATTTTAGGCATATCATCACAGCCTGATAGATCATATTATTATAGCCTGATTTTTTCCCCTAAAATGAAAGCCTAACACTTGATATGCAATGCAGAGAACTCCTGCATTCTACCTTTACACACTATTATGGATAACCAGAGTTACCTTGCACGATAGCATCCATGAAGTCACCACGCATGTGGGCTTCACAAATATACACTGGACTGGGTGTGCAAATGCATTGAGGGCGAGCACAATGTCCTCTGCATGAGGAAATGGAGTGTGTGGGGAAGTATGTGCTCAGAGCAGCCACTAAGAGGAACCTCTGTTATCCACAGGACAGTCAGGCAGCACCAGGGCAAGCTTCCCTGCACTGTCCCATTAAGATGACTCAGCTCCCAACTGGAGGGACTCCAGGATACGGAGGCGTTTCACCCCAGTGCTCCACTCAGTCCTGGGCCTCTCTGGTGAGACCACACACCTGGAAGCCAATCTGTGCCATCTGTGGCGGTGGTTTCTGGGACAAGGTCTCCTGTTTCCTGGGAACTGGGCCAAGCCGCCAAATGGTTTGACATTTTAGAACTATAGCTTTTTACCTCTCTCCTTTTCCCAAAGGTTTTCTCCCTCTGAGCAATTAATAATGTCACAGGCATCAAGCTATACTAACTTTTAACAGAAAAGGCACATGTTCAAACTGATGTTTCTCATGAAACTTCCTCTGATCCCATTTTCACCGGCCCCTTTGGTAAAGTAAGAACAGTGACTATTACACAGCAGAGCGATGCTGCAACTTTTACAACGACTGTACGAACAAAGTCTTCTGTTACCATGTTCATGCAGGCTCATGGGGCGACTAGCTTCCAAAGTGGGTGAATGCCGCAATTGTGCTTTGGCACTTCAGCTGCATGAGCACAGACGTGAAGGGAAAGTGAGACAGCTTACCCCCAGCAAGCAGTGCTCATGAAAGCAACAGCACTAAAATTCACAAGACAAAACAGATTTTCACTGTTATGCTGCCTACTGCATTCCAGATAGTTGGTGCCCTCTTCCTCCCCCCCACCTCCCGGTGGATGCATTTCAGATGCTCTACATGTAAATAGTTTGTATATAGTTTCGGACAGAAAGGTGCTATATCAATGTAAAACTACTATTATTACACCATAAACACTGTAAGGATTGGTGCTCTGGAAATACCTGAGACATATACAGCAGACAGACAGAGATTATAATAGTCTTGAACGATCTCCCAAATGTATTAGGCAGAAACCTTCTTTCCTAAAACATCTAGTTTGCTGGCAAATAGTCCTGTTATTTACATTTTCATAATAAATAATAATAATGATGATAGCTAATGCAACAATCCAGAGTATAGCATATATCTCTAGCTCTATAATTACATCACTTGTTATGAAGTTTGCTGACACTACAGAACTTTTTCCAGTTACATTATGTTTGGTAACATTTCTGCTACCATATCAGACTTTCCTCCTTTCCAATTCTGAGATGTAGGACATATGTTGATGCCATATGGGAACTATTTTGCTTGATGTATGTTGTGTACATCCAAAGGCACTAAGGAATTAATGGGTACAGGAGATGGTTTCAACTGACTGAAAACAGGATCTTTTGTTTCTTAAATGTTTATCTGTTCCTGAAGTTCATCCCTTAGCTGAAATAAATCTTCATTTGTGATGGTCATCATAATTTCAGAAGCCAACCAGTCAATATAAGAGAGGATTCTGAGTTCAGGTGGGGAAAAGCACCAGAGCAGATGAAAACTGAAAACAAAAGATCCTGTTTTCATGCAAATTTACCTTGCATACCTTCCAACTGACCTGCATTTTGTACTAGCATCCCATTGGCCCACAAGGATCTTCTAAATTGGCTCCAGGAGGTCTTCTCATTTAATAGGCCCACTGAGAAGATGCACTGAGGATGAATTGCTGATTGTGGGCTTCTCCGACAGCTGACTAACCAGCTAAAGCAGTGGATCAGCTGGAGACCTCGAGGTAAGAAGTTGTATTTTCTTATCTAAGAGGAGCAGCATTCAGAAAAGGGAGACTTCTTTTAAAGGGGCATTGTCAGGTCAGCTCAGGCCCAAAAATTAGGTTTTGTATATATGTGGTTTTACAAAACCTCAGCTCAGCAAAAATGTTTCTATAGCATTTTAATTCCAATGAGAAGGTTTCTTCCTTGTACGTCAGCGTTTCCCTGCAGCATTGCACTCGTGACAGCACAACTAACTAGGCAAGAGTGGGCATATTGTCCCTTCCCACCCTGAGAGAAATGCAAATTGGATTTTAAAATTCTTTCTGTGTGAATAACCTAAGATGCAATTTGCAACATAATAAGGAAATATGAGAGGCTTTAAAGCATGCCATTTGTAACCTGCAGAATTCTCCGAGACCCGATCCTGCCACTGGGCACAGAGGTCTGCTTGTGTAGATCCAGTTGCAAGATTGGGGCTGTAACTACCTTCCTGCCTCCAACCTCTTTTCAGATCTGTGAAATGTAGCTCTCTTACCAAACCTACCCACTAAGGCATCCTGCTCCTCTCCCCCCTATCCCCTCCAGAATAGACAGTGCCAGGAATGTAATTCCTTCCTACGGTCAGTACGGGGTGCAGAGAGTTCTACCTAATAAAGTAAGTTTCCCCACTCGTGGTGTTTAGTGGTTTGCTTTTGAACCTTCTCACTTTATATCTGATTTGACAGAAAATGTGAGAGAACAGCTAAATATGGAGAAGGGACAAACCAGATTTGCTCTGCCTGGATGACCTGCTCCTGCACTGACCAGAGCAGACAGTACTGTCAGTGGCACAGTGCACATAGCGGACATCTGATTCCTGATCAGGGACACACACTTCACAGACCTACACAAGGGAAAGCAAAGGTCATTGACACATTGGACTGAGTGTCTGGCAATTCTGTGTGTTTAGACATTTGACAAATGTCCAATGCAGATGGGTCTACTTTTTTGGTCAAACTTTAAAATGTACCATTTAAAATTCAATGCTTGCATTTGTTGGGGCTAGAGTCTCATTTATCTTAAGGCCCATTTATGCTGATGCACCTGAAGGTCCATCTATACAGCCAGAACCATGTAAAGGGCCATAATGTAAACAAGATTTTAACCTCCAAAATACCTCTGTCAGGTAGCACATTTCAATCTTAAATCACTAGAAATGCAAATGTTAATCCCACTGTACCACATGCTCCAGGTGGGCAGTTCTGTCTGCCAAACCTTTGAAAATAATTAGAAATCATGAGTTACTAAAAATAGCAGATCATACTCAGAGATAGTATTTTCTTTTAAAAGATAAAAGTTTTCATACCTTCAGTAGCTTTGTTTACAGCTGCTAAGGTGCTCAGCACCTTGGAGAAATTTTCTCCGGCATACAGATCGCGTGCATCAAAGAGCTGTAAAAAAGGAACTGTGTCAGTTTAACACAAAACATTTTATAATCCCAGTCTTACTGGCTCCTTCTGGTAAGCAACGACAGTGATTATTAAATGGTCAAAACCCCCTAAGCATCTTTGTGGCATTTCAAATATAGGAAGAGGTTTTGGAGTTGATTTGCTCAGCTTCCTTTTAGCTTAGTGGGGTTAAACTGGCAACAGATGTTGGAAAAAGGTGCATGTACCCATTCAGAGCAGGATGCTATGGACATGAAAGGAAGAACAGTGTGACGTTTGCAAATGAGGGTCAGATCTTGCTCCCCTTGAAATCATTCAGAGTTTTGTCACTTGCTTGGAGGAAAGGAATGATTTCATTGCCATTTTAGTTATCTAAGCTAATGGGACTGAGAGTGTAAATACTTTAACAGCGAAGGGGCCAAACCAGGATGTTCTGCACTTACAACCTGGCATGCAGTACACCTTTACAGTTATCCCAGGCAGCAGGCACTCACTATCCAGTGTATAAGACATTCCATTCAGAAGGATTCATTGCTCCAGTTAGCAGGTGGAAAAATATATGTCAATGGGAAGGGTTTTATTTTCATGCCAGTGACCTGTTGGGTTCAGTGGATCTTCTGGACCTGGCCTATTAGAAACCATCATCACCATAGAGATAAAATTCTGCATTGTAAGTGGCATTCACTGTTACACATCAATCCAGTATAACAGATGAGATGCTTTTGGGGTTTTCAAAGCACTCTAGCTCACTCTTTGATATGGGAGAAATTCACCTTAGTGCAGAGGGTCTGTGCAAATCCTTTCAAACCACTTGAGTGGGGTTGAAGAGGTACAAGAAGCCTTGTGTGGGGACACCACCTGCTCATTCAGAGGTATACTTTGTACTGGGGCTAGAGCTATAGTTCTGCAAAGCCAATGAGCACGGAAGGCCTTAACCACTGTCCAGTTAGATACTATTCACTGACAGATTCTCCCGGTGTGCTAAAAAGTACTTAGTGAAAACAAGCACAAGATCATTCCTTATCTTAAAAAACTCAAAGAGGGGTTACTCTTAAATGGGGCCCTTTTTCATTTCCTGCATATAGTTCCTCGTGCACGTTTACCAAATTCCTAATTAAGTCAGAAGTAAAAAGTGCCTTTGCCCTCCCCCGAATCCCAGTTTCTATATTCTCTCTCCCTAGATGTATGTGCCACACGCATTGCAGAACATCTGAGCAGTAGGCATTTTACAGTAGGTGAGGAAGACAATAACATGCAGTTCTCAGTTTTAAAAATCTATATAATCACTTGGATCCTTGCAATCAGGCATTCTAGCTGAATATCATCTGCAAGAAGAGGTATTAAAGCCACCTCTGATAAAACTCTAATAAGTGGAAGCAGAAGCCTCCCCATTTAGAGTTGTATGAAAGAGTGTGTTAAACTTAGTAGCTCCCTTTTCAAACGACACTACTCCAAACTACCCAGACTTATCCCTTTGATACTTCTATAACTGTAAGATTGAAGGAAGTTTCCACATATATATTGGGGATACTCTAAGCAGATCTTCTAATGAGTGTGCTGAATCTATTCTTGGGTTCGTTTCTGTCAGACTCCAACAGGAATGGGCCATACACAATCCACTGGTGTCCGAAGTAGTTTTTCTGCAGTAGGTGCCACTTAAGCAAGGGTTTCAGCTTTAAATAGCAACATTAGTTCCTCCCTCAAAAGGCAGGCTAGAAGAGATCATGAGTGCAGTGACCCCATGGGCAGTGACTAGTGTATGTGATGTCACATTAGCACGGCTTCATTCTGCCAAGCCGAAGATGAAAGTAAATACTGGGATTGCAATGTTTGCTTATGTTTTCTCTGCTGTGTCATTTTCTGGGTCACGTCCTTTTCTTTCCACTTCAGCAGTCAAGGAAAACAAGTCCAGACTTGCAACGGTGGCATCAGTATTTTTTTTTAAGGAGTGATTGAGAACAATTCTTCAAGAAAGCAGTGATCTCTCCAGACCCAGAATGAATGGGAGCGCTCATCTTCATTAGATTTATCCTGTGTGTGTGTGCACGCGCACATGTGCAAAAGAGATGGTGATGGAAGGAAAGAAAACAACTTTCAGGTTTATCTACATGGAAGAAATTGACCAGAATAGCGCTCTGAAATAACTGTGTCCACGCAGGGAATTATTCTGAAATAACTACTGCACTTAAAATTCACTCCATACTTTATTCCAGAATAACTTTCCGTGTAGACAAGCCCTTACTTGTAAGATATAAACTCTTCTCCTTCTGTTTCTCCTGTCTCTAATTTTGTTCTCTTAATTAAAGATGAGCTACAAATCCAAAAGGAGAAGTGTGTGTGGCACTTTCCACCGATATTTTATGATAGTAAATTACAAGAGGCCAACTCCACAGCTGGTGTAAATCAGTGTAGCTTCACTGAAGTCAACGGACCTATGCCAATTTACCCAAACTGAGTCATGGTGTTTTTCCTACATTAGAAATAACAGATCCTGGCTTCCTCCTATGGAAACATGTGGCCGCACTGGTGACATCATATTAGGAAAAATCAATTGCAGCTTTCCCAGTCCTCAGCTGTAACGGGGAGAGAGGAAGTGGATAGAGGTGGGAGCTTGGAGGGAGATTAGAAGAGCAGCAATCCTTTCCTGTGGATCCAGGTGCTAAAGGAGCAATCAAAGAAGACAAGGCCATTGTAGAGAAGCTAAATGAATGATTTGCATCAGTCTTCACTGCAGAGGATGTAAGGGAGATTCCCACATGGGCCATTCTTCTTAGGTGACAAATCTGAGGAAGTGTCTCAGATTGAGGTGTCAGTGGAAGAGGTTTTGGAACAAACAAACAAATTAAACAGTAATAAGTCACCAAGACCAGATGGGATTCACCCAAGAGTTCTGAAGGAACTCAAATATGAAATTGTAAAACTACTAATTGTGGTATGTAACCTATCATTTAAATCAGCCTCTATATCAGATGACTGGCAGAGAGCTAATGAAATCCTGATTTTTGTAAAAAGGCTCCGAGGGCTATCCTGACAATTGCAGGCCAATAAGCCTAACTTCAGTACCAGGCAAACTGGTTGAAACTATAGTAAAGAACAGAATGATCAGACATACAGATGAACGTGATATCTTGGGGAAGAGGCAACACGGTTTTTGTAAAGGGAACCCATGCCTCACCAATTTCTAAGGAGGTCAACAAACATGTGGACAAGGGTGATTCAGTAGATATAGTGTACTTGAGAAAGCCTCACTAGAGGCTCTTAAGCAAAGTA
The DNA here is from genome assembly GCF_007399415.2 of Gopherus evgoodei. Lineage (NCBI taxonomy): Eukaryota > Metazoa > Chordata > Testudines > Testudinidae > Gopherus > Gopherus evgoodei. The sequence continues at coordinate 103,257,982 of NC_044330.1, read as the reverse complement.
GACAGTCATGGGATAAAAGGGAAGGTCCTTTAATGGATCAGTAACAGGTTAAAAGACCGAAAACAAAGGTGGGAGTAAATTGCCAGTTTTTTTAGAAGGGAGAGAGGTAAATAGCAGAGTCCCCCAAGGATCTATACTCGGATCAGTGCTGTTCAGCATATTCATAAATGATCTGGGAAAAGAGGTGAACAGTGAGGTGAAAAAGTTTGCAGATGATACAAAATTACTCAAGATAGTTTATTTCAAAGCAGACTGCGAAGAGTTACAAAGGGTTCTCACAAAACTAGGTGATTGGGCAACAAAATGGCAGATGAAATTCAGATGATAAATGCAAAGTAATGCACATTGGAAAACGTAATTCCAACTATGCAATTAAAATGATATGGTCTAAATTAGCTGCTACCATTCAAGAAAGAGATCTCGGAGTCATTGTGGATAGTTCTCTGAAAACACCCACTCAATGTGCAGCAGCAGTCAAAAAACCTAACAGAATGTTAGGAACCATTAGGAAAGGAATAGGTAATAAGACAGTAAATATCATAATGCCACTATATAAAGCCATGGTACTCTCACACATTGAATAATGTGTACAGGTCTGGTCGCTCCACCTAAAAAAGATATGTTAGAATTGGAAAGGATATACAGAAAAAAGGAGAACAAAAATAATTAAGGGATGGAATAGCTTCCATCTGAGGAGAGATTAAAAAGACTAGGACTGTTCAGCTGAGAGAAGAGAAGAGATGACTGGAGGGGGGGTTATGATAGAGTCTACAAAGTCATGAATGGTGTGGAGAGAGTGTATAAAGAAGTGTTATTTACCTCTTCACATACCCAAGAACGAGGGGTCACCCACTGAAATTTATAGGCACCAGATTTAAAACAAACGGAAGGGAGTACTTCTTCACACAGCACACAGCCAACCTGTGGAATATGTTGCCAAGGGATGTTGTGACACTGCATTTTGAAGTGCATTCAAAAAAGAATTAGATAAATACATGCAGAATAGGCTCATCAATGGCAATTAGCCAACATGGTCAGGGACACAATCCCATGCTCTGGGTGTCCCTGAACCTCTGACTGCCAGAAGCTGGGACTCGATGACAGGGGATGGATCCCTTGATAAATTGCCTGGTTCTGTTCATTCCCTCTGAAGCATCTGGCACTGGGCACTGTCAGGTGACAGGGCACTGAGCTAGATGGATCATTGCCTGACCCAGTCTGGCCACTGTTAATTTCTTAAGGTCTGCAGAGGGAGAGACATTCCACTCATATTATATGAGACCTGTCGCTGCTCAGCACCTCTGAAAATCAGGCCCTAACATATTCAGCAAGTCACTAACTGAGAACAAAACCTAGGAATGTGTGTGAAAGTTTTGGAATATCTGGATTTATTATAAGCCCAGTATGTGAATGAGGTTCACCAAGGGTTAAGACCCGTATAGCAAACTGGAAATAAATTAGGGCTTTGGATGAAAGAAGGCAGATTTGCATGGTTCTAACATGAAACCAGCAGAACTCAGACCATTAGCACAAGCTCAAAACTCAAAGTGAAACAGACAGCAAGGATATATAGACCCATGTGACCAAAAGAGAACAAAGATTTGTGAACTAAGACAGCTGTACTCCCACCTGCTGCTCTAACTACTAGGCAGTCAGTCCTTTTCAGCAATTAGGACCCTAATCCTGCTTCCACTGAAGTCAATGAGAGTTTTGCCATGGATTTCAGTGAGAGCAGGAACAGGTCCAAACTTCTGTATCTGTGAAAACCAGCAAAATTGAGATATGCCAGAACAGTGGGGAATATTTTTATCAGCACTATCCAGTCCTTGCTCTGATGAAGAGAATTTTCTCAAGGAAGATTCTGCACAGCACAAAATAGCTGGTCCCACAGTCTTAGCAGCGCTACCTTGGTCACACCTCCACCTTTCCCAACACCCTCGGTACCCGCCAGTCCTTGTGCATTGTACCACTTCTGCGCATGGCACCTTCTCCTCATAAAGAGCAAATCCATTTTCCAACTTGACCACCATAAATGTCACTTATGCAACTTGTGCTGGTCCAGAGACATTTGGGATCCTGGTATTTCTTGTTTGCTCAGGCCCCACCCCCTCCTGTTTCACCCAGTACCCATCACCCAGAGCTGAGCTCAGGGCCCCGGTACAATTGTTTCTGCTCCCCACCAGCCTTGGTTGCATCCTCTCTCCAAACATAAATAGCAGCGAACTTTAAAATATGTAGACAGCGGCTTCAGTCAGTACGGGGCACGGACTGCCCTAGTTCCGCGTGCACTCAGCACACGGGGGGACGCCGGGCACAAGTGGCAAGTCGCTTTACCGGCTGCCACGGAAGGTCAGAGAAGGGTTTGCAATGCCAGGGCGGCGAGCAGGGGGCTTGGTGGTGGAGGCTGCCACTGAATCAACCTGCGACCGTGCTCCGGGCTGCAGAGGGGACGGGACACTTCCCACGCGCCCTAGCCCCGAGCAGTGCGGGGCAGGGGGCACCGGGCACTCAGCACAGGGGCTGCCAAGGGGCACCCAGGACAGGACTGGGGAGGGAGCGGCGCGGGGGCGCCGGGCACTCACGGCAGGAGGAGCGGGCACTCAGTCTCCACGCGGCGCAGGGCGGCCTGGCGGCCACCCCCGGGGCATGACAGCGGCCCCCGGGTCTGTCCGCGGCGGAGGCGGCACTGCTGGGTGCGGAAGGCGGCTGCTGGCTCTGACCCGGAGCCGGATCGCGGCGCTAGGAAGGGGAAGTGACAGGGAGCGCCTCCCCCCAGCGCGCACGCTGCGCCCGGGTCCCGGGAGCGCACGGCCAGGGCGCCCCAGCCCAGGACCAGCAGCGGCTGCCCCCTCCCCTGACGCTTTACCGGCGGTTCCCGGCGCACAGAGCGGCTCCCCCGCGCTGCCGCCCCACGCTCAGCGCCAGGAGATGCCTAGTGCCCAGCGCATCTCTCGCCAAAGCGAGTGTATCCAGCTTGCAGCCTCCCCAAACGCTCGGTGCATCGGCTAGCAGCTTCTCGTACCAGCCCAGCGCTGAAAGCAGCCCTGGGAACAGGTTAAATAAGGGAGAAACTCTGCCAAAGGAAAAGGAGCTCCCTCGCTTCGCCCTGGCTGGTGCAGAAGTTCACCCATCCTGTTTCCATCTATTGTAATGACTACCTCTAAAATATTGTCATCCCTCTGCCCATGTAGCATATGTCAGGGGCAGAAGTCAAGGTGTTTTCTTAGTGTAACTTGTTTTATTTACACGATATGCATCAGTCCTGGAACAAAGGTGATCACAAAATCAACCAGGGAATCCTTGCTTTCGGGATTCTCCACCCACACGCCAGTGCACGGTTCCCAGAGAGCAACTCTACCCCAGGAGAACCAGCTCTCCTACTGCTTGCCACAGCTCCCTCAAACAGAAATCCACCAAACTAACACTGCAGCTTTTCCCCAGAGCCAGCCAACAGTGCTCCTGCGGTAGGAAAAAGAACTTGTCAGACTATATGCAACAGCACAGGCTGGTGCTCTCACTAGCACAATACCTTACTATGAAAAATTAGTAGTAGTAATGACCAACAGAACTGTCAGAAATATCAAGAGAAGGTGATAGAAACCAATATGGATCTGATATCTAGGTGGGATAAAGCCAGAAAAAAATCCAATAAAAGCCCAATATCAAGAGAACAAAGGCAAAGAGACAACAGACTGTTAAAATGAAAGCGTCTCCTTTTCTAAACTTTTTGAAAATAGAGACAAATTGCTATGCAGGGCCTTGTGAAAGAGTCACAATTTGATCAAGGAAGTGACATTTTAAAAAACAAAATCTAATTGCCACAAGATAGCAAACTCAGAGCCTCCTGGCTCTGTGTGTCCATATGTCCAATTACAACCCTGCTTCCACTAAGTGTGAAATTCCCAGTACACTTCAGCAAAGTATTTGGCTGCATTTTGGAAAGGAAAGCATAGAATCATAGAATCTTAGGGTTGGAAGAGACCTCAGGAGGTCATCTAGTCCAACCCCCTGCTCAAAGCAGGACCAACACCAACTAAATCATCCTCATGGCTCATGGAAGTTTTGGACTGAGATCTAATATAAAACACAAAATTTTGGCCCCAATCCTGCTACACACTTCTGTACATGTTTTACTTTAAGCCAATTTGTAGTCTCTCTGAAGACAATGAGACTAACTCATAAGCTTAAAGTTAAGCACATGCAAAGAGTGTTTACAGGATCAGCGTCTTAGAACCTGCAGCCCAGATTTCCAACCACTCAGAACTGCAGCATTAATGGTCCATACTCTACTATCTAAATATTGACTATACGATTTAATCCAAACATCTGATTAATTTTGCAGGTACCTGGCTTGGTTCAGAAATCCAGCCATTTGCAGGAACTATTTTCTCACACCAATAACAATTTTACCTTGCTAAATAAAGTTCTCCTTCTTGTTAAAATAAACAAACATCCAGTCAAATTCAGCCCTCACATATGTGTGCATGCTAGGAGTTGCATATAAGCATGTGAAGGTAAAATTTAATAATCTACAGGAGAGGAAGGATGGCCCAGTGGCTAGGGTGCAAATTTGGGATTCAGGAGACCCAAATTCAATTCCTTGCTCCATGACAGGTGTCCTGCAGGACCCTGGGCAAGTCATTCAGTCTCTCTCTAGGCCTCAGTTCCCTGTCCGTACAATGAGGATAATAGCATTGCCCTCTCACACAGGGCTGGTGTGAGGATAAATACATTAAAGTCTGTGAGGAACTCAAGGAATATGGTAATGGTTGGTACCAAAAATAGATATTGCTGTTGATTCTCCACTTGAATAAACTTATCCTTGATTTGCTTGTGGTGTCGCTATTACTGTGGAAACTGATGTGAAGTCACTAACAAAATGTTATGACATGAGGTAGAAAGAAAGTGCAGAAGCTGATGACCTCAAAAGGAACAGTATTTCAGGAGATGGATTTGGAGGGAATGGAGATGGGAAAAGGGATAAGAGACGCTTTTTATCACTTGGTCTAGCTTAGACTTTTAAGTGTGTCCTTGAGCATGTGAGTATATAGTATCTGGTATCAGAGGGTAGCCGTGTTAGTCTGGATCTGTAAAAGCAGCAAAGAATCCTGTGGCACCTTATAGACTAACAGACGTTTTGGAGCATGAGCTTTCGTGGGTGAATACCCACTTCCTCAGGTGCATCTGAGGAAGTGGGTATTCACCCACGAAAGCTCATGCTCCAAAACGTCTGTTAGTCTATAAGGTGCCACAGGATTCTTTGCTGCTTTTATAGTATCTGGTGAGCCTGTGCAGGAGCTTTCTCCTTGCTTTGTATCCCATGGCATCCTAAAAAATTGTCCTTTCTACTGCACCTCAAATTGCACCCAATTTCATCACAAATCTTTTGGTCCCACTGTAAGTGGTTCTTACACAGCCCTGCCTCACATCTGAATCATGGTGAGTGAGGAAAGCATTTACACTTTTTAACTCAGATAGTCAATAGTGACTGTAAGTCATGACCACCTGACAACTCTCCAGCGCTCTGTGGAGGATCTCCAGTGATCTGTTGGTGGTCTGAGTCTGGTTCATGGAGGTCAGGTTCACGTGTTACTCCACAAGAGACCACCAGTGTAATTCACACCCAGCAGTCTCAACAGAGAAAATAAAGAATGTGCCAATACCTTCTTGCTCCCTAGAAATGGTCCTTTCAGAACAAGCTTTGGGTATATTGAGGTGGGAGGGAGTTTATTGTAGATTATGTAATACCAGATGGCATACACCACCATCTTCTTTTTTTTCTTTCCTTCCTTCCTTCCAGTTTTTTATTCTCTTCAGTTGACCTACCTTTCAGTCAGGTAGCTCAGGTTTTCCATTGTCTCACCTGACTTTCTCTCTCCTTCCTTCTCTCCATCTCTTCTCTGTATTTTCTATCCTAGGCTTGCTGTTTCCCTCATGCCTGAGTGAGTCTGAGCTTTCGCTGGGGAGAGCAAACCTTCCCTACATCTCACCAAGTTCATTCATTTCATCTCCCTCCCTATCTCTTCCCACTGAATACAGCTGGCTGAAATTCTTCCAATTTAGACATAATATTGAAATTGGAAAAAAATGGGGGAAATGATTTTTTTTTTGCTAAATTCCCATTTTTTGACTAACTATAGTGCTAAGTTTACATTGTTCAAATTTTGAAGTAAGTGCCAGTTCTCCTATTGGCCTCAGAGACGATGCTTTCCATAAGTAAAATTCAGTGGCAGTAACTGAGTGAGTAGGGTTTGCAGTATCTGACCCCTTTGTGCTAAAGTTAAGGAAAAGCAAAATTCTTGTTTTCAGAGAGGTTTTTACAGTATGACTGTTTCTGGTATTTCTGATAATTACGTGAAAACCAAGAAATTGTTTGTTTAAATAATGGCTTTTTATTAATGCCATGTGCTTCAATTAATATACAGACTAGCCACCAGTCCAGTGGTTTGGGCATTTATCTGGGATGTAGGCAATCCTGGTTCAAGTCCCTACTCTGCCTGATTTGGAGTAATTCTTCCACATCCCAGGTGAGTGCACTTGGATATTCTGGTGTGGGTGTCTCGTTCTCCCTCATTTTGACCAGAAATTCCATCCTGGACCCGAAAGCCTCCCAGAAGAAAGTTTGCTCTAAACTGACATGTTTCTGCAAATCAGCATTTTCTGACAAAAAAAGTTTTGTCAAAAAATTCCCAACCAGCTCTACTTATTTCCCTCGAAAACAGTATTTTTTCCCCAGACTCATCATTAGTACTCTAAGGAAGTTAATGACAAATTTTCAAATAAACTTCCATAGTAAGATGTCATTGCAACTGTGTGAAATAAGAGGCTTTTTTTAAAAAAGGCTGTTTTGAATCAACTCAAGGGATGCCACATGACCACTCTGAAAGAACACAGCAAAATTAGTAAACTTCTTTTTTTAAGAATCAGCACAGTCATTTAGGCCCTGATCCCACAACCTGTCGTGTGTGGGCATACCCTTCCACTCACATTGGGGTTAGGCTTGGGCACAGGAATCAGCTTGCACTCATTGGGACCATATAGAAGGCCCATACCGCAACCCCTACTCATTCAAACAGATGATATTTACGTAAATAATCTCTTTGATTTCATTGACTTTTTTGTGTGAATAAAGGCTACATCTATACATGCATATTTTGCAGAATCAGGCCCAATATTTGTACAGCATTTTAGGATCCTGTTGTAATAACTGGGGTCTATCAGGCCTACCCCAATTGTAAGTTTAGCTATTGGAAAGTAAGTGAAAGTTTATAACACTTCTTCCGCACTAAGAAGGGCTGTCTGACAAAATAAGACTAACATATGCTCTCTGTGAAAAAGGGATTTAGATAGTTTCTGCTTAAGTTTGTTCTGTTAACCAGTCAATTTGAATTCCAAAATGCCTTCTTCTGATTCTTTTTTCTCCTGTGTATCCTGATCAATGTCTAGATTTTGGCATGAATTTTCTAGTATGTTTAGCATGGGATTAAGTAGCCCAAGGTCTCTGTTTTCAAAACCTGAAGTTTTATTTAACTGTTTAGTGTTGTACAGAGACAGGGTCATGTTCATACTTTTGACTCCCTGGAACCATTTATTCTATCACAGTTAACACAATTGTGAGGAAAGACCTTGGATAAATGTAAAGTAGTTTTAATATTACTACAACATAAAGCCAATTCAAGCAAGGCTGAGGATTGCATGAACTTTTCTTTAGTACCAAAAAATATTCAACAGGATCAAACTGCTCAGCTCTCTCTAGAAAGAATGTTATTTTTAGTATATGTTTCTATTTCAACATTTAGTTTCATCTCAAATACTTGAAAGGTAGTCTGTTCAACTCTGAGACTCTGTATTACATTTGCATCATCTCTCTGAATCCCTGTTCTGAATATTAAGGAATCCAGACTCTCATGTATTTTACTAAAACAAGAGGAGATCATCAATGATCAATTTAATTTCTTGCTATGTGGTCTCATTTAGGAACATTCACAAGGGAAACAGATTAGCAGAATAATAATTTTAAAAAGTGTAATGGAAAGAAGTTGAATCACTTACCTCCACTTTAAGTGTGGCACAGCCTTTTAAGAACGCCTGAATGTTACTGATGCAATCTGCTTCATTTTTGGGCTCCAGACAATACTAAAGAAACAAAACCCAGACATGATTATTGTATTACCATCAGGATAGTCTCTGCTCAGCAGGCTTGCATGGATATTTGACATGTGCATCTTATTCTGAATTAGGGAAGCTTTTTATGGGGAGGTATGGGGGTGGTTGGCAAGCTGTTGAACCAGGAAGAGCCACTGGAGGAAGTGATGCATAAATCTAAATGGTCGGCATATTGCTTTGAATGTCAGCATATAACACTGCCCTAAGTGATAGTGAGAAGCTTGACCTTTATTAGCCCACTGCCCAAAACCACCACTACATACATAAACGGAGATCTATATCCAGCTAGCTCAAGTTATTTTTTTTAAAGGCTCCTGTTCCATAGAATGAAGAGGAATGTTTTTTCTATCATTTTACTGACAGCCTGTCCTCTGTGTTGCCATTTCCTATCTCTCATCAAGCTCCTTCCGCTTTTCTGTTTGCAGTTACTTATTGCTGATTTGAACTGACTGCCTACGTACCAAGTAAAACTATAACATGATGTACTGATTTGGTTTAGCAGCTTCAAAACACTGCAAATGTATTGGCCAGACCAAATACAAACTGCCACTAATGAAAGGTACTTTTATTCCTAGTTGAGTCCCTTCTCTATCTTCTTATTTTTCCTGATTAGCAAGATATTAGTACATTCTTTATGGAATTGTCTTGAAAATTCAAGCATTATATTTACAAGTCATAGATACATTATCTAAAACTTGGAGATTTGACCTCTGGTTGAGTAAATAAATATTTCTACTTTAAATATAAGAGCATACATGAAAGTCATGGCAGGACATATGCCATGCATGCATAATTCAGCCAATTCCAATTATAAATGCAAGCAATATGCGTTTGTGATTGTTTGTTTCTTGTTGCTGACAAAATTTCTCTAAGAGATTACACATTTTAAAAAAGCTACAATCCAAATTTATATTTTACTTATATCCAACTAACAATACAGTATCTTTGACCCAAGAAAAATTACTGAAGTCTCTCTGAAGCTCAGATGGCATCTTTCCTTGCTTCCCTCCTCTAAAAAGTCATTAGAAACAGTGCCTGCTGGTAAAATATCATGCTTTGGTTTCTCAGAGTATTAGAGACATGCAGCAGTGTGGCAAGATGCTCCTCCCATAGTGACTACCAAAATACACTTAAGAAGTTACCTTTTCCACATGTCCTGGAAGAAGCCGATTAACCAATTTGCAAAGTACTACTCCATCTTTCAGAGAAACTTTCAGGAACTGCTCTGGATCACCTATCATCTTTTTGGGGGAATTTAAAACTCCTAATGAAATAAGCCATGTCACAAGTCGCTCTTCTGGATTCATAGTTAAGAATTCTGCCTTCACTGCAGAAGTTTAGTGCAGCTACGAGCTCTAACCCACATCCGTGATTGCATCTTCCTGTCTCTTCTAGTGACTGCCGAGCTAAAGTTTGAAACAACTTTTAATTCTGCATTGAAAACCTCTTAACGTGTGATTTTTTAAAAAACAGAAGCTTTGCTCATTCTAAATGAAGAAATAAGTTTGTGGCTGTATAAATGGTTTCAGGTCCTTTATTATTGTGCTTAAATATAGTGAAAGTAAGTAGAACTTTTGTGTTGAATGGTTGCTTGTAAATAAAAATGAATATCTTCTCTGTTTAGATATTTATATCACACCCATCGGTATCTTATCTGAGTACTTTATCCTAATATCGGGGAACAATCCTGCAAGTTCTTAAGGATGTGAGTAACTACCCTATGTATATGTTTAAGTGTTTGCAAGTGTGCACAGAATCAGGTATCTTATCTTAGTACTTTATCCTAATAATAATATAATATATCCTTTATCCTAATTATATAATATCCTATATAATATATCCTAATTATATAATATCCTTTATCCTAATAATAATAATAATAATATAATATCCTTTACCCTAATAATATCTGAGTACTTATCTGAGTTTGCAAGCGTGTGCAGAATCAGGTATCTTATCTGAGTACTTTATCCTAATATAGGGGAGCAATCCTGCAAGTTCTTAAGGATGTCAGTAATTACTCTCTGTATATGTTTAAGTGTTTGCAAGTGTGCACAGAATCAGGACTGCAGTCAACAATTAAGAGCTTGAAAATTTAATTGAAAAAAATCAATAAAGCATTTTGAAATAATTGTTTAATTTTTGTGTGACTTTTTTATAAATCTTACATAAAATGTTTATAGAACACATTGAATTTTTCCATTTTCAAAATCTTAAGTGTTTAAAATGAGTTTTTCAGGCAGTTTAGTCACATGGTGAGATTTCTTCTGCCCTCTCCTCCCCCCCCACCCCCATCCCCCTTGTTTAAAATATCACTGTTGAAGTTATTTTGAGCACAGAAAAATGATAAATGAACATTTTAGATAAAAATATTGATAACATGAAGTTTCACAAAACAACATAGAAAAAAGCACATTTTCCATTGGAAACAGAAGTTTAAACTATTTTCAACAAGTTCTACTCAGAACACATCATTCTAAAACACATGAACTACTCCACTGTACTTTGGAAAGTTAAAAGAAAATCTGGCTACTGCAGTGTGAATAAAGAACTCACATGAGACAGATCTGGGAGAAAGTAAAGCCCATTCATTCCGTTAGCATAGGACCTCATAGTAATTTAGAACAGGGCAGCTGTCCTTTCTTCTGTTCTCTTCAGAGCTTGCACCAGCAGAGCCAGAACCTGCATCTTAGCTAGTAACAAGTTCATGGTTCAAAATGGCAGAGAGAATCTGGCCCATCAAGGAAAAGTCAGTTACAAATGGTCATCTGGATACCAGTAGCTATCTCCTTCAAAACAATAATTGACAGCTCAGCTGGGGAGAAACACTCATCAGGAATAAGCTCTATTTGAAAATAAAGTTTTAATTACTAATTGGCAGTTTGAGGCTTACTACTACAGGTGCCATTTTCAGGCAAAGTGTGACCTTATTTGAACTACTAAGGTCCACGTGCAAAAATGTGCATGCAGTTACCCAAGCAATTGCTGGTACACAATTGCACAACCATTTCTGTATGTGGAACTTGTACCTCCTTTCTTGTTTAGCTCTGAAAATATGGGAGTCTATTCTCAGATTGGAATGTTAACAGTTAAATGGATCCACAGTGGCAGTGAAATGATGGCACAACAGTCCAGTAGCACCAGCAGCTCTACTATTGGAGCTTTGCTCTTCCCTTCTCTGTCATTACTTTTTTTTTCCCCCCAGGTTATTTGGGTACTATTCAAAACTAGGCAGCACCACTCTCTAGCAGAAAAAAGGGTTAATCTCTTGCAATGGCAGGCCATACTGTGCATGACTGACCTCACCTTCTTCAGCAGGGGACTGAGGCTGTTCCCACCAAGCCTTTGCAGCAGTTGAAGTAAAGTTGGCTATGAAAGGCTGCCTCTTGGCTTCTTGCTATTAATTGAGAAAGAAATTGCAACACTTCCACTTCTCACTGGGTGGAATCTCTCTTGGAGGGAAGAGAGCAAATGAATGTCTTACAGTGGAAGCCTAAATTGGAGAGGGTGGGGGTGACTGGACACAAGATTCTGCATAGAAAGCCAAGCATCGGACAAGGAGTGTTGCCATGGGGAAGAGTTTGCATGGAGAAAAGTGGACTGCTTGTTGTATCTGGAAGATAGGAATTCAGCCACCAGCAGTCTTGCCCATTATTGAACGGTAGAACTTTGTGGCAGATCTCACCTCTGCTGCATCTTGGTCCTCTGATAACATTGAGAGACTGAGGCAAAAATAGCAAGGCCCAGGAGTCATCTTTGGCTCTCAAATATTCAAAACGCACATCCCCAGATATCAAAGAGGCCTTGTTTCCACATTCCCTGTAGGCATTTTCATGGTAGGAGAGTGGGCAGGTATTTCAGTAACTATGTATTTCTTCTGTACACTGGAATTTCTAATGTGAGCTCAGATTCCCCATCTTTTCAAAAGTGTGATACTCCCTTGGAGTAAACCCCCATTCTACTGCCTGTTGTGATCTTGTCAGTTTTAAGTGTTATTCCATTTCCTGTTTTATTTTTCAAAGGTCTTCTGATAACCACAGAACCAGTAAGCAGCAGCCAAGATTTTCACAGGTGACTAGTAGTTTGGGGCATCTAATGTACAAACAATGCCCAACTTTCATGAGGGGCCTCAGCACTTCTCAATTTTCAACACCATTATGGGGGTTTGATTTTTAGAACCCCCCAATTAAGGATCACTTCTGAAAATTGTGGCCTGTATTCCTGCACAGACTGCTGGCTTCCATGCAAGTTAAAGGCATGCAACACTTTCCTGAATCCAACTTCAATTTGAAACAAAACTTGGTATCTAAATACAACTTTTCCAATTTGTGGACAATTTTGCATAAGCATCCAATACCAATCTACCACACTGAATTCCTGTTGAAAGCCCCAGGATTAGACAGTTGGGCACCTCACACAGCTAATAAGTCTGAATTCTGCAGCACACAAGGGGAAGTTTTGCAGCACCTTCAGATCAGTTAGAGCAGTAGATCTGATACTGTTTTACTGGTGAGCCCTTTCAATTCGCAAGCCTCTGAGTGTGACACCTCCTAATAAAATAGTTTAATATATTTAACACCATTATAAATGTTGGAGGCAAGCGGGATTTGGGGTAGAGGTTGACACCTCATGACCCCCTGAGGGATTCCACCCCCCCAGTTTGAGACCACCGCACTTAGGGCCACTGCCAAAAGGAGAGCTCCCATCAGTGTAATCATCCACCTCCGGAAGCGGTAACTATGTTGTGGGAGAAGCTTTCTACTTGACATAGTGCTGTCTCCAGGTCAGTATTAACTACATCCCTCAAACAACGTAATGATACAAATATAGGCCTGTAGTATAGACCTGGCAAAGAAGTTATCAGAATCTTCAGTTTTGGCAGCTTGGTAGAGGCTTTTGACACCGAAAGGTGTGGCACTTTGGGATAAGCACATTAAACTAGATGTCTTTTCTTAAGACATGAGCAATGAATAATTCAGTGCTGATTTTTATAATCAAGTTTGAATTCACATTCTATGGCTGGTATCAATGCAATAATTTACAACTGGTTTGCATTTTCAAGGTTTCTTTTTCCAGCACTGACCACTAGACAATTTTAAAAAGGCACACCAGCTACGAGTCTCAGGGAACATTAGTCAATGACTCCCCCTATGGAGTATTTTAAAGATGGCATGAATTTACTTTCTAATCAACAGCCCTATTTAGCCAGTAAGCCTTAAGACCACAGGCACACAAAGTATTTTAATCCTAATAATTGTCTAACACACTGGTGGGGGAAGGAAGAGATGGAGAGTTGTTTGACAGAGGATAGCTGTTTTGGAGGTTTGCAATATTAAAAACAGGTTCAGTAGTAGCAGTACTGAAGCAGATGACCAAGCTCGCAATCTAAACTACAAAAACAGTAAAATTTAATCATATGCCTATTGCCATATAAACATGTACTGCAAGCTTCAAATTTGGGGCCCATTACAAGGCCTCTCTCTCACAGATGTGATCCTCAGTTTTATTTTTTATCTGTTATGGACAAGTGTAGTATTTAGGTTTAAAACAGTAAAATTATTTACAGCCGTTTTTAATCTTTGGTGTTAAGACATTTTTTCTTCCCCCGAAAAACCTATACTTGGAACTTAAGGTAACCTGACAATGCTCCTTTGTCTAAGACTATTCTTCCACAAAAATACACACTCCCCTGGTTTAGAGAATCATCAATGCCTAGCGAAAAGAAGTTCAGTCTATTTTAAATGTAAAAGCAGCAAAGAGTCCTGTGGCACCTTATAGACTAACAGACATATTGGAGCATGAGCTTTCGTGGGTGGATACTCACTTTGTCGGATTGCATGCATTCACCCAGGAAAGCTCATGCTCCAATACGTCTGTTAATCTATAAGGTGCCACAGGACTCTCTGCTGCTTTTACAGATCCAGACTAACAGGGCTACCTCTCTGACATTTTAAATGTGTTGTTCAAAAGGAAAATACCTAGCTGTAATTGTTTCTCCAGAGTTAATATTTCCAAACTAGATTTTGCATTTGAGGAAATGTAGTACCCCAGGGATTTAGACATTTAATACTTTAAAAAAAAAATTTTTTTTTAAAGGGGTGGGAGCAGAGCAGTGCCATGGGTTATTTTGTGGACCCCATGAGTTTGTTTTTCAATGCCTATTGGTAATTTGCATCCACAATTACCATGATTGCCTGAACAAACAACCATTCCTTCATGATTATTTGCATGCAACTGCATGTTTTAAAAATAGATCAGACCCTGGATTTTTATAAAGTTTTAAAAATAACCCGTGCAGAGAAAAATAAATTGGTGCCCTTTCTTTTATGATAAAGGCAGCCTGAAAGACTAAAGCAAAGATTTAAAAATTAGTGATTAGTGTGCCACCTTTATCTTTCCACGACTGCTCACCCCTCTCTAGCAAAGAAAACCCCACCAGCACGCCTCAAGTTGCTCACCTAAACTAGTGATATGGATTCTTTGGTAGCAGAATCCTGGGTACTGAAAACACAGCTACTGAACATAATCAAGAGTCCATTGGGCTGACTTTGGCGGTCAGCTGACAAGGTGAATTGATAGGGGTGTGGTATAGCTATTCATGTTAATTAAGACTGTTTCTCAACTCCCTCATGTCCTCTTTTATATTATGGTCAGTTTTGTTAAACAGCTTTACATAACTACAGAAAACGTGTATGAGAATAGAAGCAGGTATAGAACTAAGCTGAGGTATTATTTAGTAGTTAAGAAATGTGTTTAAAATCAGACATTTCAAGAGTTCCGTTAACCTTACACTTTAACAATTATGAAATACTAAGCCTAGCACCAGAATTTAGACAATTACTTGTAACGTACGTAGTACAAAGGTTCATTGTATAATATGTAACTGTAGTCAATCCCATCAGAGATCAGCACTATTCCAAGCAAAAACTGGATTTTGTTTAATATTCCAGGAGTTATGCATCTTTAATATACATATCAATATAGAAGTCTACAACCTATGCACAATATGGTAAGCAGGACCTAAAATTCTACAGCAGCACTCTTACTACAAATTATGTAGACTCAAGCTCAGTCCACCATCCAGAACTTCCTGGCACACTAATCACCTGGCCTAGTTTTTTGCATCCACAATCCCTAAATCAACTGTAGAAGTGGAGGGAAGCTGGATTTTTAGCAGTCAGATACTGGGCACCACGGAACATACACACTGGAGTTTGGGCGCACAGGATGAACACTAAGTGGATATTCTGCTTAACCTTTAAGTTTTAGAATTAGTCCCCCCACCCCAACTGAATGAACAAAATACCACACTTGTTTCTGTAAGATCTAGTTAAAATGCAGTGAAATTTGTACAGTACTTCACACACAAAGTTAGCATCTTCATTTCAAGCCATCCTTTGTCTGGACAGCTGGGTCAGGGACAGGCACGAACATGTTCAATGACTGTATTTGTACACTGAAGCTTAGCTGCTTCACTTACACCACTTTGCATCTATCACACATTCAGTCAATGTAAAGTTTATTAACCATGACACTGCATTTTCACAAATGAGAAAGATGAGGGATAGCATATAGAATTTTTGATGCTTGAAAACTGGATTTCACTTCTACCATGTATTGGCAAAATAAGCAATAAACTTACGTAATACAGAATATGAATGCTATAGAGACAACCTGGAGATGTACTTAAAAGACAAGATTCCATACAAACTAATTAGCTCTATCTTAGAAGGATCACGTCATTTATGAAAGATGCTGATACAAGGGTACTGATAACTCCAAGGATGGATTTGAACATTCCCCAGAAGTCCTCTACACCTCATTTTAGGTTTATGAAATTTTCTCTGACCCAAAAGGGAAAAATCTATTTCTGCTCTCTTGCAATGTCCAAAAAATTCACTTTAGAGGACAAATGCATTTTATGTTAGGTGGTAGACAACTCCCTACAAAACCGCCACCATAACTCATAGGTCATATTGTGGCATGCAATATGGAAGAACTCGCCGGTCTCTTACCCCCAAAAAAGATCTAAAGGTTGGAAAATTAAAGTTGCTTATGCAGAATACCCTGAAACAAAAATGTTCTTGTGCTTGCAAGTCCTCCCCCTATTGTGAGTGGGCAGTTGCTTTTGCTTAAGTGACTTGTCATTCCATTTTCAGCTCAGAGGGACAGTTTCTGCAAACTGTTCACTAAGGCTATCTACACTATAGAGTTTTATCAATGAAGTTATGCCACTTCAATTAAACCACTGTTGCGTGTCCACACTATGCTCGTGCCACTGGAGCACATCCACACTGGCCGCTCTTGTATCGAGAGAGAGCACTGCACTGTGCGTAGCTATCCCACTGTGCAACTGGCCACAGGGTGCTTCAGGAAGGATTTGCAAGGTCTCATGGGTCAGGTACAGAGCAGCATCACGTGATGCAGGTTTCTCAAGCTCATGGTTCCTTGGCCATTCTACTAGATTGCCACCTGCTTTTTAATTGAAGTGTATGGGGGGAGGGGGGAGTGTGTATAGATGGGTTGTCTTTAAATTCAGACAGCTGCTGGAATCAGACAGTCCTGAGGCAGGGAAACCCTCCCTCTTCCCTCCATGCATACATCAGCTCCCACCTGGCTCTGCACAGCAATTTCTCTTACATACACACCTGCCTCTATGTTCCTAGCACAGAAGACAGCAGCATTCCACATTAATGAATTACTCTTTGCTGCTGGAGCTTAACTGTCAGAAATTCCAGAACTTCCTGGAGCTCTGAAAGGGGAGGGGCACATGCATGCAGAGCAGAAGAGTTCCAAACAGTGAGCAGATCAGTCAGCACGGGCACTGATAAGATACTGGGGGAGGCCAATACTGGCAATCTAATGAACAGCAGCATCTACACTGACACTGTCGCTTTAACTTTGTCGCCAAAAGTGGCACTGCAATGTATACCCCTCCACGGTTTTGCTGACAAAGGCTGCCTTTTCTGGATAAGACTCTGCAGTGTAGACAAGGCCTAAAAGTAGCTCAAGAATGTTTGTTCTGCTGCAGCATCAACGTGAGCACACCCACACTTACTTCTTGGAAGTGGACAGTTAAAAAAGCCAGACAAAAGCAACTTAATTCACACTTTTCATCTATAAAGGAGATACTCCAGTCAGATGTTACCATTAGTAACCTTTCATGCAGCAATGCTCCAACAAGAACAGCTCTAAAATAGTAATTAAGAACTTTTTCTTCAAAGCGAACATTAACATCTGCACATGCTGAATGTGGCCAAGACCACTTTTAGAGGTGGTTAAAATCTGTGTTGCACTAGTTATCCTTTGATTTCCCAATATGCATCCATTGTTCCATCGCTTTCTTCCAGTCACTCTGTAACTGAGGAAAGGAAATGTGTTAGTACATAGTGTATTGCAGAACAATGAAATAATGCAGTTTCTTCTCCTTAAGTGGTAACTGAATACATTTAGGCTGAGGCTAGACTTCAAGAAGCAGAATGCTCTTCAGCACCCTTTTCACACTAGAATAGATGATGGCAAAAGCCACTAGGTTGGAACATTTGAGCGTGACCCAAGACATGCTCAGCTCTTGCACTAATTGTAGCTGGAATGTGCAAACGTTATGACTTACTGAATTAACTAAGACACAGCACAAAGCTTTCAGACCAAACTGAACTGCTGATACAACTGTGGGAACAAAAACATTAAAGTTACATGTCCATCTGCTAATTCACTCCCCGCACATGAAATGATCCGCATTTGTTGCAGGGAACCAAAGTCACTTGCTGATCATTAGGACCATTATGAATACCAGTGCATTCTAGGACAATCATGACTACAAGGAGTGATGAGTATATCAGCTGGATCATCAAGACACTGTTTATAAGAAAACGGTTTCAAGTAGAGGCAAACAACTTGTTGCATTAATGCCCATTGCAATGGTTTACTCCATTAGCACAGCTGCCATTCTTGGAGGAAAGAATTAGAAAAATAAGGCACGAGTGTATATTAAATCTACAGGTTGCAGCAGACCTCACACAATGCTTACATGTAACATCTTTTGAACTACAACTGGTCCAGTACACAGTAGATGACACGTCGAGAAATTTATTGACATAAGCATCAGCTCCATTATCCAAAACATTAGGAGTTATACTCTTGGCAATTGAACAACTGCTCATTGCAGTAACTGAATTCTACCAGGGCATGACAATTTTTGTAAAATATTTAACGTAGCTAGAGAATTACATCTATTAAGCCAGATGATTATATGAAAGATGAAGAGAAATGAGCTCTACCAGCAAGATGCCTTGGCAAAAGCCTGGCAAGCAGTCCAAGCTGCACCACTTAACTTGGCTCTTTCCTCTTGATTGGGGAATTCACATTCTGATCAAGGCTCTGGCTTTTTGTAACTTAAGCTTCACCTTCCCTAGCAGGAATAAACATACCATCTCTTCAACTTTCCAGTCTTCTCACTGATGCAAGTGGGAAAGACGACTCAGCAAGGAAAGACATTTGCTTCTTAATGAGGGGAGAGAGTAATTTATAGGGAAGGATCAATGTCTACTTTTGCTGATGTTTGTAAGCTTTCCTAAACACCGTCAATTTAAGAGTTTGTTCGCCCAGAAGGTTTGGAATTACTGTCACTGAAACATATTTAAATGTCAGTCTCACACTAGAGATGCACCGCAAAATGGAGCAGCAGTTGAGTACTTCTCCAGATTCTGCAAACCTACTCTGATTTACTTTTGATGGCTGTATTAACAGCCGTTAAAGCTAGGAATTTGTCTTCCTATTTGCCACTGGCCAAGATTTTTTTTGAGCCCTAGACTCAGATAAAGTTAATTCTGTACTAAACCTTCCATGAGAGGATTTCAGAACACTCGACAAACAGCTTTGTCATTTACCCCCATGAGGTTAACTTTTATAGGTAAGGAAACAAAAGTGGAGATTAAGTGGTTTGTATAATGCCACAAAAATCACCTGTAGCCAATCTGGTAATAAAACTGGGCCTCCCAGTTCCAAGATGGTCCTTAACCCTGACCCTGGGCTCCAGTTAGTGGTGGTTTAGCGCAGTGGTTCTCAACCAGGGATACACAGAGGTCTTCCAGGGGATACATCAAGTCATCTAGGTATTTGGCTAGTTTTACAGCAGGCTATATAAAAAGCACTAGTGAAGTCAGTACAAGCTAAAACTTCATACAGACAATTACCTGTTTATATTGCTCTATATACTAAAATGTAAAATATTTATATTCAAATTGATTTTATAATTATATGGCAATGAGAAAGTAAGCAATTTTTCAGTAATATATAGTGTGCTGAGACACTTTTGTATTTTTATGTCTGATTTTGTAAGCAAGTAGTTTAAGTCAGATGAAACTTGGAATATGCAAGACAAATCAGACACCTGAAGTAACGTGGAAAGGTTGAGAACCACTGGCTTAGAGATGTTAATACTAATCCTTAACGGCAAATCGAGATGGAGATCTTTTAATTAATTTTACTTTTCCAACGTCACATATTACTGATAAGGAATAGGAATGTATGCTGGCCAAACCTTTCTGTTGCATCCACTATACTGTCCTAGATATGTAGTGGGAAAGTGTAAATTAGTGCAGGAACAAATCCTAGAGTAAAACAGTGTTCTAAATTAATACTGCATCCTAGTTAGTAAATATTTTTCCTCCTCATATCAAAATAGCTTTAAGTAGTTACAGTAAGTTACAAAGCAATATTATAACATTCTGATAGGGAATCGAGCAGCTATGTAAGCCCCTGGGGGCTGTACTTTTAAATGACAATTCCAACAGAACAATAATGTGAAAACACCCCACACAGTAAGAGTCACACTGGTATGTGACATGCTCCACCTTTGTCAGCTAAAAGCTCTCCAAAAAACTTTCATAAACCAGTGAAAGTCACATGCACAAGGCAGTACCTGCTTCCCTATTTCAGTTTTTTTATAGCAGCACTTTAGAAAGCAAACAAGACAACAAGGTTTTACTGCAAGTTCTCTTTTAGAGTATAGATTTTTCACGCAGTTTCTTTTAAATGGGAATGTCCCATCTTTTTCTATGCTTTATTAGGTTTTGAGGTTCACCCAACATCCAAGCTAACCCACATCTTTGCTACTGCAACTGTTTGGTTGGAGGCTTTTTGGTAAAATTGTGTTAACAGAGCAATAATCCATCTGCTTTTATGCTTTTTTTGGGGGGTGAAGATATTTGTTTCAATGATCCTTTCATCCTTATTCAGTTGTCCCAGCACACTGGAAACATCTGTTCCTGTGCCTGCTGGGCCCTTGATTAAAGGGAATATGCACTGATGTGAAAGAGGTAGGTTTTGTTGTGCTAAACAATAAGCAAATGACCTACAGAACTTGAGCTGTTTTGCTTCACTTGTTATTCCACAGTTTAGTAGGAGAACTTCAACAAAGGCAAACTCAAAGATCATTAGATATTAAATTAAGCTTAGTCATATGATTTTGGAACAAATCTCCATAAAGAAGGTAGCACTGCTTAAAAATTAAAGCTAAACTGCAAAAGCAGCATGGCCATTTTCTTTCAAACAGGCTTATTTAGGCTTAGCTTCATTAGCTCAGGAGTAAATTTAAAGCTAAAAAAGCCAACTCAAAAAACAAAATAAGCATCCATACAGCAGTTTCGGCTAGTTTAACTACTCTTTACTGAACTCTTAGCCAAGCTAGTGCATCACACATAGACAAGGCTTCTGTGTATGCATGTGGTCCAAGCCCCTTCCAGTTATCCTTGCCACTTCCTAACCTGCTGAAGTATTCTGTTCAAACATCCTAAAAATTTTGCTTTCAAGCATAAAAACAGGCAGTCTCACCATCCCCCACCACACACACAAAAAAGTGAGATCAAAAGTTTGAGCATGGAAAAAAAAGGAAATGTCTGTAAAGTTACAATGCTATTATATAATTTACCTTTCCTTCTGTTACAGCTGCTGTCACTTATCCATGCAGATGTGTCAGAACTGTACTCAGACCATCATGCCTTTGAAGGTAATCAACCTGCAACAATTAAAACAGATATGACAGAGCTAGAACAGATTTAAAATGGTTATCCAACCTATAACTGTCCCGGTCCCAGAAAAGTCACAAGCTTGGGTTTGCAGATTAATGTGTTTCAAGTTCTACTACTTCTCTTTAAGTGGTGGAAGGTTCACTGGCTTGGAATGGACTGGAATGGCTTAGTGACAGGTTGCATGGCTTATGGATTCTCATTCCTTTCCAATGGTGCACTGCCATGTTAAATCCATAAGATGAACGGCAAATTTATTTTGAGGACTAGAGTAGTAACAACGTTTTTTTTAGTTGGAAGTCTTCAAGTCTACTATATTCAAGAGCATCTTTTGAACTTCATGGCTCTACCTGGGACATGACAACTCACCACAGGTTCTGCCACTTGTACTAGAATTTCCCCATATAATGCAGTTTCACAAAACTAAAATAAAGTCAGGCATCCAACTAAACGTCAAGTTTGCAATGGCTTGCTTGAAAATGCCCAATATCCGAGCTGATATATTTGGCAATCTAAGCCAATTCCTGATTTCATCAGGATTTTAATATTTGTTAGAAATATAGTATATGCAGCTTGTTTTAAGTGTCTTCAGTGAAACATACTGAGCATAGAATTCCCCCTCCCAACCCTACTTTGCAACATATTTTGTCTACGAGCTGCATTCTTAAACGCTTTAGTTTCAAAATTGATGCCATACATGCTTTATATCCATAAGAAGAAATGTTGAATTTGGAAGACTTCTAATGCTTTCCAGCACTGCTTTTCCATAAGATATTGTTTTAAATACAGAAAGCACTTCCATTGCCATGACGTACAGCATGTCTTACTGTACTAAGAGGAAGGTAATTTGGTTCAATTTTGACAGACTGAAAAACTAGTTTGCTTTGCTTACCCATCTTTGCTGTTTCACAGGCATTTGATGCTTTAAATCTGTTGTGGAATGCTGAAAGATTCACTTGTTTTTATGAAGTCATAAGCCTTTGAGAAGTTGGAGAGAAAGACTTCTTTGCTTATCTTATTTTCTCCATTTGCCTTTGGAATCAAAGATGTTCCTTTAAAAGTGAGACACTACACAGAGTTGCAAAAATTTGAAACAGTATGAGTAAGCATCGTTTTGTAGCTTCTTTGATGAATTGGTCAAACCTTTTATTTACAGTATTCTGTAGCAGACTTATTACATGTAAATGGTTTATTTTGGGGGAGAGGTCCTTGCAAATTCCCAGCAAAACAGTAGGAAGGCAAAGTATGGTCAGCATTATCCATTTGCTGTTTCTGGTTTAGTGACTGAATGGAATCCTTATTTTTTCTTTACACAAGGATCTGAAGAAATTTTGAACTGGGAATACTGTGTGATTTCAGAACCAAGAGGAAACTGAAATTATAGTGTGGCACATCCCCACCACCCTCCACACCACAAGTAACTAATTTGTTCAGAATGAGAGTTTGAATGTGTAGAACGATCCATCTCCATTTTAGATGGCTAGATGTTGTGTGGAAGATCTTAGAACTGCTTGTTCCATTCATGAGGAAAATCAGATGGGAAGTGTGGCATTTCAGGGAAACTTTTACTTTGAAAGTTACAACACTAGTACACAGCTCAACTTTTATACATTTAACATCTGCTTTTTGAAAGAAATGTTAACAATTTTGAAATGAAATTAAACATTTTTTTAACTTTTCCTCACAAAAGCATAAAAATCATGGAGGGGGAAACTTAACAGGCAACAATAAAAAAAGGTAAGAACAACTTTTCCTTTTAGTAGTCCTCTGATAGTAAAGATAGAACAACTTCCACTTGGGTTTGTGAGAAGTAATCTGTCTTGGTCCAAAAGTTTATGATTGTTTTTCAGTATCTGCTTCTGCCTCCACCCCTATCAGATCGGCTTCCTCCACGGCCACCACCTCTGGGTGCTCCGCGGCTTGAACTGCTGTATGAATCACGGGGAGGAGGGTAACCCCTTTCCATGGAAGGGGGAAGACCTCTGTCTTGTCTTCCAACACGATCACGACCACTTGAGTAGACATCACTTCTGCTGCTTGAATAACTTTCTCGACTTCCATATCCATCTCGTGTACTGCCGTAATCATCATAGCGACTGCTTCCACCATAAGATGGAGGGGGCCCTCGTGCAGGTGGAGCACTACGTGAGTTACCTGCAGGGTCAATGGTCAGGTAATATGGCAACACTATAAGTTATATATAACAATTTATATCTGAATTTACAGAATTGCTGTACTAAAGTTTACTGTTACTCTTTTGTATGAATTGAGACGTTCTTAATATAATCTGCCATGTTGGGACATTTATAGTAGGGGCTGTGTATCAGGCAGCGAATGAATTTAAAGACTGTTTGAAAGGACTGAAGACGGTGTTTATTTCAAGCAGGCTCTTTTGGGGGATATTCCAGAACAGCTTGTTATTTTTAGAGAAGAAACTCAGCCATATTTTCCAGTGATAGTTGCAATTCTGAACTGTAGACTTTGCTTCGTTAGGTTATGGTAATCATTTGATCATCTTGTTAAATAAACTAATAATTGCATTCTCACTTTCACTGTGAGGAGAAAACTGAGTGTGACATTCCCCCCTAAATGCAAGCAGCCTAGTAAAATCAGAATTAGGAAGCCTTTACAAACTCTGCTACAAGATCCTCAAATGGGTCCTTACCATAACTCTCATACGAATCTCTGTAAGAGCCTCCACTTGGATGATCTGAATAGTCTCTATCCCGTCCACCACCATAGCCATCACGATCACTATAAGAAGAAAAACTGCTGAGACTTACTACAAATCAGTGTTGTGACGGAGTGTGACTGAAGTTGAGAAAAATACAATGCTAGGTACCTGTATCCTCTAGAGGGGTACTCATCACGTGAGCTGGAATGACCATAATCACGGTATGCATAATCTCTTGGAGGCGGCGCATAATCTCTTGTATCCCTGGAACTTGGATAATCTCTACTCGAATAACTAGAAAAAAAGTGATAGTTGTATTTTTGAGGTATCATACAATCATAGGGATGGAAGGGGCCTTGAGAGGTCATCTAGTTCAGTCCCCTGCACTCATGACAGGACTAAGTATTATCTAGACCAGGGGTTCAGACCCCTCGGGGGGAAGTCACAAGGTTATTACATGGGGGGTCGCGAGCTGTCAACCTCCACCTCAAACCCCGCTTTGCCTCCAGCATTTATAATGGTGTTAAAAATATAAAAAAAAAAAGTGTTTTTAATTTATAACAGGGGTTCTCACCCAGAGACTTGCTATGTTAAAAGGGTCACCAGTAAAGTTTGAAAGCCACTGATCTAGACCATCCCTGACAGGTGTTTATCTAACCTGCTCTTTTAAATCTCCAGTGATGGAGATTCCACAACCTCCCTAGGCAAATTTATACCAGTAAATTAACCACCCTCATAGGAAGTTTTTCTTAATGTGCAACCTAATCCATCCTTGCTGCAATTTTTCCTCCTTCCTCCTTGTAACCACCTTGTATGTACTTGAATCACCTCTCCGTCTTCTCTCCAAACTAAAGAAACCTAATTTTTCAGTCTTCCCTCATAGGCCATGTTTTCTAGAACTTTAATCATTTCTGTTGCTTTTCTCTAGACTCTCCAATTTGTCCGCATCATCCCCGAAATGTGGTGCCCAGAACTGGACAGAATACTCCATTTCAGAACTAATCAGCATGGAGTAGAGCGGAAGAATTATTTCTTATGTCTGGTTTACAACACTCCTACTAATACATCCTAGATAGAATGACATTAACTTCCCGCCCCCGCCAAACTGTGTTACACTGTTGACTCATATTTAAGCTTGTGATCCAGTATGACCACCAGCTAACTTTCCGCAGAACTCCTTCCTAGGCAGTCATTCCCCATTTTGTATGTGTGCAATTGATTTTTCCTTCCTAACTGGAGCACTTTGCATTTGTCCTTATTGAATTTCAGCCTATTTACTTCAGACCACTTTGATTTTTAATCCTATCTTCCAAAGCACCTGCTCCCAGCTTTGTATCGTCCACAAACTCCGTAAGCGTACTCTCTATGCTATTATCTAAACCACTGATGAAGATGTTGAACAGAATTTGACCCAGAACGGATCTGTGCAGGCGCCCACTCAATATGCCCTTCCAGTTTGAATGTGAACTGCTAAAAACTAACTACTCTCTGGAATTTTCTTCCAACTAGTTATGCATCCACCTTATATTAGCTCCATCTAGGGTGTATTTCCCTAGTTCGTTTATGAGAAGTTCATGCGAGACAGTATCAAAAGCCTTACTAAAGTCAAAATATACCACATCTACCACTTGTTACCCTGTCAAAAAAAGCTGTTAGATTTAGTTTGACACAGTTTGTTCTCAACAAATCCATGCTGCTACTTATCACATTATCTGTAAATTGATTATTTGCTCCATTATCTGTCCACAAGCACTAAAGTTAAGCTGACTGGTCTGTAATTCCCCAGGCTGTCCTTATTTCTCTTAGATGGGCACTACATTTGCCCTTCTCCAGTCCTCTGGAATCTCTGGTCTTCCACAGCTTTTCAAAGATAATTGCTAATGTTCAGGTATCTCCTCAGTTAGCTTCTTAAATATTCTAGGACGTATTTCATCAGGCCTTGGTGACTTGAAGACATCTAACTTGTCTAGGTAATTTTTAAGTTGTTCTTTCCCTATTTTAGCCTCTGATCCCACCTCATTTTCACATTATGTTAGACACCCGATTGCGACTAACCTTTCTAGTGAAAGCTAAAAGCTAAAAGCCATTTAGCATTTCCACAGTTTGTTATTGTTCTCCCTCACTAGCATTGTGTAACATGCCTATCCTGTCATTGGTCTTCCTCTTGCTTCTAATCTATTTTGAGAATGCTTTGTTATCCTTTATGTCTCTAGCTAATTTAATCTTTTTGTGCCTTGGTCTTTCTAATTTTGTCCCTACATACTTGCATTATTTGGTTATATTCATCCTTTGTAATTTGACTTAGAGTCCTACAAAAAGTGGGAACTGAGTTTCAGATCACTGAAGAGGTCACAGTTAAGCCAGGATGGCCTCTTACCACACTTCTATCTTTCCTATGCAGTGGGATAGTTTGCTTTTGTTCCCTTAATAAAGTCTCTCTGAAAAAATGGCTAACTTCTTTTTTTCCCTTTAGACTTGATTCTCATGGGACCTTACCAACCAACTGGCTGAGTTTGCTAAAGTCTACCTTCTTGAAATCCATTCTCTTTACTGAGCTGTTCTCCCTCCTACCATTCCTTAAAATCGTGAACTCTACCATTTCATGACTACTTTCACCTAAGCTACCTTCCAATTTCAAATTCTCAACCAGCTCCTCATAGGTGAGCATAATTCTCTGCAGGCAAAATTAGAAATGAGGACACTGGTATTAAGTTTTAACTGTAATGCATTAACTTTACCTGTCTTTTGTACTATAACCATCATCTCTTGGCGACATGTAGACATCTCTTCGTGATGGCATTGGCTCTCTGCGTGGAGGACCACCATAACTGTCTCTTCCACGTGATACAGGAGCTTTAAAGAAGGACAATTCAGGTAAACCAACTGTTTAAAAATGAAGCAAGAATGCTGCAGAGGAAGTTCCTCAATGCAAAGTTGTATTAACAGCATAGCTCAGACTTATATAGGAGATCACTTTGCTATAGTCTGCATTCAGTGCAATACTGTTTCATGGCTCTGCTAGTCAAACTAAGAAACAGCAGTAGAGGAACATCTTTAAAAACTCACAGATTTGAAAGTTCTGCTGACATGAAAAGTCAATAGTTATACAAGCACAAACATTATACTAACAATGAATGTGATTTCAAGTGATTGGTGATTTGTTACAGGCATGGATAAATCCAGCCAACCAAAAAGAAACAACACATTAACTCCTTACCTCTCCCTCCCATTCCACTACTGCTACGCACTGGCCCTGAAGGTGCCGATCTTTTAGGTGGAGGTCCGCCACTTCGTGGAGGTGGACCCCTTTTCATCGGAAGTGGCCCCCTAGAAGAACCTAAAAAGATAAAGAGTAAGTCAACCGGTTATTTATATGAAGAACTAGATAAGCCATTTTTTATATGGCTTCATTTTAAATGTCTAAAATTTGACATGATTAAGCAGTGGCAAATCAGGACCACCAAGAGAGAGCAGAAGTCTGTAGGAGGAACTTAAGAGACAAGTGGAGAAGAACTGTAACACTCTGATCACATGCATGCTCCCTGAGATTCCAAAATGGCCCTTTTTTTGGTACAGTGGTCAAATCTGCGAAGCCCTAGTCAGGAATAAAAGATGTAGTGTGACCAAAGGAGGAAGGGCAATGTAAATCAGATTACATGGTCACATAGCCTAGATAATGCACAAGTCCACTGTTTCCAGATAGTGTGGCCAAATAAGGAACAGAGCAGCCTAAAAGCAGATTTGACCACATCCTACCCTCGAATACATGCAGGATCACTATACAGACCCCACAGAACAGAAATCTTTAAGTATTTAGGAGGAACTGCTTTCTGGCTGTTTTGCATTCAAGCTTCAGCTACACCGCAGATAAGGGGCCACTTGCTTCTCCCATTAAGAAAGCAGCTTGTTTCATTTTAGTCCAGTATCCAGACAAAAACACTAACAAAACCTTGTGTGCTACTCTAATGTTTTCTACATCAAAGGACAGCCAGTCAAATATCTCTCCTAAAAGCTACTGCTCTAGACAGTGCTATATTAAACAAGCAACGCTCAAAGTCTGAAGAATGAAGCTTGACCCTCAAAGGATCAATCTCTGAAGTCAGCAGCTATTGCTTATTGAGTTTGTGTCTTCTAGCAGTAAGATTGCAAATTGTTCATTTTTTTCCCAGCTGCAAGATGATTTTCAAACGAGGACACCAGAAAGCTTCCTCGCTTGCTTGCAAGGCAGGAGTTTTGCTTTCCATTTTAGTCCAAAGTCAAGCAGAATGTTATATGTAGAAAGGAACCCTCACACACTAGAAGGTTTAAGTCTTATTACCTAGCCAATAATTTGACTCAACTGCAGAGTGCACATTCTGTTGTTTTTAATTTAAAAATAAGGAATACTTTATTCAGTGGCTTGATTTTTCAGAAGGATATCATCACCTTCCAAATCTCATAGTCTTGCATGTTGTCCAAGTATAATCAGATATGTAAATACATACCCAAGTGACTCCCTCTTGAAGGTGGCCCTCTTGCTCCACTTCCGCCTCTTCCACCTCTAAGGCCCCTGGGAGGACCTCTGCTTCTTGGAGGGGGTGGAGGCCCACGTCTACCGCCACTTTCAAAGGATGGCTTGGTTGCTTGTTCCACTTTAATTGCTTTCCCATCTAATGACTAAAAAAAAAAGAAGCCGTTTTATTCAGTGCTCAGTTATGCTTCTATGTCTTAAATAAGCAATTGGGCTGGATGGACCATTGGTTTGACCCGGTAGAGCGAGCCATTCTTATGTTCAGCTTCACTGTTACTGGGTTTTTACATTATAAATTAAGTAGGGTTTGTAATTGTAGAACAGCTTTGAATCTTCAGAATGCCAGTATAAACAACTGGGAATGTACTCGGAAGGAATAAGTTCTACAGGAAGGTCCTTTGCTCCTGTGGCACTTAAGGGAAAGCTGCAGCAATTTCAGAAATTAGAACTCTGGTATTTTTCTGGCGTTTAACCTAGAACATATTACTTAAAACAGATGTATGCACTACTCTCTCCAGTTTCAGTTTTCAATAGGCCATAGGATTTTTATGCCAAGCTATAGCAGCATCAGAAGTTCCAGGGATGAAGCTTAAAGGTTTGTCAGCTGGAGCTTTTGGCACATGGAAAGATAGCTGGATGCATTAACTTGACGTTTCTGCTAAGATGATCAGCCATGAACTAAATTAAAGCTGGCATGAAAACTAAAGGCAGTTTTAGAATTAACACTGAACTGAACAGTTGATACCTTTATACTATTGCATCAGGCTGCCTACTCAAAAAGGTGACAATTTATGTTGTTTTCAAGGTCCTCTGAAACACTAGGGATAGATTTTTTTTTTTTTAATACAAGCAAGAGATTATTCGAGATCTAGATTTAAAGGCATGGCTCTACAAAAATGGATGCCTTGTTTGGCCATAATACAAGCTCAGTGGCTCAATATATTCAACAAGTAAACTCATAGCTGTTCGGCTGCTTTGTTACCAGCCTATTATATGCTGGGTTATCAAAAGTTTTGGAATCAAAGAGTCAAGAGTCCTTAAAGGATTTGAGTTTATCTATCAAGACTGCAGGCTCTGTGAAAGGTGTGTGTTATTTAGGTTTCTGCACATCTACTCTGCCCAAAACTCAAAAAGGACAAAAATACTGCGCTTAATACAACATCTCATTAAAGAGAATCAAACTGATTATTTTAGTTCTCCCTTTCCGCAGTTAGTGATCATGAGGCCTTCACTCACCAGTAAAGAGAGGTGTCTGCAGCCTGTAGGTGATGACACCCCCTTACCACTCACATCTTTGAAGCTTTATAGAAATTAGTTCCCTATGGCGCAGTACAAGCACTCTCCCATAGCATGTTACCCAAGAGTCCAACTCAGTCTGTTGGATACAAGCTGGAGACACAAATATTGGTAAACTGGATTGTTTAAGTTGGAACTACTATGACAAGGCATCTTCAAGGCTCATGGAAAAGCCATCAGTTGTCATGATGAGCTGAAATATTCTAGATATGGAAGCAAGTATTTTGATTGGTTAGTTTCAATTGCATGAGGATGCCATCACTTCTTGGACATAGTTTGTCTGAAGAGGTCACTAACAGACAGCAGAAAGACCAGAAGGAGCAAGCTTTATCACATGACCATTCTCTCCACCTTCTCCTGGCTCATTGTAGATTCCTGCCACTTTTGGGCCTTTGCTGTCCTGATACCAAAATACCTCTTTAACCATTTGGCATTGTCTACATTCTGAATACCTGTAATGCAAGCTTTAAGTGCCTGCTGTCACCTATTCCCTAATGTGTGGTTTTACTTCCCCGCATTACTTCTTTCCTATTTTTTTGCATTCTGTTCAATGAGAGCCTGGCTTACTCGGCCAAGATAGTATCAACTTCTGTAGCAGGTACTGTAAACCTGTGACCAAAGGCCAGCTACAAATGCCTGGGACAGTCCAATACTAGTAAGTTTGTAAAGATCTTAAGTGACTAATAGGATGATGTGCAGAGCCTGTTTTACCAGCAGCTAGTGAAGAAAACAAGCATTAGTGACACAAGATGCATTATTTTATCTTTGCTTTTATTTTTCCTACCTACAAGTTTCTTGTCTGATTCTAAAATAAAACAGATTTAATTCCAACTGCTCAAGACAATCTAAATGAACAATCTTTTGGGAATTAGACAGCTAATAAAATCTTCAATGCCTTCAGAGAAAGGTCAAACAAGGGTCTACCCTATAAAAAGGAGACTACAGCTGAAAAACAATTAAAAATAAAAGCCCTAATTTTAAAGCCTTAAAGTTAAAATAATTTAATTATTTCCCTTTCTTCCTGTGTCCATAAAAAGTCAGAAATTTAAATAGTGGTTACTACAATGGCAGCCAACAATAACTTTGTTTATAAAACCCCAAGCCACCTTTTACTGTTTAGTGTGGTATCAGTAGAACAGTAGTTTTACTAATACCTTATCCTTTGCTGAGCCCAAGACAGCCTTACGAACATAGCACATCCAATAGTTGGATCATGTCTTAAGCTTAGTTTCATAAACTATTTGGGGGCAGCCATCACCTTACTCTGCAACAAATACTGATGTTCAGTGCCATGGTTATAAGTCACACAGGTCCTGACCCAACAAAGAACTACAGTTGCTGGTGTAGTACCCACGCAGCAGCTGGGAATGGGAAATCAGTATAACCCTATAAAGGTGGACTGGGGAGGTTATTAAGTGAGGATTAGAGAATTACCCTTGACAACAGATGTAAAGATTGCCAAGAAACAGTACCAAGGTGTGCTATTAATGCCTAAAACCTTCAAGTAACACCACGCTAGCTAAAGCGAAAGATGTCAGTGGATTAGCTTGTGCATTGGCAGGCATTTATTAGACATGTCATTCCTCTTATACTGCTCATTGCTAACTGTTTCTCTAGTCTGACTTCAACTTCAATTAGCCA
Source organism: Gopherus evgoodei (assembly GCF_007399415.2). Lineage (NCBI taxonomy): Eukaryota > Metazoa > Chordata > Testudines > Testudinidae > Gopherus > Gopherus evgoodei. Next base: position 103,226,667 of record NC_044330.1, on the reverse strand, counting down.
AGATGGGCAGGGATGCAAAAATGGTAAAATACTTTCATTAGCAGCAAGGTAACAGGTCCAGGTTCACAGCAAGAAATGAGCACTTCCTTGCCTTCTATCATAGCACACGGCTGTCAAACTGTCCTGACACTTTGTATTAGGATGCATCCGACAAAGTGGGTATTCACACACAAGCTCATGCTCCAATATGTCTGTTAGTCTATGAGCTGCCACAGGACTCTGTGCTACTTTGTATTATGTGGTCCTTGATTGAACAACAGAAAGGATTTTCAAGTTCACCTGATGGTGTGCAACCAGACACTCTTATTTAGAGTTTGGCTTTCCATGTGTTTTATTGACCATGAACAGCCCACTTTCTCAGACCAAACTGAAAGCATCTGCAATAGTTGGTACTAGAAAGACCTATCAGCCCACTGATGACTCTAGGACAGCCTTCAGTAAAATAATAAACGATATACCTAAATCACCTGTATTTGGACTGTATGGCACTACCAAAATGGGTGCCTTGTTTGGCCATAATATAAGCTCAGCGCTCAATATATTCAACAAGTAAACTCAAAGTTGTTCGGCTGCAAGGATCTCCTCCACAGGTAGGCAGAGGTCATACTGAGCATCATAAAAATGTATGACTAAGTGTCCTTGAAAGGTCATGGAGAGCACATTAACTATAATCTCAGGAAAACGGTACTGTGAACACCTACATTAAGACCATTTGGCAAATGCCTTCATTAGCAGAAAAGCCATGGCTACTGAAGCCTAGGATAGTTCCAGAGTGTTTATCTGTAGTGATCACCATCTATAAAGAAGCAAAGGTACGTTGTGAGCTAATCTGACTGCAGTGTAAAAGTATATGCTTTATGAACCAGTTTCAGAGAGAAAAAAATAAGGATAAAAGCTTGTGGTACTACACATAATTTGAACTCTGATGTAACTGTTCAGTTTCCTTAAATCCATTATGGGATGAAGGCAGTCTTTTCAGAATGACGAAGCATCTATGAAGTAAATTTCTTCTGTACTGCTTGAACATTTCTTTTGATGCTCATCCTTCTTAGAAAACTCAGTTTTACCCTGAATAGCGAATCATTTGAGGGATTTCTGAAAACGTATAGGAAAGAAGCTAGGAGGCAGCACAGGACGGAACTCAACCTCATATGGACCAAATAGCAGTTGAAACCCAGTGATCTGTGGTAATTTCACTCCACAAGGATGAGAATCACCCATCCTCAACAGAGAACAAAGCAAAGCTATCTTGACTCCCAGCAACTATCAAACTTGAGAATTATTAGAAGTGAGAGTGTAAAAGGCAGAATAACTACCAATCTGAAGTGTTGTGCTCTCTTTTGTGCTGTTTGGAAGACTTGAACTTGAGATGATAGAAAGAACCAGAAGTGTACAACTCCCACACTTCCTTAGGCTAGGAGATGGTCAGCCAATAACCTACTACAGATCTAGTTTAATCTTTTCCAGAGGTCAGGCTTGCTGTATCCCAATAATCCTGCACCTGGTTTAAGCAGCTACTCCCTATATAGAAAGCTTCTGCTGCTTTTGCACTTTAGGAAACCATAGAACCGAAGAGGCCTCTTTATGGGAACAAGGTAAGGATCTAAAGATGGAAACAAGGCTCTGGCTCATGGGAGCTTTGTCCAATAGAAAGCCTGGAGGAACGCATGCGCCTTTTCTGACCTAAAGTGTCTCAAAGGAATAGCGTTAGGATATCTTCCACAACATTCAAATGACAAAGATGAAGGAAGGATGCAATGTTGTAGCTATATTGGTCCCAGTATATCAGAGACAAGGTGGGTGAGGTAATGTCTCTCTCATCAACAGAAATTGGTCCAATACAAGACATGTCTCACCTATACCTTTTGCCTGTCCCTCTCTCTTTTCTTAAAAAAAGCACAAAAGATACCACTTTACCTCGGTTAACTATAATTGAGCTAGAATGCAGTGTCCAAATTTAAGCAGATGCAGATATTTAAACTGTTCTGTGGCCCAGAAACTAAGCAAGCTACTATTAAAAATATGATAAAAGTTTTAAAAGATTTTCCATGAAAGGTCCTTCATTTCATGCATCTGCAATTTACCATAAGAAGAAGGAATCAAAGGCTGTTGGACACTTCGGACCACCCTTCAGATCATTACTGGCATCGAGAGGGTGCTCTTACAACCCAAAAGGCACCACTTTATTGAGATTCTATCAGTTCAGTGATGCAGAAGGTTCATACTACTTTAGAATGCCCAGATCGCCTCAGATAAATAAAAATTAAACATTATATAAACAAGCCACCATTTTAGCTAATACACTGGGCATCTGTTCTAAAAGTTCCAAGTGTGGCCAATCTTATATTGTAATATAGAAGATCTAAAATAAGGACAAGCAATCACTTGTTGCAAGAGGAGTTTTAGAAAATAGTACTCTACACACATTGCCTAACGATCAAACCCTCTCAGCCAGTCATTAATCTCCAGTGCCTCTGCAATTAAAGCATAAAATTATTTCAAGCCACACTAGTTTAAACTGTATTTAAGAGGACTTTAGAACTGTGCTACATAGTTCTCAGTATTCAATAACCTGCATATTTTGAGGTAAATCCTGCAATAACAGCATCTTTAAGGAACTGTCTACAAGTCAGTAAAAGACTGCCTTCCAAGTCACATGATTGTGAACTTTGCCTCGGAAAGAGTGCTCATCTCTGAAATGGTGACACAAGTTGTAACACTAAGTTGGGCATGAGCATCAAGAACACATGTTCAAATCGTTTGACAGCAAGTCATCCTATAGCTAGCTTTTACTGTTTGTGTTCAATTCTCACTGAGAGACAGCATAAGGCAAGGATTAAGAGAGTTTTGCTGAAATTAAATATTTTAACTAAGAACACAACCAGCACATCGATGTCCCGTTCCCAGGATTCCATAGATACTTACTAAAAAGCTATTGAAACACTGCAAAATATAATGCTTAACAACACTACGATATGCACTCAAAACTTCAAATGATTGAATATAATCCAAATTGTGAAGAGTGCCAAATGACAACTAAAGAACTCTAGATATAAAAGATAAATAATAAGATCAATACAGGCTTCCTCAACTGCCTCACCAATGTGTCAATTGATTTAGAGGGGACATCTCCAAAGAAAAAGTAAATTCAGTCCTACTACATAGTTCTTCAGCTCTTGACAGACTGCAAAAAGGAGGGCTGTGACGCTCTGTCAGCAACAGCAGACATTTCCCATAGGGAAGGCAACTGCAATCAACTTTGCAATATCACCCTGAACTACATACTAGCCTGTGACCTACAGAGCAAAGACTATGCATCCCCATTACTACCCTGGGCCTTTTCACTTATTTCATAAAAAGCTGACAATCTATAGCTACATTATTTGAATATCAGTTTAAATGAAGCAATTCAAGCCCTTCCTATCATCAAAGGTTACTGTTCCTAGTTAAATCACCAGATTTGAGAAAGGAGCATACATGCAATCATGGTTGTTACTACTATTGAATGATACAGCTGTCAAGTCACTTTCCTTATCATGCTTCGGTCTGGTAGTGTGTACTTAGTAAGCACAGATATCCTTTATCCATCCTCTACAGCAGACACAATAAATGCTAAAAGACGTGAGTAACTGTCTCAAATTCCAACAGCTCTGTTTTTCTTTAACTGTGTATTCATCAAAATGTGTCAATATTTAGCCCATGGAGACTCCCATCTTTTCAGATTAAGAAATTGTATTTGTATCAATTCAGTACTGTAGATGCTGTTCATAATCACATTTAGACTTTGATAAGAGTTATATAGCTTTGGGCTTTACAAACAGATAGGGTAAATAATTTTTATGATAATAAAAAGCTAAAACACTATCTGAAAATCATCCTGATTTTTTCAAAGATACACAAAATTAGCTTCCCTCTTATTCTCACTAGCAGGAAGCTTTCACCCAATCCCCAAATCCTGGAACAGAAAGAGAAGCTTTAATAAATGCCACTTCTATAGGGGTAGCAAAGATTACATTTAGCATTTGTAAGTTTAACAGTAGAAAAGAAATTTGGTCATTTGTCACAGTAGGACTTATCTCTCAGATCTTAATACAAGCTTAGTTTGTAAATCACACTGCTATTAAGTTCAAATAATTAAGATTGACACTGCACTGTAGTAGTGATAGAACTAGCATGATTTATCAATCATCATACCTTTCCATTCATATCCCTGGCAGCATCCTTTGCATCTGCTGGGCTCTCAAATGTGACAAAAGCAAATCCTCTGGACTTGTTGGTTTCACGATCCTTCATCAAGAGAACTGCAAATACAAACCTAAATGTTATTCTACTTTTCCTAAGTCTCACAGCATCACCTACCCCTTACAATGTGCTCAGAACTTCTTAGAGGATCAAGAAAGCAATATCACTTCAGCTGATCAATGCCTTAAGATTCATCACAGCACAACTTTTAGTTAGCATCCATCTAGAAATTTTATTTTTACCTTCCACAATGCGCCCATATTTGCCAAATACTGCCTCAAGAGCTTTCTCATTTGTCTCTGTATTCAGTCCACCAATGAACAGTTTCCCGGGACGATCCGCTTCAACCATTTTGACTCTAGGACCTATAAAACATAAGTTCTGTTAGTGATACATGATGGCATTAGAAAAAAAAACTCTTTTTTGCCAGAAGTTGTAAACCCCAGAAAGTATTTCAACTCTCACCCTTCCTCACCATATAAAAGTGATTTATCCTAACCAAGTCAGTTAGAAACTTCAGAGTGAAAAAGAATTTCAGGCTATTTGCATGAAAGAATGAGACAGCTGGACACAACATACAGTATCAATTTGACAAAACAATATTCATAATTAGCATTCTAATGGTATTTCTAACAGATCAACCTATATAATTTAAATCATCTAGAAGGAAGACAAACATGCTATAAAATACAGTACTGGGATACAGAACCCGTTTTTTTGGGGGGGGCTGATGAGACCTTAATAAGCCCTGCTCTAACTGCACATGATGTAGGAATGACGTTTTCTGGGCAGAAGGAGCCATTTTTACATCCTATGGAAACAAAGCAAAATCCTCTAGCAGAGGGAAAGAAGCAGGACACTGCAGCTACATTTAAAATGGTGCAAAACCAAGCGCAGAGTACTTCGCTTCAGGCCGGTGTCGGCCAGTCAGCTCCTATGTCCAAACTCCGTACAAGCCTAGTTTGGAAACCATGGCCTGCTTTTCAACATGCAGCCCGCCACTGCAGCGCAGAGCGGAGTCAGCAGCTACCGGAGGAATGTGCCTACGCTGCCCCGCCCCCACCCAGTGGCGGGAAAAGCAGAGCCCCCGGAATACCGAGCCCCTGCGGCCGAGGAGAAGCGAGCACGCGGGACCAGCAGCCAGCCCACAAAGACAAAGGCGGGCAACCCCAGGCAAGGCGGGGGAGGAGCGTTAGACCCTCAACAGTCTCGCGACACTACCACAAAATGGCGGCCACGTTTGGCGGGGATAATCTCCCTACCGGAGAGGCGGGTCGGCTCAGGAGCTCAACTGGAAACTACCAGACCACGTGTGTCTGCCCGGCATCGGGCCACCCCCACCGCAACAAAGAGCCGCCGCCGCCGCGCCCCTCCCCCCGCGCGCTCACCCACACACCGCGAGGCCCACCCAGCGGGATCCGAAAATTACCCGACACCTAAAATGGCGGCCACCGCTCCTCACGCGGGTTGGCCACCCAACCCACGCGCGCGCACCCCGGGAATCCACCGAGCGAGCCGGCGCGGCGCCGAACCGCAGCCGGTGCCCGAACACCCCGCTCCAGAGCGGGAGGAAGCTTTAACTCCCCGACAGAGGGTCCGGACCTGACCCTCTCCAAAAAACCCTTCTTCCCTAGCCCTTTGGCGTCCTCTTTCCTGCCCGGCCCCGCTCTCCTCTCCCGCTCCAGTCCCGGCCGGCCGGCACTCACCTCCCGTTCCCGTCCTCGCGCACTGACCTGCAACTGCGCAATGAGAGAGCGAACAAAGGCGCTGCAGGCGTTTATATAAGTGACGTCACCGCCTCAAACGCGACGGCGGGACCCGGATGCAGCCGCCGGCCGGCAGAGGGCTCGTAAGGGGGGGGGCTAAGGAGGCTCGAGTCGTTGGAGGAGCTGGGGATAAGGAGCCTTGTTTCGTGTGGGGGCGATTGCCTGGTGTAGGGGAGAGAAAGGGCCCTAGAGCGCGCCTCATACCGCAGTGGGCCTCGCACAGACACAGCCCCCGCCTGCGCTTAACAATTGCATCGGCCTGGTGCGGGCCCAGTCCCTGCTGTGAATGCAGCGAAGCTGAGGGGGCGATTCTTCCCTGGCCGAACTGGGGATGTGGATTACCGGCAGCGGTGGCTCTCAAACTGTTGTACTGGTGACCCCATTCACACAGCAAGCCTCTCAGTGCGACCCCCCCCCCATAAATTAAAAACACTTCAATATACTTAACACCATTATAAATGCTGGCGGCAAAGCGGGGCTTGGGGTGGAGGTTAACAGCTTACACAACCCCTCAGGTAATAACCTCATGACTCCCTGAGGGGTCCCAAACCCCAGTTTGAGAACTGCTGACCTACCGGGGGGGAAAACCCCTTCTGGTGCTGTAGGAAACTACGGCTGCACAGCTGGTGTACCAGCGGTGAGTGGCTGTAGTGCAGGTACACCTGGACATGATGAAAAGCCCTCACTGACACCCAGTCTTTGTGTTGGTGCCTATCGGGCATGTCTGCAGTAGAAATGCTATAGCAGCAGTGCTGCTGTAGTATAGACACTAGAACCACAGAGGGGGTTCGTTTGTTGCTTTAGTAAATCCACCTCTCTGAATGCTGGTCTGCACTAGCGCTGTACAGTAGAACCTCAGACTTATGGACACCTCCGGAATGGAGGTTGTCCATAACTCTGAACAAGAGGTTATGGACTTCAGCCAAGGAGGAGGAGAATGGACTCCTGGTGGGGACAAAATAGCTTCATACATAACTTCTTGGTATAGCCTGGGTTTAAACTTTGTGAAATACATTTTGGGACAAAACTTAAGTTTATGCTCTGGCTGAGGGGAATTTTTAATAAAGTTTAGGCAAAATCCATACAGATTTTCAAGTTCTGTAAAGGTGGAAAAACATTCTCTCTTCTCACAAAGTTAATGCCATATTTTCCTCTGCCAGCTACATAACTGATTGGCAACCTGTGGCATGCAAACTGATTTTTACTGGCACTGTGCTGCCAGCCGGGGTCCTGGCCGCTGGCCCCACCCAGCCCGCTGCTGGCCGGGTGAACGGAACCCCCAACCAGCAGCACTGGCTGAGTGGGGCCGGTGGCTGAGACCCCAGCTAGCAGGAACCGGCAGACGGAACTCCAGACTGGCAGTGGGGTTCCGGCTGCTGGCCCCTTTCCAGCTGAGGTCCCGGCCATCAGCCCCACTCAGCCTGCTGCCGGCCTGGAAAACCAGCCGCCGGCCCCGCTCACCTCACTACTGGTCTGGGATTCCAGCCGCCTGGCCCCCTGCCAGCTGGGGTCTGGGCCTCTGGTCCTGCTGAGCCCTCCTGCCAGCCTGGGGTACCGGCAGCCATTCCAGGTCTCTGCTCCTGACCTGGTCCCAGCGCTCTGCAGCCCTTATAAAAAATTACACTACAGTTAACTTAAAAACTTGAAAACTTTGTATATTACAGTAATCGTTAAAACATGTAAAATGTTAATAAATACATAGGCTTGACTAAACAAAGTAGTTATACTTATGTGCCTGTGCTTAATTTGTGTTTTTGATGATTTACCTTCTAAAAAAATCTCGCCTGTCTTGCACCCCCAGAAAGGGCATCTCACACCCCCAGGGGATGCATGCACCCCAGGTTAAGAATCACTGCACTAAACTGATAAGATCTGCATTTTAATTTAATTTTAAATGAAGCTTCTTAAACATTTTAAAAATCTTGTTTAATTTACACACAATAGTTTAGTTATATAATATAGATTTATAGAAAGCGACCTTCTAAAAACATTAAAATGTATTACTGGCACGCAAAACCTTAAATTAGAGTGAATAAATGAAGACTTGGCACACCACTTCTGAAAGGTTGCTGACCCCTGCAGTAGTGCTTTGAAACCTGACCCCAGACCCTGCTCCATGCAGCCAGATCCCTGCGTCCACGCAGAACCCCACTGACTTTAATGGGGCTTGTGCTGCATGCAGCTTATTGTAAGATCTCACTAGGAATGAAACCTTCCAGCAAACACGAAGAAACGTGTACTGATGTGTCTATTGACAAATGTGTAATCCTCAAAAATGGCCATTAAATATACATAGTTTATTCAGAATTGTGGAAAGACTTGTAAACACTGCTTTGATGGAGAAAATAACTGTTAGCAGCAAGTGTGTGTAGTACTCCTGATGGAATTCTGTGCCAAAAAACCTAAAAATTCTGCATACCATATTGTAAAATTCTGCAAAATTCTGGGAATTTATTTAAACTGCCATACAATGGAAGGAGAACAGGAATGGGGAGCATAGTCAGAAACCCCCGAATCCCCTTTGTCTAATAATAATGTAGCTAGATTTGATCCTTTTATCTGTAGTTATTAGTCAACAAATATATGTAGCCTCAAGATAGTTAAGTCCAAAGCAGACTTCAAAAAGGTACAAAGGTATTGTCAGTAGCTACTGGTGTGGTGCTCTACTCTTGTTCGATGATGATAATAGTCGACTGCGTGCGTGTTCCCTCTGTATGCTGCCCTAGTTCTGCACAGATAGCTGACACAGCAAACCCCGAGAGAACCCCCAAAGACCACAGACTGTAGTAAGGTACGAAGGAATCCGAGCCAGGTTTATTTTCAAATGAAGCACAATAATAGTTTCCCGTAGACTCTACAAGACATACTATGAATTTGTGCCCTCTGGCAATGGACTGGCTTACTCAGTGGCGGGACTTTCCACTGCCCCCTAGGCCAGACAAAGATGCGCACTCTGGGACCTACTTTTATATAGTTACAGGACAGATGACTCATCCCTACTGAGGTATTGAAGTACAGCCCCTTGGCTCATTAGGGTGCTGTCTCCTCCTTTGATCATGTTGTTTCAAACAGACAGATCTATCCATCATGTTGTCCTTTTGACCCTTTCTTTAAGATGCACCTGCCTGTTCCTTGTTATCTCTGTGGAGCGTTCTGATGCTGTCTTGGCACAAGTTCTTCTTATTAGCACTTATGTTTGGATGCACCTGCTTCTAGCAACCCTCTTCTCCCCAACTTCTGTACGTGGGGCCTGCCTTTGGCTCACAGCTCAGCTTTTGCTTAGCAATGCCTGGAAGTACTTTGGTTCAGGCTTCAGGCCTCAGACTGGGCCTCTGACACAAGAGGTTATGTTTCAGGGCCGCATCTTACTACAAAAGGAATCTCACAAAACTTGGTGACTGTGCAACAAAATGGCACATGAAATTCAATGTTGATAAATAATTCACATTGGAAAACATAATCCCAATTATATATACAAAATAATGGAGTCCAAATTAATTGCTACCACTCAAGAAAAGATCTTGGTGTGGTGGATAGTTCTCTGAAAACTTCTGATTAATGTGGAGGGGTAGTCAAAAAAGCTAACAATATTAGGAACCACAAGGAAAGGGATTAATAATAAGACAGTAATTATCATAATGCCAGTATATAAATGTGTGGTATGCCCGCACCTTGAATAATATGTGCAGTTCTGGTCAAGCCCATCTCAAAAAAGATGCATTGGAAAAGGAAAAGATATAGAGAATGGCTACAAAGTTGATTAAGGATATGGAACAGCTTCCATGTGAGGAAAGATTAAAAAGACTGGGACCGTTAATCTTGGACAAGAGGCAGCTAAGGGGGGAATTGATAGAAGTCTATAAAATCATGAATTGGGTGGAGAAAGTGAATAGGGAAATGTTATTTATCCCTTTGCGGAGCACAAGAACCAGGGGTCATCCAATTAAATTAATAGGCAGCAGATTTAAAACAAAAGGAAGTACTTCTTCATACAACACACAGTCACCCTGTGGAACTCATTGCCCATAGGATATTCTGAAGGCCAAAACTATAACTGGGTCCAGAAAAGAATTTAGATAAGTTCATCATTGGATAAGTCCATCATTGGCTACTATCCAAGATGTTCAGGGATGCAACCCCATGCTTTGGGTGTCCTTAGGCCTCTGACTGCCAGATTCTGGGACTGGATGATAGGGGATGGATCACTTGATGACTTCCGTGTTTCGTTCATTCCCTTTGAAGCCTCTGGCGTTGGCCACTGTTGGAAGACAGGATAGTGGGCTAAGTGAACCATTGGCCTGACCCATCATGGCCATTCTCATGTTCAGTGATGATAAAACCGACTCATTAATGGTCATTGAGTGTTTTTTCAGTGAAGGCAATTTCTCTGGTGTGTTTCAGCTTTCTCTTCACATCAGTTTTGGCTGTAGCAAGAATGTTGAGTAATGGGGAGATCTATTTTCCTATTATCCTCATAATCCAAAATGGCTGAACTATGTTTGCTCAAACTTTTTAAAACCTCAAAACCAAACTCTTCACATGTGCAGAGAGACCGAGTCCATTTTGATTGTGGGCAACAAAAGCCTGTTCTCAATAAAGAAATTGTACAGCTGGTGCAAAAAGATAGAAAAGAAGATGGCTAAATTTTTCACAAGTGTCTTAATTACCTTTAAATAATTGTGAAGTTCTCTACTCAGTCAACAGGTATGAATCTTTAACATTTCTGTCTTGCTAGCTACAAGCATATGGATAAAAACAACTTAAATTGTGGAGGTCCCTCTATGGAGATTCCTGGTGAATTCATGAACAAACTGGAACTGATCTACACTTATTCTGTGAAATTTGAGGTAGGCATATTCATATTTTTGTAACCAGTCCCCTGAATTGTTTGGATCCAGGTTCTTTCTGGCAGTTATATTTGTCTAGTGTAAACATTTGCACTATTTTAACAGTTTTACGAATATTAGTTTTATGAATAACAGTGATCCAAATTTTGGTAGTAGGAGAACCTTAAAGTGAGTGTATTTTTAGTCCTTTCCAGCTGAGTTTCTGTCCTATCTGATTTGAAAGTGCCTTCATTATAGTTTTATCCAGGCTCTTGCAAGCACTAAATTAACTACTTGATAAAGAGAGAGATTGTTTTCAAAGACTATCAGTCCTTATTTCACTTAATACAGCACAGGGCAATAGCCAATCATACTTTCCAATGTGTCTTCCCCGCTATCTGAAAAGTAACCTCCTATCCTCACATCCTAGTTTCAGTTTCCCTGTTGTTTCAAAACTTGTTGCCTCTGTTCAGTCTATCCTAAAAATATGGCAATTAGGGTTTGTTTTTGTGATATAAGACACCTGTCTACTAGGAATTGGACTGAGAGCACTAGTTCATTTGGTGAAGGCAATCATACAGCTGTCATATAATAGCTTTAATTTCCTACCCAGTTGAAGTTGACTTGAACCTGTAATTTTGAAGTGCAATGCTCTATAACCTATTACTTTTCCCTTGAGTCATCCAGTCCTCCTTAGATTCTTTGATTTTACTACTTGGATGAGCTTGCTGTCCATTAACATTTGTGTTTAAATTTTTAGGCTGAATTGGAATTGTAACATCAGTTTTTTTCAGTAATTTACAAAATGTGTTGCGAATTTGTGTTCGCTCAGCAAAAGAGCAGATAATTGCTGCTAGTTCAGACATTTCCAGCAGATGTCACTATGTACAACTTAAATATCAGGTACACTTAAAATTGACTATCTGCAGTTTGCTGTCTTAAGCTTTACTTTTAAATTGCCTTTTGACTATATTTAATTTTCAAAAAGTAATAAATCAGTAAAGCCAATAGTAGGTGTTTATGGATCCAGGACACTTTTAAAAAGCAAGCTAAGCCCATTTCTTATACAGTAATGAGCTTTGATCTGTTATTGCTCCTGTGTTGTTTTAGTTTGGCCACTGTTTTGTTAGTCTGATCTTGCAGCCTGCACACTGAGCCCACGTCCAGACTAACCCGCGGCATTGGCGGGTTAAAATCGATTGCTCGGGATCGATATATCGCGTCTAGTCTGGACGCGATGTATCGATCCCCGAGCGCGCTTACATCGATTCCGGAACACCATCAACCCGAACGGAGTTCCGGAATCGACACGGAGAGTCGCGGACATCGATGCCGAGCCGTCCAGACTGGTGAGTACCTCGATTTTAGAAATTCGACTTCAGCTACGTTATTCACGTAGCTGAAGTTGCGTATCTAAAATCGATTTTAATACCCTAGTCTGGACGTGGCCTGAGAAGACAGAAATCTGCACTCTGTTCTACAGTAGCTGACTTTTGATTGCGAGGCTGTGAAGGACTGACATATTGGGCCATTTAGAAATGCTAGGCTTTCACACCTGTGCATGTGCAAAAATATGCACATTTGTGCCCTTGCTGTTTGCATACAGCACATACAAAAGTTCAGTTGGAGGCAAAAATAATGAATAATACAGTTTTCTGAAAATCTGATCCAGTGAATCATGATCTATTTAACAAATTGTGGGATGGTAACTTCACGGAATATCTTGATGAACTCACATGAAGAAGTGACTTCAATCTTGTGTTGTACAATTTACTCTGAAGAACACTGATCAATATAAACTGTGCCCAGAAACATTACACACAAATCAAAAAGTTACAGAGAAGGACAAAGTCATAAAATAAAGGTTTCAGAGTAGCAGCCGTCTTAGCCCACGTCCAGACTAACCTGCGGCATCGGCGGGTTAAAATCGATTGCTCGGGGATTGATATATCGCGTCTAGTCTGGACGCGATGTATCGATCCCCGAGCGCGCTTACATCGATTCCGGAACTCCATCAACCCGAACAGAGTTCCGGAATCGACACGGAGAGCCATGGACATCGATGCCGCGCCGTCCAGGCTGGTGAGTACCTCGATTTTAGAAATTCGACTTCAGCTACGTTATTCACGTAGCTGAAGTTGCGTATCTAAAATCGATTTTAATACCCTAGTCTGGACGTGGCCTTAGTCTGTATCAGCAAAAAGAACGAGGAGTCCTTGTGGCACTTTAACGACAGGTTCCAGAGTAGCAGCTGTGTTAGTCTGTATCCGCAAAAAGAGCAGGAGTGCCACAAGTACTCCTGTTCTTTTTGTGGCACTTTAGAGACTAACAAATGTATTTGGGCATAAGCTTTTATGGGCTAAAACCCACTTCATCAGATGAATAAAATAAAGCTGTCAGATGAGACTGAAGAGTATAAGGCGGGGAAAAGACCTGTATCTAAGGTGAAGATTGGAGGCAAGTGAGTATGCATACTCGCTAACTTTAGGAAGTGGCATCAAAACCTTTACTCCTGCAAAGCCATTTTTAAAATTGGTTTGGGTTTTTTTGTTTACAGGAAAATGATATCAAGTGAGCTTCCAGATGGGACTACATTTTGGAGTCTATGCCACATACCAGCATTCAGTGGTTTAGGTAAAATTTTTAATTTATGGAATGAATAAATAATCTTGCTGTGAAGCACAAAGATCTTCTTCAGTTTTCAGGATATGTAACTCTTACATGTACAATGAAGTCTGTTAGTTTCCAAGCAAATGAACTTCCTTGTTTCAATATGTGAAACAACTTTTATCGGTCTTGGATCTCTTGGGAGCACTAAAGTATTGTATGTCACCAAAGGAATGTGCCATTAGTATCCAAAAGTAAAGTAAAAACATAGAGGTTGCTTTATCATCTTGTTCCATGGAACTTCTGGGAGGTTACTGCATATCAGTTTTCTTACCATTACCATCTGGTTTGCTCTGATAACCTTTATTTGACAATCTGTATGAATAGGTTGGTTTTTGTTTTTAAAATTAGCTGCTGCTTTTAAATACAAAATATATGGTCAGTGAAGATTTTATGCTATATATATATATATACTGTACATGAAATAATCTAATATTTTATATGAAACTAATTTGTTTAATGGAATTACATGGATTTTATACAGATGAAATACAATGAAATCTATTTGACAGAAATAGGTGGGCTTGAGATTCTCTAGCATTCTCTGCCCTTAGGCAGAAGGGCTTCACAGGGGTTTTACTATTTGTTTATTTTATGGTATTACGTTATATTGTAATTTCTTTCATATGTAGGAAAACATTAAAATTAAAACATCTGACAGAACAATTTAAACAAAAACTTGGTATCTAAACATATGCTACAGACTTCAGATGTGCACATATGTATGTATTGTATGTGTATGTATTGTAGTCTCTCTAAAAAGAATGGAAGGCCATTAATGACTATTAGCCAGGATGGGTAAGGAATGGTGTCCCTAGCCTCTGTTTGTCAGAGGGTGGTGATGGATAGCAGGAGACAGATCGCTTGATCGTTACCTGTTAGGTTGACTCCCTCTGGGGCACCTGGCATTGGCCACTGTTGGTAGACAGGATACTGGGCTGGATGGACCTTTGGTCTGACCCAGTATAGCCATTCTTATGTTCTTATGTGATTGTCAGTTTGAATTTTTCTCTATGTACAGTAGAATGAATTCCCCCGTAATTGTTCTCTTCTTGTCTGGCTTGGTGGCTATGATGAAACTGAGGACTCTTCATAAAGATATTGCAGAAGATACAACCAGATTGATTCTCCTGTGAGTAGAACTCTTATGGCTTTTAGATGAGCTTATTTTCTAGGAAGAATAATCTATTAACTACAGTTTTGAAGCCATCTAGGGATTGGTATAAGTAATGAAGCAAAAGTCTGGAGTATGTAAACGTATCTGCTGTTTAAGAGTATTAAGAGGCCTTACTAAAATTATCAGTTTCTTCAAATAAGGGAGTACTTGATATAAATATGATTAAGAGGTTCAGTTTCCCACCTCGATTTGACAAACTTTTAATGTGGAAGGACAAACCTTAGGGGTAAGAAAAGGTGAGGTGTGAGTGACGCTCAGATATTTCAGAGAACTTAATGTTGAGTGCCTGTGCACATACTTGGATGCTTGTGAGGGACACTAATAAGTAAATTCGTCAAGCGATGGCTACAAAGGGAAGCTGAACATTTCTATACTGCAGTAGTTAGGTTTCTGTGAATCCACTGTAATGGCAAAAATCAATATCTTTATACTGCTCTTATTGGTTAAATGTATCAACTTGAAGTGAATTTGATACAATTTTGTAACTAGAAGACTTTTCTCCTGGAGGAGAATTTATGATGATACTGACTTTGGCAGCATCTCGTCCACGTTATACTTTAATAATCATGTTCTCTGTTACCTAACTGTGGATCTATGGTTTCTGCTTCCCTGCTGACATAACATTTGCTGTAAAACGGTCTTCTGTACGCATTAAAAGAAAAATCCCACGTCTAGCATACTCCCAGCTCTTGAGAGCAGTTTATTAACAACAAGGCGGACACAAAGCTCCTCACACTAGGGAGATGATGAAATGATCCAGAGGAAATGAAGAGATGTCATTGTCAGTCATGCAGTTCTGTTTCCCTTCCTTCCCACCTCTTTTCTGTCAATGTTTGATTTTGGGACCAGACACCCCAGGGAAATATTAACTGATTACAGTTAGGCTGGAGGATGGATAGGAAACCCAGCACTCTCTGACTGAATGGTGCACGGGTATTTGGGAAAGGCCATGTTTGTGGGAAACCACCAGTTTTTCAAAGTTGGCTGCTGCTTAGTTCCTCCAGACTGGTATTCCCTAAAACTCAGAGACTACATTAGTTTATTTAGCAACTCGATTGCAACATAGTGAAGAACACTATGGTCCCACCTCAGGAATTAACAGGCAAGATATTTGGAGCAGAGGGAGACCAAATTTGCACTTATGAAGTAAAGCAAAATAAACCACCCCATCATTCCTTACCATTATCGTTATTGAGCCTGATATTCTTTGAGATAAATATTTAAACCAAGGTAAACTGCTGTATTCCAAGTGGAATTAAATGGAATACTTTGTTTTGCTTTACATTTACATTTGTTTTATGAGGATCTTTGTTAATTACAGTGTTTGTTTCTCTGTCACTCTCAAAGGCAAGTATTCTCATGATAAATCTTGCCTTTTTTTCCCCAGTAAACCATGAGGGGATTGTAAAATCAATGATGTCAAGTATCAGAGGGTAGCCGAGTTAGTCTGGATCTGTAAAAGCAGCAAAGAATCCTGTGGCACCTTATAGACTGACAGACGTTTTGGAGCATGAGCTTTCGTGGGTGAATACCCACTTCCTCAGATGCATGTAATGGAAATATCCAGGGGCAGGTATATATATGTGTGCTAGCAAGCAAGCTAGAGATAACGAGGTCAGTTCAATCAGGGAGGATGAGGCCCTGTTCTAGCAGTTGAGGTGTGAAAACCAAGAGAGGAGAAACTGGTTCTGTAATTGGCAAGCCATTCACAGTCTTTGTTCAATCCTGAGCTGATGGTGTCAAATTTGCAGATGAACTGAAGCTCAGCAGTTTCTCTTTGAAGTCTGGTCCTGAAGTTTTTTTGCTGCAGGATGGCCACCTTAAGGTCTGCTATAGTGTGGCCAGGGAGGTTGAAGTGCTCTCCTACAGGTTTTTGTATATTGCCATTCCTAATGTCTGATTTGTGTCCATTTATCCTTTTCCGTAGAGACTGTCCAGTTTGGCCGATGTACATAGCAGAAGGGCATTGCTGGCATATGATGGCGTATATTACATTGGTGGATGTGCAGGTGAATGAACCAGTGATGGGGTGGCTGATCTGGTTAGGTCCTGTGATGGTGTCGCTGGTGTAGATATGTGGGCAGAGTTGGCATCGAGGTTTGTTGCATGGATTGGTTCCTGAGCTAGAGTTATTATGGTGTGGTGTGCAGTTACTGGTGAGAATATGTTTCAGGTTGGCAGGTTGTCTGTGGGCAAGGATTGGCCTGCCACCCAAGGCCTGTGAAAGTGTGGGATCATTGTCCAGGATGGGTTGTAGATCCTTGATGATGCGTTGGAGGGGTTTTAGCTGGGGGCTGTATGTGATGGCCAGTGGAGTCCTGTTGGTTTCTCTCTTGGGTTTGTCTTGCAGTAGGAGGCTTCTGGGTACACGTCTGGCTCTGTTGATCTGTTTCCTTATTTCCTCATGCGGGTATTGTAGTTTTGAGAATGCTTGGTGGAGATTTTGTAGGTGTTGGTCTCTGTCTGAGGGGTTAGAGCAGATGCGGTTGTACCTCAGTGCTTGGCTGTAGACAATGGATCGTGTGATGTGCCCGGGATGGAAGCTGGAGGCATGAAGGTAGGCATAGCGGTCGGTGGGTTTTCGATATAGGGTGGTGTTAATGTGACCATCACTTATTTGCACCGTGGTATCAAGAAAGTGGACCTCCCGTGTAGATTGGTCCAGGCTGAGGTTGATGGTGGGGTGGAAGCTGTTGAAATCATGGTGGAATTTTTCCAGAGTCTCCTTCCCATGGGTCCAGATGATGAAGATGTCATCAATGTAGCGTAGATAGAGAAGGAGTGTGAGTGGACGAGAGCTGAGGAAGCGTTGTTCCAGGTCGGCCATGAAGATATTGGCATATTGTGGGGCCATGCGGGTGCCCATAGCAGTGCCACTGATCTGGAGATATATATTGTCATCAAATTTGAAATAGTTGTGTGTAAGTATAAAGGCACAGAGCTCAGCAGCCAGTTGTGCTGTGGCATCATCAGGGATAGTGTTCCTGACAGCTTGTATTCCATCTGTGTGTGGGATGTTTGTGTAGAGAGCCTCTACATCCATGGTGGCTAGGATGGTGTTTTCTGGGCGGTCACCAATGCATTGTAGTTTCCTCAGGAAATCAGTGGTGTCGCGGAGATAGCTGGGAGTGCTGGTGGCATAGGGTCTGAGTAGAGAGTCCATATATCCAGACAGTCCTTCAGTGAGAGTGCCAATGCCCGAGATGATGGGGCGTCCAGGATTTCCGGGTTTGTGGATCTTGGGTAGTAGATAGAATAACCCTGGTCGGGGCTCTAGGGCTATGTTGATTTCTTCTGGTGTTAGTGTAGGGAGTGTCCTGAGTAGATGCTGCAGTTTCTTAGTGTATTCCTCAGTGGGATCTGAGGGAAGTGGCCTGTAGAATTTGGTATTGGAGAGTTGTCTGGCTGCCTCCTTTTGATAGTCAGACCTGTTCATGATGACAACGGCACCTCCTTTATCAGCCTCTTTGATGATAATGTCAGGGTGGTTTCTGAGGCTGTGGATGGCATTGCGTTCTGCACGGCTTAGGTTGTGAGGCAAGCGATGTTGTTGTTCCACGATTTCTGCCTGTGCATGCCGGCGGAAGCATTCAATGTATAGGTCCAGGCTGTCATTTCGACCCTCAGGAGGAGTCCATGTGGAGTTCTTTTTCTTGTGCTGTTGGTGGGAGGGCACCCGTGTATCAGTGCACTGTTCAGTGTTGTCCTGGAAGTATTCTTTGAGTCGGAGACGGCGAAAGTAGGCTTCCAGATTGCCACAGAACTGTATCATGTTGGTGGGGGTGGCAGGGCAGAAAGAGAGTCCCCGAGATAGGACAGACTTTTCTTCTGGGCTGAGTGTGTAGTTGGATAGATTGACGATATTGCTGGGTGGGTTAGGGGTACCACTGTTGTGGCCCCATGTGGCAGGTAGGAGTTTAGACAGCTTACAGTCCTTTTTTCCTTTGAAGAGAGGTGAAGTGAGTAATGTAGATCTCCTGTCTTATTCTAGTGAAGTCCGTTTGTATAGAAGTTTGGTTATTAATGAGAGTCTCATTTATTAATGGGGCCACCATGAGAGTCTCATTAATAACCAAACTTCTATACAAACGGACTTCACTAGAATAAGACAGGAGATCTACATTACTTATTCTAGTGAAGTCCGTTTGTATAGAAGTTTGGTTATTAATGAGACTCTCATGGTGGCCCCATTAATAAATGAGACTCTCATTAATAACCAAACTTCTATACAAACCATGGTGGCCCTCATTAATAAAGTTTGGTTATTAATGAGTGTCCTGAGTAGATGCTGTAGTTTCTTAGTGTATTCCTCAGTGGGATCTGAGGGAAGTGGCCTGTAGAATTTGGTATTGGAGAGTCTCATTAATGAGAGTCTCATTTATTAATGGGGCCACCATGAGAGTCTCATTAATAACCAAACTTTTATACAAACGGACTTCACTAGAATAAGTAATGTAGATCTCCTGTCTTATTCTAGTGAAGTCCGTTTGTATAGAAGTTTGGTTATTAATGAGACTCTCATGGTGGCCCCATTAATAAATGAGACTCTCATTAATAACCAAACTTCTATACAAACGGACTTCACTAGAATAAGATCCCACTGAGGAATACACTAAGAAACTACAGCATCTACTCAGGACACTCCCTACACTAACACCAGAAGAAATCAACATAGCCCTAGAGCCCCGACCAGGGTTATTCTATCTACTACCCAAGATCCACAAACCCGGAAATCCTGGACGCCCCATCATCTCGGGCATTGGCACTCTCACTGAAGGACTGTCTGGATATATGGACTCTCTACTCAGACCCTATGCCACCAGCACTCCCAGCTATCTCCGCGACACCACTGATTTCCTGAGGAAACTACAATGCATTGGTGACCGCCCAGAAAACACCATCCTAGCCACCATGGATGTAGAGGCTCTCTACACAAACATCCCACACACAGATGGAATACAAGCTGTCAGGAACACTATCCCTGATGATGCCACAGCACAACTGGCTGCTGAGCTCTGTGCCTTTATACTTACACACAACTATTTCAAATTTGATGACAATATATATCTCCAGATCAGTGGCACTGCTATGGGCACCCGCATGGCCCCACAATATGCCAATATCTTCATGGCCGACCTGGAACAACGCTTCCTCAGCTCTCGTCCACTCACACCCCTTCTCTATCTACGCTACATTGATGACATCTTCATCATCTGGACCCATGGGAAGGAGGACTCTGGAAAAATTCCACCATGGATTTCAACAGCTTCCACCCCACCATCAACCTCAGCCTGGACCAATCTACACGGGAGGTCCACTTTCTTGATACCACGGTGCAAATAAGTGATGGTCACATTAACACCACCCTATATCGAAAACCCACCGACCGCTATGCCTACCTTCATGCCTCCAGCTTCCATCCCGGGCACATCACACGATCCATTGTCTACAGCCAAGCACTGAGGTTACAACCGCATCTGCTCTAACCCCTCAGACAGAGACCAACACCTACAAATCTCCACCAAGCATTCTCAAAACTACAATACCCGCATGAGGAAATAAGGAAACAGATCAACAGAGCCAGACGTGTACCCAGAAGCCTCCTACTGCAAGACAACCCAAGAGAGAAACCAACAGGACTCCACTGGCCATCACATACAGCCCCCAGCTAAAACCCCTCCAACGCATCATCAAGGATCTACAACCCATCCTGGACAATGATCCCACACTTTCACAGGCCTTGGGTGGCAGGCCAATCCTTGCCCACAGACAACCTGCCAACCTGAAACATATTCTCACCAGTAACTGCACACCACACCATAATAACTCTAGCTCAGGAACCAATCCATGCAACAAACCTCGATGCCAACTCTGCCGCATATCTACACCAGCGACACCATCACAGGACCTAACCAGATCAGCCACCCCATCATGGTTCATTCACCTGCACATCCACCAATGTAATATACGCCATCATATGCCAGCAATGCCCTTCTGCTATGTACATCGGCCAAACTGGACAGTCTCTACGGAAAAGGATAAATGGACACAAATCAGACATTAGGAATGGCAATATACAAAAACCTGTAGGAGAGCACTTCAACCTCCCTGGCCACACTATAGCAGACCTTAAGGTGGCCATCCTGCAGCAAAAAAACTTCAGGACCAGACTTCAAAGAGAAACTGCTGAGCTTCAGTTCATCTGCAAATTTGACACCATCAGCTCAGGATTGAACAAAGACTGTGAATGGCTTGCCAATTACAGAACCAGTTTCTCCTCTCTTGGTTTTCACACCTCAACTGCTAGAACAGGGCCTCATCCTCCCTGATTGAACTGACCTCGTTATCTCTAGCTTGCTTGCTAGCACACATATATATACCTGCCCCTGGATATTTCCATTACATGCATCTGAGGAAGTGGGTATTCACCCACGAAAGCTCATGCTCCAAAACGTCTGTTAGTCTATAAGGTGCCACAGGATTCTTTGCTAAAATCAATGAGTGATTAATCAATACAATTAGTCTGTCTTTGGAGCCAAACTTAAATTTAATCAAACTTTGAAAGCATGTTTCACGTCTTGCTTGTATTAATTCACTGCTGAATTATGTGTATTTAATAAAGATGTTGCTATTATGCAGGAAGATGCCCAAGAGGAATTTGGTTGGAAGTTGGTTCATGAAGATGTATTTAGACTTCCAAGGAAAGGAATGCTGTTATTCATCTTCTTGGGTCAAGGAACACACATTTTCATTAACATTTATTACTCGATGTAAGTAGCATTAGATTTATGAAAATTACTTACTTCAGTAATATAGCTCCTTGTGAAACTGAATATCTTAAAATAGTACAAAGATATGATGTTGGGGGGCGTATTTTGTTTTTTATGTATTGTGTCCCATGGCTGAAGAGAGATTTGCTTGTAACAATAAGTTCATCCTAAGATTAGCTCATGGTAGCCCTCCTATCGTGTTCACTCTGATATTGTGTCATAAACAGATAGTTAAGGGTTAATGTCTCTTTTACCTGAAAGGGTTAGCAAACAGGGAACCAAACACCTGACCAGGGGACCAATCAGGAGACAAGATACTTTCAAATCTTGGTGGAGGGAAGCCTTTGTTTGTGTTTTTTGGGTTTTGCTTTGTTCTCTCTGGGCTCTGAGAGTGACCACACGTACCTACAGGCTCTCTAATCTTCTATTCCAATTTTGTGAGTACAAAGGTAGAAAGGCGGTATAGTCTTTTTATTTGTTTTCCTTTATTTGCAAATGTGTAGTTTGCTGGAAGTATTTTAAATTGTATTTTGCTGTGGGGGAGGCTTCTTTCTAGTTTCTATAGGCTGACAGACCCTGTAACTTTTTACCATCTAAATTGCAGAGATAAACTTTTACTTTTTTTTCTTTCTTTTTATTAAAAGCTTTGCTTTAAGACCTGTCTGATTTTTTTCTCCTAGTTAAGGCTCAAAGGAACTGAGTCTGTGTACACCAGGGAATTGGTGGGGAGAAGGGAAAGAGAGCAGGGGGGAGAAGGGAAAAGTGGATTTCCTCTTTGTTTTAGATTCACAGAGTTTGAATCTGGATTGCCTCTGGGTGAAGGGAAAAGAGGAGGGGGGAAGGTATCATTCCTCTCTGTGTGGTGATTCAAGGAGTTTGAATCACGGTGATCTCCTAGTGTACCCAGGGCGGAAAGGAGCTGGGAGGAAGAAAGGAGGGAGAAGGGAAATGGTTTATTCCCCTTTGTTGTGAGACTCAAGGAATTTGGGTCTTGGGGTCGCCAGGGAAGGTTTTGGGGGAGACCAGAGTTTATCAGGCACTCTACTCTAAGTCCTAATTGGTGGCAGCACTACAGGATCTAAGCTAGTAATTAAGCTTAGGGGAATTCATGCTAGTACCCATATTTTGGATGCTAAGGTTCAGAATTGGGAATTATATTATGACATATGGTTTGTGGTATCTTGAATGGTGAGTTTTGCCAGCACTGAATGAATTTGGTAGAAGGAACATGTTCATTAGAAAAGAGCTATTTAAAAATATTAATAGACAATGAGCTGTGGTGGGAAGGGAAGGGTTGGCAAAGTACAGTACCATCAAGAGAGTGTTTGCTAAAACATACCATGTAACGTTTTTTGTGATAGTAGCTCTTCATGTTCCCTGGGTATGTTTATAGCCAATTAAAGGTCTTCCAAATAAGTGGCCTTATTGCTAAAAAATCCTAAAGATTAGAGACAATTATCTGTCACGAGGGCTTTAAAATAATTACCACTATTTATGAATTAGTGGGGAAACAATATTGCATGAATAGAGAATGAAATAGACTACAAGTGAATATTCATAAACTTTTAGTTTTATGAACTACCTAAAAATATTTAATTATCTTCTGATTTTACGCTGCCAGTGAGAAAATTCCCCCCCCCCCGAATTGTCTTTGTTGATTTCTTCATTATGAATCTTATTCTTTGGGTGAAGGGATCGCCAGCTGCCATCCCTTTTGGTTGCTATCCTGGCAATGTGGTTTGGAATTTCTGTCCCATTGACCTTGATTGGTGCATATTTTGGATTAAAAGAAAAGGTAGTTTTTGAGTACATTCTTTAAGTGCATCTTATCTGCCACTCACTTATTCATGCAGCATTAGTGTGTTAACTGTCAACATCAAAACAACAAAATTTGGCTAAGATGCAAATGGCTGTCCATTCTGAAATGAACTGTTTTCCAACTTCTGATCTTTTTGTATGGTAGACAAGAATACAAACTGATTTTCAAAATATTTTTCTGGCCATTTGGAGTCTCTCTTTTAAGAACACAAACTTATTGATGTTCCTCTTGTCTATGCAGTTTGTGAGCTACAGACCTCTGAATTGTTAACACATCTAGAAAAAAATCAGTGATTCCATCAAAAACTAAATAAAGACCTCTCCCTCCTGCTTGTTGAAATTTGCTAGGTCACCACTGAAATGGAGTGTCTAAAAATAACTGTTTGTTGGTTTGTGCATTAGTTTGTAATCTTTAGAGATGTGGTGTAGCTCAGTGGCATGTGGAACAGTTTATGGATGAATATAATGAGAGAGTTAAACATCAAGTTCCTAGGAGCTGATATTAGGAAAAAATCATCTAAAGTGTCTTTGATTCCCTTTGACACTTTCATATCTTAACTGTCAATAACATAGTAACAAGGTATTTGTCTTTTTAAAATTGTATTAATTTCTCTCTAAGCCTATTGAACACCCAGTTCGTACAAACCAGATTCCTTGTCAGATCCTGGAGCAGTCATTTTTCATAAAGTCGTTTCTGGGTATCATCATGGGCGGCCTCTTGCCATTTGGTTGTATTTTTATTTAGCTTTTTTTCATTCTAAACAGTATTTGTTGAGTATTGTATGTTTACTTGATAGGCAGGCTGGGCTGTCAGCTCAAGCTTGGTATAACAAACCAAAAAATTTACATGTACATGGAGAACCCCCAACTGTGGAGTCAGAAAAATCCACAAACTCCTAAGATTGATGGTCTTGCTGAAGACTTTTCAGAATTCTCCAGAATCTAAGCATATAATATGTACAATTAAAATAAAAATGTCTTGCCCTTATTGAGAACTTTAAGACAATACATTTATTTTGCATTTTGTCTGGAACCAGAAAGATCAAAAGAAAAGCACTAATCTGAAAGCATTAGCATAATTGGCCTTATACATTAGCTTGTCATGGTATAACAGGACTTAATGTGTTGCAGGACTCCATTAAAATTTGATAGACCCTTGACACTGTTAAAGCACTGTGGTGGTCTTGCATGATCAGGAGAACAAAACTGTTTTCAACTGTGTTTCTGAACGAGGCCAAGACCTTGGATGTCACAGGGCTGCAACAAAATTCAGGAACATAGTTAAAATGCAGTTTGTTTTAGTCTTGCATATAAGTATTTGACCAGTGTAGCTATTCATAGTGCAGACATAACCAAAATGTTAAACTTAGCATTTGATTGTCATATGAAAAATACCTAATGTGCTAGATTATTTTGGTCCAATGTACACTTCATATCCTGATATTACATCCACTCAGAAGGATGTTCTACAGGAATAAGACTGCAAGGTTTAAATGTAGAGAAAGTAAAATATATTGTTGGGCACTTATTCACCTTTTACCAGTAGTCCTCAACTGGGGTCTTGATTGTGGTAATAGGAGACACGTTTGAAAAATGTAGGCAGTTTCCAGACAGACACCTTTTATATTGGCCTTTCTAGTTATATAGTTAAAAATACTAAACACCATTACAGGCAGAATGAGGGAAAATTCAGGAGGGATACATTAGGAGATTGTCAGTATTCCCTTTTTCTCAAATCCCTTAAATTGTAGTAGTTGCATCCTTTTAATGATTACATTTGAGTTAATGCTTCTTCCCTCATCTCATGAACAAGATGATATTTATGCACTTGGTAGGAAAGGGTGCATTTTTGTATGGTCAAACATTTAGATGACCCTTGGACTGGAGTAAGAATGATTTGTCTAGGGGTAGGAGTCTGGGAGCGGAGGAGCAACTGTTAGAAGGTGTAACATGCTGAAATAAGACAGCTGGAGGACTAATTGCAGCAATGTGAAGAAGGTAGATGTTAAGCTGAAGAGCAGCACAAGAGAGAGGCCCTGAGATTTGAAATCAGGATAGCACTTTACTAGTGAGAAGAGTCCTTGACAGAAAGGTGGGGGAAAGGAATGATTTCCCTGGCCTATGTAGTCAGGGTCTAATTGTTTTACAAAACTATGCTATAGCTTTGAAGTGCCCTTCCCCTTTAACAATGAAATTGTGGAAGCAGCGTATTTACTCATGAAGGTAGAGGGATAGCAGGTACAGGCTGAACATTTATAGGAGTATGTCAACAATGCAGACAAAGCCTGTTCTGTTTTCTGATTACTTATTTCTTAGGTATGTAACACAAAAAAGAGTGAACACTAATTTGACACAGATTTCTTTTGTGTGTTTTAGGTCCCATCAAATGTACTACATGTTTGGTTTCCTGTTCTTAGTGTTTATAATTCTTCTTATTACGTGTTCTGAGGCTACAGTCTTGCGGTGCTATTTCCATCTATGTGCAGAGGTAAATGAACATATTATTCTGATGCATATATCATGACAGCATAATGCATAGCTAGCTGGGACATGTCAGAGTGAAGTTTGCAAGGATGCCTATGCAGGGCCAGCTCTGCAAAGTGCTGGACACTATGGACACTGTGGGTGTATTGTCAGGATTCTGTATATCGATTGTATGTACCTTTGGCCTGGTTATATTGTTGGCCTAAGATTTGTAATATATACAAGTTAAATTTTCAAAAACAATTTTTGCCTTGTCACTGCAGCTGCAGCTAGCAGTGCAAGCGCTTGTTTTATGCCCCGGAATGGTCCTGTAATAGTAGAGGAGCCACAGAACAAGAGGTATACTTTTTAATGTTATGAACAGCTTGACTGAAGGCAACTGTTGGGCATAACATGTCAGTGCTCAGCTTTGGAGGCTGTATAAAAGGGGGAGAGATGTTGTTTTCAAATTGACCGCGAGTGAGGTATTTGTAGTGTATGGATTCAGTAATTTTGTCCCTTCTGAAAAGGAGTATTTAAAAAAATTTCTAGCAATCTCCAACAAAATAATTCTTGTGGTTTAAAGAAATTAAAATCAGATTCAAAGCTAACACTTTCGCAAAAAAATGGACACTTGCAAATTCTCAGCTATACGTAGTTAAAATAACAGTAAAAGAATGAAGTCCCATTTGTGAATGTCGGGGATCTCTCTTATCCCAGATGGCTCACGTTTTATTGTTCGACCGCAAAGAGACAGGCAACGACCAGCAAGAATCCCACTATCAAGTTCTTTATTGTAGCATGCCATACAACAGAGAACTGCCCATCTCACTCCATACAGAACCAGCCCCCCTTCACAAATTCAAACGGCTTTTTATTAGCTATTCTGTCACCTCATCACTTACGTTGTGTCATCACTGTACCTTCCCAGCATTTGTTCTCAGCATACAAAATAAAGAACAATTGTTACTTCTTGATAACGTCATGCTTAGTACAAAAAAGAATACATGTTACTTTAAAAAGTGTCTGTAAGCATTTTTCTTTCCCAGCCTCTTCAAGCATTCTCTTATCTAGCAAGGTCACACCGATGTCTGTGCTGGTCTGTCTACCCCAGCCAGTAAATTAACCAGTAGGCCTTGCTATGTTATTGCTAAGCCGAACTGGGGTGCTAAGCAGAACTAGGCCAGAACCACACTCATCATGCATATTCCCTGTAAATCATGAGCTGAGGTTTCAGATACACTGGCCACAGCATAACTTAGTTATATTGCAGCTTCCGTACCAGATTTGGGTAACTTTGTTTGCCACCTAACATAGGTATGCTCCTATCCCTTCCCTCACCAAGGGGTGTGTATGTTGGCAGTCTTTTGAAGATTTGGTCCTCAGCCATACTGTGTTCATTTCCATTTTTGAGTACTTTAGTTGTACTGTGTTGTTAAACTACTACCGTGTTGACTCTTGTGGCTGCATCTCTGCGGTGGATATTTGTACCCTATATATGTAAACTTGCAAGGTGCTTTGGGATCCTTGAGAATGAACGCTGCTACATGCCTGTAAAATTGTTGTCTTAATGGATTAATAGTTACTTGCTAACACATTACCCTATGTAAATACAAGCTTAGTTTTCTTCTGAAAATATATAATTCTGCAACTTCTTAAAATCTAAAAAACAAAACAAACAAATTACAATTTAGTCCCCAGCACATTCTGCTGAGACTTTGTAGACTGAAGAGACATTTGCTGTAGTTCCCCAGTGTCTACAGTTACCAGAAAAACCCTAAATACAGTAAAAAGAACAGGAGTACTTGTGGCACCTTAGAGACTAACAAATTTATTTGAGCATAAGCTTTCGTGGGCTACAGCCCACTTTTTCGGATGCATGGAATGGAACATATATTGAGGAGATATATATACATATACAGAGAGCATGAAAAGGTGGGAGTTGCCCTACCAACTCTAAAAGGCCAATTAAGTAAGGAAAAAAAATAACTTTTGAAGTGATAATCAGGATAGCTCAATACAGACAGTTTGATAAGAAGTGTGAGAATACTTATAAGGGGAGATAGATTCAATGTTTATAATGGCTCAGCCATTCCCAGTCCCTATTTAAACCTCAGGTGATTGTATCTAGTTTGCATATCAATTCCAGCTCAGCAGTTTCTCCTTGGAGTCTGTTTTTTAAGCTTTCTGTTGCAAAATTGTCACCCGCAGGTCTGTCATTGAATGACCAGAAAGGTTGAAGTGTTCTCCTACTGGTTTTTGAGTGTTATGATTCCTGATGTCAGACTTGTGTCCATTAATTCTTTTGCTTAGAGACTGTCTGGTTTGGTCAATGTACATGGCAGAGGGACATTGCTGGCACATGATGGCATATATCACATTGGTAGATGTGCAGATGAATGAGCCCCTGATGGTATGGCTGATGTGATTAGATCCTATGATGGTGTCACTTGAATAGATATGTGGACAGAGTTGGCATCGGGCTTTGTTGCAAGGGTAGGTTCCTGGGTTAGTGTTTTTGTTCAGTGATGTGTGGTTGCTGATGATCTCTCACAGATCTTGGGGGACAGAGCTGTCCTCGCTTACAGACAACCCCCCAACCTGAAGCAAATACTCACCAGCAACCACACATCACTGAACAATTTTGCAACAGAAAAGCTTCAAAAACAGACTTCAAGGAGAAACTGCTGAGCTGGAATTGATATGCAAACTAGATACAGTCACCTGAGGTTTAAATAGGGACTGGGAATGGCTGAGCCATTACAAACATTGAATCTATCTCCCTTTGTAAGTATTCTCACACTTCTTATCAAACTGTCTGTACTGAGCTATCTTGATTATCACTTCAAAAGTTATTTTTTTCCCTTACTTAATTGGCCTCTTAGAGTTTGTAGGGCAACTCCCACCTTTTCATGCTCTCTGTATGTGTATAAATATCGCCTCAATATATGTTCCATTTCATGCATCCGAAGAAGTGGGCTGTAGCCCACAAAAGCTTATGCTCAAATAAATTTGTTAGTCTCTAAGGTGCCACAAGTACTCCTGTTCTTTTTGCAGATGCAGACTAACACGGCTGCTACTCTGAAACCTAAATACAATCTGAATCGTGGATAACATAATTTCACATTCATAGTTGAAACATCCTGACAGAATTGACTTTGAGAAAGAAATAGCAACTGGAAAAGCATAATTTTAATAAAATCAGTTTAAGCAACACTGTGAGTGTAAAAATATGCCAAGAATTAATTTAATATTTCATAGACTTGTAAATGATTATTTCCTTTGAAATAATAAAAGTGCAGTTTTAGTCTGAATTTCTTCCTGAAATGGTTTATTATTTCTTTCAGGATTATCATTGGTGGTGGAGATCGTTCTTAACGAGCAGCTTTACAGCCGTTTATCTTTTTATTTTTGCAGTTCATTACTTCTCTAAACTCCAAATAACGGGAACTGCTAGTACCATGTTATACTTCGGGTATACTATGATCATGGTTTTGATATTTTTCCTTTTTACAGGTAAGTGCAGCATTATCGGTGAAATTCAGTGCAATGGTTTCAGGACTTCTGGGTTGCTGTTTTCTGATCATTATAGCCAGAGTCAAGTTAACACTTGTTTGGAAGAAACCAGCAATTTTGATATTAAACATGGTTTGAGTCTGCTGCTACCATTATTCACTCACCCAACAATATGCACACTAGGGACATAACAGTATAGATAATGTATTGTTCCTGACTTGAAGATCTACAATCTAATTTGCAATGATACATTTCTAACTTAAGTTTCCTTGATTATTGAATTGTAGTGTAACATGGACCTAAGAACATTATAGATTTACATTTTCAAAGTGCCCTTGACAGAAAAGCTTTTATATTGGAAATTCCTTAGGAAGTCACAAAATGAAAGGAATGCTGATTGCTGATCATATATAGTGAATATAAATGAAAGATGAGAAACAGAGACTAAAAATGAGAATGGCCTTTGCTAGAAGGATGAATGTGGGACTGGAAGATTTAATCCTGACACGCTGACACTAACTGTTGCAAGTCGCTCAACATCTTGCTGTGTGTTCACGGTGTGTAAAGTGGGGCTAACACATACCTAATTAATCCTTACAACAGATCATATTTGTAGAGGTTTTGAAAATGTAAAGTGATCTGAATGCTAAATATAACTATTACTGAACGTAAAGGTTTTAAACTGCAAATATTACACGCAGTGTATAGGGACTGGACATTTGTATTTTCAACTTCTTTAACTTGATAATGAATGCAAGATGTCCAAATATTCACATGGTAGTGAACTGGTACTGAGTATGTGATAGAAACCGAATACCCAGAGAAGTCAGATACTTGAAATGCCAGCTGGTAAAGCAGATGCGATGTTGCATAACTTGCATATGCAAAGAAGAAAAGAGGGGTTAGGAATCTGTTGAACAAATCTTGCCCAACTCTCCCCCCCCACCCAAAAAAAAAAAAAGTTTGGGCAGGAGTTGCACGTCTTGGGAGTTCTGAACCTAGTGAAATGAGGCAAATGGGGACGGCTGCACGTTGTTAGACAGAGTGTGGACACTTGCAGCACTGTGCTGTTGAAATGCAGGCAGGACTGTGGTCTACTAGGATGTACTTTTCTCATATCTTCTGATGTAATTATACTTGGAGCATAATGTGAGGAACAGGATTTTTTCCAGAACTAGATGTTAGCTTTCTGGTAGAGTATGAAGAATGTATGAATTTTATTGATCACGTCATCAGCTCTTTTCCCCAGCCCCACAGAAAAGGCCAGGGGTTGTGAGGTCCAGGTTCGGCAGAAAGGTCTTTAGTGCTGCAGTGAGTCAGCAAGCACTTGGCTAATCCAAGAAACCTCCTTCTCCGCTGATGTTCAATGGGTGCATGCTATGGAGACTTCTAGCTGGTTATTCACTTCAGGCTTCCTCATTTGTTCAAGAGAAGGGTCTAAATCTGGCCTCTTGTGACTGTGGCTGTAACTTTCAGCACTTAGAAAGGCAGGATGGCTCAGTGATTAGGGTGCAAGTCTGGGACTTCAGAGACATGGCTTCTATTCCCTGCTGTGCCATAGACTTCTTTTGTAACCTTGGACAATTTACTAAGGGCCGATCTACTCTAAAGCTGTAAGTTGACCTAAGTTATGCTACTTCAGTTATGTACGTTTCATAGCTGAAGTCGATGTAACTTAGGTCGACTTACAGAAGTTTCTACACTGCGCTGTGTTGACGGGAGACACTCTCCCACCAACTTTGCGGATCTTCACCAGACCCACTATATCGACACCGCTGCATCAATCGCAGCCATGCCGAGTTTATCCATAAGTGTAGACAAGCTTGAAGTCTCTGTGCCTCAGTTCTCCCTCTGTAAAATGGAGAGAACGCTTTTCTATCTCACAAGTGTGTGTGTGTGTGTGTGTGTGTGTGTGTGTGTGTGTGAGGATAAACACATTAAAGATCATGAGGTGCTCAGGTACTGCAGTGATGGGGTCTTATAATAACACAGCATGCATATATAAATCTACAGAGAAGAGTTGGCAACTCATTTGGCATGCGTCACCATTTCAAGACACATACAATTATTTTTTTTAAAAAGCCACAATTATTCAAACTTCTGGGGAGATTCTTGGGAGCAAGTGATAGGCTAATAAAAGTCCTTTCTTAGATTCCCCCATCTCTTCTTGGCAGATCCTCATTTCCATTCAGTTAATAAGTAAAAAAATTAAATAAAAATAAATATTTTGGCCGCTTAGGGTTGCTTACAGCACCAGTCTCTTCTCTGCTGCTGCCCTGTCCCCACTTCTCTAGTGTCATTATGTTTGCTGAGATTAGTTCATTTGAGCTTGTTGGTATTTATTGCTTGTCATATGCTAATTGTGGAGAGAAGTGGATTTGGAGCCTGGCTACTTTCTAGTGTGACTTCAATGCTGTTGGAGAGAAGCAATTTTTGCTTGCTCAAATTTGGATTTGCTGCCATCCTTGTGTAAGCAGAGTCAGGATGAGCTCTACCCTGACATCTGATGGAAAGAATTTCAGAGAGTGTATTTGCATAGGCACGCCTACCTCATCCCATGCTGCCGAGCTGTGGGACTGCTTTGTGACAGAAATTACTCAACCTCAGTTGAGTGGTACTTGCTAAACAAGGGACATGGGTTCCAAAACCTAGTGAATTGAGAGAGGCTGGGGACAGGTATCTGTGCCTGGTGGTGCAGTCTCCTTGTGGAGCCAGAAGCACCAGTTCCACCCCCTTCTCTCTCCACTGTGGAATGTCAGAGTTGATTTTTTTTATTCCCTCAAGAATCTAAATACAGGTTACTGAGCTGAACTCACTTTGGGCTAATGGTGCACTAGCACTGGGGCTCCCCTACTAAGAGCTGAGATCACTAAGAGTTGAAATCACTAAAGAGCTGAAATTACTGAGCTGAGAGCACTGAGTACTGTGCTAACTAGTGGGGGAGCCTGAAGCTATACTGTGGAACAGAGCAGCTGGTGGAGTGGAGCAGTTGTGGGGACGGCTGGAGCGGATCACAGGACAGCTGGTGGCAGCGGAGCGGCTGACAGAGTGTAGCTGTGGGACGAGTGGAGCGGCCCACAGAGCGAGCGGAGCTGAGCAGTTTGCAGGGAGAACTGGAGCAGCTCATGGAGCAGAGCAGCTGGTGGAGCGGAGCAGTTTCTGAGGACGGCTGGAGGAGCAGAGTGGAGCGGCTGGTAAAGCGGAGCAGTTCGTGGAGAAGGCGGAAGCAGAACCCACAGAGAGGCAGGGCAGTTGGACCCGGACCATGTAAGGTGCCCCTTTCTACGCAGGCTGGGGGGAGGGACCTCTACAGATAAACTCTCAAACTCTGGGGTGGCATTGACCAGAGACTTTTGGGTTGTTGGACTTTGGGGTGATTGGACTTAAAACCCTAAGGGGAAAAAGGACAGTGCCAAACGTACTTGGAGGTGGGTTTTTGTTTATGGTTTGTGTTATAACCCTGTTTGTGGTGTTTCTCCAATGGGATACCGCATTGATTCCTTCCTTTATTAAAAAGATTTTGCTACACTCAGACTCCGTGCTTGCGAGAGGGGAAGTATTGCCTCCTAGAGGCGCCCAAGGGGGTGTGGTATGTGAGTGTCCCAGGTCACTGGGTGGGGGCTCGAGCCGGTTATGCATTGTGTTACTGAAACAGAACCCCTGGATACTGAACCTGGCCCTTGTTGCTGCCAACTCAGAGGGGCAGAAGGGTTACACTTGAATCTATGATTAAGACCTCAGTAAGGTACCTTTTATTCTGAGGAAACCTGAAGACAAGTGGTGAAAAGGTAAATGGTGATGAATGGAGAATGAGATGCCAGGTAGGAGTTGCCACAATTTTAACAAGATGAACATTCAGCGGGATAAAACTTCACACACTGTAGACTTCCAGATAGAGAGCCATACTTCGAAATGTGGCGTCTGAAATTACTCATGCAAACCAGGCATCTCCTATAGAATTACCCTAACATTCATAAGCAAGTGGCTCCAAGAGTAATTTTGGGGCTTGACCTGAAAATTTGGCCCAGAAAGTTTCATACTGAAGAGGAAAAGATCTTTTTTTGAACCTGTTTTGTTTGCAGAAAATTGCATCTTGTTCATGCTCAGGCTCACATCTTTATAATAATCTTTCATTATCTTGGTGCTGCAAGATGTAGAGTTCACACAGTTCTACCTTACACGTGGCATTTCACTTAGAATCTCAAAGCGCAAGTGGTAGAATTATAGAGAAAATGCCTTGTGTATGTAGAGGGTTATTTTAAACTGTGACTACTGATGTTAATTTGTAGTATCCTATTGCTGATGAGCTGCAAGACAGTGATAGATAACTCCTTGTTAGCTCTAAAAGACATCTACCTGCTTATTGAAAACCTCTGCAAATATTTATATTCACTTAACATAGATCTAGAATTATAGAAATGTAGGAGTGGAAGGGAGCTTGATAGATCATTTAGTCCAGTCTTTTGCACTGAGGCAGGACTAGGTATATATGGCCAAATCGCACACAACTGTCTCTAGGCAGTTTTTCTTTTATTTTCCTGGGCACTGTAAAAGTTGGTGGGTTTTTTCTTACTATTTAAGCCCTGCAGCTGAGAGGGGAAGAAAGCCTGATCTTTTTTATGTCTGAAACTGGTTGAATGACCATCTGAGGTAACTAAACAGCACTGTGCATGCATTTCAGAGCAAAGTGAGCCAAATACCCTGTGTAAATTATGTTTAATGATGTTAGCTACCATGTATTTGCTATATTTCTTCTTTCTCATTATTTACACCCTACTGAAGTCTGTCTCTTCTTCCCTTTTCATTGGGGGTGAGTGGGGGAGGCTGTGGATTGTATCTGCAGTTTGGAGTCTCTTAAAATTGCAAATGAGAAGGATTTAATTCTTTGAATTTTAAATTATTAGAAAGCAAACATGGAATGTGGCATGTTGCCAGTTAAACCCCTTGCTTAAATCCTGGCAAAACAGAGAAGCTCCAGATGTCTGTTGTAATTTGCAAAAAAGAAATCTATAGTTAAAACCATTTTAATTATTTTTAAACTAAAGCAATATGTTAACGTGTGTCTAGGTTAGCTGCTACTCTGCCAATTTCAAGTTAGAAGACGTAAATTGATAGAATTAAAAATATTCTTTTCACCTATAAAATGATTATTTAAATTGCCATTGCAGCTGCTGAAATGGTACTAAGAACTTCAGATGTGTTGATCCTGGAGTCCGTGATGGGGAGACCTGAAAAACTACAATAATGTGTAATTCTGTTTTCACATGTTAACTTTTATAAACCACATTAATAGTAGCACTACTTTCTATAACCATTTCATGAAGAAATCACTGTGGAATCATATTATTTTAGGAAGTGACTATTTTCTAAATTCTGTACTTGGTAATTTACCATTAATTAGCAATTCAGAGTTGAGTCATTGATAACATTCAAAACAGAATGTTAGTTTATCCTTTCTAATTAGTTTAACAATCTATGCTTTGGGTGGATAGTAAACTACTATACCGAGACCATCCAACCAAGGTTAGAGGAGTTTTGTTTGATTTATCATGACTTTTCCTTAGTAGCACCCACTTTGTAAATTAAACTGTAATATGGGCCCAATCCTGCCAACACTTCTGAATGTGATTAAAGTTACTGACATGAGTTAACGAATTGCTCACGTGAGTACATATCCTCACGTGCATAACTATTTGCAGGAGTGGGACCTTGACCTGTTCCAGTTATGTAAGCAATAGGTATCTTGTTTTACTATATTTGAAAATGTTTTTACACCACAGTAGCTGAAATCCAATATAAAAGTCATCATTAACAATTCGTATATCATATGGCATCATGGTGTGATATTTTGGTCTCCACAAAAGAGATCATAGTGAATAGCCAAGTAGGAGCTGAATGCTGAGGATAAACAAATACTTGGGAATATTTAAAATAATGACTGTTACCAGTATATAATCAAGCTGGCCAAATCTAACAATTATTGTGTACATCAAAACAGACACTTTTAACTGGTGATAGTTATGATTACATGGATTTTATGCTTGAGGACAAAAAATGGTTAAGTTTAGTTAAAGCATGTTGCTTTATAGTGACCTCTGTTTTTGAACATCACTTTCACTTGTGAGTTAATGCCATGTTCAAAATTGAGTTTTGATCTTCTGCGTAGATTGCGTTTAGAATCTGAGATTCTGAAGCACCCACCACTGAGCAGTGATTGAAACCAGTATGATACAAAGAGCTTTTAAGGTACATATGAAGTATCAGCCAAGTGCTGATATTTGCTTTCTTACATTCTGTTCGTGCTCTGAATGTTTTTTCTTCACTAAACAATAAAGCTAGAAGAGCCGAGGTAGAATAGGACAGTCTGCTTGGACGTGTTTTGGAATTATTTGGTGCAGTAATTGTGTTTTTAATATTGAAGTGAAATTAAAGAAATAGTTTACTAATAACTTGATGTTACCCAGTTAAATCCTAGCTTATGGTATTCTTTCCAAATACACCGAAAGAAAGCTATTGCTAAGTGCTATTATGTATTACTGCCTAAAGTGTTTAGAAGCCGAGGACAAAAAATCAAGCGAGCTGAATTGTTGGCTCTTTCTGGTATATTGGTCGTATTTTGCCTCTTGGGGTAGGGATGTAACTTGAGACTATCAGTTTCATGAATTTTAAATAACTATCATAAAAAAACAAGCTTACATTTACACTTCTGGAGAATCAGAGAGAAGATACATAATGGTTTGCAGTGAGCTGATGCTTTCATTTCTATGGATGAGCTCTAAGGGCTTATCAGGGAAAGTTAGAATCTTAAAGTAATTGTGAAGGACATTCCTTTGAAGATAGCTCTACCAAAAAAAGTAATTTCTTAAATGCATGTCCACCTAAATCCATATTCATATTCATATCTTTGGCAGGCAGCTTGGGAACACTTAAACTAAAATAAAAAATATAAAAAGCTGCAATGGTAATGCTTGATTCTAGAACAAATCAAGGCCTTACAAGGATGTCAGGGGAGTGTATGTAGGGATTTGGATTTTTCACAATATTATGGGGCAAAGAGAAGTGCATATCAAAGCTGAATCCCTATCCCTATTGTGGAATAACAGTAGAGTGCTAACAGAATTTTTTTCAGAAAGTAAGTTATATTTCCTCTCTGAATCAGTGATGTTTACTAATTAACATCCACAGTGAGTAGAATCCACAATGAGAAGAGTTTGTGGGTTTTCCTGTTCTGTGTTCCATCTGATATTTCACTTGAGACTGAAAGCCTTCTTGCAGTCTGATAACTAAATAGCCAGTCATATGAATGTGTAACTTGAATCAGTAGACACTGTACAGATTCTTTCAGAAAATTCTGATTTGCTTTTGACCATGCTTTGTGAAAGAAACTGAAGTAGCTTTGAATGGTAACAGATTAGACCATTATAAACAAATAACCTTGTTGGGTTTTTTGGTAAACATAAACATGTTTTTGAATTGGGCATCATGTTATAAGTATACATGCCTTGTATCAATTTTAGTAATACTGTCCTCTCTGCAGGAAAGGGTGTCCTGTTTAACAAGCTGGTTCAGATATTTACTGGAATTATATTTTAAATAAAGCAACAAAGGGTAGCAATCTAGGCAAGATTTCAGTTGAGAGAAACTGCTATCAGCTGTGTGCTTGTATTTCAAAACTGGCTTTCATGAGAGAGGTGCTCAGAGGAAAGAGAATCTGAAAATGCCAGTGCTGACTTGTCTGACTGCATCAGTGTCTCACCAGTGTGCCACGCTAGCTGATAACATTTCAAACAATGGCAGTTGGGCACCTAACTCCTTTGGGAGCCTCTGAAAATCCCAGCCTTCTTGTTCATCATATTGAAATAAATGATATAGCTAAAGCTGCAGCCTTTAAAATAGCCTTTAAAATAACTGTTTCCTTCACTTGTGTTCACCTCACCCAGGTGTTACTTGGTTTGTATTTTAATCTTAACTGGTTGGTCAGTGCCAATATCATAGAATTGCTTACATGGGACACCATCCTAATCTAACATTTTATACCCATTTATCACTTCTGTGTATTACTACACCAGGTGCTGGACAGGGAAGAATTGGGCCCACTCTGCTCAGTCAGTCAGTCATACACCGCAGCTTAGTGCAGTGGCCTTCACAATACAGGGCTCTGGGATGGGGGTGCAGGCTCCGGACTGGGGCCAGGGATGAGGGGTTTGGGGTGCAGGAAGGGGCTCCTGGTTTGGGGGGGCTCAGGGCTGGGGCAGCGGATTGGGGAACAGCATTGAGGTGCGGGCTTACCTCTGGCGGCTCCCAGTCAGCGACGCAGTTGCGGTGCAGAGGAAGGCTCCCGTCTGCAGGCACTGCTCCCCCTGGTTCCCGGGCAGTTGGAGTGCAGAGATGGTGCTCGGGGCAGGGCAGCATGTGGAGCTCCATGGCCCTCTCATGTATGAGCCATACCTGCTGCTGGCTGCTTCTGGGGCATAGTGCGGTGTCGGAATAGGTAGGGACTAGTCTGCCTTAGCCCGGCAGCACTGCCGACGGGACTTTTAATGGCCCGGTTGGTGGTGCTGACCAGTCGCCATGACCCAGTCCCTTCCATTTCACGATCCAGTTCTGGGTCGTGAACGGTTTGAAAACCACTGGACTAGACCACATGGCATTGCAGAAGTGTATGATCTAAAGACAGTGTATAATTTTAGCTGGACATGGCCTTTGCATATGTATACATTGTACGTGTAGTATACAGTTGAGGAAATTAACTACTAGCTGATTTAGAGTATCCATGTGGCTGCTAATGACAGATTTATGTAATTTTATAACTATTCAGTTTTTTAGGGGCACATCATGCAAGCAATCCTAAAAAATCTTTTAGCTTTGAAACTGATAATTAGTCCAGGGTAAATGTGCATTGTTAAAAGTTAAAAAGTGCACATTTATTTCTGGGCAGGTAACTGGAGGATAATGGGATATTTTGCCCTGCTGGATTTGCCTGCCACTAGACTTGCTCCAAGAGCATGTATGAAAGATAAACTAACTATTTTAACAATATTCTTGTTTTAGGGACGATTGGATTTTTTGCCTGCTTCTGGTTTGTTAGTAAGATTTACAGTGTTGTGAAAGAGGACTGAAGAATTTCAAAGTGTCTTTGGATCTTATCTCCCTTGCTGTGATATATTTTTACCATGTATTGAGAAACCTATTGCTCAGTTATTTTAAAAGGTAAAAGCTGAACCACAACCTGTATGGCACAAAATACAGGCTATATGGATGGAAATAGCAGCACGGGAAAATGTTTACACCAGTCATACTGTTCCTGAAAATGTTCATCCATTCTAATCACTTTTTAAAAATACTGTATCCTAGAAAAACTAATGAATGATGTAATGAAACCACTTTTTAAAATACTGTATTATATAATTTCCAGCTGAGATTTCTTATGATTTTTGTTATTTTCTTTTTACTCTTACCAGTTGTACCATCAAAGCATAGGACTGTCCAGTAAATACTATGTAAAAATGTGAAACTTTTTTAACTTAAAACTGATTGTACCTAGTATTCTGCACCTTCTTTACAGCTTGTTTATCATCTTACAAAGGAACATGCATTTAGCGTAATACAGAATTTTGTTAAGGATATCAACACTGTTATTCTTTAAAAAAAAGAAAAAAAAGGCAAAACTCTGGCTGACTTGTCCAGTTTCTTGTCAAGTATGTCTTAAGCATAAGTTTAATTTATTTACTTTGTCAAGTGGGCTGCCAAAGAGATGATTCCCTTAGTTCTCAGCTGTACTGCTAGTTACGGAGTGTTCGAATGTAGGGAACAATTGCAAGTGGAGCCTAACTGCTGCTTTGGATTATAGGATGAGAGGCATTCCCTCTCCTAACCAGATCCACTCCAGGGCTTTATAGGGTATTACCAACTCCTCCGACTGTATCTGGAAGTGAACAGGAAATCATTGCAGAGACAAGCTCTGTTATGTTCATGCTGGTCACACTTAAAGGACAAGGGGATGTTGAGTGAAATTAAAGGAAATCTTTTTTTCAGTATGATCAAACTGGAACTCGTTGCCAGAGGAAGCTGTTGAAGCCAAGAATTTAACAAGACTCAAAATGTCATAATCAGTGTTTAAGGCCAGAAGGGATCACCAGATCATCCAGTGTGACCTCCCCTATAAGGTGATTGGATTTTTACATGGTTTTGCATGTGAACGCTATACAGAGGGAGCTGTTTAAAACATCAGTGCTGCTGTGTGTGAAAGAGCAGATGATGTTTATACAAATCTTTTTAAAGCTGGGATTTGCATCATTGTCATCTGAGCCCTTTTTCTCTAGAAATTTAACTTCACTTACTATGCTTTTTTCTTTTGTTTTTCTTTGTGCATATGGCATACCAGTGTCTCTGTGATCAGAGATATCCTGCCTCTGCCATATTAGGTCAAAAGCCTAATGGGGAGAAATTGTCTTGAGTAAATTGTACTCCATTTTGCTTATTTTGTTAGCCTTGAATTAGTAAGAAGAAATTGTTTTGGTTTTATTCTTTGCTTTACATGTTATTGATTGTTTTTAGAAGGATAGAAGTATTATGGCTGCAGTTCTTGCTTTTGAAATTATTTACTGTTTTGTGTGTGAGTGAAGAATGTATGGCATGCTAACAGAGACCAGTACTGATGGGCCAGATGGTTGGGAGGGGAGCGGAGAAATCAAGAGGAATCACCTAGATGGCAGATTGACAACCCTAAAGCAAAGGCATACGCCCCAAGGACAAGACAAAGAGTGGAGCCAGAGGAACAAGACAAGAAACAACTGCGGGTACTCCCAGTAACAACCTGATTGGGAGCAACCTTGACTAACAGCTCTGGTGTGCCATAGACTTGTATGGGAATTTATTATTATAAAAGAAGGGTATATTGACATGGGACTTTGTGTTCGTTCTGCATCAACATCGGAGTTTCGAATGCGTTCGACAGAGGCCCAGCTCCCTTCCCTCGTGTGCAGTTTCAGCTGGCCACTGGAACTAACCAAGCAACACTAAGGACTGGTAACTATAAAATCCAGCTGAAGAACCTTTTGGGATGTGTGTGTGTGAATGGAAGCATATGCTGATTTTAATGCTTAAATTGTACTTTTAATAAACGTGGAGTATTGCCTTATCCCCTTGAAAAAGATTCCATGTGTAACAGTTATTGCATAGACAAAATACCTTTTGAAGCTCGCAGGTGTTTGATATGAGAAAGGACTGACTGAAGTATTAAGCCGAGGGATGGAAAGGAGGAAGTCAGGGGATGCTGCACTGTACAGAAGCTCTGGAGACAGAGGTAGGAGGACTCATAGCTTCCAAATCTTCACTTCTTAGGCCAGCTGTTAACTCCTGGGAATGGTGTTGCGCACACTGTGCTCTCCTGAGGGGCTTTTGAGGCCACTCTTCTGCGTTCTGCAACCAGACTAAGCTCCTTTGACAATCAGGCCAAATCTGCCTTGCCCCACTTCATCAGGCAGTTGTGACAAACTGTGTGCCAGGAAGCAACTGAGAAGAGCAGAGCCTTGTTTATCCAAACCTCTCTTATGTGAACCTCCTGTTTGAAACTGGATTACGATGCCTGACATATATTGTCTGTCCCCCATTTATCTGGATAAATTCCATGACCCCCTGTTCTGCTCAGGCAAATGGGGTTTAGCGTACACCAGAAACAGGCAAGGAAGGTTCAGATGTACTTGGCAGTGGGGTTGAAACAGACAAGGGAGGGCCACATGTACTTGGCAATGGAGTTGAAGGGGTTTGATGTGGTTCAGCCTCCTCTTGCAGAGAGGTCTAGTACAGAGGCATATCTCCAATTCCATGGAATATTTTGGAGTTGCCTAAGCTCCTATGTCTTTGACACCTGGGGAGTCATTCCTTTAACCCACTCTACTAGAGCCTGATCCTAAACCCATTGCAATGAAGAGACAGACTCCCATTGGCTTTGATTCTGATCCTTACTGTGTTTTTATCCCAAATAAGAAAATTTCTTCTCGCAAACAACAATACTGTTTCTATTAACTTGGCCTGGTCCCTAGTGAGACCCAGCTCAGAAATGTAACAACCAACTGCACCATAAGCGCCAAGGCTAGAGCCCAACTGCACTGTATATCACTTACAAGATGCGGGGGGGGGGGGGGGGCAGACTGTATCATGGATTACAGTGACACTGACCAAGACTTAGGAGGGTCAGTTGAATAGAAGCTCCCAGTGCGATGCTAGCCAAGATAACTACTACCATTCTTGGATGCACAAGGAGGTGAATATCCAGCAGGCATAGAGTGGTGGCATTCTGCATATGACATCTGTGAGACCATTACTGGATACTGTCCAGGTCTGGTGTCCACATTTGAAAGGATGTTGAAAAATTGGAAGGGGTTCAGAAGAGGGCTACAAGAATGATTCAAGTTCTGAAAAACCTGCTTTACAGTAAGAGACTTAAGAAGCTCAATGTATTTAGTTTATCCAAGAGAAGGCAGACAAAGTATTCCGTGTATTCTGTGCCCAACCTGCTCATAGCGGGCACTCCACATAAGCCAGGAAGCAGTTTGAGTCAGTCACCAAGGGTTTCTTTGAGGTTTAGGGGAAACAGGGTTCAAATACCTGCTCTGCCACAGGCTTCCTCTGTGTCCTTGGGCAAGTCTTTGCCCTGGTTTCCCATCTATAAAATGGGACTAATAAGACTTCCCTTCCCTCTAGGGGTGTATAAGGATAAATACATGGACAACTGGGAGGTGCTCAGATCTTACAGTCCTGGGGCCTATATAAGTACCTAGGCTAGATGGATATCATACATAATATCAATCTTCAACAAAACTAGTGCCAGCAGCAGGAGGCTCATTACTTTTAACTCTCTTCCTGTCCTGCAATTATTAACCGTGTATATAGTGCAACAGAAATTACTTGCTGTGTGCTTTTACAAGCATCTTCGTTTGCTAAAATGGGTGCAGCCTTCTTGAACATGGAAACGCTCTGTGCAGTTTGTCTCTCTTTTTTTCAAAGAGGTCTCAGCAGGGGAGGGGAGAAAAAGGTCTTCAACAGCACTGGATTTCAAATCAAATCAAAATTCATGACTTCCAAATACAGCAGTCAAACTGTCAGCTGTCCTTAGGTGGTGGAGTGGAGGTTTCCTAGGATTGCACACTATAGTGCAAGTGAATCTGACATCATTTAATCCCTGTACACCCAGGGGCAGCTCTAGCTTTTTTGCCACCCCAGACATGGCAGTTAGGCAGCCTTTGGCATCTTGCCAGTGGGAGGTCCGTTGGTCCTGCGTCTTTGGCGTACCCACTGCTGAATTGACACCGAATCCGCGGGACCAGTGGACCTCCTGCAGGCAAGCCGCAGAAGGCTGCCTGACTGCCGCCTTCACAGCAACCAGCAGGGCGCCCCCCCACGGCTTGCCACCCCAGGCACGCACTTGGAGTGCTGGTGCCTGGAGCCACTGCTGTCTACACCATTGATCAGAGCCAAAAGACACTGCTGAGGTATTTTTCATAGATTTAAGATCTTTGTAGAATCTCTTAGAAACCTGAAATTGAAATAATTAAAAGTTGGCAGTAAGAGTCCATTTACATCATTGACACAGTAGCCATTGCCGTAGAGTCTACTGCCACCTGCTGGATTCCGTCGGTCTCCCTCTTGTCCAGGAGCGGCACCAGGGTTTTTGGCGCCCTAGGCAGGGGTCCTTCCACGCTCCCGGTCTTCGAGGCACTTCGGCAGCGGGTCCCGGAGCGAGTGAAGGACCCGCCGCAGAATTGCCGACGATGACCCAGAGCGTGGAAGGACCCCCCCCCCCGCACCGCTGAATTGCCGCCAAGGGCCCTCCCAAATCCTGGTGCCCTAGGCGACTGCCTAGGTCGCCTAAATGGAAGCGCCGGCCCTGCTCTTGTCTCACAAACACTGTGGTTTGTCTTCTATCAAAACACTTAACCTCTTCATTAGTAACTCATACTATATTCTGCACTATCACTGTATTGTGACATATATGGGCACTGTAGATCTTTAGCAACAGGAAGATTGGCAGTGATTCCACGATGTCAGTAACCTGGCTTGTGGAGTACTATCAGATTACTGGTGGATTCTCTGTAATTTGAAGACTTTAAATCATAAGTTGAGAACTTCAGGAACTCAGCCAGAGGTTATGGATTCAGGAGTAGGTGGGTGAGGTTCTGTGGCCTGCCATGTGCAGGAGGTCAGACTAGATGGTCATGATAGTCTCATCTGGCCTTAAAGTATATAAGATTAGTTTATATCTGATCACCTGAATTTAAGAAGGTAGGGACCTGAATGCATCCTACCTAAATGTGAGTACATGGTTTGATTCCAGTTCCTACAATAAAGTGGATTTTTACAAAGGGAGAGAGAATAGAATAGTTCTACAGAATGTTGCACAGCCTGCAGTGCAAATGAGACAACTGCTCTCTATAGCACAGCATATGCATTAACATATTAGCAGGCAAGATAACTTCCAGCACTCCACATCATTGAGAACTTAAAATGATCATTTTTGAATATTGCATATAATTCTCTTTACTCACTGATTAGAAATGTCCAGGTTAGAAAATAGCAAGCTGGTAGTTATCTAATTAGAACCTGCTTCAGAATCTTGCCACAGGGCTTGTAGAGCTGGCCTTTTAATTTTCCTCTACTTTGTGCTCTGAATGACTCTGAAGTTCCCTCTGCTCTTTCCCTTCATGAGTTGTGTTTCGGTGGGCTAAACGAGAAACTGCTAGCATCAGGGACCGTCAGACCACCACCCCCGCAGCTTGCCACCTCAGGCATATGCTTGGAGCACTGGTGTCTGGAGCCGCCCTTGGTCATGCTAGCTCTTCTTCCCAAGCTTTTCCTTGTCAATTACTAGACTCTGCCACTGCCTCCAAGTAGGCATGGCTGTAATTTTTTCCCAAACCAACAGGGGCCCTTGCAGTTCTAAATAGTGTCTCTCCTCTCTCCCTCTTGGTTGACTACCACACTCTGAATCTGGCCTTGGCTTCCCCTTCCTAGGAGGGACAATGTACCTCTCCCTGAGCTGCCAGCACACAGAGCCCCAGGAATCTAGGTAATCTCTCTGAGGGTTACATACACTAAAGTTTAAAGCACTGAGTGCTTAAAGTTTAAAGAGACAAGATTCCACTTTTTCAAACTGTCTAAATGCTGAATTGCTCTGTGAGCAGTACTTCAAGTCTATGATTGCTGCCTAATGGGAACTGGACTCCTTTGTTTTCCTAGAAATTCATGCCCCTCTAGGGAAGAATACGTTTTTTGTTAAACTGTTTTAATATCCACCTATCAATTCTCAATTTTTAGATGCCATACCATCTTTCTTTGAGCTGGCACCATATCCTCTTGCAGT
Source organism: Gopherus evgoodei (assembly GCF_007399415.2). Taxonomy (NCBI): domain Eukaryota; kingdom Metazoa; phylum Chordata; order Testudines; family Testudinidae; genus Gopherus; species Gopherus evgoodei. Next base: position 103,182,061 of record NC_044330.1, on the reverse strand, counting down.
ATCTTATAACTTACCACACTGAACCTGTGAACAAAGGAAATGGTTGGAATTAGCTAGAACATCTGTATAACCCTGAAACTGCCCTATGACTTCAGAGATATGAAATAAACGGAATCTAGTTGTTGTAGCTGTAGAAAATCCTTCCGCTTTTATCTTGTGATTTGACAAGCCCTTAACTGGGTAATTTAGATGTGGATCCAGACTCTGAGCTCTCCCAGAACAAAACTTAGCACCATGTTCAAAAATCCAAATTCAGCCCAAACACTAATTGGGTCAGGTTTAGGGGGTTCTGATTTGGAGATGGGCTTGTGTCTATAAAATTAACCCTTTTCAACAAACAACCTAAATAAATGCTTCCCTGTCTCTAGATATTTTTCAGCAGGCAAATACATTACCCTTAGGCAAGTCAATAAGGATATTTTTCATTTGCTTTCTTTGCGCCCTCTTGAAAAGCCAGACAGAAGAATCCAGGCTTTTCATGTAGCACAACTTATATTTTACTATAAAAATATGTGAAGTTCAGTAATAAAGTTAAATGGCAACATCTCTCTGCAGTTCAAGTTGGACTTTGACTTCATAAATGCAGCTGGTGATAGTGGCAGTAAGCCTCTGTCTTCTGGTTCCTTTCCAAGAAAACATGCCATTTTGCTGGCCTTCATTATGGCCACTGCTGGTGTGTTGGGATCGTCTAGTTTTTCTCTTTTGTTTCCCCATGCTTGGTCCTCAGAAGAGCTCAAGTGAAAATGAAAACAGCATTAATCTATACACACCAAACAAAAACTTGACCTTACAGTGTGTGCTCAAAGGTAGATACTGAATTGGAATGTCTGAAAGAAAGTGTGACATTTCCCCAGATGCACCTGGACTGTGGAACCACTGTGTCCCTTTAAACTCTCCTGCCCAGGCTGTCTCATACACTGCTATGCCAGTGACAGCAAACTCCTCCAGCTCTGTTCAGATGCAGAGACACACCCAGCAAAGTTACATGAAGGCTCTCACAACCTCTCATAAACTGCATACAGGAGACCTCAATAAATTCCCCCGGCCCCAGCTTACACCCGGAAATGTGCATCTTGCATGCCTCAAGACCTTCTTGAGCAATGCAAGCTCATTAATTAGTTTGCTACTCTATCAAAGGGCATTGCACATGCACCAGCCTCCGTAATCTGAGCAGATCCCTAAGCACTTTAGACAACTCACTTGTCAACTGTCTGAAATGGACCACTCTCCTTACCAATTCAAAAGTTATCTTTCCTCCCCTGGTATCCTGCTGTTAAGTGAAGTGTCTCCTTAGACTGACCTCACACTTTGTAAGGCAACTCCCATCCTTTCATGTATTTATACCTGCTCCTGTATTTTCCACTTCATGCATCTGATGAAGTGGGTTCTAGCCCACGAAAGCTTATGCCCAAATAAATTTGTTAATCTCTAAGCTGTCACAAGGACTTCTTCTTGTTTTTGCAGATACAGACTAACACGGCTACCACTATGAAACCTGTCACGGGTTTAGATTAAACATCAAAATAAGCACATAAGTTGTTGACCATCCTTCATTGTGAATTGCATATTTTTGCTTGCACCATTTGTCTACGCGAGGTTTGGCATTTAAGGCCTCTGTGTTTCCAGTTTCTTTGTCTTCTCTGAGGGATTAGATGGGGGTGGCCAAACTGTGGCTCACAAGCCACATCAGGCTCTTTTACCATTAATGTGCAGCTCTCAGAGACCCCATACTCGCCCCCATTGGGGGGGGGGAGCTCAGGACCTCTGCCTTGCAGCGGGATGGTGCAGTAGGGGCATCTGCCCAGCGGGGAGGGGGGTCTTGGGGCTTCAGCCCATTGGGGTGCACCTGCCAGGCCTTGGGGCTTCAGCAGGAGTGGTGCTGAACCCCATCAGGCACCTCCCACAGGGCTGAAACCACAATCCCTGGCCCTCGGCAACTGTTCCACTGCTCTCAAATTTCTGAAGATTGTCGTTATGTGGCTCGGAGGGCCAATAAATTTGGCTACCCCTGATTAGACTGTGGGTGTTTCCGAGACTCGCCATGTAGCAAAAACACCTCATAACTTCATATACTATGGTGATACATACATTTCAACAGGACAGTAATGGTCAACTGATTATGACTAAGGTTAAGATTTTGTCATGGTTGACAGGGATTCTGCACTGTAAAACAATTCAGGCACTTTAACCTTTTAGCTTATTGGAAAGCCAGGAGTTAAGGAATGATGGTGTTGGTGCCGGAAAGGGGTAATAAGGTGCCCTATGAACCCAGCTTCACCTTTACCAGGGCTTAGTGATGGAAGAGTCAGCGGCAGGATGCCATTAAGGCATTTTGGGGACCTATGAACAGCACAGTGTGGGGCACTCTGTGGTTTAGTCCTCATGCTGTGATCACACCTCTGTGGTGTGGTGATGGCAGAAGGCCCTCCCACCTGCCCAGAGAGGAGAGCGATGGATCATGGTGCCTATTCCTCCCCAGGAGCAGCAGCAGGAGTTTCTCAGTTTGGGAGAGAAGGGAGGTGTTGGTGGGACTCCCCATCCAGTTGGGGGCCGTATGTCCCTTTTGGAGCTAGTGTTCCAGGCTATCTGGAGACCCAGGCAGTTGTCACTGTGACAGTCGTGCTCAGGTCAGGTTTCAAACTTTTTTTTGTGAGAATTGGAAACTTACTTTTGTTGATGAAAACTGAGATTCTGACATCACATGATTCCAGGAACTGGGTGGGGCCCAGAGCACAGACCAGTAGAGCTTATTCTTTACTCATACTCTGCAAGGGGCTCTGACACCCAAGACTGTGCTGTTGTACATACTCTTGGAATGGGAAAAGTTGTCATGGCTCCATCACTGAGGCCCTGATCCTGCAACTTGAGCTGCATGGGGAAACCCTCTCATATAGCATTCAACAGGGCTCTACATGGTTGTAGGGTGGGGTCCATCTACATGGAACAGATTTCAGGTTCGGGAGGCTTAAAAGTCTTAGGGAAGAGAGGCTGTATCACAGTTATGATTTTTCATGCCTCATTTTTGCCACATGACCAGTCCCAATTCAGAATATGCCATTCCAAAGTAGGGTGACCATATGTCCCGATTTTATAGGGACAGTCCCGATTTTAGGGTCTTTTTCTTATATAGGCTCCTATTAACCCCTACCCCCTGTCCTGACTTTTCACATTTGCTGTCTGGTCACCCTATTCCAAAGTGATCTGGATGTTTTCACCCACATTGAGACAGTGCACATGTGCCTGTGTTTGCGTGCGCACACAGACAGACACAGAAGCATCTGCAAAATTTATCCAAGTTGGCCCAAAGTTATATTAAACATTTGCTTGTTTCCCTGGAACTGATGAACTCAAGTACTGGACTACTAATAAATATTTTTTATTTCTTTTTGAAAGATTTTCTCAGCTTTAACTGTGAGAGAGAGCTCTTTTGTCCAACATGGATGATTTTCAATAATTAAGAAGGATAACAATAAACTTACTAGCAGAGTTCTTTCCTTATAGCATAAATATTGTTTGTTTTAAGATTTTCCCCATTGTAAAAGTATTTTAAAGGTTCTCATTAGAAATATAACACCGATCATTCTTTGAAAAGTAGGAGAAACAGACTTTTAGCTTACTGGAAAATTCTAAAATATTTTAAGTATAAATTATTTACCTTAAAGTTCACTCTGTGAATTTTTCTTGCCACGGTAGCTAACTACTTATCAGGTTATCACAGCAATGTGCAGGACAATGTACCCATCCCTTTCAGCAGTTTGACCGATGAGCCTTCCTAACTGGAATATGTTGTCTGTAACTTCACAACTGCAATACTGTTTCTGTGTTTGGGACTTTGAATGATTTTTTTTTTTTTTTTAGCTAGTGGTCTGTTTTTATGGAAACCTTTCAGAGATAAGGAGCTGATTTTGAAAATCATCCTCCATAAAGTCTCTTGATCATATTTTATGGCGTCTGCAATCTATAGAGGTAATCTTGTATCCCTCTGATACTTATGACATGTAGGAATAATTTCCAATGATGGTTAATCTCAGTTCTATATCTTTTCAAAATATTACAATATTTTTATACCAGAGCTTGCAAAAGGTAACTCTTACAGCCAATCTTCAGCTTCAATTGCTCCTGCAGGGGAAGTCATAATGATGAATTTGTGACATAATTTTTATGGCAACGTTCTATGATTTCATAAAAGCAGGATGATGATTATAGTGCACATTCAAGGTGAAGCTGAATTATGATTGAAAAATGTCCCTATTCAAATGCAAATGTTTCAGTAATAGTAGATGGGATATCAGAAATTACTGGCAATTTATTATATTTGTGATTAAGCTTCTCATTCAATTTTCTCCAGTGTGAAAGTAACTCTTTACACGAGGTGAAGCAAAGAAATTGCAGAAGAGAGCTTAAAACAAAATAAAACAAAACAACCCTCTTTTGAGTCATGAGAATAAAATTGGTTTAGTAATAATAATACATTAATTGACTAATATAATTAATAACAATGCTCTGTACTTCTACAGCTTCTCCATCCACGAATCTTAATTGCATCACAGACCCTAATTCATGAAGCTGCAGAACAGCTCTCTGAGGTAAATCATAATGTTAGCCTCATTTTACATTTGGGGAAGGGGTGGAAATAAGGTATAGAGTTCAAGTGATTTGCTCAAAGTCACGCGGTGAGTTAGTGCTGTACAGTCAGGGGACATAGGGTGGTGGTGAGGGGATCATGCTGTATGGTTGCAGGGACACGAGGGCAGAGCTGAGGAGATGGTGCTGTGAGGACAGTAATGAGGGGATGGTGCTATAAGGCCGTGGGGATGTGAGGGCAGAGGTGAGGAAATGGTGCTATGAGGACATGGGGATGTGAGGGCAGAACTGAAGGGATAGTGCCATAGGGCCATGGGGATGCGAGGCCAGAACTGAGGAGATGGTGCTGTAAGACTGTGTGGGGACGTGAGGGATGAACTGGGGGGGACGGTGCCATAGGGCCATGGGGATGTGAGGGCAGAGCTGAGGAGATGGTGCTGTAGGGCCATGGGATGTGAGGGCAGAGTGAGGAGACGGTGCAGTAGGACTGTGAGAATGCGAGGGCAGAGGTGAGGGGACGGTGCTGTAAGACCGTGTGGGGACGTGAGGGACGAACTGGGGGACGGTGCCATAGGGCCATGGGGATGTGGGGCAGAGCTGAGGAGATGGGTGCTGTACGACTGTGGGGATGCGAAGGCAGAGCTGAGGAGATGGTGCCGTAGGACCGTGGGATGTGCAGAGGGCAGATTTCAGGGATGTGCTGTAAGACTATGTGGGGATGCGAAGGCAGAGCTGAGGAGATGGTGGAGATGGTGCTGTAGGACTGTGGGATGTCGAGGGCAGAGCTGAGGAGATGGTGCTGTAGGACCTGTGGGGATGCTAGGGCAGAGCTGAGGAGATGGTGCTGTAGGACCGTGGGGATGCGAGGGCAGAGCTGAGGAGATGGTGCTGTAGGACCGTGGGGATGCGAGGGCAGAGCTGAGGAGATGGTGCTGTAGGACCGTGGGATGCGAGGGCAGAGCTGAGGAGATGGTGCTGTAGGACCGTGGGGATGTGAGGGCAGAGCTGAGGAGATGGTGCTGTAGGACTGTGGGGATGTGAGGGCAGAGCTGAGGAGATGGTGCTGTAGGACTATGGGGATGCGAGGGCAGAGCTGAGGAGATGGTGCTGTAGGACCGTGGGGATTGAGGGCGGAGCTGAGCAGATGGTGCTGTAGGACTGTGGGATGGGAGGGCAGAGCTGAGGAGATTGGTGGCTGTAGGGACTGTGGGGATGTGAGGGCAGAGCTGAGGAGATGGTGCCGTAGGACCATGGGGATGCGAGGGCAGAGCTGAGGAGATGGTGCTGTAGGACCGTGGGATGTGAGGGCAGAGCTGAGGAGATGGTGGAGATGGTGCTGTAGGACCGTGGGGGATGTGAGGGCAGAGCTGAGGAGATGGTGCTGTAGGACCGTGGGGATGCGAAGGCAGAGCTGAGGAGATGGTGCTGTAGGACTGTGGGGATGTGAGGGCGGAGCTGAGGAGATGGTGGATATGGTGCTGTAGGACTGTGGGGATGCGAAGGCAGAGCTGAGGAGATGGTGCTGTAGGACTGTGGGGATGTGAGGGTGGAGCTGAGGAGATGGTGGAGATGGTGCTGTAGGACCGTGGGATGTGAGGGCAGAGCTGAGGAGATGGTGCCGTAGGACCGTGGGGATGCGAGGGCAGAGCTGAGGAGATGGTGGAGATGGTGCTGTAGGACTGTGGGGATGCGAGGGCAGAGCTGAGGAGATGGTGCTGTAGGACCGTGGGGGTGCGAAGGCAGAGCTGAGGAGATGGTGCTGTAGGACTGTGGGGATGTGAGGGCAGAGCTGAGGAGATGGTGCTGTAGGACAGTGGGGATGTGAGGGCAGAGCTGAGGAGATGGTGGAGATGGTGCTGTAGGACCGTGGGGATGCGAGGGCAGAGCTGAGGAGATGGTGCTGTAGGACCGTGGGATGTGAGGGCAGAGCTGAGGAGATGGTGCTGTAGGACCGTGGGGATGCGAAGGCAGAGCTGAGGAGATGGTGGAGATGGTGCTGTGGGACTGTGGGGATGTGAGGGCAGAGCTGAGGGGATGGTGCTGTAGGGCCATGGGGATGTGATGGCGGAGTGAGGAGATGGTGCTGTAGGACCGTGGGGATTGTGAGGGCGGAGCTGAGGAGATGGTGGAGATGGTGCCGTAGGAACCGTGGGGATGCGAGGGCAGAGCTGAGGAGATGGTGCTGTAGGACACGTGGTGATGTGAGGGCAGAGCTGAGAGATGGTGCTGTAGGACCGTGGGATTGTGAGGGTGGAGCTGAGGAAGATGGTGGAGATGGTGCTGTAGGACCGTGGGATGCGAGGGCAGAGCTGAGGAGATGGTGCTGTAGGACCGTGGGATGCGAGGGCAGAGCTGAGGAGATGGTGCTGTAGGACCATGGGATGCGAGGGCAGAGCTGAGAAGATGGTGGAGATGGTGCTGTAGGACCGTGGGGATGCGAGGGCAGAGCTGAGGAGATGGTGCTGTAGGACGTGGGGATGTGAGGGCAGAGCTGAGGAGATGTGCTGTAGGACCGTGGGGAGCGAGGGCCGAGCTGAGGAGATGGTGCTGTAGGACTGTGGGGATGCGAGGGCGGAGCTGAGGAGATGGTGCTGTAGTGGCCATGGGATGTGAGGCGGAGCTGAGGAGATGGTGCTGTAGGACCGTGGGGATGTGAGGGCAGAGCTGAGGAGATGGTGCCGTAGGACCGTGGGGATGCGAAGGCAGAGCTGAGAAGATGGTGGAGATGGTGCTGTAGGACGTGGGTATGTGAGGGTGGAGCTTGAGGAGATGGTGGAGATGGTGCCGGTAGGACCGTGGGGATGCGAAGGCAGAGCTTGAGAAGATGGGTGGAGATGGTGCCGTAGGACCGTGGGGATGTGATGGCAGAGCTGAGGAGATGGTGCTGTAGGACTGTGGGGATGTGAGGGCAGAGCTGAGGAGATGGTGCTGTAGGAACCGTGGGGATACGAGGGCAGAGCTGAGGAGATGGTGCTGTAGGACCGTGGGGATGCGAGGGCAAGGTGAGGAGATGGTGCTGTAGGACCGTGGGGATGCGAGGGCAGAGGTGAGGAGATGGTGCTGTAGACCGTGGGGATGCGAAGGCAGAGCTGAGGGGAATGGTGCTGTAGGACCGTGGGGATGCGAAGGCAGAGCTGAGGAGATGGTGCTGTAGGACTGTGGGGATGTGAGGGTGGAGCTGAGGAGGATGGTGGAGATGGTGCTGTAGGACCGTGGGGATGCGAAGGCAGAGCTGAGGAGATGGTGCTGTAGGACCGTGAGGGATGCGAGGGCAGAGGTGAGGAGATGGTGCTGTAGGACCGTGGGGATGCGAGGGCAGAGCTGAGGAGATGGTGCTGGTAGGGACCGTGGGGATGCGAGGGCAGAGCTGAGAAGATGGTGGAGATGGTGCTGTAGGACTGTGGGGATGTGAGGGCAGAGCTGAGGAGATGGTGCTGTAGGACCGTGGGGATGTGAGGGCAGAGCTGAGGAGATGGTGCTGTAGGACTGTGGGGATGGGAGGGCAGAGCTGAGGGGATGGTGCTGTAGGACCGTGGGGATGCGAAGGCAGAGGTGAGGAGATGGTGCTGTAGGACCGTGGGGATGCGAGGGCAGAGCTGAGGAGATGGTGCTGTAGGACCGTGGGGATGCGAGGGCAGAGCTGAGAAGATGGTGGAGATGATGCTGTAGGACTGTGGGGATGTGAGGGCAGAGCTGAGGAGATGGTGCTGTAGGACCGTGGGGATGTGAGGGCAGAGCTGAGGAGATGGTGCTGTAGGACTGTGGGGATGGGAGGGCAGAGCTGAGGGGATGGTGCTGTAGGACAGTGGGGGTGCGAAGGCAGAGCTGAGGAGATGGTGCTGTAGGACCATGGGGATGCGAAGGCAGAGGTGAGGAGATGGTGCTGGTAGGACCGTGGGGATGCGAGGGCAGAGCTGAGGAGATGGTGCTGTAGGACTGTCGGGAATGCGAAGGCAGAGCTGAGGGGATGGTGCTGTAGGACCGTGGGGATGCGAGGGCAGAGCTGAGGAGATGGTGCCGTAGGACCATAGGGATGCGAGGGCAGAGCTGAGGAGATGGTGCTGTAGGACCGTGGGGATGCGAGGGCAGAGCTGAGGAGATGGTGCCGTAGGACCGTGGGGATGTGAGGGCAGAGCTGAGGAGATGGTGCTGTAGGACCGTGGGGATGCGAGAGCAGAGCTGAGGAGATGGTGCTGTAGGACTGTGGGATGCGAGGGCAGAGCTCAGGAGATGGTGGAGATGGTGCTGTAGGACCGTGGGGATGCGAGGGCAGAGCTGAGGAGATGGTGCTGTAGGACCATGGGATGCGAGGGCAGAGCTGAGGGGATGGTGCTGTAGGACTGTGCGGATGTGAGGGCAGAGCTGAGGAGATGGTGCTGTAGGACCGTGGGGATGTGAGGGCAGAGCTGAGGAGATGGTGCTGTAGGACCGTGGGGATGCGAGGGCAGAGCTGAGGAGATGGTGCTGTAGGACCGGGGGATGTGAGGGCAGAGCTGAGGAGATGGTGGAGATGGTGCTGTAGGACTGTGGGATGTGAGGGCAGAGCTGAGGAGATGGTGCTGTAGGACCGTGGGGATGCGAGGGCAGAGCTGAGGAGATGGTGCTGTAGGACTGTGGGGATTGGAGGGCAGAGCTGAGGAGATGGTGCTGTAGGACTGTGGGGATGCGAGGGCAGAGCTGAGGAGATGGTGCTGTAGGACTGTGGGGATGCGAGGGCAGAGCTGAGGAGATGGTGCCGTAGGACCGTGGGGATGCGAGGGCAGAGCTGAGGAGATGGTGCCGTAGGACCGTGGGGATGCGAGGGCAGAGCTGAGGGGATGGTGCTGTAGGACCGTGGGGATGCGAGGGCAGAGCTGAGGGGATGGTGCTGTAGGACCGTGGGGATGCGAGGGCAGAGCTGAGGAGATGGTGCTGTAGGACCGTGGGGATGCGAGGGCAGAGCTGAGGAGATGGTGCTGTAGGACCGTGGGGATGCGAGGGCAGAGCTGAGGAGATGGTGCTGTAGGACCGTGGGGATGCGAGGGCAGAGCTGAGGAGATGGTGCTGTAGGACCGTGGGGATGCGAGGGCAGAGCTGAGGAGATGGTGCTGTAGGACCGTGGGGATGCGAGGGCAGAGCTGAGGAGATGGTGCTGTAGGACCGTGGGGATGTGAGGGCAGAGCTTGAGGAGATGGTGGAGATGGTGCTGTAGGACTGTGGGGATGTGAGGGCAGAGCTGAGGAGATGGTGCTGTAGGACCGTGGGGATGCGAGGGCAGAGCTGAGGGGATGGTGCTGTAGGACCGTGGGGATGCGAGGGCAGAGCTGAGGAGATGGTGCTGTAGGACCGTTGGGAGGGAGGGCAGAGCTGAGGAGATGTTGCTGTAGGACCGTGGGGTTGTGAGGGCAGAGCTGAGGAGATGGTGCTGTAGGACCGTGGGGATGCGATGGGCAGAGCTGAGGAGATGGTGCTGTAGGGACCGTGGGGATGCGAGGGCAGAGCTGAGGAGATGGTGCTGTAGGGCCATGGGGATGCGAGGGCAGAGCTGAGGAGATGGTGCTGTAGGACCGTGGGGATGCGAGGGCAGAGCTGAGGAGATGGTGCTGTAGGACCGTGGGGATGGGAGGACAGAGCTGAGGAGATGGTGCTGTAGGACCGTGGGGATGCGAGGGCGGAGCTGAGGAGATGGTGCTGTAGGACCGTGGGGATGGGAGGGCAGAGCTGAGGAGATGGTGCTGTAGGACCGTGGGGATGCGAGGGCAGAGCTGAGGAGATGGTGCTGTAGGACCGTGGGGATGCGAGGGCAGAGCTGAGGAGATGGTGCTGTAGGACCGTGGGGATGCGAGGGCAGAGCTGAGGAGATGGTGCTGTAGGACCGTGGGGATGCGAGGGCAGAGCTGAGGGGATGGTGCTGTAGGACCGTGGGGATGCGAGGGCAGAGCTGAGGAGATGGTGCTGTAGGACCGTGGGGATGTGAGGGCAGAGCTGAGGAGATGGTGCTGTAGGACCGTGGGGATGCGAGGGCAGAGCTGAGGGGATGGTGCTGTAGGACCGTGGGGGATGCGAGGGCAGAGCTGAGGAGATGGTGCTGTAGGACCGTGGGGATGCGAGGGCAGAGCTGAGGAGATGGTGCTGTAGGACCGTGGGGATGCGAGGGCAGAGCTGAGGAGATGGTGCTGTAGGACCGTGGGGATGTGAGGGCAGAGCTGAGGAGATGGTGCTGTAGGGCCGTGGGGATGGGAGGGTGGAGCTGAGGAGATGGTGGAGATGGTGCTGTAGGACCGTGGGGATGCGAAGGCAGAGCTGAGGAGATGTTGCTGTAGGACCGTGGGGATGCGAGGGCAGAGGTGAGGAGATGGTGCTGTAGGACGTGGGGGATGCGAGGGCAGAGCTGAGGAGATGGTGCTGTAGGACCGTGGGGATGTGAGGGCAGAGCTGAGGAGATGGTGCTGTAGGACTGTGGGGATGGGAGGGCAGAGCTGAGGGGATGGTGCTATAGGACCGTGGGGATGCGAAGGCAGAGCTGAGGAGATGGTGCTGTAGGACCGTGGGGATGCGAAGGCAGAGGTGAGGAGATGGTGCTGTAGGACCGTGGGGATGCGAGGGCAGAGCTGAGGAGATGGTGCTGTAGGACTGTCGGGATGCGAAGGCAGAGCTGAGGGGATGGTGCTGTAGGACCGTGGGGATGCGAGGGCAGAGCTGAGGAGATGGTGCCGTAGGACCATGGGGATGCGAGGGCAGAGCTGAGGAGATGATGCCGTAGGACCGTGGGGATGCGAGGGCAGAGCTGAGGAGATGGTGCCGTAGGACCGTGGGGATGTGAGGGCAGAGCTGAGGAGATGGTGCTGTAGGACGGTGGGGATGCGAGGGCAGAGCTGAGGAGATGGTGCTGTAGGACTGTGGGATGCGAGGGCAGAGCTCAGGAGATGGTGGAGATGGTGCTGTAGGACCGTGGGGATGTGAGGGCAGAGCTGAGGAGATGGTGCTGTAGGACCGTGGGATGCGAGGGCAGAGCTGAGGGGATGGTGCTGTAGGACCGTGGGGATGCGAGGGCAGAGCTGAGGAGATGGTGCTGTAGGACCGTGGGGATGTGAGGGCAGAGCTGAGGAGATGGTGCTGTAGGACCGTGGGGATGCGAGGGCAGAGCTGAGGATATGGTGCTGTAGGACCGTGGGGATGTGAGGGCAGAGCTGAGGAGATGGTGGAGATGGTGCTGTAGGACTGTGGGGATGTGAGGGCAGAGCTGAGGAGATGGTGCTGTAGGACCGTGGGGATGCGAGGGCAGAGCTGAGGAGATGGTGCTGTAGGACTGTGGGGATGGGAGGGCAGAGCTGAGGAGATGGTGCTGTAGGACCGTGGGGATGCGAGGGCAGAGCTGAGGAGATGGTGCTGTAGGACCGTGGGGATGCGAGGGCAGAGCTGAGGAGATGGTGCTGTAGGACCGTGGGGATGCGAGGGCAGAGCTGAGGAGATGGTGCTGTAGGACCGTGGGGATGCGAGGGCAGAGCTGAGGAGATGGTGCCGTAGGACCGTGGGATTCGAGGGCAGAGCTGAGGGGATGGTGCTGTAGGACCGTGGGGATGCGAGGGCAGAGCTGAGGGGATGGTGCTGTAGGACCGTGGGGATGCGAGGGCAGAGCTGAGGAGATGGTGCTGTAGGACCGTGGGGATGCGAGGGCAGAGCTGAGGAGATGGTGCTGTAGGACCGTGGGGATGCGAGGGCAGAGCTGAGGAGATGGTGCTGTAGGACCGTGGGGATGCGAGGGCAGAGCTGAGGAGATGGTGCTGTAGGACCGTGGGGATGCGAGGGCAGAGGTGAGGAGATGGTGCTGTAGGACCGTGGGGATGCGAGGGCAGAGCTGAGGAGATGGTGCTGTAGGACAGTGGGGATGTGAGGGCAGAGCTGAGGAGATGGTGGAGATGGTGCTGTAGGACTGTGGGGATGTGAGGGCAGAGCTGAGGAGATGGTGCTGTAGGACCGTGGGGATGCGAGGGCAGAGCTGAGGAGATGGTGCTGTAGGACCGTGGGGATGCGAGGGCAGAGGTGAGGAGATGGTGCTGTAGGACCGTGGGGATGCGAGGGCAGAGGTGAGGAGATGGTGCTGTAGGACCGTGGGGATGCGAAGGCAGAGCTGAGGGGATGGTGCTGTAGGACCGTGGGGATGCGAAGGCAGAGCTGAGGAGATGGTGCTGTAGGACCGTGGGATGTGAGGGTGGAGCTGAGGAGATGGTGGAGATGGTGCTGTAGGACCGTGGGGATGCGAAGGCAGAGCTGAGGGGATGGTGCTGTCGGACCGTGGGGATGCGAAGGCAGAGCTGAGGAGATGGTGCTGTAGGACTGTGGGGATGTGAGGGTGGAGCTGAGGAGATGGTGGAGATGGTGCTGTAGGACCGTGGGGATGCGAAGGCAGAGCTGAGGAGATGGTGCTGTAGGACCGTGGGGATGCGAGGGCAGAGGTGAGGAGATGGTGCTGTAGGACCGTGGGGATGCGAGGGCAGAGCTGAGGAGATGGTGCTGTAGGACCGTGGGGATGCGAGGGCAGAGCTGAGAAGATGGTGGAGATGGTGCTGTAGGACTGTGGGGATGTGAGGGCAGAGCTGAGGAGATGGTGCTGTAGGACCGTGGGGATGTGAGGGCAGAGCTGAGGAGATGGTGCTGTAGGACTGTGGGGATGGGAGGGCAGAGCTGAGGGGATGGTGCTGTAGGACCGTGGGGATGCGAAGGCAGAGGTGAGGAGATGGTGCTGTAGGACTGTGGGGATGCG